>NC_090389.1:36443828-37043828 GCF_036365525.1 Heterodontus francisci
ACACCTACACCTCAAGAGAGAAAAGACTCGACATCGAAACAAGTTGAAGTGTGAACTGGGCCCCAACGAATAGCAGGACTTACTGGCAACCAAGGACTCCATATTGAACTCAAAGGACAGTAAATAACTAACAGATATTGCCTCAAACGTTTCCCCTTTATTCTTTCTACTTTTTCTGTCTCTATCTGCGTGTGTGTTTATCGCATATGCATGCTAGCGTGGTCACGTCACATATTCATAGTTATTAACAAAATTAGAGTTTAGGATTAATAAACTTCTTTGGAGCAGTGAACAAGGATTCACTGAAGGGGGAGCTAAAAACATGGTGTTTCTGAAATTAAACCCTGTTATGGTTAAACCAGCAAAGGCTGAGAGGGAACCCCTACACCCCTTCTCACCTGGTTGTAACAGCTGCCCATCCATGATCTTAAAAAAAAATCTCTATTCTTCTTTTAGAATCTAGTTAGAACCTTGTTTAAACAATTAATTTTAATGAATGCCTCTAGACCTGCTCTGTGTTAATACTCTTCTTCTTAATGCACTTATGGTTATACTTACCCCTATTGTAATTTTTAATTTCCTGTCTCCTGATTTAGAGAAAGAAAAAAATAGAAATACTCACCAACCAATCACTTACCAGCTTTCCTGTGCTGTCACACTTTGATTTTTCTCTTTTTTTGAACGCGCTCGCACTGACTCTTGCTGACTGCGTGCTGCTGCTTTTAACAGTAGGTCTCCAGCACTGTTTCCCCTCAGGCTCGCTCACTCTCTGACTCCTGCTAACTCCTACAGGCTCACTCTCTGTCTCCTGCTGTCCTCCTACGACTGTTTTTAACTATGGGTCTCTGGTACTGTTTTTCCTCAGGTTCGTGCTCTCTCTGACTCCCACTGACTCCTACAGGCCCGCTCACTCTGTCTCCCCATGACTCCCCATCGCCACTTTTAAATGTGGGTCTCTGCACTGTTCTCTCTTAGGCTGACTCTGACCTAGAATCTTGTAATTAACATCTGTTCAATATATAAATAATATACTATGTTGTTCAGTTAATTCTTATTTAAAACTTCTTGTAGATTTGCAGATGGCATAGATTCCTTACTGTGTTGTATCTTTGATATTGGAATGAAGTTTCAGATTTCAATCCACTGTCACTTTGAAGGTAGATTTAGGCAGGTGGATTTGAAATGGCATAAAAACAGAAAGTGCTGGAAATTCTCAGCAGGTCTGGTAGTATCTGTGGATAGAGAAACAGAGTGAGTGTTTCACGCTGATGACCTTGCATCAAAACTTGAAATGACAGTAAAACCTTGGTATGACCTCTCCTGGCAGGCAACTTCAGTTTCTCTTCAGCTTTGGAAAAGGGGAGCCAAAGTGACCTAATTGAAGTTTTCAAGATGTTGCAAAGGAAGTAACAAAACTGAGCCAGGAAAATTCTTCATTGTAGTGAGGGGTTTACATACAGAGAAACATATGGAAAATGAGCAGCTAGGCGTATGAGAAGTCAGACTGAATTATTTCAGCCAAAGTGGAATGTGATCTGAGGGAAGATCATTGAAACAGACAAGATAAATGTGTTTGAGGAAATAAGATTCATTTCTGGAGCTGGAAAGGATTGAGTAGCTGTGCTTGATCTAGTAAAAAGTACTGCGCTGTTCGGGAAGAAAATCTTTTCTTCTTCTGACAAATTCAGATCTGGGAATAAGTCCGAAATTAAAAATTACATCAGCATTGGGAAGCCAGTGAGCAGAATTGCTTGTCCGCATTTAAGTACAGGTTTAATAGCATGATTAGAGTGCTGCTTTCCCCAATGTGAAAACAACGATGTAGCTCAAAAACCTGTAACAACCCCCGCACATAGTGCTAGATTTTATGGCTTCTATGAGGCGGGGTCGAAGGTGATGGGTGGGGGGGAGGGGCATAGAATCATGAATGGGGTGTGGTGTGAGGTGGGTGCAGGCGGCCCGTCTCCAACTGATTTTCCTGGGGGTGGGATAGGCCGACGATGTCTTTCCCACCCAGAGGCCAATTGAGGTCCTTAAGTGGCCTATTAATGGCCACTTATGGGCCTGTTCTCCCCGCCGCTAGTATCAAACCAGTGGTGGGGGCTGGGGGGCGCGGAGAGCTCTGCCACGCGGGGAGGACATCTTGTAAAACGTGGTGCCTCGCTGCGGACTTGGGGGGAAGGGGTCCTTCCTCCATGGGCAATCTGTGGCCCACGGAGAGCCTTGGCTGGGCAACAATGCACATCCCAGGAACCCCTCCCCCTCGACTTGACAACAACTCCCCACCCACTCCCTCTTGTTGGGGCCTTCTGGCCTGGCTCTGGCGGGGGGGATGCGGGGTGGGTGGGGTTCAGGGTTTCAGCGCTGGGCTTGGGTCCAAGACCTCTGCAGTACCGGCAGTGGTCACCGCTCCCAGTGGCGCTGCGGATACTGCTGACCTGCCGGTCCTGTAATTGGCCGGTAACTCTTGGAGACGGGATCTCCATCTTCAAAGGATCATCAGAAATGTCCCCTCCGGAGCAACGGAGGATCGTGGTGGGGGAGTTGCACAAAGGCCAAGAGGGGGTTCCCCCGCCATTTTGGTCGGTCCCCAGGAGCCCTGCATCTTCCATAAAATCCGGCCCATAGTGTTCCCAACCCTTCCCATTTTGCTAAGAGTCTTGAGATATTGATGGTTCGTATCCCGAGCATTGACACTGGCAACCTAGGAGAAATGCTTCTTTGGAGATGACGTAGCTTTTGCTGCAGCTAATTTTCTGACTGACTTTGCTAAATGGTGCTCCTTTGAGTGGAGCGGAGGCACAGAGTTCTGTTTTGGGTCTTGAGCAGTGAGAAACTAGTGCAGTGTAGTTTTGGCGGGAATGATTGGGGCAAAAGTGCTGACATTTGTTCTTACTTTTATTGTATTTGATGTTCAATACTCGGAATATTTGGTGCCTTACTTTTGGTCCTTTTTTGAGCTGCTAATAGATTAATTGCATAAGTGGTAGGATTAGTTATTCTCTGGCTGTTTTTTCCTACAACATTTGAACTATTGTATAAAATAAGATAGTATAAACTTAAGTTTGAGTGATAGATTGATTAGTGAGAGACCAATGAAGTGCAAAAGGCCAGAATCGTGTGGAGTTTGACTTGAGGCATATTTGGCCTAAAATTTATATTGAAGGGTAAAAGCACTTGGTAGTTGTGTTTGAGTTTCTGAATCATTTAAGCGAAACAGTTTGGTTTAGAATGGAGGGACAGCTGAGGTCTTTGATATGCAGTACCTGAGTAATTTGTGAGGTGACAGATGCTTTGTATGTCCAGGATGATTGTGCATTCAGGAAGTGACTCCAACAAATTTGTACTCAAACTCAAGTTTTCTGAGCTTGAAGAGCAATTGTGAACTATCCAGTAGGTAGTCACCCTACAGGCAGAACAATTTACTGAGGAAAGGAAGTAAGTGACCATCCATTGGGATAGGTAGAAAAGACTGCAGGTGTTGCAGGGATCCCCTGAGGAGTTCAATTGGCATATTCGTAGTCAGTACTGAACATCTGTGACAATAAGCTGGACAACCATGAACAAAACTATGACACCATGGAGCAAGTGATTGCCAAAGGCAAGGGCAGTGAAGTGCAGAGTGCAGTAATAAGAGGGGATTCCATACTCAAATACTAAAAAAAGGATGAAAAAGTAGAAAGGACAGAAAAGAGATAGGGGTTGTAGGACAGCGGGGGGTGGGTGGTGGGCTGCTGCAGGGGGAATAACAATATAAAAGGAAAATGATGACCATATCAGAAGGGAGAGGAATTCGAAAGTCAAGATTGCCCAAAAAATTGAATTAGGATAGAGTGAAATGTGAAAACAAAATTATTACTAATTATGGAAGGATAAAGGCATTACATGTGATTCACTGGGAGCACTCTCGCTTCTTTTTCAGAAGGAAGTGGGTTCAAGTCCCACTCCAAAGATTTGAGCACATAATCTAGGCTGACACTTAAATGCAGTATTGATGGATTGCTTCTTGTCCACGAAGGATTTCGTTTTGGAAATTAAAGTGGGGCAAATTACTGCTCAGAGAGTAGGAAAACAATTAAGATCTAGTGACTGTAATACAGTTAGGTTCAATATAAAATAGAAAAGGATAATGAAGACTCATATAAGGGTGCTGGAATGCAGAAAGGCAAATTTCAGTGAGATAAGAAGGTGTCTGATTCAAATTAACAGCAGAAAAATGAGCAAGTCAGACAGCTGTTTTGGAGTAGGGAATCTTCAAAGATAAGCTGGCGAGCACAAAACATCCCATATAAGGTGAAAAGGGGTACAACTAAAGATAGAATTCTGTGGATAAATAGATAGATTTAAACTAAACATGAACTTGGGCTCAAGAAAATTTTAGGAATATAAAAATATAAAAGGGGATATGATGGGCTATAAGAGAATATGAAAAAGTAGATAGCTAATAAAATAGGCGTTTTATAAGCATATTTACTGTAATTGAAGTGAGCTGAGGAATATAGAGGAATCTAGTTGTGGAGATAAAAGAATGGCAGCGACATTACTTGAATATTTTGTGTCATGTTTCACAAATGCTGGCGGAAATGAGTATGCAAGAGATAACTAGGAAAGTAATTGGTTCTGGAAAAAAGCAAAAGTCAAGTTGGAGAAAGCCATTGGGCCTTGATGACATGCAGTCTACGCTGTTGAAGGAAGTCAGATAGGTAATAACAGAGGCTCTGACCTCAACTTATCAATTCTCTTTAGGAATGCAAATTGTGCCAGGAACTGGAGCATAGACAAACTACAACTTTATTCAAGAAAGGAGAGAAGGTAACTGGATAACTATAGACCAACTATAGGCGGCACAGTGGCGTAGTGGTTAGCACCGCAGCCTCACAGCTCCAGTGACCCGGGTTCAATTCTGGGTACTGCCTGTGTGGAATTTGCAAGTTCTCCCTGTGGCTGCGTGGGTTTCCTCCTACAGCCAAAGACTTGCAGGTTGATAGGTAAATTGGCCATTAGAAATTGCCCGTAGTATAGGTAGGTGGTAGGGGAATATAGGGACAGGTGAGGATGTGGTAGGAATATGGGATTAGTGTAGGATTAGTATAAATGGGTGGTTGATGGTCGGCGCAGACTCGGTAGGCCGAAGGGCCTGTTTCAGTGCTGTATCTCTAAATCTAAATCAATAAATCAACTTGGCTGATGTCAGTTGTGAATAAATGCTTAAAATCTATAAATCAAGATCAAATTAGCGAGCATTTGGAAATACTTGGTCAGCCAGTATGAATTCATTAAAAGCAAGTCATATTTGACAAATTGAATAGTTTTTTGGAGAAGTGACTGTATAGGTAAAGGGAATGCAATACACATACTATACGGTGACTTTCAGAGGAATCAATGTAGTGTATTCCAGGACTCTTGTTACAGAAATTCACGTTTATGGAAACGGAGGAAATGTAGCATGAATAAAAAGTTGATTGATGATCTGGAGACAGAGTTAGGATTAGTGGGCATTGCTTGGATTGGAGAAGAATTAGAAGTGCCTGTGCCCTGGGTAAATGCTGGGCCCACTTTTGTTCTAAATATCTGCAGCTTGTTTGGGTAACCATTAAGATACAAAAGTAGATGGTTCGGCAAGCAGCAAATAAGACAGTGATACTTCAATGGAATTGGCAGACAGGTATTGCATGCAGAGAAGTATGGGGTAATGCAATTTGAGAGAAAAACAAGGAATGGGAGTATAGACGCAATGGAAAAATGCTACACTTGGTAGAGGAAAAAACACATATGAGGTGTAACTATATAATTCCTTAAAATTGTGAGTGCAGATGGAATTAATGTTGAGAAACACCATTCGTAATTTGGGCATAACAAATAGAAGCATAGAGTACAAAAACAAAGAAGTTATCATAAATTTATACAAAGCAATTATGAGGCTGCATTTAGAATATTGTGTGCAATATTAGGCACTTCGTTCCAGAAAGAACATTAAAGACGCAGAGAACACACACGATGGATTCAGCAGAATTATTTCGCGGGAGAGGAACTGTAGGTGAAATTTCCCCCGCCCCCCAACACCCCAGGAGCAGGCTAGAAGGCGGGGAGTGAGGATGGAGCATAAAATCGTATAGGATGGTGGGGTTGCCATGCCTGTCACCTACCTGCCCCTGCTGCTATCTTACTAGTGGCAGGGGAGGTGGCAGGCAGCCCAAATGCCCTTAGGCCAATTGAGGCCCATAAGGCCACTTAAGGGCCTCTTCCTACCGCTGCTGGTATTTGGAACTTATTTTCACCTGGGCCTTGGAATGTGCCAGTCTGCAACACTTGGTTGTTAACAGCTCTTTGCACTGGAAGACCAGTGGGTTTCCAGCAGACCAAAGTGCATTTTTTACCGAGTTGATGGTCCTCCAGCAGCACTTGATGTTTATTTCAGTCTGCATCCTTGGGAACGGCCCGTAGAGCACTGAGTCCTTCGTTGCGGAGCTGCTTGGGAAGAACCTTGACAACAACCACTGCATCCTTTTCCAGACTTGCTTTGCAAAGGCACATTCCAGAAGAAGGTGGGTGACGGTCTCTTCCCCAACGCAGCTGCCTTGGAATGATCTAATGGGAAGTGCCCTTCTCACCACCAGCCAAGCTACGTTTTGGTGCTTGTTTGAAAGTTCTGGCGATGAGGCATTCTGCCAAATGAGTTTGACAGTCTGCTCAGGGAACTACCGACAGAATCCACCATCTCCTTTTCCCACAGGGCCTTGAGGACATCAGTGCGGATCACTGCCTGATGGACTTGTGGTCAAAGGTGTTTTTCTGTGCGAACTTTGCCATGAAGCACAGATGATACGGCGCAGTCCAACTGAATGGAGCATTCCACAGCAAAGTGGCAAGACTCATCCTTTGTAATATTTCTCCACTTTTCCAACACTGGCTTAATTTTCATTCCCTACTGGCAGTTACCCCTTCAGCTGCTATTCTCTGAAACTCTCTCTTAGTACCTATGTTTGTCACCTCACTCTCCCTGCTTTCAAAAGCCTACAAAAAAATCCTCCTCTTGATTGTGGTTCTGCTCCCTCTGGACTCTTCTCTCTCCTTTCTTCTGCTTGGTATCCATTAAAGTGCTTTGAAACATCTCTCTGTATGCAAAGAGAGCTATAGAAATGTAAATAGCTGATGCTTAAGTAATCTTCATCCAGTCTTTAGACATTACTGTTTACTGATCATGGCTCCTTTCCTGGCTGTAAAATATAATGTCATCGCTTGGTTTGTATTTGTTTATTCATTCATGGGATATGTGCATCGCTGGTAAGACCAGTATTTGTTGCCCATCCCTAATTACCTTTGAAAAAGCAATAATGAGCCGCCTTTTGAATACAACTGAATTGCTTGCTGGGCCATTTTTGAGGGCAGTTGCTGTGGGTCTAAAGACAGGTCATTGCTGCAGGAGTTTCTCAGGGTAGTGTCCTAGGCCCAAACATCTTCAGCTGCTTCATCAATGACCTTCCCTCCATCATAAGGTCAGAAGTGGGGATGTTCACAGATGATTGCACAACGTTCAGCACCATTTGTGACTCCTCAGATACTGAAGCAGTCCGTGTCCATATGCAGCAAGACCTGGACAACATTTGGATTTGAGTTGATGTGGCAAGTAACATGCGCGTCACACAAGTACCAGGCAATTATCATCTCAAACAAGAGAGAATCTAACCATCACCCCTTGACATTCAGTGGCATTACCATCACTGGATCCCCCACTATCAACATCCTGGGGGTTACCATTGACCAGAAACTGAACTGGAGCAGCCGCGTAAATACGGTGGCTACAAGAGCAGGTCAGAGGCTGGGAATTCTGTGGTGAGCAACTCACCTCCTGCTGATTCCCCAAAGCCTGTCCACCATCTACAAGGCACAATTCAGGATTGTGATGGAATACTGTCCACTTGCCTGGATGGGTGCAGCTCCAACAACACTCAGGAAACACGACACAATCCAGGAGACAGCAGCCCGCTTGATCAGCACCGCAACCACCACCTTCAAAATTCACTCCCTCCACCACCAACGCTCAATGGCAGCAGTGTGTACCATATACATGATGCACTGCAGGAACTCACCAAGGCTCCTTCGACAGCACCTTCCAAACTCACAACCTCTGCCACCTAGAAGGGCAAGGGCAGCATACGTGTGGGAACACCACCATCTGCACGTTCCCCTCCAAGTCACACACCATCGGACTTGGAACTATGTCGCCATTCCTTCACTGTCACTGGGCCAAAAACCTGGAACTCCCTCTCTCACAGCACTGTGGGTGTATCCACACCACATAGACTGCAGTGGTTCAAGAAGGCAGCTCACCACCACCTTCTCAAGGGCAGTTAGGGATGGGCAACAAATGCTGGCATTGCCAGCGATGTCCACATCCCATGAAACGAATTTTAAAAAGCATAGAGGTCAGACTGGGTAAGTACAGCAGATTTCTTTCTTTGATGGACATTAGTGAACCAGATGGAATTTTACAATAATTAGGTAGTTTCACAGTCATCATTACTGGTGCTAGCTTTTTATTCCAGATTTTATTTAATTAATTGAATTTAATATCCCTAGCTGTCATGGTGAATTTAAACTCAAGTCTCTGGATCATTAGTTTAGGCCTCTGGATTACTAGAACTGTGAAATATCCCCTATGCTAACATACTGCATTTTATCTAATTATCAATGCATTACATTGTTCCCTTTCAATTAATAAAATTGTACCATTTGAATTAATTGTGTTAGATAAAGGTGAGGGATGTGCTGATGCATACTCATATGCTGATGTTGGAAGAATGCAACTGTATGTATAATATGTTTTTTTATTTTGATGACACCTTGGGGAGTGTTGTACCTGTACGACTGAGTAGTTTACAGTCAGTCTTGGCTCAGTGATAGTACGCTGAACCCCATTCCAGAAACCTGAGCATATAATCTAGGATGATACTTCAGTCCAGTACTGAGGGAGTGATGTAATGTCAAGAGGTGCCGTCTTGTCAATCCAAGACCACATCTGCATTCTCAGGTGGATATTAAAGATTCCATGGCACTATATAGAGAAGAGCAGAGAAATTCTTCCAATGTTCTGGTCAATATTTATCCTTCAGCCATCATCACAAAAATAGATTATCCATTAATTTATCTCATTGTTGTTTTGGGACCTTGCTGTGTGCAAATGGATTGTTTCTTGCATTTCGCACTCTGTTTCTCTTTTTGTCTATCTTTCCCTCTCTTTCTCCCTCATTTTATCTCTGTCAAACTTTAAGTGACGCAGTAAATGTCAGTAAACAAATAAATAAGATTATGCAGTAATCAGATAGTTCAAATATATATTTTATAGGTTACAATAATATAAGGTCAATTAGATTCTAGCTGTTCACCAATGTAAAGAAAAGTGAGTTAGTGATAATAGTGATGTCCACTTTTATTTAAAAAAGCACATGATAATGTTAAAAGAACCGTAACTTTGAACTGTGATTCAATCTGAGTAATGGAAACAATGCTAACTATTCTAGATAAAAGAAGCAGAAGTACAACCCATTGTTACGACTAGGTGAGAAGGGGTCTAGGGGGTTCCTCTCAGCCTTTGCCTGGTTTAACTGTAACAGGGTTTAATTTTTAGAAGAACACCGTGCTTTAGCTCCCCGTTAGTGAATCCTTGTTCACCGCTTTCCAGTTGTAAGGCAAAGAAACCAATTCAGACAGGTTTTCTTAGATTTTAAACAAGAAAGATAGAAGTTTATTAATCTTAAACTCTAATCCGGTTACCGACTACAAATGTGCGACACGACCACGCTAGCATGCATACGCGATAAACACACACGCAGATGGAGACAGAAAAGTAGCAAAGAATAAAGGGGAAAAGTTTGAGGCAATAGATGGGTTTCTATTTTACTGTCCTTTGAGTTTGCTATGAAGTCTTTGGTTGCCGGTCAGACTTGCAATTCGTTGGGGCCCAGTGCACGCTTCAACTTGTTTTGAGGTTGGATTCTTTTCTCTCTTGAGGTTTACGTGTCTTCGGTGAGTCCGGTGGCTTGGGAGAAAGCGAGAGAGAGAGAAAGAGGCTTGTTTGCTCCAGGTTCCAGTTCAAACAGCCTTCTGAATTCAAACTGTCATGTGGCTAGTTCATAAAATCCTGGACCAGCCAGTTAGTCATGTGACCAGCTGGTTTAACCAGTCCTGGATCTGTGGATTGTGTCATCTTAGCAAGGCCTGGAATGTGTTTCCTTCCACCTTTAATATCTGGTGATCAAAGTCCATTGGACCAGGGAATAGTACTTTGTTTCCACAAGCAGTGTCTGTTAGTATGCAAATATCCTTCCAGCCAAGTGTCTGGTGATATTTTTAACAAGTCCTTTCTTCACTGCAGCAACAGTTTAAAATCAATGTTCATTACCTCATTCTTGGCAGGTGGGGGTCTGCATGACACCATCTCATTGTTTATGCACTACAAAAATAAGCTTCTGCTTCAAGAGGTTTTTAACAGCTCAACTGTTTATGGTGCCAGAGCCTGTTCAGTCTTTGAAATCTTATACAATGCATTCAGTGTTGGAAACCTAGATGTCTGGTGGGATTTATTAAGGCTGCACAGACACTGTTGTGCTTCAAAAAAAAATGATTGCGATTTTTTTTGATCCATTCTGCATATTTGGGTACGATGCCTGATCATGAACAGTACCTTTGTATGTGAGTCTATTTTTAATTTCTTCTCAGTATTTGTTCTAAAGTTCTGGCATGTGCACATCTGTGCGCAGGCAGATCTCAATATACTCTGCAATTTAAACTGTACTTGCACTTGTCACTTTTCTTTGATTGGGTGCTCACAATTTATAATTAAGTCAAACATATGATCTTAATCAATAGAACTGTTGAACTTCTGGAACCTTGATTTACACAGAGTTTCATAAACCAATCCCAGTACAGGTCCTGTAAGCATGAATTTGGTATATTTGCTGTGATTGATATGGGCTGCTAACTACAGGACATCATAGAATCTAATTTCAAATTAAATTTGTGCTCTGTTATTGGAATGTGGTACATTGTAGGAAGATCAAGCTTTGGTCCAATTTATTAATCATGGGGAGTGAAATTTAATTCAGTGACAGCAAAGCTGGGCAATGACGAATTGGCAGCCAGTTTTACACCCTGCCCATTTTACACTATCTCTGAAGACTAATTTCATCCACTAGGAGTCATATGTACTCTGCTTTCACTCCCATTGTAGAAAGACCTGGACAACATTCAGGCTTGGGTTGATAAGTGGCACGTGACATTCGTGCCATACAAATGCCAGGCAATGACCATTTCCAACAAGAGAGAATCTAAACATCTCCCCTTGACATTCAACGGCATTACCATCACTAAACCCCCCACTGTCAACATCCTGGGGGGGGGTTACCATTGACCAGAAACTGAACTAGAGCAGCCATCTAAATACTGTGTCTCCAAGAGCACGTCAGAAACGAGGAATTGTGCGACAAATAACCCACCTCCTGACTAGCCAAAGCTGTCCATCATCTCCAAGGCACAAGTCAGAATTATGATGGAATACTCTCCACTTACCTGGATAAGTGCAACTCCAACAATACTCAGGAAGCTCGACAGCATCCAGGAAAGAAGCAGCCTGCATCATCGACACCCCATCTGCCACATTAAACACTCACCCCTTGCACCACGGACGCATAGTGACAGCAATGTGTAGCATCTACAAGATGCACTGCAATAATTCATCATGCCTCCTTCGACAGCATGTTCCAAACCTGCGACCTGTACCACCTAGGAGGACAAGGGCAGCAGGCGTGTGGCAACACCACTATCTGCAAGTTCTCCTCCAAGCCACACATCATCCTGACTTGGAAATATATCATCGTTCCTTCACTGTTGCTGGATTAAAAACCTCTAACTCCCTCCCGAACAGCACTGTGGGTGTATCCGCACCAGATAGACTGTAGCGGTTCAAGAAGGCGCTCACCACCAGCTTCTCAAGGGCAATTAAGGATGTTCAATAAATGTTGGCCTTGCCAGCAACACTCACCGTCCATGAAACAAATAAAAAAAATCAAGTTGACATTAATCTCCAACAGCAACTCACCCCCCTCCACACACACTTCCTGATTCAAGCTAATGCTCTTTCCCACACATCCCACAACAACACCTTCAACTGCTATTCATGTTGGTACTCTCCATTTGCATTACCACTCAGTAAATGCCAGCATTCTCCTTCCCACATCAAGTGTTGCTCTTAGCCTTCCCACTCTTCCCCTCAAAAGCACTGCTCAGAATGGCCTCCTCCCTCTCCTTTATTTTCTCCCTTACTTCAAGACCACTTGTACCTGAGTACTGTTGCTAATACAAGACATTTCAGCTGCTGCATACTGTAGATGGGGATTCCTGTTCTTGGGAAAATTCTTGCCTGCAGTAAGCAGCAGCAAGAATGCCCTGCAGTAGCAACAGGATTTGAGAGTAGTATCAGTGAGGGGAGCAGGGTCGATTTCTTTTTAGCAAGCACTGATGCATGGACAAGGCCCCCAAATATTGTGAGCATTAAAAAAAAAACTTGCATTTAAATAGCGCCTTGAGTGTAGTATAATATTCCAAGATGCTTCGCAGGAATGTTGCCAAAAAATATTTGGCACTGAAACACATAAGGAGATATCAAAGAGATAGGTTTTAAGGAGTGTCAGGTTTTAAGGAGTGTCTCAATGGAGGAAAAAGCGATGGAAAGGCTGAGAGGTTAAAGAAGAGAATTCCAGGGCTTGGGGCCCAGGCAGCTGAAGGCACCCCTGTGAATGAGGATGTGCAAGAGGCCAACATTGGAGGAGCGTAGATAGCTCAGAGGGTTATAGGGTTGGAGGAGATTACAGAGATAGGTAGGAGTGGGGTTATGGAGCGATTTGAAAACAAGGATCATAATTTTAAAATCGAGGCGTTGCCCAACCAGGAGCTAACATAAGTCAGTGAGCACAAGGATGATGGGTGAATGGGACTTGGTGTGAGTTAGGGTACGGGCAGGGGAGTTTTGGATGAACTTAAATTTATGGAGGGGGGAAGATAGGAGACTGACTAGGAGTGCATTGGAATGGTCATGTCTAGAGGTAACAAAGGCATGCAGGAGGGTTTCAGCAGCAGATGAGCTGAGCCAGGGTTGGAGACAGGCCATGTTATGGAAGTGGAAGTAGGCTTTCTTAGTGATGGTGTGGATTTATGGTCAGAAGCCTGACTTGGGGTCAAATCGGACACCAAGGTTGCGAGCAGTCTGGTTTAGCCTCAGGCAGTTGTTAGGGAAAGGGATGGAGATGGTGGCTAGGGAGCAGTGTTTGTGGCAGGACCAAAGGCAATGGCCTGGAATTTGCATTATTAATAATGGCAAGTGTATCAGCACTCACTGTTATTACTAGGTAAAACTAACAGCAACTTCTGGCATACACACATGTGTAGTTAAACTCAGAAATCCGGAAGTTGCTGTCCGAAGTACCGTGTCTCTCTCTACAGGGTGTGCATTGTAGTCTTCGCTGATGACATCTGCATAAAAATCACTTTTAAAGTGTGAACTTAAACTAACATCCCACTATTTCCACACTAAAGACCGATGAATAATTTAAGTCTTGTTCAATCAGGAATAACTGAATTTTTCAACGGCATATTAAGTCATATTTGCTGCTGAACAACTTTTCTGCCCTGAAAAATAAATTTTACAACTGTGGAGTCCCATTCCATCAGAAGAAAATCAAAATGTTGCAGATTTTGGAAAAATATAAAAATTGTTTTCTTTTTAAACTTTATGTTTCTCTATTAAAGTTTCTCCCTTAATCCCATCTGTATGTCCCAACCTTTATTTTTCTTTCTCTGCAATGATTATAAATGTGATATTTATTTCCTGTGGTTTCTTGGGTGATCAGCCTCCCTCTGCCTGCCCTGTTCCTGGATGTCACAGATCCCTTGCAAAAGATTCAAAATTCAAATTGACATTGGGAAAGAGAATGTCTACACTCTCGAGCCAGCTAAAACTTTGTAGCAGATTTATTCGAGGTCATTGGCAATCACCGTTCCCTTACCACTGAATGCAAAGTCTTGGCCAATCGCTTCGGTCTTCCAATATTTAGTTGGAGGAAATGTCTGCATGTCCAGCACTGGATGGCAGACAAACAGTCTGGCAACTTAGAGACAGTGGAGATGTTGAGAGAGATGGTAATGAGGTAAAGCTGGGTAGAGTCAGTTTACATGTGGAACCTGAACATTAAGTGGTGATGGTGTGTGCATGCTTCTACTACAATGCCATATAATGTATATGGAAGGACACTGTGGCATTATGGGCATAAGTGCCCAGTGGGTTGTTTGCTTTTTATCTTAAAATGGCCAGTGTACCAAATTAAGTTTTCTTTTCCGCTTCTTCAATTTTGGCTAAACACAGATGCAAATTTAACAGCTTCGACCTCATTTCATCTGAAAGCATAGTGTAGCTGACATTGCATGAGAATGCACAGCATTTTATAACGAGGGTGAACTAATTGTATTTCCCTGCAGGCTGCATTGCTATTCAGAATGGAGGAAAGACATGTTTTGTCAAATCTACTTCAATTTACCCAAAGAAATTAATGAAATAAAGTCTGAGAATCTGTATTCTCAGACTCTGACGCTCTCTGGGCCAGAATTTGTTACAAAATTTTAGCCCATTAAATCAGAAAATCATCTTAAGAAAACTACTTTAGCTGGTCAGGGCTGAAAATCTGATATTTCTTGCTGCCCCCCCCACCCCACATGCTTTTGGGTTCATCCTTAGAAGTCGCTTTTACTGATGAGAGTGACTGATCCTACATCAAAAAGCCCAATGACGATGAAGTCTTTCATTTTTTATAAGCAGATTTTCAAATTTATTGGAGCATTTGACATTATTTGTATCCAGAGCAAGTAGTCCAAAATAGTGGGTGGATAGAGCTTTCATCCTTTCAGGGGTCATTGGCTACTGACTGCTACCTGATCTGCTTAGAGTCAGCAAATTTATTAATCAGAGAAATATCTTCATACTGGTTCTGATATCCCCAGAATGACTATGTGCACATTCCAGCAGTCCTTGAATGAGTTTTGTATGCCCATAGCCTACTATGTAATTCTATGTATACACCAATTTTTTGTATGAATATTAAAGGTACTCTGTATTAACTAATTTTCAGAATTTTGTAGTGAATTATTAAACATTGATTTAAAATGACCCTTAAGAATGAGGGAAGCTGAATTTCCTTCCAAGAAAATAGGACACAATAGAAAATGAGTTTCCCCAGTTCTATATGCAGTTTTCTTTAACGCTTTCGTGAATTAGAAGCTGGGCCTATCAATTTAAAATAGAATTATTGGCCCATACTTGGCTGGAGGAGGGCATCTTCCAGCTTGCCCCGTTAGTTAGACTTTTTTCCTTAACCTTCAGCTTGAACGTTTTCACCCTGTAAGTTGCTGCAGGAACAAACTGATAATGGTGCGTTGAAGACACCAGGCATCTTGGACCTTGGTGATGGGACCAACTGTTTATTTCCTTATACCAATAAAATTGAATGACTGAGAAATCTTGAGGAATGACGGAGAAGGAGGGTGAATCTGAGTCATATACTAGCCCCAAATTTAATGGGCAATTAATGTAACCTCGTGAAACTCACAGGGACGTTGAGGGAGAGATGCAAATTTCATGAGGCTATCAGCGGAGTGAAGCAAATAGTCTAGCAACTTGTGACAATTCACAATTGACAGGTATCTCTTCCTTGCTACAAGTTGCTGAACGACTTGCACAGTAATAGCAACTGCTGCTTTGGCAGAAAATTCTGGACCATTATTCAGAACTTGAGTTACTTTGGACCAGGTCAAGATGGAATAGACAACTTGTAATAAAGTTGCTTCATGGTATCTCTGCTGTAAAAAATGACAAGGTTATGAGCATAATTTAAGGAACTACTTGAGAGCACTTGTACTGTCTTGGGCCCCCTCCCATCCCAAACACAAGCTGTTTGACCCCTTTCATCCAATTAGCATTTAAATGTTTCAAGGTCCAATTTATGGCTCCATTTTGGTTTGTGCTGTACTGCAGTTGCAGTTCCTCTTACCTTGACCTTATAGATTTATATACAATATTTTCTACTTCAATTTTTAATCCAGTTTATGAAGCCAAGATATTTGCACGATCAGCAAACTGAGATTTTTCATGCACAGAGAACAGTGGAATATTACTGTTCTTTTCCTGTGGCTGTTGGTTGAATCTCAGATTGATTAACTTTTTGACTGCTGTGTACTGAAACCAAGATTTGGATTTTGTTTATTTAAATATATGAATTCAGCAATATTCTTCAGTTCTGTTTGTTTATCTAATTCTGCTTTTATTATCATTAGAAATGTTCCAAAATGATTGGTGGGTGAAAAATGGACTTTGCAATTTAAAGCTGAAAATATCTTTCCAAGCTAAAAAAAAAAATGAATCCCCAGTGCATATCCTATAAATGTATCCTCTTCCAACTATTCATATGCTATTATCAGTACCTGTAGGGAAAATTTACTTCTGCTCTCTCATTGGAAGACTGATAAGCAGGATTTCAGAATACTTATTTTTACATGCATTAAGACATTGGGGAGGATTTTATCCTACTCTTGGAGACGGGAACTGAGGCGTGTGGGCAAACATAATGGCGAGGGGTGCTGTTCCTGATGTTGCCCAGGCTCCCTGCCATTTTTTCCGGGACGGGGAAGGCCTAGGACAGCCTTCCCTGCCCCAGGCCAATTGAGGGTCTTAAGTGGTCAATTTGGCCTCTTCCCACCTCCGCTCCAATTCTGTGGAGGATGGAGGTGCATGCCACCGTGGGAAGACACTGCCAGGTGAAACCTAGTGGCTTCCTAATAGGGGTGTCCCTCCTTTGGGGAAATCCATGTTCCCTGGAGGGCCCCTCTCTGGCGGCAATGGCTGCACCCCCCCCACCACGTCGCTGGGGCCTCCCTGACTGGCCCCAGAGTCCCCAACCCCGACCCCACTTACCTGTTCCAGGATCTCGACGTTTGTGTGCAGGTCTACTGCAGTACCAACAGTGGCCATTGCTTCCAGCAGCTCTGGAGGTGGCAGGGTGCTCCTTTAAAGGGATGGCATCCTTGACAGCGGGCAGTTAATTGGCTGCCTGCCATGAAATAACAACAGGGGTCCAGTGGAGGGCTGAGGCGGATTTCCCCCCCTCTTGTCGGCCCGCTACTGGGATGCCCACGGCTGTCATAAAATCTGGCCCATTGTTTTTGAAAGCAACTTAAAAATCCAGCTGGTTTTGGCAGAGAGCAGCTGATTGGTACAGGCAAGAATGCCCCATTCTTGGTTCCTGATCCTTGCTGAGCTAGCTGACCTCAATTCAGGTAGTTGTAGGAACACTGCATTTGACCTCAGCACCTCTGGGTTAGGGAAAGCCTATTCAGGTTGAGTTCCTACCCTTGACAGAATGACACCCTACTGAATGTGCATGTGTGTAGACTTTCTGTGAGGACTAGGTTGGATTATGGCTCTGATGTACCTCTCCTGTGGTGAAATAGACTGCTTGGCACTTCCTTCCTAGGCTGATCCATAATGAGTGATCCCTTGCAGACAGTACTGCAGGGTGTCCAGTGCCTGTGGAATTGTACCTAATGAGTCAGAACCTTCAGGAAGGTTGGGGAGAAAATCAGAGGTGATAAAGATTCAAGTTCTGCTCGCACACTCCGTTCACTGCAACCTCATTGTGTTGAAGCTGGATCCTTCCCATGTATGGATATTTGTTTGTAAAAAAAAAACTTATATTTTTATAGTGCTTTTCATGACCATAGGAGGTCCCACAAAGCACTTTACAGCCAATGAAGTGGTCACTGCTGTTGTATAGGAAACATGGCAGCCAATTTACACATAGCAAGCTTCCACAAACAGCAATGTGATGATCACCAGAAAATGTGATTTTATGATGTTGATTGAGGGATAAGTATTGGCCAGGACACTGGAGATAGCTCCCCTTCTCTTTGAAATAGTGCCATGGGATCTTTTATGTCCAGCTGTGAGGACAGACGGGGCCTAAGTTTGACATCTCATCTGAACGATGGCACCTCTGACAATACAGTACTCCCTCAGTATTGCACTGGGGTGTCAGCCTTGATTTTTGTATGCAGTGTAATTCTACATATACAATTTTCACCTGTGATATTCATGCCTCAGAAGCATTTATAAATTTAACTTTTCCTTAATAAATTTGGGATCAAATGCAGGCAGCTTAAGCTTACTCAGGAAGGCATAAATGTTTCATACTAGCTAAAGTAACTAATTAGTCATTTGTTAAAGGTAAGGCCAAAAACTTGGGCTATGGCTAACATTCTAATAACTGCTTTGGGACAGTAGGTTCCAGCACAAGTAATTGGCTGCTTAGTAGCATATGCAACAAAATTATATGTTAGTTATCCTGTTTAAAAATAATAGTTGCTTTTATGTGACTCATCACAAGACAATTTGTGCTAAAATTACTAAATTTTAAAACCCTAACTGTGTGTACTTGGCACTATCCTTTTTTAACAGTTAAGAGAACAGTTTGATTCTCATCACTAGGATTGAGTGGATTTGTCTTGAGTTGGTTGGCGAGCTTCCGATTCTTAATGTTCTTAGAAACATGGATAATTTGTGACTGAGCATATCTAATTTGTGTATTAAGAGTAACTATTATCTCCTTCTGAAGCATTTGCTAGCTCTCCCAGGAATTATAATAGATACTGAATATTCTGTGGAAAGCTTTTCTGTTTTTGATAATTAGAAGGATTATGTCTTTCATTTTCATTGTACAGTGTTTTCTTGTTTAAATGCATATTTGCAGACTTTTTGTGAGGACAAGGTTGGAAATGGCTCTGATGTACTTTCCCAATAGTGAAATTGCCTGCTTGGCTAAATTATAGGTTCGTAATTTGTGTTCACAAATAGCATTCTTATGTACTATAGGTATTCCTTCACTAGATGATTACCGTATATTCCAAACCTCCTGCTCCATTTTTGTCATGTTTTCAGAACTAGCCCATTAATGATTTACTGCAGTTAGTCAAATATTTATTAGCTGTAAAAATATGTTCTGTTGTAAGCATTGGTAGCACTCCATTTCCATCCCTGGTGCCCCAGGTGTTTCCTGTCTAAAACCTCGGATTTGCAGACTTAGCATATGATGTGTTTATAGAAGAAAAGCATTTCATGTCATCAAAGAATCTGTGTAAACATTTTTCAGAGTTGAAGTTGGGATTGCAAGAGAAATCAAGCAGTTTGTACTCTCTTGCCCATAGCCTAACTCACATCAAGTCCCTTTCACCCATCACCCCTGTGTTCACTGACCTACATTGGCTCCTCGTCCATAAATGCTGAGATCCTTGTTTTCGAATTCCTCCAAAGCCTCGGTTCTCCATATCTCTGTAACCTCCTCCAGCCCTACAAACTGCACACCTCTGATTTGGGCCTCCTGCGCATGCTCGATTGTATTCACTCCACCATTGGCTTCAGCTACCTAGGCCCTGTACTCTGGAATTCCCTTGCTAAACCTCTCCACCTCTCCTTCTTTAAGATGCTCCTTAAAACCTACCCCTTTGACCAAGCTTTTTGTCAGCTGACCTAATATCTCCTTGTGTAGCTTGGTATCAAATTTGTCTGCAAATGCTTCTGTGAAGTGCCTTGGGGATTTCAGTACATTAAAGATGCTATGTAAACGTAAGTTGTTGTACTGCTGATATTATAGTATAACTTAGCTGAGCACCTGTTTTTACATTCTATCTGCAGGATGGTTTGAATTAAAGTTAATGTAGTATTACTTATTTAAAAAGTGAGTACTTCAATATAATTGTGATAGAATTCTAATTAATTCCTTTATACATTCACGAAATTGAAAATGCATCTGAAATTATTGTGTAGTTTTACTGATTTATTGCTTTCAACTATGTGCATATTCCATTGTGTTAAAGTAATCTAAAATTTTGCATTTAAATTATTTCATATTTTACTGTAATACAAGATGTAATGGAGTTATAGTATTTAAAATTTAAGCAGTAGTTAAGCAATGAATTGCTGTGATCAGGGAGTGAAGATGAAGCCAACGGATAGCAGTCTTTAAATTTGTATCTTAAGGTCATCTAAATTAGATTATTGTAAAATAATTAACAAAATAGCAATGATGTATAGAAATAAGTGGCAATGCTAACTTTGAACATTATCCTGAGTATTTTCAGAATGGTGTTGTAAAGATTAATACCATAATCATAATCACAGTCTAAACTACAATAATCAGGCACACCTGCAAGAAAGGAAGTGACATCTGTTCCGTCTCACTTTTGGTATGAACAGGAAACAATCTGAGCTTTTATATGATTAAGACCTGTGTTAAAAGAATAATTTGTTTTCAAATGACTCTGTGAGAAATTGTTATAAATCGATGTTTCTTTCTCTTGGAATAGTCTATCTCAAAAGGAAATTTTGTATTCCTGCATTTTCTGATTACTGTAAACAGCCAAATACTGAATTTCCTTTTAGTTTGAAAATATATTGTTATTTGCATCTAAGCTTGGCTTAAATGATTTCACCACAGCTATATCAAGACTATAAAGATAGTGTTCACTAATGTATTTTTCTAAATTCCAATTTTTAAAAAGTCATACTCTCGTCCCTCTTCTTCTATAAAAAACTTGTTCCAAAGGAGTTATATTTCGCTAAAAATGTGGGGCATCCTGAAATACAGATGTGTGCATGTCACATGACACATAAATGTCATTCTGATTAGTTTATCTAAAAATCCATTCATAAATGAAAGATAACTCAGCCTGGTACAGTGTTCTATCTGGATGATGAAAGAAAAGACTTGCATTTATATAGCACCTTTCATGACCACCAAAACATTCTGCAGCCAATAAAGTACTTTTAAAGTATAGTTTCTGTTGTAATGCAGGAAATGCAGCAGCCAATATGTGCACAGCAAACTCCCACAGCCAGCATTGTGATAATGACCATATAATCTGTTTCTTGTGATGTTGATTGAGGGATAAATACTGGCCAGGACACCAGGGATAACTCCCCTGCTCTTCTTCGAAATAGTGCCATGGAATCTTTTACATCCACCTGAGCAGACAGGTCCTCGGTTTAATGTCTTATCCGAAAGACAGCACTTCCGACAGTGCAACATTCCCTCAGCACTGCACTGGAGTGTCAGTCTTGATTTTTGAGCTCAAGCCCTGGAGCGGGGCTTGAAGCTCGCTCTTTGTGATTAAAAGGTGAGTGTGCTCCCAACTTAGCCACAGCTGACACAGAAAGGAAAAATTCATTCGAGTAAGACAAGCAAGTTTGAATGCCATGTATCTCTGAGAGTAAGTGTTGAATGCCATTTCAACTAATAGGACATTAGTCTTGTTACGGTTTTGATTTGTGCAAATTGCAGCTCTAATTCTTTGTGGTTCCATTTTGCTGAGAACAAGATTTGTTACTGAAGTTTGTTAAAGTCCTCTATTCTTGTCTCTATATAGTAATGTGCTGTTAGTGTCACTAAACATAATTTAACTTTGTTTGACTTCTGGGTTTTAACCAGCGATCTTTTGTTCAAGTAAGTAAATACAAGATTTAAGTTGATTATTTGATCTATTTTTAACTGTGGCAAATATCACACAGGAAAAGAAACTAGCCCTTACTTTAAATGGAAATAAATTTGCATTATGATTCCTTAAACATTTAAGGTCATACAAATGTTGTTAAAATAAGTGGGTCAATGCTTCTTTTAAAGAGTAATGCTATATGCATTGTTTGTATTCACCAATATTGAAAAAAAGTAATTTCTCGGCTCTAGTGATCTGGTCCCTATTTGTCTAAGCCACATAATTACAATCGCAGTTAGTGTTTTCCTTAAAAAAAAGCTTCACTGTTGTCAAAAGATCAGTGAGCACAGGAACCTGCTGCTTTTTTGCATGTGATTCTCTAAAATACTGACTTAATAAGGCTCTAATATCATAACATCAATTTTCAAGTCAAAGAATGTACATTTTAGGTATATCTGAGAAGAGACTTTGGTGCAACTCTTCATGTTGAAATTGCAAAATAGGGTCCTTTGGAAAACAAGGCAAGTGTCTTAAAATTAATAAAATTGACGCAAAAGGTAAAACAATTTGTGGGCAATTTTTTTACTGGTGTGGTAATCGAGTAGGTGACATATTTTTTTCATTCATTCAGAGATGTGGGTATTGCTGGCAAGGTCAGCATTTATTGCCCATCCTTAATGGCCCTTGAGAGGGTGGTGGTGAGCTGCTTCTTGAACCGCTGCAGTCCATGCAGTGTAGGTACACCCAGAGTGCTGTAATTACATTGATTGTGCTGATCATTCAGCAAAATGCGCACTCTGAGGCAGCATCCCAGTTACAGTGGGCTGTTATTCAGCTGGTGTTTTTGCTGAGTCGGGCGACAGTCTGGTCCTTGTGGTGGGGGGAGGCAGGCCAGGGAAACTGGCGGTGTGGGGGTGGGTCACACAGACTGGCAGTAGATTGGAGCATTTATGTGGAGCCTAGAGGAGTACCTTTTCTCCTTCTGGCGCCATAAATATAAAATTCAACATTTTTGACCCATATTTGGGGCACCTGCAGTGGCCCCTTCAAGAATCTTTGGTTGTGCTGCAGCACGCCCTGCCATTTCGGTCACGAATATTGGTCTGACAGTGGGTGTCGGATCCTGATTTAAATGTTAAAGTTCAGCCTATTGCCTGTTTCAGGCAGAAGCACTGGTCACACACTTCGAGGCTCATTCACAAATTCAGTGGGGCAGGTTTTGGATTGCCAATGGCAGGACTTATTTTCTTAGAGCAGTAGGCCTTCCACCATAAATGGGGTTATAGGCGCATGAAAAATCCAAACTGTTTTTCTTTTAGGAATATCAAGTAATTTACTTGTTGCAATGCTATTTTCTACATTTTTCAATCATTTGTTATGATAATACAGTCATGAAGCATCTGTTGGGCCTCAGGAATCATCTAGTACTCTTTTCCATGAACTCATCCCAGTGCAATATCGGGATCTGTGTCATATAATTCAATTTTTATATTTACCAGCAGTTTCATTGTGGTGTTGCTCACAACAAATCAGAGGAGAATGCCGTTTTATGCAGTGCATAATAAGTTATCAGGGCCACTGAATTATGGTGGTTAAATAAGTGATATTGTGATTTTATTACAAAGTATTATGGGTGTGTTAGCAGACTTTCCAAAATAAAAGATCTTAAAATTTGTCCTGTAGCTTTTCTTTGATAGCTTACAAAAGGCAACGAGTACCATTGGAGGCCGAAGAGAAACATTCTTCACTTAAACTGGCAATATGCATCCTGGGAAATTGCACTCACCATTTAATTGCCTTTTGCCTTCAGGTGGCAGAATCAGGGCTTGGGGCAAAAATATCAAACTCAGGTGGACAAAACTTATTGTGGACATTAGAAATTTCACTTACAGAGAAAAGTTCACAAAGTATATTGAATGATTTGATTGGTTTACCTTGACGTTTTTATTGATATATTCTTATGATCACTAAGGATTTTTTTTTGTATAAGTCCTTCGTAGAATTTCAATGACAGTTTTGCAAATGCCTACCTTCCTTTTGCTATATATATTCCCTACCTCTTTATTTCTGATTTGCTGTTTTATTTTGAGCAAATGAATCAAGTACAATGGAAAATAAGATTTTAATAGACATGGGTAATGTAAGTAGTATACTGCTGCATCAATAGCTTGTATCATGGACATCCGTGGCATAGATGGTTCTGTACAATCCCTTGCATAACAAATTCCCAACCTAAGCTCTTAAGTGGATATGTAGCATCTATATTGAAAGGTGAAGTTTTAGAGGGAATCAGATAGCCACACAACTTCTACTAAATTGTCTCAAATAATTAAGCAGAAGATAAGCAACAGGTCATCTATCTATAATTTTAGTTGCATGATCTTTGCGGTATGAAGAGATACCTATGAATAGGTGTAGGGAGGAAAGAATGGGAATGGGGTTAATTAATAAGTGGGGTAGTAAATTGAGCTTTTTTATGTAAATGTAACAGTAGATCTCTATCATACCCCCATTACGCATGTAAACATAAAGTTTGTTTCATTCAACTTACTAACCAAGTATGTATCCTAACAAAAATTAATAGTAATTGAAACTACAAAGGAACACATGAAGGAGTTTACCTTTTGGATTTCCTGACTGATTTCTGGATTAATTGAAAGGATTACATTACTAATTGCTAATAAGAATGGAAAGACAGATACCTACAAAAAGTCCAGCCAAGCACAAAGCTGAAAAATGTGTTTAAAAATGAAGAATATCAAAGAAAAGAATAAATAACGCTGGAACATTTTTGTATTTTGATGGATAGAGTAGAATGAAAATAAAGATTGGCCTTTCATTCTGGTAGTTCAACATAGGAAGGAAGTAAAACTCCAAATCTGGTCAGTTGCCATGGAAATGCCAATTAGGAACAGGAAGATATACATTCAGTCTGACTTGAAGGGTTTATTTGCACAGGTGGTGCATGTAACAGATGACTGCCTAACATAGAAAAAGCATTTGTATTGGGGGAAAGAAAGTTTATTGCCTGTTAGCATGACAATATATTTCACTTGATTTTCAATTTACCTTCTATTATTGGATTATTAATATCCTGTTCGACTGAACACAGGACAAGCACCTACTAATCCTTGCTTTATAAGAAGAGTACAGCTTTTAACATGTTTTTTTCACTCCAGTTCTGAAGGCATAGGTTCACTCACTGAATCACAAGTTCTGTTGTATAGAATTTGCTGTTTATGTAAATGTTTATTAATGAAACAAGATGAGCAAATGTAGTGTAGTTACTTACGGACAAAAGTAATCATGTAGTTAATCCAGAGTCTCAGTGTTGTGTCAGAGCCAAAGACCCTGAGGTTTATAGAAAAGAACAAGGTTTGTGTTTTAATGCTAAAAGCTAATAGCAATTTATTTAACTTGTATGATTTAAGTTATGCACTCTTTATAGACCAAAGATATTCTTGTGCTCAAATAGTAATTGACTAAAGGTTGCTTTATGCTAGTGTTAATTAGTACATAATAGCATTGTCTGTTCTGTTCCATGTGACTACTCTTCAGTTCCAGTGCAACACTTAGCTGGCAGTCATGTGATCTGCCCAATAAGCACTTTTTTTCTTTCTTTGAAAAAATGCGTAGATAGGAGTAAAACTGAACAAGACTGTTTCTACCACTGCTCTGCATTCCCTCATGATAAAATATGTGAAATGAATAGTGGGAACAAAGCGTTGCTTGCTAAGATCTGCTGAAGGCTAATCGAGATAGGAACTCGAGCAAAAATAAAGTGCGAAGAGTGAGAAAAATAAAAACAAAAAGCTTTGAGCTTCAGGTCAAATCCTGGAACTAGTCTAGCTAACAGAGGATGAAGTTTCCAAGTTTCACTACAGCACCAATGGAGGTGGTTAGTAAAACAGAATTTTCAGCCCCACAGCACAGATCAGCGACCATTGTTGGTTATCTCTGTCAGCTGTGATATCACTGTTGTAATAAGAAAGTAACTGAGAGCTCCTTTATTACAAGCCTACCAACCTAAATATCGAGCATACATACATACGAATTAGGAGCAGAAGTAGGCCATTCAGCTGCTCGAGCCTGCTCCACCATTCAATAAGATCATGGCTGATCTGTTTGTGTCTTGAATTCCATGGTCCCATCTACCCCCGATAACATTTGATTCCCTTGTCTAACAAGAATCTATCGACCTCCGCCTTAAAAATATTCAATGACCCTGTCTCCACCACCTTCTGAGGCAGAAAGTTCCAAAGTCGCGCAATCCTCTGAGAGAAAAAAATTCTCCTCATCTCTGTTCAAAAAGGGTGACCCCTAATTTTAAAACAGTGCCCCCTAGGTCTGGACCCACCCACAAGAGGAAACATCCTTTCCACATCCATTCAGGATCTTACATACTTCAATCAAATCTCCCCTCACTCTTCTAAACTCCAGTGAAAATAAGCCCAGTCTGTCCAAACGTTCCTCAAGACAACCCGCTCATTCTAGGTATCAATCTAGAAAACCTCCTCTGAACTGCTTCCAATGCATTTACATCCTTCCTTAAATAAGGAGACCAAAACTGAACACAATACAACATCCTGACTTTTATTTTCAATTCCTCTCGTAATAAAGGATTAGCCTTCTTTATGACTTGCTGTACCTGCATGCTAACCTTTTGTGACTCATGCACTAGAACACCTAGATCCCTCTGCACCTTGGAATTCTGCAGTCATTCTCCATTTAAGTAATACTCTGCTTTTTTATTATTCCTGCCAAAGTGAACAACTTCACATTTTCCCACATTATATTCCATCTGCCAGATTTTTGCCCACTCACTCAACCTATCTACATCAGTCTGCAACCTCCTTATGTCCTCTTCACAACATACTTTCCTATCTATCTTTGTGTCATCTGCAAATGTTGCTACCAAGCCATCACTCCCCTCATCTAAGTCATTGATATAAATTGTAAAAAGTTGAGACCCCAGCACAGACCCATCTAGGACTCCACTTGTCACATTCTGCCAATCAGAAAAGGACCCATTTATGCATACTCTCTGTTTTCTGCCAGCCAGCCAATCTTCTATCCATGCTAGTGTGTTGCTCCCTATACCATGAGTTCCTACTTTGCAATAATCTTTTCTGTGGCACCTTGTCAAATGCTTCTGGAAATCCAAGTACATAATGTCAGCGGCCTCCCCTTTATCCACAGCACATGTTACTCCTTCAAATAACTCCAATAAATTGGTTAAACATGATTTCCCTTTCACATTAGCAAAGCTGGCTACAGTTTTGCCATCTATTCTCCTTCAAGATAGGAGGCATTGTTTATTGTATCCTTTGCACCATCAATGGCCTACATTTCTACCACAATCTTATGGCATACCAAATAGAAATGAATGTTATTCCATCAACGTGCAAATGTTCCGTAGAGCCTGCATGAAAATAATGTATATCAGTATATGCTTCCTGAGGGTTGTGCATGATACTTTTATTCTAAGACCACCAAACATGATCCAAACTGTGAAGAAGGAAGGAAGGGTGAATGTCTGGTCTCTTAGACATAAGGAATATTGATTGCAACAATGGCTGATGAAACCTTTACATAACCCCTGTACCCCAGGAGAGAACAAATATAACAAAGTAAATGGATGAACCAGGGTCCTCATTGAGCAGATATTGTAATGCTTTGTGAGATCAGTGAGCCGAAACATACCCCACTGTGCAGGTCAGAAAATGTATAGCAATAATATTGCCACGGACTCTTTGTGGATTTGAATGAAAGCAGTAATGAGGCATGGTTTCAAGAGCATAATGAAACACAGCAACCAACAATGGCAGATAAGCCATTTCAGCTGCAGAGATGGATATGCCCAGTAATTTTAGCGAGCTCTGTATTGTCCACTATGACTGTCCTTTGGATAAATTGCTTTACCTGTTTCAGGTTTGCCACTTGTTCAATTTAGTTCATTTTTGTGAACAATAAAACAATGAGAGACTACAGGATGTATTAAAAAAAGGAAACCATTTTATTTAATCAGCTATGTATAAATATAAATCAGACAGAGATCTATCTTGCTGAATCTCGCAGATCCATACAAACTTCCGGTTTGGCTGTGATAAAATTTTTGTAAATGGGCTGCTACTTGAAGTAAATATGTGTGGTTCCACTTTGTTCTGTGATGACTCTGAAGCAGTGCTCTTGATACTCCATGCTGTATGAAGAGAGCACAGATGGACAATATCAGTACCTGAATAGACCTATTCACTTCGGCACTGTAGTTTCATTGCATGCACTTGTGTGCATGGACTTTTTAATGTAACATAATGTTTGGAATTCCTCTGAAGAAATTACAGTAATGATTAAAAGCTTTGGGGGTTCTGCTGATCTGATGAAGTCACGGTAGGAGATCAAGAAATCCCCACAGAAATTCAGGGCCGTTGTTACATGAACCATGTAAATTCCTTCCTGCAGTCCATGCTCTTTTTACCACCAAGGTGTGTGTAATGTAATCGTCAGTTTGCTATTTTAAGCTAATTTCTTGCTACATCTTCCTTCACACTTTTCCATGTGAGTACAGTGTTTCTTCCATACATCTACGAGAATTCTCACTTTGGCTTCTTCAAGACCATAGGTGTACTTCAGCATTATGTTAACAAAAGGGTGATATTTTTGCCTTTCCTTGGTTTGCTTTTACAAGTTGTGATATTTCTTCCAGACATCCTCCTAGGACCTTGTAATGGTTAACCCCAGCCTGCAGTTCTGCAATGTAATGCCATACTCTGTGTCTCATGAAACTCAATGACCCCCTACCAATCTAAAATGGTGACTTAACTCATCTCCTGATCAATGAATTGGAGTGTAACATTTTACCCAGGCATATCTCTGCCCCATGATAATGCTTCACAGCTGGTTGAATAAAATATTGATCATTTATACCTGTTAAATGGCCCATTAGTTGCTTGAGAATAAGAAAGGTTCGTTGTTACAGATGTGTCATTGACCATATCTGCCATTTTTATCAGTTGTGATTTAAACAGAGTGTTACAACCAGGTGAGAAAGGTGTCTAGGGGTCCCTCTCAGCCTTCACCTGGTCTTATTGTTTATTTTATTTTGAACACACTGTGTTTTGAGCTCCCCCTTGGTGAATCCTTCTTCACTGCTTTCCGATTCTAAGGCAAAGAAATTAACACAAACAGGCTTCCTTGGGTTTAAAGAAGAAAAGTGAAATTTATAAACACTTAAACTTAAACTCAAATTTGGTTAACGCCTACAGATACACGCCGCGCCCCATGCTAGTATGCATACGTGATAAGCACATGCAAATAGAGGCAGAAAAGAGCAGAAGAAAAAATAGTGGAGAGGTTTGAGGCAATCTCTGAAGAGGAGTTTTTTTTTTTACTGTGCTTCAACTCACCATAGATTTTCATTGGGATCCAGTGTTCTTCTTAAACCTTGTTCATTGCAGGAGACTTTTCTCTCTTGGGGTTCATAGGTCTTCAATGGTTTCCAAAGCTGGTGAGAGCAAGATGACAGTGGACATGAGAGAAGTCTTTTCAATCCAGGAGCAAACAGCTTTCCGAGTTCAGATTCTCCGTGGCAAGTTCAAATTCATAAAACTGCAACGGCCAGTTAGTCATGTGACTAAACTAGTCTGATCACGTCTTCTGTGCATTGGGGAAGCAGAGACTGGTTCCTTTTCCAGCACTGTCTGCTGGTATGCAAAAAAGGTCTTCCTGGCGAGGGGCCTGGCAATTCCTTGTGATCGGCCCTCTTTTCTTCCCAGCAACAATTTTAAGTTCAATGTCCATGCGGCGAAATTATGTGCCTCATTCTTGACAGGTGGGGGCCTGCATGACAAGAGATATTACACCCATTCTTCAAAAAAGTAAAATATAGTCCTAGCTGATCTCTTGAGGATGTTTTAAGACCTTCAATTGTTTGTTTTTTCCTTCTAGGGAATCTTCTCAGATATTTGAAGTAAGAAATTTGCTCTACAGAATCTTATGAGAGAAACCACTATGGCACAGTCAGTTGGAGAAGTGCAAAATCTGTTTCTGCCCAAACAGTAACCCAATATAAATAACTTTGTTTGACTCTTGAGTGGAGAAACTTCTGGGAAAATTCTTAGTGTACGTAAAAAAAGCAATTACCTTTATCCCTGCAGACATATGATTGGCTGCCAACTTAACTATGTGAAGAAGTTGCATACTTTATTTCAGAAAATTGTCCGAACTGAAGAACCTGGAAACGACTTTTACTTTCGCGAATAGCAGGACTAATATTTCAAAAGTATGTTTTGTATTATTTCTACCTACTGTGTTTGACAATGTACACAAGCTATGTAAATTCAGTTCTGCTGAGCCTTAAAGCCTAGTGACTTAAGGAACTGCCGACCTAACATTTGCTGTTGCAGCTGGTCTTGTTATTTGTAATCATGAAAGGTCTTGTCAGATTTGTGACTATTCGAGAATCTGTCAAGCAAATAGCAGACTCATGCATTTGTTTAAAGATGTAGTAACTGCAACACATCTCTTGGTTCAACTGATTTGTGATAGTCTCAGTTTAGCTAAATCTCTATAATATGTGAAAGAGAATCTCTGCATTGCATATGCTGTTTGTTAAAGAATGTTTACAGTTAAGCTTTGCACAGTTTAAAAGTACAGTTTATATTTTTGCTTGAACAGGCTGAGATTTGCTTCGCTAAAGTTAACACTTTCTTACTTATTACAAAAAAAAGGAAGAGGCTCCTGGCCCTAAAGGCCAGCTCAGGCCTGCAAATGAAACCCGACCTGAGCCTGACAGAACCCCATCCAACCCAAGCCCGACCCCAGTCCTTTCATTTTTTTCCCGCGCCCGATCCGACCATCAATCAACCTAGCTTCCGTTTTTCACTTTGTTGCTTACCTGCACAAGCTTAAAAAAACTGTAACTAAACAACCTCTCAAGTCCAAAAAGTACATTAACATTGGAGCCACGTACCGGAGGTGGTGATGGAGTGTGTTCGACCCGGCCCGACCTGACTCAAGCTCGAACGCCAGACCCGGAAGAGCGACCCAACCCAACCCAAACCCGGCACATGTTGTCGGGTCCCGTCTGGTTCGGGTCGGGTAGCCATGCTGTACCTGGCCCTATCCCATGTTTCAATGCATAATTTATTTCAAATGGAAGATATGCAAGGGCATTAAACTAAATAAGTAATAGGATGAATCTTGAGGGAATTTAACTAAAGTTGAAACAAGTTATTCTAAACTTGTATAGATCACCAGTGAGAATATTAGGCTAGAACTTACTGTCATTCGTGTTATCTTTGGTTCCTGAAAATATGCTTGTATAAAATTCCTAACCCTGCAACTAAGGAGAGTGTGAAACTGTTTTTTGAAACCCATTTATTTCGATGTTTTGTATACCTAGTCTCCAAAACGAAGGTGACACATTCCTGGACTTATGACTAAGTTATAAGGGAAGATTTATACAGCTGAAATCATTATGATCCAACTCTTCAAAAGGAGAGTATTTAACATGATTGTGACTGCAAAATTAGAGCACACAGTTCAAAATTAAAGGTTCAATCAAAGTTGGAGCTCAGAATTTTTCCCCACAACATCGTGGATATGTGAATAGATTCAGTTAAAGCAGTTGATGGGCTCTCAGCTACTTCAGATAAGAGCAAAATAAATAACTGGTTCAAAATAGGAGTCAAAGCCCCCAATCAAAATATACAATTCTGATTGTGGTGGGAGAAACGCACTGATAATTCAATCCCATCACTCCACAGATCGCCTAACATATCATTTAAAACTTTCCAAATTAAAGAAAGACCCAGCCAAATTGTACCATCTATTAACCCCCAAATGAGGCTAACCAAACCAGGTGTCTTTAAATCAACAAATTAACTCTTTAATTAGAAGATCTAAATTCTTAAACACAATGAAGATATAAACAACATTTAAAATAGAAAAAATTAGAGTCCTTGCAAATTTACAGTCCAATGTTGCTTGAAGTCCTCACAGAATGTTGCTTGAAGTCCTCACAGCCGTCCAATGCAGAAAAAAGGTTCTTCCGCAGTAGAACAGTCCATAGTCTAACTGTAACAGTAGGTGATGCTTTCCTTCTGCAGCGAATTTCAACAATTAACGACTTGCAAACACTTTCAAGAGAATCAAGCTGACTTTAGAATTTTTGAGGGATAAAAGATTGTCACAGTCTAACTTCCCTTTCTTCAATTTAAATTACCAGAGATCTCTGTTTTGGCTTGACTTTTTTTTTAGGATTTTGAGAGATAATAATTAAATAGACTAAAATCCTATTCCTTTAGTTTAAATGGTTGAGAGCTCTTTTTAGGTCCTGAACATCACAGCTGTCTGCGTCCATGTCTTCTGTCTGTGTTCTGTTAAAACAAACTATCTTCAACTAAAAAGCCAGTTCAAAATTGAATTGTAACAAATGTATCGCTTGCTATTCACTCCCAGTGGCTGTATCTATGGTAATGAGAATGCACCCTTTGAATCACAGTCTCCAAATGGCTGTTTCTAAGGCAACGAAAATGCACCTTCCTATAACTCCTGAGGCTTGCTGGTTCTTAAAGCAATACTGATCCTTTGCAAGCCTGAAAGGCAAACTGCATATTCCTGAAAAAAAAGGACCATAACATACCCATGTAATAACCTATTGCCAAATTCACAAATATGAATTTAGAAAAACACTTAAATTAATAACTCATACTGTGTATAATTCTACATGGCAACCTGGGATGCATCTATGAAAATAAAGTGGCACAGTGAAAGCAAACAATAGGCCAATGGAAGCCTATTTAAACCCACTTCAAAATCTTTAGTGCCAACTTAGATACATTTTTTTAAAAAGTGTTTAAGCAAAACTGAATTTACGAGGTCAACTAGACACAAGAGATCTCTGGTAATTTAAATTGAAGAAAGGAAGTTAGACTGTGACAATCTTTTATCCCTCAAAAACTCTAATGTCAGCATGATTCTATTGAAAGTGTTTGCATATCGTTAATTGTTGAAATTCACTGGAGAAGGAAAGCATCACCTTTGCAGTTAGGCTATGGACTGAAGCCTTTATTTTTAGTGCATTTATTCAGCTGTAATTTGATCCATTGAAATTAATGGTAAAATAAAATTGATAGATTTTTGAAGTCCAGTAAATTGAATCTAGACAGAGATGTTGATTACGAGCATTTCTGGGGTTGGGGGCTGCATATGGTCTAAGGGCTGCAGATTGCACACAATTATACAAAAACAGTGATAGTAGTTGGTTGGTATCCATACACCTTTAGGATGACTGCCTCTATTTCCATCAGTATCCTGGAAAAATATTTATACCTCAAACAACATCACTAAGACAGATTATCATTATCACATATAATAAAAACAATAAATGCTAGAAACACTCAGCAGGTCTGGCAGCATCTGTGGAGAGGGAAGCAGAGTTAACGTTTCAGGTCAGTGACCCTTCTTCAGAACTGGCAAATATTAGGCCTAATATTTGCAAGTTCTGAAGAAGGGTCACTGACCTGAAACGTTAACTCTGCTTCTCTCTCCACAGATGCTGCCAGACCTGCTGAGTGTTTCCAGCATTTCCTGTTTTTATTTCAGATTTCCAGCATCCGCAGTATTTTGCTTTTAATTTATCATTATCACATGCTGTTTGTGGGACCTCGCTGTACACATATGGGCTGAATTTTATGACGGCGGCGCCTTTGAATTCGGCGGCGCATCCGCATTCGCCGGCCCCTGCCGTTAATATCTTGGGGGCTCATTAGAATCAAGGCGCTGGGCCTCCCTTTCCCATATTACGTGGGGAGAGGCAGGATATTTGTCGCAGTGAGAGAGATTTTGACAGTTGTGCAGCAGGTGCAGGGGCTGTGTTCTTAGCTGTCAAAGAACATTTACCTGACTGCTGAAGAGTGGGGCTGCTGTCAATCTGGCAGCAAAGCAGAAAGTGCTGCAGAAATCCAGCAGGTCTGGCAGCATCTGTGGAGAGAGAAGCAGAGTTAACTTGTCCAAGTTCACAGACCTGAAAGTTAACTGACCCCAGCACTTTCTGCTTTGCTGCCACATACTTACCCTGCTGTGTCCCAGTGTCCTGTGAAGTTGCGATCCTCTTCTTCAACTCAAGTGTAATATTCCTTCTTGTAGGCATGCCGCACCTGGGTGAATAATCTTAATTTTGCGCACTCCAGGACGTGAGACTTAAATAGACCATAAAAGATGTTACAAAGGTTTACAGAGAACACACTGAGACAAATGGGAATGCACGGGTGTCACAGCAAAGTAAATACGTCTTTCACTAAATATTCCTCACCAACATGTGTGTCCTTTCACCTGTGCGAATGATTTGTGCCAGCATTGAGCGCCAGTGTCACATCCTTTTGGATCGTTGGCCCTTCAGGAAAGCCAACATATGCAATAACATCATTTATATGTCACCATTACTCATGAGTGTCCCCACGGATGCAGTGACATGGACATTGGCTCAGTCAGCTGCTGCCTCTAATGGTTTACACAGGGATGTTGCATATGTGGACTGGTGCACAGCAGGTGAGAGAGGGTGATGTGTGTTTTGCAGAGCTCATGTCGGTTCCTATGGAGCAGACAGCCTTTGTCTGATAAGCCACTTTCGTACATCCCTAGCTCACAGCTAGCCCTGCATACATAGCCTGTGCCATCTGCCCTCCCATGCGTCTTTCATGTTGTAGGTCCTCAGCGTCCTCATAGTCCAAGGAGAATCCTGTTGACATCTGTTCTCATCATGCCAGGCCTGGCCCCTATTGGGTGCATAATTGTGCAAAGCAGAAAAAAAAGGAGCTGGCCTTTTCGGCCCGTAGTACAGGGCATTACCCTATCCATACAGGCATTAGAAGCACTCTTTCAGCAGGCCGATCTCCTGCTCAATGGTGGCTCATGTAGCTCAGTGGCTGGCGTTATATCTTTCCTCTGCAGCAGTGGTGGAGTCACTCACTGGTGTCGGGAGCCATGTCTGCAAAGAATAGCCCTTATCTCTAAGAAGCCACCCCTCCATCTGAGCCAGTTCAGTGAACAACGTTGGCAGCTGGGACTGGCGCAAGACCCAGGTATCATGGCAGCTGCTTGAGAAGTGGCCACACATTCGCTGCAAGCATCTGCGGTATTCACATACCAGCTTCACCTAGATTGAGAGGGCTCCTTTAATTGTGACATCTGCAGGTGGTAGCCTGGCAGTAGGCCTGATGGCCACATGAATGCAATCTATGAACATTACAACCTACGGTTCTCTGGCAATGGTGTCAGAACCAATGGCCCTCTGGGCCTGGCTGTGAGAGTCCGCCCTAAAGTGGACATCCTCACTGGCCCTCCGGTGCAGGGCATTGGTGACCTCCCTGATGCAGCAGGGCACTGCTAATTGTGTGATCCCACAAAGGTCTCTGGTGGTCCTCTAAAAGGCTGCAGAGGCGTCAGGCTTAAGAACCGCTGCCACTATGAGGAACAAAGGCATGGGTTGTCCATCGGAGCCCATGGGCTGCAGGTCATCCTTGAGCAGGGCACAGAGACGTTTCACCACCCTTTCTATATCTGCAATCTCCTCTGACACTGGTGCTCTGACATCCGATGGTATGTGATGCGGGGCCTGTAGATGCACAGCAAATGGCCAACACTCAGAGTGGCACAGCATGTCCACATCAAGATCCTACCAGCTGAATCGATTGCCCCCACCATCCATAAAACCTTAACGCGCCTGCCCTTTCTTGCACCCTCCCCTCACACAGGGTGCCGAGTGCGCCATTGCCTCCTCACAAACACAGAGCATTCACTGTTAATGGAGGGATGGTACACGGTACCTTCCTTCATGCCAGCACAGCATTCCCTCCAGTAATCCCAGACCCCCTCACTTTCAGAATGTCGAGTGCGACCCCTGTGTATCTCCCCCACTACCCCTCACTTCCAGAATGCAGAGTTAGACCCCTGCATATCCACCCTCCCTCCTTCCTTTCAGAATGTAGTTGAACCCCGAATATCCCCCCTCCCTTCCGTAATGCAGAGTGAGACCCCTGAATAACACAACTTACCTTCGTTGGAGACAACCTCTGCCTCTGAAGACCTGCTGGCTTTTCAGATTGTGAACGGGACGGCACACGACGGCCGCCGGTTCAGCGAAAAATCCGGAGGTATCAGTTGAGAGCCAGCGACCTGCATAATTAGCATAGGCAAGTACTCCTTACCATATGCTAATTGGGGTGCAGTTGCCATGCGGCGGGGGGGGGGGGGGGGCGGGTGGCGCACCGAGGTCCTGCCACCAGTAAAAGTGGCGGGCCTTTCTCGTCGTCGTGGTTCAAGGTGGTCCTCTTCCCGCAGCATTTTACCGGCCCCTGCGCCATGATTCGCGGCATCGAGTGACCGGTAAAATCCAGTCCATTATCTGTCACATCTCCAAACAGTGACTACACTTCAGAAGTACTTCATTGACTGTAAAGCACTTTGGGAAGATGTGAGATTGTAAAAGGCACTGTATGAATGCAAGTTTGTTTTTCTATCAGACAGCGATGTGATTCCTAAAGGTAATAGTGAACTGAGAGCCCTGTCACTATTCCCCTTTCATACTGAAAATGGCACTTCAAATATTTTAATTAATGCCTGTGAGTTTTTGCCTGCCACCTGTTCATGTCTATTCTTATCTGAGAGCTCTATTTGCAGGCCGGCTAAATCTGTCTGTGAAAAAGTGTTTGAGCCTCTGATAGAAAATAATGTTGTCTTTCTTGAATCTTATTTATCTCCTATCTATAGAAATTATGTTTATTTGAAGCTGGAAATTGCCCCAATACCTACAGAAAGCTATCAGGTCATCATTACTAGCATTCAGAAGGAGCAACCGTTACAAGCGCATCCTTTTGCCACGTCTTATGTCTGCAAATAACCATAATTTCTGTAATTCAGATGTCTATATCAGGTTGCAGTCTCACATTGTGTGGCTTTTCTTATTGGCATCTGAACAACAGGAGGATTCTGGCTAATCAAATGCAATTTTTCTGCATTATCCATGAATTGGAAAAAAATACAGCTTTAGTTTTGCAGGAGCAATTGGTATAGCAATCAGTTCCACAGATGTGTTTCTTAAGATCTAATTTTGTTATCTGGACATTAAGATAACATGAATGATAAAAAGAAATGCATCTGGGATCAAGAGTTTGTTGAGAATTGTGGGAGGAAAGATAGCACTTTATTGTTTATAGTTTCATAAGATGCTCATGATCTTCAAACAGTGCTTTTGCAGTGCAACCACTATAATTGAGATCTATAATACAAAGGCAGCATTGTACAAGAACAAGCATGAAACAAAGTAATCTTCTAACAATTAACTTTGGAAGGCAGGCTGACCCATCACAAACAATGGTTCTATAAATATAAACTCTAATTCTCAGCATAGTAAATCTTGTCCTTTAGGCATTAAAAATGACTATCAGTGACCATGGTGTCATTTTTTTAAATTAGACATACCTATGTCTAAATTTATAATAGAAACTGCCTATGTGAACTTGGCATGCTGTAATTACATCTTCTCATCAGTGGAGGCGCTGTCACTGAAAGGTCACAGACCTGAAACGTTAACTCTGCTTCTCTCGCCACAGGCGCTGCCAGACATGATGAGTATTTCCAGCACTTTGTTTTTATTTCAAATTTCCAGCATCCGCAGTATTTTGCTTTTATTTCACTGTAACTCCTCAGTTTGCTTCTTGCAGACCATACTGCAGAGAAATTCCGATGCTGCAACCAACTCCACTTCTCTGCTTTCTGAATCGCCATCAGTTTTGTTATTTAATTATAAGTAATAAATCAAAGTATTATATGAAACTAAGGACAGCAAAGGAACTGAAATATATCTGCATGCGATGGTCCAATTATCTCCCATCCTCCAACTCTACTTCATCTGAATATCAGACTTAGTCTTGACTTATCATGTGCAATGCCACAGAGCATCGACTGTGTCAAAAAAAAAAAATTGGTTTAAGAAAAACATGATCACAATCGAATTACTCAGCAATCTAAATTTTCTTGGTAAAAAATTATTTAGTTCTGGCACCGGATAAATTTTTTTTACTATGTTCCTTACGTTCCTGTTCACTTCATTTTTCTCTGGTTGTCTTAATATATGTATATGACATTTTGTCCTGAAATGATTTCGGGACTCTCCAAATGTGGCTAGCCAAGCAATTTTAGCTCACTGTAGCTAGCAATTTTGTTGGCGTACTGTCTCGGAAGGTTCAGTACATTGAAAATTTAGTATATAGAAAGGTACTGGCTGAAATCATTGCTTGGCTAGCTTCTTCCTTTTAGTTTTTCATTGGGATGTGAGTGCCGCTGGCAAGGCCAGCATTTGTTGCCCTTTCCTGAGAAAGCGATGGTGAGCCCCCTTCATGAACCGCTGCAGTCCATCTGGTGTAGGTACACCCACAGTGCTATTAGGAAGGGAGTTCCAGGTTTTTGACTCAGCGACAGTGAAGGAACAGTGATATAGTTCTAAGTCAGGATGATGTGTGACTTGGAGAGAAGCTTGTAAGTAGTGGTGTTTCTATGCAACTGCTGCCCTTGTCCTTCTAGGTGATAGAGGTCATGGATTTGGAAGGTGCTGTCGAAGGAGGTGTGGGTGAGCTGCTGCAGTGCATCTTGTATATGGTACACACTGTGCGCAAGTGGTGGAGGGAGTGAATGTTGAAGGTGGTGGATGGGGTGACAACCAAGCAGGCTGCTGTCTGCTGGATGGTATTGAGGTTCCTGAGTGTTATTAGAGCTGCACTCATCCAGTCAAGTGGAGAGCATTCCATCGCACTCCTGACTTGTGCCTTGTAGATGGTGATCAGGCTTTAGGGAGTCAGGAGGTGAGTTACTCGCTGCAGAAGTCCCAGCCTCTCAGCTGCTCTTGCAGCCACAGTATTTATATGGCTGGTCCAGTTAAATTTCTGGTCAATGGTAACCCCCAGGATTTTGATGGTGGGGGATTCAGTGATGGGAATGCCATTGAATGTCAAGCGGAGATGGTTAGATTCTCTCTTGTTTGAGATGGTCATTGCCTGGCACTTGCATGGCACAAATATTACTTGCCACTTATCTGCCCAAGACTGAATGTTGTCCAGGTCTTGCTGAGGAACTTATTTGGATGTAACTCATTTCAGGGCGAAGTATTCCATTTTCTCTACCAATCTGCTAAATTAGATGTGGAATATTTCCATTAAAAATTACTTCTGCTTTGTTTTCCTTTAACATGATGAAATAATCACAGTTGTGGAATATTGTGCATTTTACTGTAGTCAGAAGTGAATTGCATTCCATCACCAACCTTAACGTGATCTTTAGAAGGAAAGCATAGATATCAATGGCAGTGGTCAGAATCCTGTAACCTTCTATGTTATTGGTATGTATTCCTCCTTATACATACAATTGTTACATATTTATGTATTGTAAGTTTTGTGCATTGCATGCACATCCTGTAAACACTAATCTTGCTTCCTGTGACACATATATTTAAAATAGTTGTCTATTATATATTAAAAATAGTTAATGGGTATATTCTGTCTCAGATTCCATTGAAAATTTCCATGTCAGCCTTGGTCAATGGGAAACCCATTTTAAAGTGTCAACATTTGCCTGTAATACTTGTTAGATCTGGAGGTTGTGCTGTAGTTGGCAGTAGTGGTGCTAAATGTCTGACATGATAGTCGGACAATGTAAAAACGTGTATAGGACTGCAGTATGTGGCTTTGCAATAAAATGTAATCACCAGCTAGAACTCAGATTAAGAGGTGCCATCTGAAGTTAAGAACACATTTAATGTCACATGTATAATAACTGTAAATAAAATGTTAATATAGACTATAGGGACCAAAACATGCCAGAATTTCACATCGCTCACACTTGTTTCTAGCAGCCAGCTAGTGACCAGGCATTCACCATTGTCACTTCTGTAGTGAGATGCCATTGAAATGTCTATCCTTCCTTTAAAGCAAACTCCTGTCATAATTCACTTAACTTCCCACAAAGCAATCCCAAGCTAAAAAATGTTATATCTTCATGGCATTCTTCAATAATTTACTCCCACATTATTCACCTGATTATCATCTGTGTTTTGTTGGCAGTTAAACTTTGTAAACATATTAATTATTGTTTCCTGTGAAACACAGGGAGGCAGATAGTTAGGGAGATAGTCACAAGTGACACATTTAATGGCCTGAGTTTTGAGGCTGTCAATGCTCACCTTTATTTTGCAGTAAATTGGGCAGCAACTTCCAGTGTCTTATACAAGCGCAGTTAAACACAGAGATCTGGAAGTTGCTGTCAGAGACACCCAGCTCCTCCACAGCTATAACAAAACCTTGCAGATAGATTCTTCATTGAAATCAATGCAATATTTGAAGTAGAGGTACTTGCCGACTGGTTCCCCATGAAAGACACCAGAAAAGTTAAGCCTGGTGCATTCAAGAATAAGTGCATTTTTAACGGCATGATAAGAATTACTACCAAACAACCCTTCTGACCCTGAAAATTTAATTTTACAAGTGTGGAGATTCATTCCTGCTCCCTGCAGAAGGTAATTACTGTTGGAGATTTTAAACTTTTTTTTTACTTTTTCTCTCTTTTATGTCTCTCAATCCCATCTGTCTTTCTCATTCTTTATTTTGCTTTTTGTGCATGATTTAAATCCAATTTATACCTCCTGGTTTAAACTTTGTAGGGTAGAAATTCATCTGTGGTGGTGGTGCAAAAATGGGATTGGTCACCTGTTATATGTAGAGCCTGATATAAAGTTCCATTGCAGCCAATGGAATTAAATATTAGGTATTGTATATAACAGGTGACTGATCCGATATCACTCATTTTGTGCCATTGTTACTGACACATAGGGGTTGAAATTCGTCTCTATGTGGATTCTTCAATCTAATTGTTGCTTGGCCTGCAACAGACACTAAGGATATCCGATGTCCTGTAGAGGCTCAGTGCTGAATCAGGGGAGGCGGTGGCATAGTGGTATTATCACTGGACTAGTAACCCAGAGACCCAGGGTATTGATCTGGGGACATGGGTTCGAATCCCACCACAGCAGAAGGTGGAATTTGAATTTAATTAATAAATTTGAAATTAAAAGCTAGTCTAATGACGGCCATGAAACCATTGTCGATTGTTGTAAAAACCCATCTGGTTCACTAATGCCCTTTAGGGAAGGAAATCTGCTGTCCTTACCTGGTCTGGCCTACATGTGACTCCAGACCCACAGCAATGTAGTTGACTCTTACATGCCCTCTGAAATGGCCTAGCAAGCCACTCAGTTGTACCTAACTGCTACGAAGTCAAAAAAAAGGAATGAAACCAGATCGACCACCCGGCATCGACCTAGGCACCGGAAACGACAACGGCAAACCCAGCCCTGCCGACCCTGCAAAGTCCTCCTTACTAACATCTGGGGGCTTGTGCCAAAGTTGGGAGAACTGTCCCACAGACTAGTCAAGCAACAGCCTGACATAGTCATACTCACAGAATCATACCTTACAGACAATGTCCTAGACACTACAATCACTATCCCAGGGTATGTCCTGTCCCACCGGCAGGACAGACCCAGCAGAGGTGGCGGAGCAGTGGTCCACAGTAGGGAGGGAATTGCCCTGGGAGTCCTCAACATCAACTCCAGACCCCATGACGTCTCATGGCATCAGGTCAAACATGTGCAAGGTAACCTCCTGCTAATTACCACCGACCGCCCTCCCTCAGCTGATGAGTCAGTACTCCTCCATGTTGAACACCAGTTGCAGGAAGCACAGGGTGGAAAGGGCACAAAATGTACTCTGGATGGGGGACTTCAATGTCCGTCACCAAGAGTGGCTCGGTAGCACCACTACTGACCGAGCTGGCCGAGAACTAAAAGGACATAGCTGCTAGACTGGGTCTGCGGCAGGTGGTGGGGGAACCAACACGAGGGAAAAACATACTTGACCTTGTCCTCACCAGTCTGCCTGCTGCAGATGCTTCTGTGCATGATTGTATTGGTAGGAGTGACCACTGCACAGTCCTTGTGGAGACGAAGTCCCGCCTTCACATTGAAGATACCCTCCATCATGTTATGTGGCACTATCGCCGTGCTAAATGGGACAGATTTCGAACAGATCTAGCAATGCAAAACTGGGCATCCATGAGGCGCTGTGGGCCATCAGCAGCAGCAGAATTGTACTCAACCACAATCTGTAACCTCATGGCCCGGCATATCCCCCACTCTACCATTACCATCAAGCCAGGAGACCAACCCTGGTTCAATGAAGAGTGCAGGAGGGCATGCCAGGAGCAGCACCAGGCATACCTCAAAATGAGGTGTCAACCTAGTAAAGCTACAACCCAGGACTACTTGCATGCCAAACTGCATAAGCAGCATGCAATAGACAGAGCTAAGCGATCCCATAACCAACGGATCAGATCTAAGCTCTGCAGTCCTGCCACATGCAGCCGTGAATGATGGTGGACAATTAAACAACTAACTGGAGACTGGAGGAGGTGGATCCACAAATATCCCCATCCTCAATGATGGGGGAGCCCAGCACATCTGTGCGAAAGATAAGGCTGAAGCATTTGCAACAATCTTCAGCCAGATGTGCCGAGTTGATGATCCATCTCGGCACCCTCCTGAAGTCACCAGCATTACAGATGCCAGTCTTCAGCCAATTCGATTCACTCTGCATGATATCAAGAAACTACTGAAGGCACTGGATACTGCTAAGGCTATGGGTCCTGACAATATTCCAGCAATAGTACTGAAGACCTGTGCTCCAGAACTTGCCGCACCCCGAGCCAAGCTGTTCCAGTATAGCTACAACACTGGCATCTACCCAGCAATGTGGAAAATTGCCCAGGTATGTCCTGTACAAATAAAGCAGGACAAGTCCAACCCGGCCAATTACCGCCCCATCAGACTATTCTCAATCATCAGTAAAGTGATGGAAGGTGTCATCAACAGTGCCATCAAGCAGCACTTGCTTGGCAATAACCTGCTCAGTGATGCTCAGTTTGGGTTCCGCTAGGGCCACTCAGCCCCTGACCTCATTACAGCCTTGGTTCAAACATGGACAAAAGAGCTGAAGCCGAGGTGAGGTGAGAGTGACTGCCCTTGACATCAAGGCAGCATTTGACCGACTATGGCATCACGGAGCCCGAGCAAAACTGGAATCAATGGGAATCAGGGCGAAAACTCTCTGCTGGTTAGAGTCATACCTAGTGCAAAGGAAGATGGCTATGGTTGTTGGAGGTCAATCATCTGAGCTCCAGGACATAGCTGCAGGAGTTCCTCATGGTAGTGTCCGAGGCCCAAACATCTTTAGCTGCTTCATCAATGACCTTCCTTCAATCATAAGGTCAGAAGTGGGGATGTTGTTCGCTGATGATTGCAGAATGTTCAGCGCCATTCGTGACTCCTCAAATACTGAAGCAGTCCGTGTCGAAATGCAGCAAGACCTGGACAATATCCAGGCTTGGGCTGATAATTGTTAAGTAACATTTGCGCCACACAAGTGCCAGGCAATGACCATCTCCAACAACAGAGAATCTAACCATCTCCCCTTGACGTTCAATAGCATTACCATCGCTGAATACCCCACTATCAACATCCTAGGGGCTACCATTGACCAGAAACTGAACTGGAGTAGCCATATAAATACCATGGCTACAAGAGCGGGTCAGAGGCTAGGAATCCTGCAGTGAGTAACTCACCTTCTGACTCCCCAATGCCTGTCCACCATCTACAAGGCACAAGTCAGGAGTGTGATGGAATACTCTCCATTTGCCTGGATGGGTGCAGCTCCAACAACACTCAAGAAGCTCGACACCATCCAGGACAAAGCAGCCCGCTTGATTGGCACACCATCCACAAACATTCACTCCCTCCACCATCGACGCACAGTGGCAGCAGTGTGTACCATCTACAAGATGCACTGCAGCAACGCACCAAGACTCCTTAGACAGCACCTTCCAAACCCACGACCTCTACCACCTCGAAGGACAAGAGCAGTCGATGCATGGGAACATCACCACCTGCAAGTTCACACACCATCCTGACTTGGAACTGTATCGCCGTTCCTTCACTGTCGCTGGGTCAAAGTCCTGGAACTCCTTTCCTAACAGCACTGTCGGTGTACCTACCTCACATGGACTGAACGGTTCAAGAAGGCAGCTCACCACCACCTTCTCAAGGGCAATTAGGGATAGGCAATAAATGTTGGCATAGCCAGTGATGCCCACATCCCATGAATAAATAATTAAAAAAAGGATGCTGGATTAGAGCAAGTCTCGGCTCAAAAGTCTGCAAAAACTTTGTGGGCAACTGTCAGTGAGGTGAATGATAAGTGCCATTACTTCACCGCTGACTGCAAAATCCAGACCATTGTTTTCAGAGATGTCTTGGAATGTAACAGATTATTGCTGCCAGACCTGGGTGCCCCTCCTCTTGTTTATGACTTTTCATTTCCACTAGACACCAGGGCTTGGAGTTTCTGCCATATTGTGCTGTTTTCTTTTATAGCGCAATCCACCCAAAATCGGCTGCACCAGCATAAAAGATCACAGAATTTTAACTGGAAATCAAATCTAGTGCAAATCAAGTTTCTGCAATCTTTTGCGCTAGTTTGAAAAACATCACGCTGAATGACCAGGCCACAGCCCCATATCAAATTAATCGCCATTGTGATTGGCCACTAATTGCACCTGTTTGCAGGCCTTCAAAGAGGTTCTTAAAATTAAGCTTTTTTTTGGGTGCAAGAACACTATTAGGAATGTTTTCAAAGCTTTTGAATTAATTTTTTTTTAATTTACTATGAAACTGACTACTGTCCACCAATATAGTTAGCAAATGGTTCTGTATAATTTTTTAACATCATTTTTAATTATTTAAAGTCTGGTTACTCCCAGGTGGTGAACTAGTCATTGATTAAAAATGCTTATTTTTTTTGTGATCAACCCATTTTTCAGCTGTATTAATCAAACTGCATCAAAATACCACTTTTCAGTATATCAAGGAATTTTTAAAATCAATTTTTAAAAACAAAATTATTTTCTGAAACGCTGCTCGAATGCGCTGGCAAATTTTACATTTGATAATATGCAAATGAGTTTGAGTGGCGGCTCGAGATTTTTAAAAAGCATTCCTCAAAACTAGAGCAGATTTCGGTGCATTTTGGACCCAGATCAGCGATTGCACTCTAAGTGGGGACTCAGCAATGAGCCAAACCCCATTTTCCACTCCACAGATACATCAAACCACAGCTTTCACCTCCACAATGATGCCAGACCAAAGGATTCCCTTGTGCTCCCAAATCCCAGCAACCTCGCTGCAGGACCACCTTCCCCCCAGTTCTGTCAGAGTACAGTGTCATTATCTGGTGTTTCCAAGGAGCAGGACCATCCTGAATGTTACCAAAGCCCAGGACTATCCCAGTACTTCCAAACCAATATGGCTACCCATCTCTCCCTACTCAGTAGTCTTGAATATCAGGTATCTAACTCCAGCCGGTATATCTTGCATGTCTTTTTGCTAAGTATTCTTAGCTTTAAAACTGATGAGAGATTAAAAAATACATAGCTAAAATAATACATACATAAAACAGGCCCCTTATTTACAATTTTCCCAGAATAATGGATAGTCATGGAATTGAATCGTCAACCCACCAATAAAAATCCCAGAACACCATGTCACAAAAATAGACTTTGGCTTATTCAGTCACTCTAAACCAGTTACCCATCCTACGGCATAAGCACACCTATTATTATAAAACATTATATATTGACTCACTTTAAGTATTATTACATTGTTTTGACATGGATGAAAATGCTCTTTATGGAACTTCACTAATATATATACTGGAAATTGACTTTGAAATGTTCTTGCTTAATGTATTTGAAGAGTGTTTCTACATTAGCACCATTTAAAACTATGCAGTGCTACTTGACCATTGAGGGTAAGTCTTAATCTGCTGGAATTTAATGTCTATGCTATGGCATTTTCATTGTGATTAAGGCTGAGATAGATTTTTCAATTCAGTATTTATTTCCCCATAATGGATTTGTTTATTTCCATGGCACCCTGTATTCGACAGCCCATCTTCCCAAATATGATGAGAAAATTTGAAATTCTGGAGTCTTGGGCCCCAAACATATAGTTTGTAGTACTCTTCAAAAGTTGACCATTTTCTGCGCTCCTTCCTAATATAAATGTCAAGTACTCCAATGAGAAAGGCACAGCACATCCAGATGCCAAAGCTTGCTGCCTCTATTCTTCTCCACGAAAGTGTGTTAACTCAAATCTTTGAGTACGTTACACTAGTGATTTTTTTCCTTTACTTGTTTTCTAAGCTAGCCATCCTTCTGAGTGAAACTGCCAATTAGTATGGAGGTTTGGGCAGTTTTCTGCTGTCCAAAAACTATTAGAAATTCAATTGAGACCGAGGACTCTTAGAGTCAACAGAAAAGATCTTAGCAGAGTGTCATCTCATTCTCAGGCTGTTTTTTTGAAACTGTTCCAGAGTTTCTATATGTGCAGTAAAACCATTAAATTGTGCCCTATGAGTGATATACACAACACAGTTGCAAGAACCTGGTGCTAATCTTCTTCAAAAGTAGCCAATTTATTGGTGTGCTGGTCCTCATGAAGTTGTTTCTAATATTGTAGAGCTATTTCATGGAGTAAGCAAAGACGTGAATTGATTCCTTTAGTGTTCACAAGTCTATGAACAGTGAATTCCTGGAGTCCTATTCCTCGGGGGTGGAGTGGCAGAGCAGGACCCTCACCGCCCCTGCCAAGCGGTCATTTGTGTAACTGTGATGGGCTGTCGGTACTTTTAAGTGTGCAATAATAGGGGAATCTGATGTGCTCTTCAAGGTGAACCATAATTTGCTATTCTGCCTGGAGCCCAAGAGGTCCAAAAGAGCTGTATGAAAATATAAGTTTGAAATGCTTTGAGTTTTTTGGGAATTACTAAGCTGCTGCCTCTGGAATCAATTACTTTTTTTTTATTGATTCAGTTTCGGGATGTCCACTGCTGGGACTACACCCAGCAAGAAGAGGACGATGGACGTTGTCCTTCAAAGAGATAAATGGGGTTCGGGCTTCGGGCATCACCGGGGACAATCGGCGGGGCCCCGGCAAGGAGGGTTGGAGTTGGAGAGCCTCAAGGAGGCTGCTAGATATCACTTCATCCTTAGGTGCTGAAGTGTCCTGTTACCAGAAGTGATAGGAGGAGGTCCTTAAGTGGCAATTAATTAGCCACTTTTAAGGGCCTCAAGTGACCTGAGATGGGCGGGCCGTTAGCCACCTCCCCCACCGCTGGTAAAATAGCAACGAGATGGTAAGCAACGGGCACGGCACCCCCGCTTCCCACTCGATTTTACGTCTTCCAGCCCGTTCCTGGGGTTTGGGGGAGGGAGGGCGGCGGTGGCGGCGTAACATTCCAGCCCATGTCATTTCAGTGGTTGAGGGAGTGGATATCCAGTAAAGGTTTGTGGCCTTCAGAGGTTTAATAGACACTCCTGTCAGGTTCCAACTGGTTTGAGTTCCTCTGAGGCCATTCAAGTGCATGAAGGGAGGAATTTCAACATGGTGGGCATACAGCAGATTCACTTACGGTCCCCCAACTAGAATTTAACGGTTTGATCCAGACGGGTTAAAATCTCAACAGAGCTGAATCCTGGCTGATATTCCAGGATTTCTAGGTGAAAGTGGGACTGAAGCCTGATGCCCTCTCCTGCTCAAGACCTTCAGGGCCTATAATTCTATGAAAATGACATTGTAATACATATTTGGACACAATAGTTATTTAAATAAGGAAGATTAACAAACTGAAGAAAGTTTTATACATAAGAGCTCCACAGTGCAGCTACTGGAATTTTGAGGGTACCTTATACAGTGCAACTAATAACTGGCAATTAAACTGAGTTTTTATTAAGCATTTATTTTCACTTTTTACTTAAAACCAGTAGGTGGCAATAATGCACCACAGACAACAATCAAGGCAGGTCTTCAGAATGGGTTGACAACATTATCTGTTGGGACTGAAAATGCTTTGTTTTGTTTTTGTTACATTTTAAACGGAATTTTATAATACAGTAGAATAGTCTCATGTTATCAGTTTGTTCGCAGCACAGGATTTAATCTGAAAGCTGTAATAACCTTTTTCATTATTATGTATTCATTTGTCCTGAAATTGCAGTCCTTTTTTCTGGCACCAACATGCCAGTTAATTCAGCAACAACGCATCAGTTTTTTAAAAATCCAGTAAGGATGTATTTTAAATATTATAGTTTAGCTGCCTATTATAATAGAATTTAGTGTACTAAATATATCAAAGCTGCAATATCTTCATATATATAGTACACATGTACATAATAAACCTGACAAGGGTCATATTGTTAGCAGGCTTTCAGTACTGAATTGGTGACAATGACAGCAGAGTTTTGATATCTCATTATGTTTAATGTTTGTTGTTAGGTTTACACTCCAGAGGACACACTTTGTCTTCTTGATATGGACACTTGTAAGAACAGAAGCATCGGGTGGGTTCCTCTTGCACTGTTCAAATGATCCTTTTAAAATTATTATCTGCTGCAGCTTATCTACCATCCTAGGAAATTGTGTGTTCTTTCAAAATGTTTCAAGCTACTTGGAAAGCAAGAAGAGCCATTCTGGCTTTGAGGGTAGAGCCTCGCACTGTGGAATGTTGCATGATAATACAGATGACATGGTTGATGTTTGTCTTCAAAAATTTAACCAAAAAAGCAGCAGCTACTATCCAAAAATATTGGACATTTCCTGAAGAGATGCAATAGCATTCCCTCTGATTCTCCACATTGCCACAGTTCATGACTCCCATCTGTTCTTACCTGTTGAAGACAGGGGATATTGCAACCTATTTTATACCTTGAGCTCTTTTAACTATGATCTGGGCAGGATTTTGGGTTTTGAGTCAGGACCCCAATACTGGGGTCAAATGGGGGTCACACCTCACTGTGTAGGGAACAGTCACCCAGCAGTGATTTTCCCTGAATTGGACAATTAGTGGCCAGAGGGCAGGCTCGCCATGCAATTAAGGATGGTAGGTGGGCTCTTGAAGCTGGAGGGCTGATAAAAGACCCTCTAGCACTGAACAAGCAGCAGGCTACCATTTCAGGTAAGAGAGAGGGCAGCTCAAGATGGAAGCACCCTCTCTCCAATAAGCAGCCGGGCCACTATTGTGGAGTGGGAACCGCTCCACAAGGTGGCCTGCGGCTGCAGCTGAAGCCAGGCAAGTAGGGAGTCCTTCAAAGCCTGCTTGGAACATGCCTCTCCTGGGTCTCCCGCTGGGAGACTGCCTTGGGTCATTTCCACCATTGGCAGGTGGATAGTCCTTCCGCCATTAGCCTTATTCCGCCTTCGGGAAAATGGCCTGGGTGTAGGATGGTGCCCACAAACTGGCATGTTAGCCAGTGGTGTGAATTTCCATGCTCACCCACCTCCATGCTCTCTCCTATTGGGGGCTAAAAATCCAGTCCCTGTAAATTACTTGCAACAATTACCTGCTAAGCCCCCACCTGCCAAGAATGAGGCACATTAATTTTGTCATGAACCCTGTTGGGAGTCTTCTATAGACCTCCGAATAGTTCCAGAGATGTAGAGGAAAGGATAGCGAAGATGATTCTCGACAGGGGCGAGAGTAACAGGGTAGTTGTTATCGGGGACTTTAACTTTCCAAATATTGACTGGAAATACTATAGTTCGAGTACTTTAGATGGGTTAGTTTTTGTCCAGTGTGTGCAGGAGGGTTTTCTGACACAGTATGTAGACAGGCCAACCAGGGGCGATGCCACATTGGGTTTGGTACTGGGTAATGAACCCGGCCAGATGTTAGATTTAGCTGTAGGTGAGCACTTTGGTGATAGTGATCACAATTCGGTTAGGTTTACCTTAGCGATGGGCAGGGACAGGTATATACCGCAGGGCAAGAATTATAGCTGGGGGAAAGGAAATTATGATGCGATTAGGCACGATTTAGGATGCGTAGGATGGGGAAGGAAACTGCAGGGGATGGGCACAATCGAAATGTGGAGCTTATTCAAGGAGCAGCTACTGCGTGTCCTTGATAAGTATGTACCTGTCAGGCAGGGAGGAAGTTGTCGAGCGAGGAAGACGTGGTTTACTAAAGAAGTTGAAGCGCTTGTCAAGAGGAAGAAGAAGGCTTATGTTAGGATGAGACGTGAAGGCTCAGTTCGGGCGCTTGAGAGTTACAAGCTAGCCAGGAAGGATCTAAAGGGAGAGCTAAGAAGAGCAAGGAGAGGACACGAGAAGTCATTGGCGGATAGGATCAAGGAAAACCCTAAGGCTTTCTATAGGTATATCAGGAATAAAAGAATGACTAGAGTTAGATTAGGGCCAATCAAGGATAGTAGTGGGAAGTTGTGTGTGGAATCAGAGGAGATAGGGGAAGCGTTAAATGAATATTTTTCGTCAGTATTTACAGTAGAGAAAGAAAATGTTGTCGAGGAGAATACTGAGATTCAGACTACTAGGCTAGATGGGATTGAGGTTCACAAGGAGGAGGTGTTAGCAATTTTGGAAAGTGTGAAAATAGATAAGTCCCCTGGGCCTGATGGGATTTATCCTAGGATTCTCTGGGAAGCCAGGGAGGAGATTGCAGAGCCTTTGTCCTTGATCTTTATGTCGTCATTGTCGACAGGAATAGTGCCGGAAGACTGGAGGATAGCAAGTGTTGTCCCCTTGTTCAAGAAGGGGAGTAGAGACAGCCCTGGTAATTATAGACCTGTGAGCCTTATTTCGGTTGTGGGTAAAATGTTGGAAAAGGTTATAAGAGACAGGATTTATAATCATCTTGAAAAGAATAAGTTCATTAGCGTTAGTCAGCACGGTTTTGTGAAGGGTTGGTCGTGCCTCACAAACCTTATTGAAATTTTCGAGAAGGTGACCAAACAGGTAGATGAGGGTAAAGCCGTGGATGTGGTGTATATGGATTTCAGTAAGGCATTTGATAAGGTTCCCCACGGTAGGCTATTGCAGAAAATACGTAAGTATGGGGTTGAAGGTGATTTTGAGCTTTGGATCAGAAATTGGCTAGCTGAAAGAAGACAGAGGGTGGTGGTTGATGGCAAATGTTCATCCTGGAGTTTAGTTACTAGTGGTGTGCCGCAAGGATCTGTTTTGGGGCCACTGCTGTTTGTCATTTTTATAAATGACCTGGAAGAGGGTGTAGAAGGGTGTGTTAGTAAATTTGCGGATGACACGAAGGTCGGTGGAGTTGTGGATAGTGCCGAAGGATGTTGTAGGTTACAGAGGGACATAGATAGGCTGCAGAGCTGGGCTGAGAGATGGAAAATGGAGTTTAATGCGGAAAAGTGTGAGATGATTCACTTTGGAAGGAGTAACAGGAATGCAGAGTACTGGGCTAATGGGAAGATTCTTGGTAGTGTAGATGAACAGAGAGATCTTGGTGTCCAGGTACATAAATCCCTGAAAGTTGCTACCCAGGTTAATAGGGCTGTTAAGAAGGCATATGGTGTGTTAGCTTTTATTAGTAGGGGGATCGAGTTTCGGAGCCACGAGGTCATGCTGCAGCTGTACAAAACTCTGGTGCGGCCGCACCTGGAGTATTGCGTGCAGTTCTGGTCACCGCATTATAGGAAGGATGTGGAAGCTTTGGAAAGGGTGCAGAGGAGATTTACTAGGATGTTGCCTGGGATGGAGGGAAGGTCTTACGAGGAAAGGCTGAGGGACTTGAGGTTGTTTTCGTTAGAGAGAAGGAGGAGGAGAGGTGACTTAATAGAGACATATAAGATAATCAGAGGGTTAGATAGGGTGGATAGTGAGAGTCTTTTTCCTCGGATGGTGATGGCAAACACGAGGGGACATAGCTTTAAGTTGAGGGGTGATAGATATAGGACAGATGTTAGAGGTAGTTTCTTTACTCAGAGAGTAGTAGGGGCGTGGAACGCCCTGCCTGCAACAGTAGTAGACTCGCCAACTTTAAGGGCATTTAAGTGGTCATTGGATAGACATATGGATGAAAATGGAATAGTGTAGGTCAGATGGTTTCACAGGTCGGCGCAACATCGAGGGCCGAAGGGCCTGTACTGCGCTGTAATGTTCTATGTTCTAACATTGATTTTAAACTGTTACTGGAGTGAAGAAAGGACTTGTTAACCAAATCAGCCATGGCTGGAAAAAACATTTGCATATTAACAAATGGTGATTGAAAGGACAAAGGACCATTCACTGACACATTCAACCCACAATGGACCTTGATCACCAGGTATTGTGGGTAAGACTGCTAAGGTGATACAATCCAAGTCGTGGCCAGACCAGTTTGTCACATGACTAACCTGCTTGGCAACCTGGGTTTTTCTGAATTGTCCAAACAGTTTGAACTGAGAGTGTCTGTTTGCTCCTGGACTGAGAAGATCTCTCCTGTCTGCTCTCATCTCTTTCTCACAAGCCTCGGAATCCATTGAAGACACACAAACCCCAAGAGTCTCCTACAGCGAACAAGGTTTAAGAAGAATACTGCGCCCCAACGAAAAGCAAGATCTACCTACAATCAAGGATTCTACAGTGAGCTCGAAGAACCGTAACAAAAACTCTTCAGATATTGCCTCAAACTTTTCCACTTTATTTTTCTTCTGCTCTTTTCTGTCTCTACTTGCATGTGTGTAATGCTTATGCATGCTAGTGGCGCATCGTGTATCCATAGGCGTCAACTGAATTAAGAGTTTAAGTCAACTTTAATAAATTTCAACTTTTCTTCTTTAAACCTAAGCAAACCTGTTTGTGTTGGTTTGTTTGCCTTATAATTGGAAAGCGGTGAACAAGGATTCACCAAGGGGGAAGCTAAAAACACGGTGTGTTTAAAATGAAACTCTGTTATGCTAAGACAGGTGAAGGCTGAAAGGGACCCCTAGATACCTTTCTCATCTAGTCATAACAAAGATCTATTTCACTGTATTAGTTTAGCATCCATATTTTGGTGCTTCTGGAAAAATTTTGTGTAGCTTTTCAAATAACTGTAGAGAAGGGAGATTGCACTCCCCATATTCACAACATCTTGGAACTGTTCTCTGGGGCCTGATAAGTCAAATAGTGGACATAACCATCACAGCAAGAAACTGCAAATAACATAAAAGATTAATAAAAAGCAGTTTGTCATGTTTTAATCTTTTATTAGACAGTCATGATACTGCAGAAGGTTTAAATGTTTGAGAGAAGCTGTGAAGAGTCCTATGATGCTGTTATCTGTGCATTTGAAGAATTTTAAAATTGTGTTAAAGTTGGTATTTAAAATTTTTTTTATTTGCATAATGTGAAGCAGATGTCAAATGCAGTTGCAAACTGGCGAGCTAGATTTATATGATGGATATTTCTTTAGTCGGAGCAGCTTATTTGCTGAATGTCATGTATGAATAATGCCACATTGCCTCATAAAACTAAATTATTTTATGTTTTGCTCTGAGATATTGTTTTTGGCAATGTATCCATTTTAACATGTACAATAATCAGTTTTAATTTATAGTGATCAGAAGTATATTGAAGATTTAAATCCTGCTATTACATTTTGGGAAAATTCCAATTAATTTATTAGTTGGATGGGAGCCTTGTATGGCTTCTGTACATAAAGCTGGTATCAATAAAAGTGACCATGAAGCTGTTGAATATCTCAAAAACCCAACTGCTTCACCACTGTCCTATAGGGGAGGAAACTTGCTGTCTGGCTGATCTTTGACTTAAATTCCACACCAACATGGTTGACCCTTAAGTGCTTTCTGAAGTACCTTAGCAAGCCATTTAATTGTACCACCACCATCTCAGGGTGACTAGGGTAAGCAATAAATGCTGACCTTGCCAGTGGCATCCCACATCCTGAGATTAAATTTTTTTTTAAAAATCTGAGGGTAAGTTTGAGTCGTGTATCAAATATTTGATTTTGAAAAAGCTGGACTTCCCAATGACTGTGTATGATAAGGCACAGTCAAATTATTTCAAACAAAAGAAATTTAGAAATATCGCAATAAATCTAAAATTGCTCACTTTGAATTTGGAGTTCGATTTTTATTTTCCCTTTGCCTTGAGACTACAGATGGTTTTGAACATGCATTTGTTCAATCATCTTTCCTTTGCTTGATTATGCAGTTGTGAAAACCAAGAGTACTTTTCTAATTCTATTCTCCATCCAGTCCTCAGAACCAGCTTTAAACTCCATGTATTTTAATTGGTGATGTCTCTAATTAAGAGTTGATATACTAGAGCTAATTAGCAATCTAAATACATCTCTACTGTGAACACATTTTAACTTCAGGTAGGAAAAGGAATTAACCTAATTTGGGCGGCACAGTGGCGCAGTGGTTAGCATCGCAGCCTCACAGCTCTAGCGATCTGGGTACTGCCTGTGCAGAGTTTGCAAGTTCTCCCTGTGACCATGTGGGTTTCCGCCAGATGCTCCAGTTTCCTTCCACAGCCAAAGAGTTGCAGATTGATAGGTTAGTTGGCCATTGTAAATTGCCCCTAGTGTAGGTAGGTGGTGGTAGGAGAATTGAGGGAAGGTGGGGATGTGGTAGGGAATATGGGATTAATGTAGGATTAGTATAGATGGGTGGTTGATAGTCAGCACTGACTCAGTGGGCCGAAGGGCCTGTTTCAGTGCTGCATCTCTCTTTGACTCTATCGTGGGTAAGGCTTCTCTTGCATTTCAGAAATTTTTGGCCATTTTCCAGTGAAATGATTTAGATATGATTCTTGTTAAACGTGTTGCTTTTAAATTATATTGAGTTTGCAAAAGTTTCAAACCCACCTTACAGCCACATGCTGAAGCCGCTGGGATAAAGATGAGCTCATCTGAGAGTCAGTGAGCAGCCACTGAAACTGTTACCTTTGCCAGTCAGGAACAATAGCCATCATTTGTCTCTCATATTCCTAGAAAACACTCACATCTTACGGGGATTGAATGTTCCTTCCTGTTGAGTCTTATCTGAAACTAGTTTCAAAGGGGGTTGCTTGGTTGCAGGCTCGATGAGCAACTCAATTGGCCAATCCCCAGTCAGAGTGAAGGATGAGAAATTAAGCTTCCAACTTGCTGTGCGACAGGGAACAAGAGAAAGCAGATCCGTATGCTGTAAGTGAGTGGTTAGTTTTGCTGAGAGAAAGGCAAGTAAGGCTCAGGCAGATTACCAAATAAAGCCAAGTTGACACAGCATATAAGGATTGTTCTTTACTTAATGCTAAAATTGACCAAAAGCAAGTATATTTTCCTTAATAAGCAGGGCAGGGTGGTATGGTTTACAGTTTCAGAAGTTTGTGTTGGAGGAAATGAGGTTAAATTGAAGTAACATTTGCTGTAACTTTGACTCAGTGCATTCATTTACTAACTGGAAAATAAAAGCATCTTAATGATTTATAATTGGTCACATCTCAAAAATATTAATCAATCTGCCTTTTGCAGGATTGGTAAAGTGCACATGACAGCAGGTGTAATGATAATGAGACCCAGGGCTGGATTTTACCAGCCCCTTGGTGTTGTGGATCGTGGCGGGGAGGCCCATAAAATACTTGCGGGAGAGGCCTGCCACAACCCACGACGTCGAGAAGGCCCTGCCACATATTACCGGCGGCAGCAAGGCCTCAGTGTGGACCACCCCTCACCCCCCCAACCCCCACGCCCCCCCCCCCACCCTGTCGCCAAGCGACGTGGCCTTAATTTCAATATTAAAATGCATTAAAATAAATGTTATTCCTCTATGTCATTGGTGGCGGCAGCTCTGCCCCCTCCATTTAAATGAGGTAATATCACAGGGGTTCTGTGGCGGCTGCTGAGTGTGGCACTCCTTCACGAGATGCGGCGCGCTTGTAAGATTCATCCCACAGTTACTGTAATGTGTTCTTTACGTTGTCTGATGCAACATATATGAGATTCGTGGAGTCCAGTTATGCTGAAGATCTCAAACAGCTTTATTGCAGCTAACTATTGTATACAGTATAGAGCAAACTATTTGCAGAACCTTACTCTGGGTGTTGCAGTTGTAGATTGCCTTTGGCTTGCAGTCACATGACTACATCCTTGTACTGAGTCATTAGCATACTAAGATCTTAAAGGGACATCACTCTTAAAGGCAATCATGCAACATCCCCTTTCTTTCCAAAGATAAGTCTTGTATGCCATAAGTAAAAACACACAACATTAGATAACATCAAAATTAGTTGTACAGGATAGAGATTAAAAATTTACTGGTATGACGATAAGGCTTGTGCAAATGCCGAGGCTTGAAAGTCCATATACTGTTTCGGTGGTTTGACAACTCTTGATCAGAGAATTTGCGTCTCATCTGTTGCTGTTTTTGCTGAAGTTTCTCCCTTTCTGCATTCAGTTTCTGTTGCTGTGCCTTCTACGCTGCTAATATACTCTTACATTTCTCAAGACGACCGCATATGAGGCTTTATCATTCTTGGAAAGTTCTGGCACGCCAACAGACAATGCTTCAACTCATTCCTCTTCTGCCTCTTCAGAACATTATGTGTCCTTCGCTTCTCCTCATCCTCCACATCCGAAGGCTTGTGACTCAAGGTCAAAGACTTGTTGGGGAGGAGTACTTGGACTCGTGGAGATACTTGTCCATTCTGGCTTACTTTGGCGGTTATCTAGAGAGCAGAAGTGAAGGCGCGGCTTAGTTGTGGTGTTGCTGGGTTTGCAGACTGCTGGCCCAAGTCTGTGAGCGGGTTCTGGTCCTTGGAGATTTCCCCTTGGGAATGCTCCCCACTGCCAGCCTTTGCTTTTCAGTGGTTACAACGTCAATCTCTTCTTCTGAGTCGCTGGAATGCGAAGAGACATTGCCCGTTGACAAAGAGCTTTCACCATCTGAGTTTGGATCTTCGTTCTCTTGGTGTGGCATCTCTGAGAAGGGGCATTTACTCTCCAAACTTGAAGTACTGAGATCCAGGAGGAACTGTGACTCAATGCGGGTACTTTGGTCTCTTCTGCTGTAATTGGCGACCTCGTGGATAGTGATGATGTTGACGTCCTTACACGTTGGTAGTCCTGCCACTGCTGGTCCGCTCATGTCTACCAGGTTGAATATTTGCGGTTTCCATGTCGACCTGCCATAGCTGCATTGCATTGCTAGTGCACCATTGCAAGGGATGGGTGACCCATTGTATGCAGATAACTTGGTAGTTGTCAGTTGTATCATTGATTTCCAATGACAACGTTACATATCTTTTAGGATTTGGACTGGCAGGACATCTGCACTAGCGCCGGTGTCAATCTTAACCCTGAGTGTATGTATGCCAGCTTTCTTCGGGCATGTGATGTTAATGGTAGCAAAAGCTTCCAGTTCTTTGACTTCATCAACATGATGTGTCAGGTTCACAATGTGAAATGCCTGCTCGTCTTCTGGCTGAGAATTACTCGTCTGAGTCTTGTCTCAGATCTCTTTCACTGTGGACTTAATGTATTGGTTTGCATTTATGCAGGTCTCTGGCGCTTTCCTTGCTGCTGCTAGCCTGTTGCTGCACCTGTAATCTGTTTCCTTGTGTCCTACTGTGACTTCTGGCCGCATCTTTGGAGCCAGATTTCTTGCATAGGCAGGCCCAGTGTCCTTTTGCACTGCACGCCTTGCACAAGTCTTGAAATGCAGGACAACTTCGCACTGAGTGGGACCAATCGCACTTACCACACGGCTTGCTTGCTCTTTTCGACCTGGTTATGGTGTCGATACTGTTGGTTGTACCTAGTGCTTGCAGGCGCTGTTGCCCAGCTACAATAGCTTCATATTTCCTGCCATCTGCTAGCAGTGCATCAATGCTGTGACCTTTTTTCCCCAAGAGGTCTTTCTGAAATGCTTCAATGGGTGTTGGTACAATCACCAGCTCCATTAGTTGCTCTGACAGCTCAGTGTCTGAAAAATCAAGATCGTTGCCCTTACTGCGGCATCTACTGATGGACTGGTGTTGTGTTTCCTGTGACTGTTGCCTGTAGGAGATCAGTTCCAGGTGGTGAATTCTAAAATTCACTCCTGATCGGAGCTGATCCACTAGCACATTCCATATCTTTGCGGACTCTTTCTCGTCTTCTTCAGATAAACCAGAGATATTGTTTCTGTGTAATCCCTCATTTCCAACAGCTATTAGTATTTTTACAGCCCTTTTTTCTGGTTCTGCAGTCACTTGATCTGTGAAGAATAACTGCATTCTCTGAAAAGTTGGAACTTGGATAGGATATCCATGGCCTTCTAGTTCACTCTGGGAAATTTGGTATCCATACTTCTGCTGTTTTCTTGCTTTGCAACTTGCTTTAAGGCTTGTTTGATGACTCTGCACTGTTTCTCCTTTAAGAAACTCTCTGTTATTTAGACTAGCTGCTTGGATTGAGAGAAGCAGGTGCTTTGCAGTGCTGTGTGTTTATCTTGCTTGCAGCGCCTAAGTTTGTTTGTTGACACAGCTGTTCATTAGGCAGTTCAATTGCTTTTTTTAAAGAGTTTGTTTATGTTGTTCACGCTCAAGTGGTTTAATGGTATTAATATAGCTGTGGCTGCGTGAATAAAAGCTCTTCTTCATGCTCGAGTGATATAATGAGTTTTCTTTAAAACTTTGGCTATGTGGATGAAGATTCTGCAGTGATCGGGGTTTCCCGCGCTTTTACTATCGGACGCCTCCTGCAATTGTGCCGACCTCAATCAGCCTGGGAGAGGAGTCGGGTCTTCCCTTTTATTTTAATCAGAGTCTTTGAAAAAAATCAATTTCTAAGTGCATCAGATCTTTTTTTTTTACACCAGTATCCCTCGGCCGTCAGCACAATGACTCAGCCAATTTACTTGCAGCCTGTCATTCTGTGCTCTGTCTTCTACAGCTAGAGGTAAGTCCTTTCTTCTGTTCACTTTTTGAGCCATGATTTCTGTTGATTTCTCTCCAGTGGCTGTAGGAAAGGTAGTTTTCAAAGCTGATGGACCTGTGGTCTTCAACTTAGATGTTGTCGTCTCTCCACAGCTGCCACCATGTAATGCATTCTTTATGTTGTCTGATGCAACATAACTGCGATGTGTGGAGTCCAGTTATGCTGAAGATCTCAAACAGGTCTATTACAGCTGACTGTTGTATACAATAGAGCAAACTATTTACAGAACCTTACTCTGGATGCTAAAGTCACAGAGTGCCTCTGGCTTGTAATTACATGCCTGCATCCTAGTACTGAGCTTATTAGCATACTAAGATCTTAAAGGGACATCACTCTTAAAAGCAATCATATAACAGTTACTGCATCCAGTGGGTTTCATTGTTACACCTGCACCCCCCCACCACCTTTCTTGGGCTATGCAATTGTACATCTCAATATTAGGTAGCAAAAGTCAACACCTGGTTGTGCGGGATGCACGTTTACTTGTGGGAGAGATCAGTGACTAACCTCAAAAAAGATATGTAGATCTGAAAATTTAACAGTTACATGATTAAATTGTATGCATCCTCTATTTGGAGCATCACTGAGTTAGAGAATCAGAACTTTAAGCAAGTTCTGTGATGACTTTTAACATGTATGGATATTAAAGACAGACTATTTCTTCATTTATCTTTTATTTTTAATGTTAGTAGGGACAACAAAGTCTGTTATAATGTACATAAAGCTCCCTGATTTCTTCCTATGACCTAAAAATGTATGATTTACAATTGCAAGCAGTCTAGTTGAAAAGGTCAAACAATGTAGAGCATGTATTTTGAAGCTCTGAAACGTTTCTAGTATTTTACAACTGAACGTGATGGTAAGTGCTACAATACGACCTCAGTGTCAACTATAATGCAGTTTTGGAAGGAGATCCAGAAGCAGTTTGAATGAAGTTGAGAATTTAAGAAAGAGCATTAGCGTAAGGCAACAATATAACTCTGAAGTAGCTGTGCAGAATAGATAAGGAGCTGAAGGAAAGTCCTCTTGTTACAGATGTGAGTATAAAATAGCATAGTGTCTCAGGGAAATATTAAGAATGATTTGCCTGTGCCAGACTAAGTCACCAGAACACCAACCATCATCACACACACATACATTAAGCAGGAGCATAAATACAGGGATTTTGTAATAATCTGGGTGACAAATACAGGGAATTGGGAATAATCTGGGGAAGGGTGACGCATAGAAATTTGTAATTAAGATGTAGAAGATGTGTAGAAAGCAGGTTCTTTTGGGCCTCCTTATCTCGAGAGACAATGGATACGCGCCTGGAGGTGGTCAGTGGTTTGTGAAGCAGCGCCTGGAGTGGCTATAAAGGCCAATTCTGGAGTGACAGGCTCTTCCACAGGTGCTGCAGAGAAATTTGTTTGTTGGGGCTGTTGCACAGTTGGCTCTCCCCTTGCGCCTCTGTCTTTTTTCCTGCCAACTACTAAGTCTCTTCGACTCGCCACAATTTAGCCCTGTCTTTATGGCTGCCCGCCAGCTCTGGCGAATGCTGGCAACTGACTCCCACGACTTGTGATCAATGTCACACGATTTCATGTCGCGTTTGCAGATGTCTTTATAACGGAGACATGGACGGCCGGTGGGTCTGATACCAGTGGCGAGCTCGCTGTACAATGTGTCTTTGGGGATCCTGCCATCTTCCATGCGGCTCACATGGCCAAGCCATCTCAAGCGCCGCTGACTCAGTAGTGTGTATAAGCTGGGGGTGTTGGCCGCTTCAAGGACTTCTGTGTTGGAGATATAGTCCTGCCACCTGATGCCAAGTATTCTCCGAAGGCAGCGAAGATGGAATGAATTGAGACGTCGCTCTTGGCTGGCATACGTTGTCCAGGCCTCGCTGCCGTAGAGCAAGGTACTGAGGACACAGGCCTGATACACTCGGACTTTTGTGTTCCGTGTCAGTGCGCCATTTTCCCACACTCTCTTGGCCAGTCTGGACATAGCAGTGGAAGCCTTACCCATGCGCTTGTTGATTTCTGCATCTAGAGACAGGTTACTGGTGATAGTTGAGCCTAGGTAGGTGAACTCTTGAACCACTTCCAGAGCGTGGTCGCCAATATTGATGGATGGAGCATTTCTGACATCCTGCCCCATGATGTTCGTTTTCTTGAGGCTGATGGTTAGGCCAAATTCATTGCAGGCAGACGCAAACCTGTCAATGAGACTCTGCAGGCATTCTTCAGTGTGAGATGTTAAAGCAGCATCGTCAGCAAAGAGGAGTTCTCTGATGAGGACTTTCCGTACTTTGGACTTCGCTCTTAGACGGGCAAGGTTGAACAACCTGCCCCCTGATCTTGTGTGGAGGAAAATTCCTTCTTCAGAGGATTTGAACGCATGTGAAAGCAGCAGGGAGAAGAAAATCCCAAAAAGTGTGGGTGCGAGAGCAGGTATAGAGGAGAGATCTGGTGAGCTGCCTTCCATCCTGAGTTATCCGGTAATGTAGGCACATTACACTGCAAGTCTGCATTGAAAGTCCCTTGCCTTTATGTATTTTGCAGTGGAAAGTAGTATAGCTATTTTGGACAAATTGTTGTCTATTATCGTCTGCAGTGAGCAGAAAGCTACTACAGTGATACTGGAGGACATAGGTCAAGGACACAGCAGTAAGAAAATCTCTTGAGAATGCTAGCGCTGCTGTCAGTGATGGTTTAGGTGCGAACTCCAAGAAATGGCTATGCCTGTCTTCAACTTGCTTAGAAAATGGTTACAGACAAACATGAGGGGGAGAATCACAGAAAGCTTACTAAGTGCACTGTACTTAGCAAAGCAGTAGGAATTGTAAGGAGGTAGGCTCCATCAGTGCAATGTGAGGTAAAGCAAAAGAGCAGTAGTTGCCACTTCTGACAACAGCAGTTTAGTCCCAGCACTAGCCCTGCACTGATCATTGCAGGTGCTGTTTCTGAAAGCAGTGAGCCCATATGGTTTGCTAACAAATGAGGCCATGAGTTCCAACACAAGTAATTTGGGTTAGTTGCAAATACAGGTTGTAGGTTTCCGTATCTGATGCAGCTTGCTGGTTTGCTGAGCCGTACTCGCACTGTTACTCTCTAAACATTTACAGTTATCTCTGTACGCAAGACTTACACAGAGATTCATAATTCACAAAGTGTAACCACATCATAAAGATACATTGAGTAAAGATACATACCACTTGCTCACAAACAGCATTTAGCTGTGTTACGGCCCCGTTGTGAGGGGTTTGGGTGGTTCCCACTGTTCAACTCCCATCTAACTGCAGCAAGTTTTTTTTTGTTATTTGTGTTTAACCCCTTTGTGTTTTCTTTGTCAAATAAACAGACAGCAACAGGTTTTCTTAACGGTTTAAAACAGAAAATCAGTTATTTATTGAACAAAATGCCTTAACCCGAAATTGTTGCAACTGCATCCACTTGCGCATTTGCTCGCATGCACACGCGCACACACACATACACACACATACACACACACACAAGAGACAGATTGAGAGGAAAAGGGGTAAGCAGTTGTAAGCGGGGGTAGGTTTCAGAGGTCACGGTAAACCTGTTGAATTCTCTCGGAAGTCAATTTCTCGGTTGCAGGCTTGAAATGTTTGTAGGTTTCTCACTCGGTTGCAAGTTCAGTTGAAGACAGTGGATCATTTCTCATTCACTGCTGTATAAGTATAGATGTAGAATTCTACAGCAGGGCGCACCCCTTCTGGCTTGCTGAATTCCTCCCAGCTGTTTGGTGATGCTACTTTCTGGGTGTCTCTCTCTCTTTGAGGGCTGCTACCTTTAAGGTCAAAAATGGTTTCATATCTTTGTCTCTGATGGGAGACATGGATCTCCCTCCCTGTGGTGACCAACAATGGCCTAGGATGTGGCTACTTTACACCTTCTTTGTTTCAGAAGAACCCATTCAATTCAAAAATGTCTCGATGAGTTCAATTGACACCTCTCAACCTAGTTAGGCATCCTTTGTTCTAAATAGATAGGGTGGCCATGTTCAAATACACATGTGGACATCTTTTACAGCATTGTCCATTTTTTAAAAGGTAAAGTTAATTTTTGTAACTCTTCAGTTTGAGTATCTTTTTTTCATCGTCGCACTTCTTGTATTCATGACAGCTGAAACACCGTATGCACTCACTTTATTATCATTTTTTATTTTTAGTAGTCTGTCATACTTTTGTGTAGATACACAAAAGCCGAACAGTTAAAACCGTTACCATTTCACAAATTGGAATATTATCAAATAGGAAATAATCGTGGCCAATTGCAGAGCTAACTGTACTCCCAGGAAGCATGAATTGAAACACATTATTTTAATGTGGAAGTAACATTCATTTGACTATTGAGTGAATCCTAGCACACTCCATTAGGTGCAGCATTGGTAGAACCCTACAAAATTCACAGATGTGGAAAATGAGTCACTGACCCTGAAATCTCGGGTCCTCCATGAAATCGGCCATTTTGCGGACATTGCACAATTTACTAATTGGCATAAGGTTAAATATGCTAATTGCTGGGCATGTTGGAAACATTGCGCATTTTACTGATTGACACAAGCCTCAATTCGCTGATTGGTAGATGAGGAAGGGCTTCTGATGCAGTTTTGAGAATAGCAATCTCAAGTGTTAGCAGACAAGTGAGAATGCCAGAATGAGCAAATCAAAAACGACCACAACCATTACTGCAGCACATCGAGTGAAAGAATTTGGAAGCCAAATTCTGCATGCTGGTGGTGGAATACTGTTCTGTATAAGCTGCAATGTTTCATTGGATCACACACGGTGGACTGCAGTTTGCTGCCACTTAGAGTTTGAAAGCCATTGCAACAGAAAGAGAGCATCTGACACTGCTGGAAAACAAACATGCAAAAAACAAGTAATGATTTCATCTCTTTTTAAGAAGTCAACAGAGAGCTCAGAAAATCATTAGATGGTTACAATGGAACTTGTGGATGCTTTTGTAAGTGCCAACATTCCATTGGAAAAATTTGATCACCCAAAGGTATTCATTCAATGTAATGTGCAAAATGATGGTTGCTTGCCAAGTGCAAATAAACTACGACAGGACTACCGACAGAAGGTTTTTGCTACACATTGCAAGGAGATGAACTCTGTGGAATGCAGAATCCCCCATCTTGCAAGGTTACCATGGCGCTGTCTGACAATTCCAACAAACTCTGTGGGCGTGGAGAGAGCTGTGTCGAAACACTATGAAATTTACTATTTAAATATGTGAGATCATGAAATTCATGATAAAATTTGTAAATCTTTTTGTGAATTAGGTAGGGCTGTAAGCATTCGGTTGTTGGTGGGAAAACAGTGTTGTGTTTGTACAGCCAGTAATGTCCTGGATTTTGGGGAAGTCACCAGTTTTGAAATAACTTGATCTGCTTCTGGTGTTGTTTTTCACTGGAATACATGTGGCTGGCTGGGTGCATGATGAAACAGGACTAATGGTTGCATTCTTTGGAGTAATGCACAGAAAAGCATCTGACTCCTTTTGTCCCCTGTAAGTGACTGGAATAATTTTGTCTCCAAAGTTGAGGGCAATCCTGACCTTTCCTGCTGATTAGTGGTGAAGTGTAGCTGGTTGACTATCCCTGAAAATCTTCATGGATCAGGTGGCACATCTCAGTTATAGACTCCTTATTACCTATGAGTTTGATATATTAGTCCTCGGTAGCTTACTCTATTATATCTACTGCCTGGGATAGTCTGAGCTGATTTCCTCCTCTGCTGTGTGCAGTCCTGATTACCTGCTCCTCCTCAAGAAACAGCCAACAGTTGCAACTACACCCGTGCTGTGAAGTAGAAAGCTCCTTCAACATGACATATGCCAGGTTTTTGCTTAATTCCTCCTCCCTGTGGATAACCTAAAGTTCTTCATGGCTGCTGCTTAACGAGACCTTAATTAAAATAGTTTTTTTTAAAATTGTTGCTCATTTGTGTGAACACAAATTATATTGGGAGTGCTATTTGGAGTACAGCTGCAAATGGACGAATAGTCCAGAGCTACTTTAAATTAAATTTATACCCCGCTTAATGCATCTCATTATCAAAAAATTAATGCGCAAGGGGAAATATGGCACAGATAGCAAGTTGTTGCATGGATTTATTTTTCAATCCATTACCAGACGCTGGCTATTTTATTAATTTGCAATTTTAACTGTTGATTATTCTATAATAAACCTGCAGCGATTATGCCACAATCATATAGGTGTTACACATCAAATGACAATTGGTGTATAGGCCATTACATTTTGTGTTGACAGCAGCTGCCAGCAAAAAGGGAATTAAATTACCTAATCATAGTAAATATTACACCAAGAAAAATAAGAGAAATTCTCAGTGTCAGAAACAAGAGAAGGGAATCATTCTCTCGATTTCCTTATTTTCTATCTTTACGCACTACTTAGATTCTACAAACCCATTTCAGAATCGCAGCATTTTCACTTTTCAGTGGTGTTTCATGTTGAGAAAGTATTACATTATGTTTATTCTTTGTTGTTTTTCTTCAATCAGAAATCTGCTTCAGTTATTTTTGGTGTTCTATTTCCTGCTGAATTATGCACAAATTATTGATTATAGATAAAAGATTGTGGATAGTGAACCAAGCATAATTTGCTGATATATTTGGTATTGCAAATTCATTAGAAATCAAAATTGTGTTGGGGCTAGAATAATCCTGTTCTGTATCCTTCATTGGATGGACTTTGATAATTTAATTCATATAATCAGTAATTTTCACAAGACCTTTCCGGCCTTGCTTATCAAAGAAAATTACTTCCTGTCTGATCTACAAACCAGTTAGAATTACTGCCTGCTTCACACTTCCAATTATTGTTCACAAAGATTTAATGCTTTTTTGGGGTGCAACGTTGAAACGAGGCCCTGTCTACCTTTTAGTTTAGAGTTTAGAGATACAGCACTGAAACAGGCCCTTCGGCCCACCGAGTCTGTGCCGACCATCAACCACCCATTTATACTAATCCTACACTAATCCCATATTCCTATCAGATCCCCACCTGCCCCTATATATTTCCCTACCACCTACCTATACTAGGGGCAATTTATAATGGCCAATTAACCTATCAACCTGCAAGTCTTTGGCATGTGGGAGGAAACCGGAGCACCCGGAGGAAACCCACGCAGACACAGGGAGAACTTGCAAACTCCGCACAGGCAGTAGCCAGAATCGAACCCGGGTCCCTGGAGCTGTGAGGCTGCGGTGCTAACCACTGTGCCACTGTGCCGCCCCTGTTAAGGTAAGCATAAGAGCTTCTATGGCAGTTAAAAAAGAGCAGGGCAAATCTTCCATGTCATGGCCAACGTATGTCCCGCAACCAGTACTGCTATAAACAAGTTAATTGGTCCTTGGTCTCATTGCTGTTCGCTGTGTGGCTGCCATGTTTGCCTACACAACAATCATGATTACACTTCAAAAATAGTGAACTGATTTCGAAATGTTTTCCTTGATTTCAAATCCCTCCACAGCCTTATCCTACTCTACCTTAGTGATCTCCAAAATTACAATCTGCACTGCTCTAGCATTGGGCTTCTCCTTGTCCCCTACTCTACTATTGGTGGCCATTCACTCCACTCTGGAACTGCCTATCTGGGTCCTTATATCTTGCCATCTCTTCCCCTGCTTCTAAAGTCCCTTCAACCCCCACCCATTCCGTTTCTAATTTCTGTCCTTCCTGCTTGTGCTCAACATCCACTTTTTAGTCTTCAATGCTAAGCACTTTGATATCCTTCCATATGTGAGGAGTGAAAATAAAGAAAGACTTGCATTTACATAGCACCTTTCACAACACCAGACATCTCAAAGTGCTTTACAGCCAATGAAGTATTTAGGTGTAGTCACTGCAGGAAACATGGCAGCCAGTAGTGCACAGCAAATTCCCACTTCCAGCAATGTGGCAATGATCACATAATCTGTTTTTGTGATGTTGATTAAGGGTTAAATATTAGCCAGGACACTGGGGATAACTCCCTTGCTTTTCTTTGAAATAGCGCCTTCGAATCTTTTACATCCGCCCAAGTAAGCAGATGGGGCCTCAGTTTAATATCTCATCTGACAGACAGCACCTCCAACAGTGTAGTGCTCCCTCGGTACTACACTGGAGTGTCAGCCTTGATTTTTTTTTTGTGCTCAAGTCCTGGAGTGGGACTTGAACCTGGAATCCTTCGGACTCAGAGGCAAGAGTGCTCCCAACTGAGCCACAGCTGACATATAAGATGCAGGATTTGAAGTTCCTGGGGTTAGAGTCCACCAGCACAAATAAGGTGGAGCTAAATCCCCAGGCAGAGACCCTGTCTCAAATCCCAGGATCTTTTATATGACCAGGCCAAAAATATTGGACCTGCAAGGGTACATCAGTGGCACCTGTCCTGTTCAATCCATTGTATGATGGAGCGGCCCAAGTCTGTTCCACAAAGGGCCTCGACCCTTCCCAGGGCTAAAGAGAAAAAAAATGGCTTGGAGTAAACGATGCACCGCTGAGGAACAGGTAATTGTTTGCTTTTGGCATGGATCACCTTTTTCTTGTGGGCTTCTATGGCATTCTTTGGGCGAAATATCCTAGGGAAGATCTGGGAACTCTGCCAGCTACATTCCCTTAACACAAGAGGGGCAGAAAATCCATACACCCCCACTGTAATTTAAAGGTCTATTGAGAATGATGCAGAGTCCCAGTGCAACCGAATTTCACCCTAAATTTCTGGCCCTCCCCAAGCAATGTCAACTTCAGAAATTTCATTGACACAAGTTTTCTGGTTAGTCTGCTCCTAATAATTTCAAGTTTTTGCACTAAATAAAAATGTTAGTTATCCAGTAATTCAAATTAAACAATGTAAATAAAAGTGAATAATTAATGCTCAACAATAAATATAGTTATAGAGAGATACAGCACTGAAACAGGCCCTTTGGCCCACTGAGTCTGTGCTGACCATCAACCACCCATTTGTGCTAATCCTACATTAATCCCATTTTCCCTACCACATCCCCACAATTCTCCTACCACCTACCTATACTAGGGGCAATTTACAATGGCCAATTTACCTATCAACCTGCAAGTCTTTGGCTGTGGGAGGAAACCAGAGCATCTGGTAGAAACCCATGCAGATACAGGGAGAACGTGCAAACTCAGCACAGGCAGTACCCAGAACCGAACTGGGGTCGCTGGAGATGTGAGACTGTGGTGCGCCACTGTGTCGCCCTTATTATATGCTCATTATATGCTTTAACATCTCACACTGAAGAATGCCTGCAGAGTCTCATCGACAGGTTTGCGTCTGCCTGCAATGAATTTGGCCTAACCATCAGCCTCAAGAAAACGAACATCATGGGGCAGGATGTCAGAAATGCTCCATCCATCAATATTGGCGACCACGCTCTGGAAGTGGTTCAAGAGTTCACCTACCTAGGCTCAACTATCACCAGTAACCTGTCTCTAGATGCAGAAATCAACAAGCGCATGGGTAAGGCTTCCACTGCTATGTCCAGACTGGCCAAGAGAGTGTGGGAAAATGGCGCACTGACACGGAACACAAAAGTCCGAGTGTATCAGGCCTGTGTCCTCAGTACCTTGCTCTACGGCAGCGAGGCCTGGACAACGTATGCCAGCCAAGAGCGACGTCTCAATTCATTCCATCTTCGCTGCCTTCGGAGAATAATTGGCATCAGGTGGCAGGACTATATCTCCAACACAGAAGTCCTTGAAGCGGCCAACACCCCCAGCTTATACACACTACTGAGTCAGCGGCGCTTGAGATGGCTTGGCCATGTGAGCCGCATGGAAGATGGCAGGATCCCCAAAGACACATTGTACAGCGAGCTCGCCACTGGTATCAGACCCACCGGCCGTCCATGTCTCCGTTATAAAGACGTCTGCAAACGTGACATGAAATCGTGTGACATTGATCACAAGTCGTGGGAGTCAGTTGCCAGCATTCGCCAGAGCTGGCGGGCAGCCATAAAGACAGGGCTAAATTGTGGCGAGTCGAAGAGACTTAGTAGTTGGCAGGAAAAAAGACAGAGGCGCAAGGGGAGAGCCAACTGTGCAACAGCCCCAACAAACAAATTTCTCTGCAGCACCTGTGGAAGAGCCTGTCACTCCAGAATTGGCCTTTATAGCCACTCCAGGCGCTGCTTCACAAACCACTGACCACCTCCAGGCGCGTATCCATTGTCTCTCGAGATAAGGAGGCCCAAAAGAAAAAAAAGAAAGAAAAAAAGAATATGATCCTGTAATTCACATTGTGACTTTGTATTAAAAATAGATGCATTGTTATATATTTGAGCACTTGCACTAGTCTCCGATTCTGAATGTCAGGTACATTTTCAATAATAGAAAAGAGGTGTTAGCACTTAAGCTGTTTTTCACACTGGACAGTTAAAGACAGTAGAAGAAGCAATTAAACTTGAGGTTCTTCTTCTTCTTTGGCCTCCTTGTCTCGAGAGACAATGGGTAAACGCCTGGAGGTGGTCAGTGGTTTATGAAGCAGTGCCTGGAGTGGCTATAAAGGCCAGTTCTAGAGTGACAGACTCTTCCACAGGCGCTGCAGATAAAATTGGTTGTCGGGGCTGTTACACAGTTGGCTCTCTCCTTGCGCATCTGTCTTTTTTCCTGCCAACAGCAAAGTCTCTTCGACTTGCCAATCTTTAGCCCCGCCTTTATGGCTGTCCGCCAGCTCTGGTGATCACTGGCAACTGACTCCCACGACTTGTGGTCTTGAGGTTCGGGAAACAGAAAGGGAAAGCACTGATTTTCTCTCTATCGTATCTGTTGGATTGTAACTGAACCAGCAGAGGGAGCCAGAGTTGTGCCATCTCCTGCCCACAGCATGATATTGTTTCTCTCATGGTAAGTCGTGTTGGAAATGCTGGAAATATTTGGTGCAACTACAGCACAAGAGGATCATTGCGTTGTTTCATAAACGCAAGAAAATTTGCTCAAAACTGATTTATGCTGGTTTTACACTGAAACATCATTACATGTGAATTTCGTCAAGCGCTGGCACCACTTAACAAGCGACAACCACCAAGTCTGCTGCCACACATTTACCTAGCTCTGTTCCCATGCAGAAGATCTCACGTGAGTTTCCTGGATTTATGTGAATAATGCGCTGGCTTGGATTTACGCTCATAGTCATCTGATATCGGCAGTTTGGTTGTGATTATCTGCAATTTAAAAAAATAACCAAAGTGTTGTCAGTCTCAGCGCACCCAAAATTTTTCACTCTTACCCCAACCCTTCACCCTCCCGCATTTCTTTTTTATTTGTTTCTATGATGTCGGCATCACTGGCAAGGCCAGCATTTATTGCCCATCTCTTAATTGTCTTTGGGGAGCCGCCTTCTTGAAACGCTGCAATTTGTGTACTGTAGGTGCAGTCACAATGCTATTAAGGAGGGAGTTTCAAGATTTTGATCCAGTGGCGATGAAGGAATCGTAATATATTCCCAAGTCAGGATGGGTGATTTGGAGGGGAACTTGCAGGCGATGGTGTTCCCATGGGCCTGCTGCTCTTGTTCTTCTTGACGGTAGAGATCGTGGGTTTTCAAGGCACAGTGCATCTTGTAGATGGTACACACTGCGACCACTGAGGTGAGGGAGTGAATGTTTAAGGTACTTTTTGGGTGCCAGTCTTGCTGGCTGCTTTCTCCTGGATGATGTTGAACTTCTTGAGTGTTGTTGGAGCTGCATTCATCTAGGAAATTGGGAATATTACACTCCTGATGTGCCTTGGAAAAGCTTTGGGGAATTGTGAGGTGCGTTGCTTACACAGAAGACCAGCCTCTGACCTGTTCTTGTAGGCACATTATTTATTATTATTGCACAGTATTGATGTGACATTCAGAAGGTGTAAGCAGCTGGAATGCCCTTTCCAATGGGCATCCCTATATTTTGCAAAATGTGATCTGTAAATCAAGGAGTTGAAATACCTGGGTTGTCTTTCTCAGTTATCAAATAAATTCTCTAGTCCGAGATGGGTCTTGAATATTCTGTTCGCCTCATTAAACACAAGAAAGTGAAATGTGGCTTAAATTGCTGTGCAAGTACCTGAATGTGTGAAACTTATGAAAGTAATTTTCCTATTTTCTCACGCTTAATTATTTAAAAATGAACATGGTGAGAATTTTTTTCTTTTAAACTGCCAACATTGACATTCCAAAACTGATAGAATATTTAGCCTTACTGGAAAATTATATGAATGTTTTCAAAAATGAAGAGCAACTTCCCGACATTTTATTTATTCTGTGGTTTAAAAAGTGCTAACATTTTGATTTGACTGGCACAGGTATGTACCTGCTACATATGAGGCTTTGACTACTTGAAACCTCTCCAGTCACTCCATCAAAGCTTTTTACAAAGGCAGGGCAGAGATCATTGTGCAGTTTTATTTCTTTATTTCTTAAAACTGAATACATTGGAATTAGAGGAAGGGGGTACATGTTCCGATAAATTTTGTCAAAAGTGTACTTCATCTGAATCTTTCAAGTGGTTTCAAATATAGATCTGTTAGAGTTATGTTGTCCAAGAGAACATTGGATTCAATTTAAGCTCCTGAGCAGGAATGCAGTAAAGCGAGCAGCATGCCTGTCTGGGAGCAGCAGCAGGCAGGCGCGGCTGATATTTAATGGCTGGGCCTTGTCAGCATGATACTCACCAGCAGAGCGGTTACCGACACAAGGTAAATGTTCTGGGGGGAGAATTCCACTAATGGGGTGGAGGGCAAGCTTTCCTTGAGGAGCCTGGAGGAGCACTCTGCTCTTCCTGGCCCACAAAGAAACTTGTAGTATTGGGCCTCTTCTATGCTTGGAACTGGTTTTGCCTGGTTGGAAAACTACCACTGTTCCCCCACTTGGGTTAAAATAGCTGATCAAGCCCCTATGATGTCATCAGAGACTGATCTGCATATTTAATTGGGACCCTTTGGTTTGGGGTGGGTGTCCTTGCCATCTTCAATTTAAAATTGCACTTTGCCAGATCAGGACAGGAAAGAAGTGGGTAAATCCCCTGCTCCATTTTAACTGCTCACCGACCTGGTTTGCATTCAAGCGAGGGGAGTTAAAATTAACCCCATTATTTCTGAATGATGCTGTGGTTTTTGATTTTTTTTGGTGAGGGTGGGACATAATGCAAATGTCTTCGAAATTCCTGTGTCTTTATTTTTAAAAGCTTTCTTTGTTTTCTTTTTGTTCACCAATTATTATTGTCCCCACTTTTATGAAGATATGGGCAAAATAATGAAATATTTGCAAATGACTTCAGTGTTAGAAAGTCTTGTGTACAAGTTGCAGCTTTTTGTTAAATTTCGTTAGTGGGCCTAGGGAACTGATTTGTACACGACTGACATCATTTCTAGTTTAACTTGTATTCACCATATGTCAGTAGCTCTTTATATTCAGTAGTATCTATTGCATGAGCTATTTGGTGCTTTGGTTGGTTCCTGCAGTCTTATCCTGCTACATTTCCAGCATGCTGTCTTTCCCCCCACCATATCCCTGGACATGGATACCACCAAAACAGAACAAAATAAAGGATAGAAACATTTGGAGTGCCAATCAATAGATGGTTACAAGGGGCAAATCGCACTCTATGGATGGTCACAAGGGAAATCTTGCACTCTACAGATGGTCACAAGGGCCACCTCATACTCAATGGATGGCCACAAAAGTGTACCTTAACAGTGGTAATCCCAAGTTACATGCCCATCCCAAAGTGTAGCTCTCACAGTGATGTGTTACACTGGGGCTCCGCTATAACACGGTCCACTATAGCGCAGAACTCAATATAACGCGGGTCCCTCTTGGAACCCCAAATTTTCATTTAAATTTATCCTTTCAGAACATATTTCCAGTCTTTTTCTCGATGTGTCGAACATTGTTGAAGTTTAAAATAAAAACAAGAAATGCTGGAAATACTCAGCTGGTCTGGCAGCACCTGTGGAGAGAGAAGCAGAGTTAACATTTCAGGTCAGTAACCCTTCGTCAGAACTTGGGTAATACTTATCGCCACCCAACAACCAATTTAAGAAAATGAAACTTTATTGTCAAACCTTTTAATTTACATTCTGATGAAGGATCATGAACCTGAAACATTAACTCTGCTTCTCTCTCCACAGATGCTGCCAGACCTGATGAGTATTTCCAGCATTTCTTGTTTTTATTTCAGATTTCCAGCATCTGCAGTATTTTGCTTTTATTCTATCGTTGAAGTATAAATGCTCCACGAATTACAAACCTCTGCCGGGTAATACTTATCGCCACCCAACAACCAATTCAAGAAAATGAAACTTTATTGTCAAACCTTTTAATTTATGTCACAGTTTGCATGAAAATATGAATTTAAATTAATATATTTACTTTTCACCAAATCTGTGTTCTTTATCAACTGCTGGATTATTGATTATGCTTTCATTGTTATTTTAATACATTCTTGATAAAACACATAGTTAGATTTAGAACCAGCCAATGAGATGGCAGCCTCGTGACTAAAGGGCTTAGCCAGTGAAATTTTCCGATTGTAATTGAGTGCTGTTTTTCTCTGTATAAATGCGGGTCAAATTTAGCATTGGGTGATCTGTATTTGTACTGATACCCATACAATGATCAATGCAAAATCAAGTCCACCGAATCATGAAAGAGAAAATCTTATACCATCGGCAAGAAGCTGAAAATCATCAACCAGATCAAGGAAGGCACAACACAAGCATCCGTTTCAAAAAGAATGGGAATCGCTGAAATGACACAGTCTCACCTGTAGTGTGGTCTCAGGCTATGTGGACTGCATTATAGCGGGACCCCAGTGTATTTGGCTTGGTCCCAAGAATGGATGATGGCACAGATTTGAAGCGGAAGATGGGTTACAATCTTTTTTTCCAGGAATTATCAATGGATTTAGCATTATTGCTAGTATGTTTTGACTAAAAATTATGTACACAGATTTCTTGGTTAAGACCTATATATCAAATAATCATTGTTCATTGCAGGCGACGTACAAACTTAAAAGAGAAGGCATATCATGTTATAATTGTATTAATGTTGAATTGAATTATTCTGACTGATTAACCAATTTTCTGTGGATAAAGAATGGGGCAGGAAATTTTGTGCCAATCCTTTTAATAAGATCTATTTACTCGAAATATAACTTCTAACATTTGTCTAGATAAATTTTTCATTATCAGATATCTTTTTTGGTATCACAGTGTACGTAGACAGAATGAAGCCTTTGCAAATAATGGATACGGATCTCAAAAATGTTTCACTCTGAAACAACGCTAAACATGTTCAAAATGAAATGCCATAGTAACAGACAATAACAAATCTATAGTTTCTATGGCAACAACAACTGACCATATTCTGAGGAATTGAAGCTACCTGTTTTCCATTGCATACCTCATTAAAGAGATGTTCGCTCAGTCCCTCCACCACAGTGATAGCAGCCTTCCAGCCATGTGGCTGTAGTAATGAGTAGCAATCATTTCTGCTTCTCACAATTATAGCAAATTCAAAGACAGCTGCAGATGGGGCTCTTAATAGTGCCCTGTAGTGATGCACCAGTTATACCTATCCATGTTTAACTTTCCTCTCGGAGATCACAAGTCACTTTGACATGTCTCTTGTTCTTTCACTGTGAAGAGAGCACAGATGTCTCCTAACATGTTAGGCTTCAGCTTGAGTACCTTCAAATATTCATTACATATCTTTTTCTAGTATTGTTCCATTTGAAAATAACCAGCATATGCGAGTGGTATTTTTGTGAACAAGTCGAGATCTATTTTTTCTCAAATTTACAGGCACATTGTACTGTATTGCTATTTAATTGATTTTTTTTTGTAATTTAATTTTTTAATAAATACCTCACTCAAACAAATTTCTGAAGAATAATTTGCCAAAGATTGCTGAATAAAGTAGGTCTTTGATAATTACAAAAGCCACAGATGTCAAGTTGTTTGACATCTGTAGACTTCCAAGTCAAATAAAATAACTGCTGTATTTGTAAGCCTGGGTGACTTCTGTTTGAGTTTTATATCTTTAATGTCTTCAACAATAACTAATTGTTAAATATAGGCTGATGTTTTACAACATGTCTGGAGTAATGGTGTTTTTCCAGCACTATCACTAAGTTTTCTTTAAGCTTGGTATCCACCCTCCTGTAGTACAACTTGCATTTATATAGCATCTTTGCATTAGAAAAATGTCCCAAGGTTCTTTACAGATCAAAAACATAATGAGTTGGGAGACAACATGTTCAAGGACCATGGAAAGGAAAGGCAGGTTGGAGATGTGGCAATGGTTCAAAAATCATTTGATAAAGTGGCACAAAACAAAGCAAAGTTAGAGCGCATGGAATAAAAGGGACAGTAGCAACGTGGATACAAAATTGGCTGAGTGACAGGACATAGAGAGTAGTGGTTATGGTTGTTTTTCAGACTGGAGGAAGGTTTATAGTTGAGTTCCCCAGGGACCGATGTTAGGACCCCTGCTCTTCCTGATATATATTAATGACCTAGACCTTGGTGTACAGGGCACAATTTCAAAATTTGCGGATGATACAAAACTTGGAAGTATTGTGAATTGTGAGGAGGATAGTGTAGAACTTCAGAAGGACATAGGCAGGTTGGTGGAATGGGTGGACAAGTGGCAGATGAAATTTAATGTAGGGAAATGTGAAGTGATTCATTTTGGTAGAAAGAACACGGAGAGACAATATAAATTAAAGGGTGAAATTCTAAAGGGGCTGCAGAGCAAAGGGTCCTGGATGTATATGTGCATAAATCATTGTAGGTTGCAGGACAAGTTTTGGGAGAGCGGTTAATAAAGCATACAGCATCCTAGCTTTATTAATAGGGGTATAGAGTACAAAAACAAGGAAGTTGTGTTAAACTTGTATAAAACACTGGTTCAGTATCAACTGGAGTATTGTGTCCAGTTTTGGGCAGCACATTTTAGGAAGAATGTGAAGTTTTTGGGGAGAGTGCAGAAAAGATTTACGAGACTGATTCTAGGGATGAGGAACTTAAGTGGCGTAGATAGATTGGAGAAGTTGGGACTGTTTTCCTGGGAGAAGAGAAAATTAAGAGGAGATTGATAAAGGTATAGAAAATCATAAGGGGTCTGGACAGAGTAGATAGGGAGGAACTGTTCCCATTGGTGGAAGGATCAAGAACCATAGGACACAGATTTAAGGTAATTGGCAAAAGAAGCAATGGTGACATGAGGAAAAACATTTTTTACACAGCGAGTGGTTAGGATCTGGAATGCATTGCTTGAGAGTGTGGTGGAGGCAGATTAAATTGAGGCATTCAAAAGGGAATTAGATTATTTCCTGAAAAGGAAGAACGTGCAGGGCTACGGGGAGAAGGCGGGGCAGTGGCACTAGGTGAATTGCCCCTTCAGAGAGCCAGCACAGACATGACAGGCCAAACTACCTCCTTCTGAGCTGTAACCTTTCTATGATTCTAGTTAGCAAGGACAGAGGCGATTTTTCTTGAGGAGTCTGGCGATTACAGCAGTTTTGAAAGGGAGGGGTATAGCACTTTAGGAGAGGAAACCATTTAATGTTAGTATTATGGATACCAGGAAGGGAAGTTGGGTAGTCAGTAGTTTAGTGCAAATGGAGTTAAGAAAGCCAGAAATGGGTCTCATGGACAAGATGAGGTTGGAAAGGGGAGATGGGAGATAAATGAGAGAGTTGTGTGTGCAGGGCAAAGGGGGGAGGGAACCTAGGAGAAGTATCAACATGATGGGCAAGGTGCAGGGGGGCATACAGCAGATACAGCTGAATGGATGATTTCGTCGTGACAAAGAAGATCATGAGCTCCTCACAATTGATTTTGGTGAGGGTAGGAGAAGCAGAGGGAAGTGGTTGAAGTAAACAGTGGTGGAGAAAAGAAATGATAGGTTATCTTTGATCTCCAGCATGATCTTGGAGTTGTGGGCATTCTTCTTGGGCAGTTACTCCAGTTTACAATGTAGTTCCACAGGATCTAGACCACCTGTGGTATCGCACACAAATTGCCACTTTGGGGATGGGGCTAGATAGTGATTATGAGCAGTCTGTACATCTGTAGAGAGCATGTGAACAATGCCTAATTGTCAAGGTCTCTGTTATGATTTCTGTATTTCTATACTCTTACTGTTAAATAACTCTAGTTTGTTGGAAGATTAATGGTTAGTTCATTGTGAACCTTTTCTCCCTCCCCCAGTTTTAAACCTGTGGAAAATACTTGCAGCAGGAATTTCTTCAAAGGTCTGCTGATTGGCTGCTGTAACTTTGGTGGAAGGAAGGTGGGAACCCTATGTAAATGGTACATCGGGATCCTGCCACTCCTCCGCTGGAGTTACGGCAGAGCATCACGAGATACCATGATCACATTCTCCTGTAGATCACATTTCCTGCATTTGTGCATTTATTGCTACCAGCCATGTTTCAAAAAATATCAGACTGCAAGAGCTCTGACATTTACTGCAGTAATGTGCAGACAAATGATCAGAAATAAAACATCTATGTTAAAAAGCATACTTTCAATGTACCAAAGTAGATGTTGATTTTTTTTTCACAAAGTGGTTACTGTTTACAGCTGTATAATACTCATCAGTCTATCATTGTTTATTACCCTGATGTTATTGGAGATAGCCAGAGAAGATTTTTAGATATATATCTGCATTTTTTTAAAAAAAGTTCCATTCATAAAACCAAAATCATGTTTCCTTTCATGTGTGATTTGCACTTTTCTCACGGATTCTGCATGTAGAACTGAAGATAAATGTATTTTTCATGGAAGTGGAATGTACATCAATGAGAGGATGAATGTTTCTGTAGTGGCTGACCTATATTTAGCTGATGGCATTAGTGGACAAAATTGCTAATGAAGCTCCATTTTAGCCATATGAGCAATCAGCAACGAAAATGTACCTTAAAATATTTGCTGAACCAGTGCCTACCTATTAGCAATATTTTAACTTTTGTACCTGACATCATTTTTTTGAATACAGCAGAACAATTTTGCAGAAGTAAAAGAATTTTGAGTCTTTCTGTCAAGTGTGGAATTTTTATTTTGTACCATTTTGAAACAACATTTATGTATAATCAAAAGTAATCATTTATGCTGGATGTAGTTAGTGCCTTGTAATCAACTGATGATAATTTATTGTTACACCTCAAGTGTCATCAAGACAGTCCGCCATAGTGCATTGCTGTTCCGATGAGGCTGGCATTGTGGTACATTGTAGCTTCGGGGTCTTTGATTTTCTACTTTGTGAATTTCTAATTACCGTCATGCTAGTAGGTGTTTTTCCACAGGAAAGACAAATGGGTGGGCTTGTCATTGCGGCATCTCTCTTGGCCTTGTTAAGTGCCAACTCTGATGCAGCAGAGTGGAGGAACAATCAAGAGGGAGAGTTGTGAGTTGATGCCTGTTGCACATCTTTTCCTGTCTGAAGAGGAGAATTGGCAGAGGGATGGGTATAGGTTGGTTACTTGCTATGGTGACTGTGGAAGGCACATGGATTAGTGAGACCTAGGGAAAGGAAAAGGGGAAAGAAGTTTTTCATACCCTGGAGAGAAAAAAAATATGAACAATTTCAAGGCTGTAGTTTAATTTTGATTGAAAGCTGATAAATATTCATTCTCGTGACTTATGAAATGATCTGGGCACCTTCATGACATTGCGTATGGTATCTATTCTCTAAACTGTATTTTTACTGTCACATAAACACTCCACATAGATTCACCATATACTTGTAGTGCGTAATTGTCTGGAACGCATCATTTGACCAATAAATAATGGACACTCTTGTTTGAGTTGGTCTTGAAATAATAAAACCTCTTAGATTTAAAATGGTGTCACAGCATCTATTCTCAATCTGTGACTTCCAAGTAGCTCAGTACTGGTTAGAACTAGAATTTCTGCAGCGTAGATAATTCATTTCAATCTCCCAGAATATAATGCTCTTAACATGCTGAGAGGTACACTTTTGAACTCAGTTAAGTACAGTTGATGCTGATATGAGTTTATCCTAACAGGATGCTGCACTTACGATGTGATATTAACTAGCCAGCTCCATCAGTATTTCACCAATGCTGATAAAATGGGTCATGCTGTCTAGGCAACTTCCTGAAAATGTTCTCAGTACACCTAATTACTTGCTGTACCTGCATGTTAACTTCTTGGGATTCATGTACAAGGACACCCAGATCCCTCTGTATTGCAGCATTCTGCAGTCTTTCTCCATGTAAATGGGGCGGCACAGTGGTGCAGTGGTTAGCACCGCAGCCTCACAGCTCCAGCGACCCAGGTTCAATTCTGGGTACTGCCTGTGTGGAGTTTGCAAGTTCTCCCTGTGTCTGTGTGGGTTTTCCCCGGGTGCTCTGGTTTCCTCCCACAAGCCAAAAGACTTGCAGGTTGGTAGGTAAATTGGCCATTATAAATTGCCCCTAGTATAGGTAGGTGGTAGGGAAATATAGGGACAGGTGGGGATGTGGTAGGAATATGGGATTAGTGTAGGATTAGTATATATGGGTGGTTGATGGTCGGCACAGACTCGGTCGGCCGAAGGGCCTGTTTCAGTGCTGTATCTCTAAACTAAAAAACTAAACTCAGTGGAACAGTACACTGTTGCTTTTTGAGTCACTTAGTACTTAACTGACTGTGTTGGTATTAAGTTATTTGGGATGATGATTACATAGTGTTCAGTACCATTCACAACTCCACAGATACTGTGTCTGCATGCAGCAACACCTGGACAATATTCAGGCTTGGGCTGATAAGTGGCAAGTAACATTCAAGCCACACAGGTGCCAGGCAATGGCCATCTCTAAGAAGAAAGATTCTAACCATCTCCCCTCTGTTCAATGGCACTACCATTGCTGAATCACCCACCAATAACGTCCTGGGGATGCCATTGACCAGAAACTTAACTGGGTCAACCATTTAAATACAGTGACGACAAGAGCAGTTCAGAGGCTGGGAATCCTGTGACGGGTTACTCACCTCCTGACTCCCCAAAGTCAGTCCACTATTTACAAGGAACAAGTCAGGACTGTGATGGAATATGCTCCACTTGCCTGGTTGGGTGCAGCTCCAACAACACTCAAGAAGCTTGGCACCATCCAGGACAAAGCCGCCCATTTGATCGGCACCCCATCCACCACCTTAAACACTCACTCCTTCCACCACTGGCACACAGTGGCAGCAGTGTGTACCATCTTCAAGATTGCACTGCGGCACCTCCCCAAACCACCTTCAACAGCACCTTCCAAACCCGCGACTTCTACCACTTCGATAAAAGGCAGCAGATGCATGGGAACACCATCACCTGCAAGTTCCCTTCCAAGCCACACACCTTTCTGACTTGGAAATTTGTTGCCATTCCTTCACTATTGCTGGGTGAAAATCTTAGAACTATCTTCTTAACAGCACTGTTGGTGTACCTACATCACATAGACTGCAGTGGTTCAAGAAAGCAGCTCACCTTCTCAAGGGCAATTGGGGATGGACAAAAAATGCTGGCCTGATGCTCACGTCTCATGAATGAAGAAAAAAATCACTATCACTTTCTGGCAATTATGAAAGCTGGCTATAATATTTAAAACTGGTGCCATAAAACTCCATTATGTCATATTACAAATTTCACATTTGTTGGTATATTAGTATTGTACGGTTTGACAGCTGGACAGCCCAATTTACTTGGGGGAGGGTGTCCAGGGTGGGGGGAGGTAGATGTTCCCTTTAGAATTGCTTAATAATGTGGAAACTGTGATATGGTACTATTGTCTTCATATCTTTCTTTTCTTGAGTTATTAATCAACATGAACAGACATCAGATTACTGACCTATTGGACTTTTGGTGTTGATATATTTTCTGATGCTGAAGTGTATCACAAATTGCACAACCTTAACATGTCACAAAATGCTTCACGGCCAATAAATTGTTTTTTGAAGTGTGGTTAGTGTTGTAATATAGGGAAACCTAGCAACAAATTTGCACACAGCAAGGTCACACAAACGGCAATGAAATAAATAACCAATTTACTAATTGTTCATTGGTGTTGGTTGTGGGATAAATGTTAGCCAGGACACGAGGAAAACTCTTCTGCTATTCTTTAAATAGTGCCATGTAATCTTGATTTAACATCTCATTCAAAAGATGCCACCTCTGAGAATGCAGCATTCCCTCAGTACTGCATTTGGAGTGTAAGCCAAGATTATTTGCTGAAGTCCTGGAGTGAAACCTGATCCCTAGGTTTTCTGACTCTGAGCGCCACCACCAAACATTGTTCTGATGATGTTAGTCAAAGAAGAAGACATCATTCATACTTTTACATATGGAGCTGTCAGTATTTGCCTATAATTTGCAAATTGCCTTTGTAAAGATTAATTTTATTACCTTCAGTTTAAAGGGTTGAGAAGCAAAGAGCATCTGATCAGATTTTCTGCAGCTCGCATGATAACACTAATTTCGAAGAACTCACAGCAGTGGTTAAGGATTTCACCAAAATACAATCCTTTGGGAATAGGCTATATTCTTTAATTAGAAAATTGCTTTTCTTATGTGTCTTTTCTTCTTGTACCTCATTTTGTAGAGATGATACAAATGTCTCATTATAAACATCTGATTGGTTCATTACTTCCCCACCCCAGGGCCAATTATTCCAGCACTGTCCACTTGACTGATGTGCATCATATTAATGCCAATCCTTTGTTCTATATATCCTTTTATGCATGCGTTAAATTTTACTATGGATATATAATTCCACATCTTTTACTGATCTAATACACCAAGTACAGGGTTTATTATGGAATCTTCTGAAAGTGTCACCGACTGATATCAGATAGATAAAGAAAATTGCTGAAGGGAAGTTTTGTAATTTTACAATTGCAGTATTTTTCTTCCCATCATTGTGTGTTTGGAATGATCTGTGGACAAAAAGTGACCATTTTGCATCTTGAAGTTGGCACTATGGAACAAGTTAAAGGTTACATGTATATTAATTGGCATTAAGAAAGGTAAAAAAAAACTTAGGTGGTTGAGGGAAAAAATGAAGCCTCAGTCTTTGTGTGCAACTCCAGTATCATTCTTTTTTGCTTGCTCAATGATAAATCAAAAGTCTTATGTCTCAGGGTTGTGTTAAATTCCTCATGAGTATGACTTTCTATAAATTATACTGATATCAACAAAAAGGCCCTACCTATTCCAACCTTCTAAGGCTGCTTTTGTGATCCATTCAGACCTGTGGATACTTTATTTTAATTAGCGGGATGCAGCATTCTATGTGTACAGATGGTGGACTGCGCTGGTCTAATGCGGGATTCATTTCACAGCATGGTTCCTTATTGCACCTAAAGTTTCATTTATTTTGTCAGCTGGCAAAAGATGCTTCCATTTTTTTTTTCGAGGGCTGAGGATAAATGGACCACATGCTGTTCTCTTTTTGTCCTATCTCCTGTCCTCTTTTCTGGGAACAGCATTGTGTCACCATAATAACAGTATTTTCTGAATACACTTGCAATAAATGAAGTTTGGAGAGGAAGAAAATTATATGCCTAGGTTTTTATGTTAGAAGGTGTACATTTTGCAAGGTTCACTTTTAAAATGATGATGGAAGTGGATGGCTCTGTCAACATCAAACAAATTCTGTCATTATGAATGCCTCTCTATAACAATTAAAAAAAATGTTTTTGCATTTTCAAGCAAGCACAAATTCTAATAATTATTATGACATGATTTTCAGCTTCAGATAATAATTTGAAATCACAATTTATATATACAAATATTCTATATTTTGAATCAATCTTGTTTTTATTTACAAAAAGTATAAGATTTGAATTTTATTTGCGTATGACGATAAGGAATAGAAAAAATTAAAAGCTTCACAATTTGAACAAAAACAGTATTAAAAGATGCTTTTGAGCCAATAAGGGAAAACTACAACTTTTAAAAAAAACCTTTTAAATGTATTTTTACATGGTTTCCTTAATCTCTGTTCAATAGATTTGTAGAACTCATTTAAATGACAGAATAACTTTTGAATTGCTGAATAAAGATTGAGCACCCAATAATACCAAGTGTTACAGATTATTTTTTAGTCATTGTTAATTTGATTATGTACTCACCTAAAAGCCTTGGTATTTAAATATATAAAGAGAAGCTGTTACACTATGTTGCTGTGAGTATGATAAATCTTTCTTTGATGCAGTGTAATTGGATTATTGAATTTTCTCATCTTCTAAATGTGGTTTGTATTGTTTTACTCATGTGTTTGAGATAGGGAGAAGGTCATTAGTGGCCATTGTAGCTTAAACACAAAGGGCACATTTGGGCTAAAGTGATTTTGAATGACCACTGAGGTATGAGTCAATTAAAAGAAACAGAAAGTAAGATGCTATACAGGATATGTGCACTGACTGGTCAATGTTACGGTTCCAATGGCCCTCTTGGTACATCTATAGCCCATGTTTTAGTAAATGTCTGCATCTGCCTGGGGCATCTTAGCTAATGACAAATTGTTCTTGTATTATGTGGTTTTTCAGTGTGAGAATGATCAGAAACAGATCATAAGCATGTAGTAAAGAATAAATGTGAGAAACCATTAACTTGTGACCTTGGGCAGAGGTTCAGCTAAACAAGGTTGTATTCACTTCACAGGGTTCCCTGAACTATTCTGCGTATTGAAAACATTTATTATATGACCTAATCTGAGTCGAGGAAAGAATAAAATGAATGAATCTAAGATTTTTTTCAAAAACCTTTTCCATTAGAAATTGAGGCAATCAAACCATGAAGTTTTAAGTTGCAATCAACTCTTAAAAAAAACAAAAAAAAAATTGATTGACCAAGCCTATAGCAATTTACCAGATAAATGTCTCAAGATTTTTCACCACTTACTTGCGGTACCCTTTTTTGACTGACTGCACATCGGCATTTGTGAAGCTGTCAATTACTGGCCTTCAGTTGGCTATACAGTGATTACCTGCTCTACATATTGTTTCAATAGGACTTGCTTGGGGCAAATGGACAGATGACACCAGGTGACTAATGCACCCACTATTTGTTTATATTACTCTGTTAAAACCTTCAATCCCCTATCTTAGTGTTGTGAATTTACAGCAGAATTTTAATAAAGTAACTGATGTGAAGTTAGTTATACTACACATTTTGCATAGATAAAAAGTGGTTTTAGTTTTGCATGGCAGTAAATTTGCATGACAATTGACTTATGATTTCAAAGTGAAGTTCCTGAACTGACATTATTTTGTACTTTAATGAGAAGAGGAAGTAGTCTCAGAGCCAGCCATAGGATTTGAGCCTTCCCTGCCCAACCTGCCCCTTTCCACTCCACTACTTGAGTTTTCTACTGTACCCAGCATAAATCATAAACAATATTATGTTTCAAAATGCATTACTTTGTTTCACTTTAAAAATAAATTCATTTCCGTTGCATCAGTAATTCAATGATACTTCTGTATCTCTCGGTGTGTTCTTCAATGATTCTGATGTGCTGAAGCTCTCTGCCGAGTTTATGTTCAAAGGAGACCAGAGCTCACCTTTTTGCTGACTGATTGTAGACCTTAAATTAGGTTTTGTTTTTTAAAAGAAGTATTATTGTAATAACAGCAGTAACTACAGTTGTCAGCACAGTAACAAACATGCTGTGCAGGTGTTGAGGTATGACTGCTACGTGTTTTTAACCAGTGAAAGGTTCAAGGTTTAATTGAAGGTGTTCGACATGGATCATTTCAGCAAGGTGTTTCAGTTCAAGTTACATCTCAAAAGAATCAGATTACACTCAATGTTCCATGTTGTCCTCACTGTTCAGCTAATGAAGCTTTGGCAAGAGCCTTGATATTTCTCCTCCATTCTCATTAGCTGATGGAATGATGTAACCATTACTAACGTTGGTGCTGACACATGCACAGAAGCCAATCATTTTGCTTCTCACTTGGCCATGGTGATCTGCAGTAAAGAAACTTGAGTTTGGAAAGTCAAGCATTTCATTTTAGATGTTACATTTACCAGCAGGCTAGGCAATATTGGCACCTGTAGATTTTGTGAGCCTCCTCTGACTCGTCTGATATTGGTCACTCTAGAGTATAATTGCAACTGGTGTGAAGCAAAGTTTAAAAGGATTTTAACTGTCAGAGTGCTTTAAACTTAAGTTTTCACCTTTTTAATGTTAGTAGAGAACTTGCTGTCCTGTACGTACCTTCCTGTTTTTAAATATGACCAACATTTTTGGACATCTATCAGCTCCACTTTCCTTCAGTGAAGAGCACGATTCAGCTGACATTGCATTCAGGAAGCAGTCTCAAACCAGCACCCGTGTGTCTTAATTTATTTAGTTTGGGGAAAGATCTCCTGCATAGGAAGCCGAATATAAGATCTGCCATGCCATTAGGAGATTCACTTCATGAACTTGTCATTTAATGTTTTCCACTGTATAAAATACATGCATGGTAGACCATGTAAACAATGCAGGAGTGCAATCCCGATTGTATATAGATTTGAATTTAACTCAGTCTTAATAATGTAAACAAATCATTTCATCCAATATTGGAATGGATTCTGATCAGCACAGCTGTGTATGATTGCCTTTAAGAGTGATGCCCCTTTAAGATCTTAGTATGCTGATGAGCTAAGTACCAGGACACAATCATGTGACTCAGAGCCAGAGTCACTCTACAACTGTAACACCCAGAATAAGGTTCTGTAAATAGTTAACTCTGTACTATATATAATAGTCTAGCTGTAAATAAATCTGTTTGAGAGCTTCAACCAACTGGACTCCACGCGTCTCATTTATGTTGCATCAGACAACAAAAAAGAACTCATTATATGGTGACAGCTATGGTGAGAAAACAAAGTCTAGGTTTGAAGACCATAGTTAAAACAGCTCTGCAAAACACTCAAGCGTGAATAATAGCTTCCATTCACAAAGGCACAGTTTCAAATGAAACATTAATCACTTGAGTGTGAAGAACCAACACGAGCAGCTAATGAGCAGCTGTGTAAATAGAACAGGCTTAAGCGCTGGAAGCAAGATAGACACACAGCACTAGCAAATACCTGCTCCTGTTACTCAAAGCAGCTAGTATAAATAAGAGAGTCTCTTAAAGGAAAAACAATGCAGAGTCATAGAACAAGTCTTAAAACAAGTTCGAAGGCAAAATAACAGCAGAAATATGGATTCCAAATTTCCCACAATGAACTGGAAGGCCATGGATAGCCTATCCTATTTCCAACTGTTCAAACAAAGGAATGCAGTTATTCTTCATGGACCAAATAATTGTAGAACCAGAAAAACAGGCTGTAAAAATGCTAATAGCAGTTAGAAATGAGGGATTACACAGAAACAATACATCTGGCCTATCTGACGAGGACCAGAAAGACTCCACAAAGATATGGAAAGTGCTAGAAGATCAGCTCCGATTATGAGTGAATTTTAGAATTCACCTCCTGGCATTGATGTCCTACAGGCAACAGCCACAGGAATCAATAGGCCAGTTTATCAGTAGAAGCCATAGTAAGGGCAATGAATGCGACTTCTCAGAAACTGAACTGTCGGACCGAATAATGGAGCTGGTGATTGTATCAACACCCATTGAAGCATTTCAAAAAGACCTCTTGGGAAAAAGAAAGGTCACAGTGATGCGTTGCTGGAAGATGGCAAGAAATATGAAGCCATTGTAGCTGGACAACAGCACATGCAAGCACATGATGCAGCCAACAGTATCGGCACCATAACCAGGTCGTAAAGAGCAAGCAAGCTGTATGGTAAGTGCAGTCGTCCCACTCCTGGTGAAATTGCCTTGCATTTTGTGACCTCTGCAAGGCATGTGGTGCAAAAGCACACTGGACCTGCCTATGCAAGAAATCTGGCTCCAAAGACGTGGCCAGTAGTTGCAGCAAGACACAGACAAACAAAAGACAGGTGCAGTAACAGGGCAACAACAGCAAGGAGAGTGTCAGAGGCCTGCCTAAATGCAAGCCGATACACGAAGTCCACAGCGAAACAGACACGAGACAATTGTGAACATTGTGAACCTGACACATCGTGTTGATGAAGTCAAAGAACTCGAAGTTTTTGCCACTATTAACATCACATGCCCATAGAAAGCTGTCAAACATACCCTCAGAGTCAAGATTGACACTGGCGCTAGTGCAAGAATCCTACCAGTCCGAATACTCAAAGATATGTACCGGAATTGTTGGAAAACAATGATACAACTGACAACTGCCAAGCTATTTGCATACAATGGGTCGCCCATTCCTTTCAGTGGCACACTAATAATGCAATGCAGCTATGGCAATTCGGCATGGAAACCACAAACGTTCTACCTTTTGGTCAGGAGTGGATCAGCAGTGGCAGGACTAACAACGTGTAAGGACCTCAACATCATGACCATCCACAAGGTCACCAAGGTACCCATTACAGCAGAAGAGACCAAGGGTACCCGCAGTGAGTCAGTCCACAGCGTACAACAAATGTACCCGGACAGGTTTGATGGCACAGGAGATTTCAAAGGTGATGCTGTACTGCACTCAGAGAGGATGCAATTCCATCAATCAATTCCCAATTCCCCTAGAAAGTGTAGCATGCACATATAGGAAAAGCTTAAACGCGAGTTAGTTGACATGGAACGTAATGGCATCATCCGTCATATACATCATCACACAGACTGGGGCAGCTCAATCATGTGCGTACTGAAGAAGGATGGTGCAATCAGGGTGTGTGCATCCGAGGCATCTAAACCTCTCCCTAAAGAGATGCCCCCACAAGATGCCGACACTAGAGGAATTGAACCCCAAGTTTACAGGAGCCAAATTCTTCTCCAGGTTGGATGCTAAACATGGATATTGGTGCGTACGCCTAGTTAAAGAATCTCAATAAGTCACAACCTTCAGGACACCATTTGGAAGGTATTGCTTCCAGAGGCTACCCTTTGGCTTATCTGTCAGTCAAGATCTGTTTCAGCAGCATATGAACAGAATTGTAGAAAATGTGCCTGGCTGCATATGCATTGCCGATGACATTGCGGTAATGGGCAAAACCAAAGAAGAACATGATCGAAATCTCCATTCATTGATGGCAGTAGCTTGTCGTGAAGGACTCATTTTTAGCAGCAAGAAGTGCCAGGTGAATCTAAGATCAATTTCTTTGGATCCATCTATTCAGGTCACAGAATCTGTCCCGACCCAAGCAAAGTCGAAGATGGAAGGCATGAACTCGGTATCTCGAGAGGCATCACCTTCAAGGGAAAACAAGTGACTGTGCCTAAAGCACTCCGAGAGGACATTTTGTCACAACTTCACCAAGGCCATATGGGCATAGAGCGATCAAGACGACTGGCATGAGACACTATTTATTAACCAGGGATCAACAGCGACATCGAAAGGTTAGTGAGGATGTGCTAGGCATGCCAGAGCCACCGCCACAACCATGCAAAGAACCTCTACACCCTCACAAGATTCCGTCAGTCCCTTAGTTCAAAATCACTACTAACTTGTTTTTTAATTGTAGCATAAAAAACTTATCTTTGGAAAGGGGATGTTGTATGATTGCATTTAAGAGTGATGTCCCTTTAAGATCTTAGTATGCTAATGAGCTAATTACCAGGACACAGTCATGTGACTCAGAACCAGAGTCGCTCTGCAACTGTAACACCCAGAGTAAGGTTCTGTAAATAATTAGCTCTGTACTGTATATAATAGTCTAGCTGTAAATAAATCTGTTTGAGATCTTCAACCAACTGGACTCCATGCATCTCATTTATGTTGCTTCAGACAGCATAAAAGAGCTCATTACAACAACGACCCTCATTTATTAGAACTCTTGCAATCTGGTAAAAATCAATTTTCTGCAGCTGTTGGCTGTTGAGTTTCTATTGACATTTAGTTGTATTTATATCAATTATATCAGTTTTGAGAGATACACTAAAGCTGTGTGACTCATCTTGAAAATGTCATTTGTCAAATTTCTTTTATGGAAAGCATTTGCTTTCATCTAAATTGGTAGGATGTTTGCACTGAGCAGGCTCCAGGTAACTTTAAGTCTCCAGATATAAATCCAGATCCAGATAACATCTACTCTTTTTTTCTCTGCTCAATTAACGTGTCCTGACTAATGCTGTAGATAACAGTACACCATTATTTTTCAGTGCAAAGTTTTTATGAAATACCTGGGTTGTCATCTGCTATGTTGTGGCTGTATGATTCTATACTCAAATTATTAGAGATGAATCCAATTTAATTCGAGTCATTGTGACTTTCTGTCTTATCTATTGACTTGGGTCACATATAGAATTCAGATGAATTAAAGCAAGTACAAAAGCTGCATTGAATGTCTGCATTCTTGCCAATTTGGAAGATACCAAGATGTCCAATTCAGAAGCGCTACTTATGCATGTGGGTTGAATTCCAGATCAAAGATGCCTTGATCCATTTGAAAAGCAGTGCATGCAAAAGCTCAAATGAACAGCCAGGTTATCAAAGCAGTTTGTGAATTGATTCCTCTAGATTTGTACATTGTTAATTCCTGCTAATTTGTCTGTGATGTGAAAAGTGAAAGTTGTTTTCACTTTTTTGATTTGGTCACAGGATCTTTCCAAGTTGCTGGGAGAGATTGATATTGTAAAATGTCCAGTTAAAATGCAAGCATGTTTTCGTGATCACCACTTTTCGTGATCATTTGGTTGGACTGATCAGTCTCTGTCCTTTCTAGAAACATCCTTCGATTGCCACTATGCAGTCAAATTTGATTCCAATAATTAATGGAGCTTGGTTGTATTCAGATTATCTGAATTTTTCCTCCAATCATTGTATATTGTTAACAAAAAAGAGTTTTGACAATTCTGCTTGTGACATAAATACTGATCGATTTGTTCAGTGCTCTTTGTTGCTGAGTAAGTTTTACAGAAACTTCATTCCAGAACTGAAATGCAGCTTTGAAACAAAGGGTTGGATCGGTGGTGAGATGAAAAAACGGGCGGGACACACGCTGCAGTCTTCCATGCAGCGGCTCATTTGCATCCATTTTGGTGCTATACTGATCATGGAGGCAAGCAAGCTTAACTTAGCTAGGGAATCTTTGCTCATCTGAGAGTTTTGGGGTGCAGGCAATTATATAACACGTACTACTGATGTCATTTAGTAAGATAATATCATGTAAGATTTGGTCGCTTGCTACAATTTTCATGATCATAGAACGACACAGCACAGAAGGAGGTCATTTGGCCCTTTGTTCCAAATAACCCCATTCTCCTGCTTTTTCCTGTATTTTTTTCCCCTTCAAGTATTTATACAATTCTATTTTGAATGTTACTATTGAAAATGCGTCCACCCCTCTTTCAGGCAGTGCATTCTGCATAACGACTTGCCTTGTAAAAATGTGTTTCCTTGTGCCATCTTATGTCTGGTTCTTTTGCCAAATGCCTTAAATCTGGTTACCAACCCTTCTGCCACTGGAAACGGTTTCTCTTAATTTAATCTATCAAAACCATTCTCGATTTTTGAACACTTTTATCAAATCTTCCACTTTGAAGATTGTCAGCCTTTTAAGTACATCCTCTTTATTTTTATCCGATTCAATATCATCACTGCCTCCTCCACTTCTCTAGCAAAGACAAGTGCATAGTACTTATCTACCATGTCCCCTGCCTCCACAAGAAGTCCTTTTTGGTCCCTAATCAGCCCAACCATTCCTTTTGACTACCTTTTTACTATTGATGTATTTATAAGAAACTTGTGGATTCCCTTTTATGTTAGCCATTAAACTACTCCCTTTGCCTTTTGTTCCAGGACATCTGAATCATTTAATCTCTCCTGCCCTCCGCCTATCACCGACATTCCCTTTTGTTCTTCTCTCTTCCCCCCCGCCCCCCCCCCCCCACTTTCATTTGCTCAAAGCCTATAATAATTCTAACCTTTGGTAGTTCTGATAAAAGGTCACAGACCTTTAACCTTAACTCTGCTTCTCTCCCCACTGATGCTGCCAGACCTGCTGTGTATTTCCGGTACTTTCTGTTTTTATTTCAGATTTCCAGCATCCACAGTATTTTGCTTTTATTTTAATTAAGCTACTCTCATCCTCTCTTTGGCCCTCTTATCCCCTTTTTACTATATTCAATTTGGTTCTCTACTGTATTATTAACTTAAAATTGCCTTTTTAATTCTCATTTTAATCTCTATATCTTTGGACATCCAGAAAGCACCGGTGGCGCTGCTGGGACTAAGAGCTGCCAAGCCGACGCCATGGATCGAGGAGGGAAGATAAGTAGGGGCATGCCTCACCAGGGGGATCAGTACTTCCCTGGTGAGGCTGCAGTGGTTCTTTGGGGGGAGGGGGGTGTCTTGGGTCCCGGGGGTGGGTTGGAAGGCGGGGGCGGCCTTCAATCGGGCACCCTGTGCCCGACTGCTATGCCGCCTACCCCCAGGGCACGGAAAGGCTGGCAGCCATCGCTGGGTGGCCTTTCACGTCTCCAGTACACCCGCTTGCCATGGGTAAAATACCCGTGGAGGCGGGCACGGGCCCTTAAGTAGCCGTTAAGTGGCCACTTAAGGGTCTTGATTGGCCTCGGGCGGGCGGTTTCCCACTGCCCCCCCCCCACCCCGCCGACCTCCGTAAACTTGTCCGGAGGCGGAATTGGGCGGGTAGGCCTCCCGGAGCCTGCCGCTCAATTTTACGCTGCCCCCACACCACCATCCGACCCGCTGGGGTGGCGTAAAATTCCGGCCTATATGGCACTATTTGAAAAAGACCTGGGGGAGTTCTCTCTGTTTCCTGGCCAACACTTGTGCCTCATCTAAAATCGCTGAGATAGATTATCAGATTATTTACCTCAATGCTATATGTTGGACCACTTGTGCAAATTGGCTGTTGCCTTAGCCTACATTACAACAGTGACTACACTTCAATAATGATTCATTGACTGTGAAGCACTCTGGAGTGTCTTGAGGTTGAGAAAGGCATGATATAAATACAAATTCATTCTTTCAGATTTTATCAGTGGTTCTGACCCCATATCCTCTCCATCACCAAACCATTTACTTCCACCTCAATAATATTGCCTATCTCCACTCCTGCCTCAGCTGTCGCTAAAACCCTCATCCATGCCCTTGTAACCTCCAGATTCAACTATACCAATGCTCTGCTGACTGGTCTTCCACCTTGCACTCTCTAAAACTCAGCTCATCCGAAACTGTGCCACCTGTAATCTAACTCACGCCAAGTCCTGTTCACTCATTACCCTTGTGCTCACTGATTTACATGGGCTCCCAGTGTGGCAGTGCCTCAGTTTTCGAATTCTGATACTTGTATTCAAATCCCTTTATGCCCTCACCCCTCCCTACCTCTGTAACCCCCTCCAGGCCTACAACTCACCTTGAACTCTGCACTCCTTCAAATCTGGCCTCTTGCTCCAATTTTAATCACTCCACCATTAGCAGTCATGCCTTCAGGCTGCTAGACCCTAAGCTCTGGAATTTTCTCCCTAAACCTCCACCTCTCTACCCCTCCCTCCTCCTTTAAGCCATTCCTACCTCTTTGACCCGGCCTTTGATCATGTCACTCATTGTTAAATTTTTGTTTGATAATTCTCCTGTGAAACAGTTGTAAGTATTTTACGATGTTAAAGGTGCTTTATAAATACAAGTTGTTGGTGAATTTACTTGTGGAATCAGTTCACTTTACAAAATGATCACATTTTAGTAAATAAATCAATTAAGTCTTCACTTGGGGTATACCTGAACAATTTGTGTATATCCCCTGACAATTGTAGTGACGTCTGTGAACATGTAACATGAAGCATTCAACTGGCAATCACAGCCACATGTTCCCTAGATATCAGATGAGAGAGACTTGACACAAACTTTCTCACACATCAGGATGTCCTGGACAGCAGAAGAAATAAAAATAGTACGAAGCAGCATTTGATTAAAGCCCAATCAGATGGCGATACATTTTCAAAATATGGGGATTACAGTCATTGAAGTTTTACGGTTGACATAATGTTCAATTAAAGCACGTGTATACACACACACACATGCACACGGAGAGATTCCTTTCAGACTTCTTGAAAGTGGATCAGTAAAACCTCATCCATGTATTTACTTATGTTCTCTTGGAAATGTAATATGTTGAATAAGGACTGAATTTTACCGGTTCTCACACATTTGAACCTTATTTTCTTCATTTCCTTGTACATTATACCATGGAAAGAAGAACATTCAAATTCATATGTTTGAGATGTAGGCAGTTCTTGAGACTGTAAAATTTCTGAAACATAACTGATTATGGTTGGGGGTCTAGTTGTTATAAATCTCCTGACAAAATTCGATTAGCGTAGCTGAAACCTATGTCCTCGCACATCTACCTATGCATGGTGACTGGCCATAATGAATAATTTTTTAAACTGTTTAAACTGAATCTCTACCTCAGCATCCAAATACAGCCTTTGGGACCCCAGTAAGGCATTCATGTGTTTTCCCCATGAAAAATAAAATAAAGTATGAAATCAACTTGTCATGTTTGGGGAGGGGACTGGGTGCGGGGGCAGGTGGATTCAATTTAGTTTCAGGTACTACAACAGTTCCCTCTTCCCCTTCCATTGATACTCCCTTGTAGCATTTTACTGATTCCTGTACTCTTTAGAGTGATTCCTATACTTCCCCCCGCACCCCCCCCACCCCCCCCCCCCGCCACTTCTCCCTCCTATCCTTCTATCCTTATCTACACATCTACTGGGCCTTGCTGCATCATGTCCTTTGCAGGCTTGGCCCTCTCTGAGGGGCTTAGTCACTCTGAACATTCCAATCAAAAACATAATTTCTAAATTTGCAGATGACACCAAATTGGGAGGGATAGTCAACACTGGGGAGACTGCAATAAATTTCAAAAATACATTAATAACCTTGCAGAATGGGCATATAATTGGCAAGCGAATTTCAAGTTAGATAAATGTGAAGTATTACATTTGGTAAGAAAAATACTTGGAAAATAAGAAACTAAATATTATAGACAAGCGAAGGGAATACAAATATACAAGTCACTAAAAGCGGTGGTGCAGTTCAATAAGATTATAACAAAAGCAAACCAAGCATTAGAGTTTATTTCAAGAGGGATAGAATTGAAAAGTAGAGAGGTTATGCTAAACTTGTATTGGACCTTGGTTAGACCACATTTGGAGTACTGTGTACATTTCTGCTTGCTATTATTACAAAAAGGATATAGAGGTACTGGAGAGGGTGCAAAAAAGGTGCACAAGAATGACACCTGAACTACGAGGTTATACCTATCAGAAGAGGATGAATAGGCTGGATCTCTTTTCTCTTGAAAAGGGGTGACCTAATGGAGGTCATTAAAATTATGAAAGGTTTTGATAGAGTAGACACAGAGGACTGAATTTTCAATACGGGATCAGGAACCCAACGCCTGGATGATTTTCAGGTCCCGACCCCCTGCCTCAGCTGCATCGCTAACACGACCCGGTCTTTAAATGTTAATGCCCTAATTGGGCAGAAGGCGAGCTCAGTGTCCAATTAGTGATGCTGAACATCCGCAGGAGGCAGGAACTGCCTGCAGAACATAAGCGGCAAAGGCAGGCAGCAGTCATGGTGGGGCCTGCGGCTGCCTTGCCGCAGAAAGCAGGCAACTCCTTGGAGGGCCAGCAGAATGAAGTGGGAAGCAACGCTTCCAAAATAAAAAAAAGAGTCCCACACTAGGCTCGGTACAAGATCCCTGTAGACCGAAAACACTTAATATTGCAACAATAAAGTTTGCCCTCTGCCCGCTGTGAGCCCGACAGCTGTGCACTATCGTGCACCGGACTGTTAGGCCCGCCAGAATCCTAATCGAAAATCACAGTGTGCACTCCCCCGCCCGCCCCCCTCCACTACCCAGCCCCTTAACTAGCTCGTCCATTCATTTAATGGGCCCCTAATCAGAGGTGAGTGGGTTGCAATTGCCTCCCCACTCTGGCCTCATTGAAAATTGCAGACTGTTCCAGAGGTGTCGGGTTCTGGAGACGACCTCCAGGACCACAATTTTCACATTGCACTCACACCCGGTCCTCATCCCGCCTGCATTTGAAAATCCAGCCCAGAATGTATTCCCACTCCAGCAAACCTAGAGGCCGTCAATATAAGATAGTCACCAAGAACTCAAATAGGGAGTTTAGAAGAAACTTCTTTACCCTGAGAATGGTGAGAATCTGGAAGTCGCTACCACAGGGAGTAGTTGAGGCAAATAGGATAGATGCATTTAAGGAGAAGCTAGACAAGCATATGAGGGAGAAAAGGGAGATCAGGATTATACTGATAAGAGCTGATGAGGAAGGATTGGAGGGGGCTCGAGTGGAGCATAAATGCTGGCATGGACTGGTTAGGCAGAATGGACTGTTTCTGTTTTGTATATTCTGTGTTATCCTATGCAAGCATCAACTCCAGAATATTCCCTTTTGGCCCACAATTCAAATCTGGATTCTGCCTTTCTGTTTCCTTCTGACTGCGGGTCCTGCTACACTTTCAATTTGATTTGCAGATCTCTAATAGCACTGGTTCCAGCTTGATACTTGATACTTGAAGCTTCCTAACCTTTGACCAAATTTTGGTAATGAGCAAGAACCCAGGGCCGGGCCTTCAGTATTGGCTCAGAGGAAGGGAGTCAAGACAAGATTGGAATGGGCACCAAGAGAAAGCAGTCTTACTGCAGCTGTAAAATGGAGGCTGAAGATAAGTAAGAATAGTGCAGTTTAAACTAATGCAACTTGGTGAAAATAATGATCTGATGTTGCATTCTGTGATCATATAACATACAAAAAAGACAAGTTTATTAACAAAGCAATGTCATCCAGTGTTGAGAAAGTAATTTGACCAGCATATGCACTATTGAGTATTTCTAACAGCTTTTAATAAACTGTAAATTTAAAATTATCACGAGAAAATCAATTTAGTATCCATCTTCTAGCTGTCCTCATTATTGCTTCATGAAACCACCATGATTTTATTAATTCCTCATTAATGTGATTGAAGTGTTTAAATAAATAAAATTCCATTAGGTATCTTCCTATTCCCACTCACAACACATTTAATCATCTCAACATAATCATCGTGTTTGAAATCAGATGGCAGGGGAATATAGTGAAGATATTCCAACTCTTTCAGATATACCTCATTTCTAATTTAGTTGTATCTGCCTTTAGAAGTTTGTGGATTTGTAATAAGTAGCACATTTCCAAAATGAATTGTCTTCTTCAGAACTAATATGAATGTTAAAAGTTACTGTTTTTAAGGAACTATGGGTATAATATAGAACTGAATTTCCTTCTAGGTCTCTGCCAACTTCTCCCTCCCATCAATGGCCTCAGTCTCCACTTTCCTCTTACTTCCAAAGCTAGGCCTTGGCCTCTCGCTCCAGGCCTTGGCTGTCCTGGTCCCTTCCTGCAAGAGTATTGGAAAAGTCTTCTGGTCAGTAATTTGATGAAAGTGTTTCTGGAGTGGTTGGATTTTTATGAAGTAAGGTTAAGAATCAGGCAAAAATCCAAGAGGGGAGATAGGATGATTTATTTCAGTATCTAAGGGTCGGGGCCTAAGCCTTGCTGCAGGCCTCCAAGAGGTTGGCCGCTCTCAAGGAAGGAGCTTATGCATTCAGTGCCCTGAGACATTGTGAAACACATGAGATGAATGGATTCCTCCATTCTCACCTCATGACTCCACAGCACGTCAGGTAACTCCAACACGTGGGCGCACCTCTCATGCTGATTCTCCAGGTAGAGCTGCCTGTGTCATAACTCCTGAGGCACTGCATCTCCACCCTGTTGAGCAGGGCTGCGTCTGTCCTCCATCCTGTGAGGGGTACTGGCCACAGCTGACTCTGCGCCCCCTGAATCCTCCTGCTCTGAAGTGGCATGTGCTTCCCCTGCATCATCTCCTCTATAACACGTGAGGGTGTGACTGGATGTGCTGGTATGATGTGACGGTGCAGGCTCCGACATCTCTTCCTCTTCTGAAACCTCTTCTCTGAGCTTGGACTCTTGCCCCTCTGCAGCTGGCCCTGTGAGAGATGTAAGAGAAGATGGTGATGCAAGATCAGGACAGTCAACAGGTGTTTCTGCTGCTTAAAGTAATAAGATGACAGTTTGGAGCACGGGAAGCATTGCCATGCATCCCTTAAACATGGCAGACTCTTGCTTCTCCATCCTCATTCTCCCTGTGTCTGGGCACTCTGGCCACATCAAGGGCCTGCTCCTCAAATCGTGTTCGTACTGCGAGTTGGGGCATCCCACTGTCCAGGTGAGCCCTCCCGAGCTTTCAGCTCCCTTCTGGCCTGCAAGATGAAGAACAATGCCGTTCGGACAATGCCTCACTCCCTCGCCACTAGCAGCTTCTCATTCACAGACAATATTGTACTCTGCACTGCAGCCTCTTGACCAACAGCACTAGGCTTCTGACCTATGCTTATATGGATCAGCAAGCCACCTGAGCACACCCCTGTGCCATGGTGAGGAGAATGCTATGTGCCCTCCAGATGCCCTTCTCTTTTGCACTCTGGTGACTGCTGACTGGGAGGCATATCATCTGGGTTTCTCTTGGCACTCACCTTGCCAGACCTAAGAATGTCATTGAAGTGTTTCCTGCACTGCATCCAGTTGCTCCTCACTGCTGACCTCGTATGCCACCTCCAGCCATGGCCAATTGGCGAGTCTTGTGGATCTTTTGTTACAGGTGGCAGGGAAGAGAAATGATCTGGGAGCAGTCATCACCTCCAGCAGCACCTCCAGCAAGTCATCAGGGTGGGGGGAAGGGGTGGGGGTTGGGGCTGCCCTGACATGGGGGCCCTCCTTGCCCATTGCCCTCTGCTCAGGTTGTGCTTTCTATTTGTGGACGAATGTCAGCCTCAGCAATGACTGCCACCCACCCTTTAAATTGGGCCATTGCTGCCTCAGTCCCACCTCCTCCCCGTGTCCGCTGCTGCTAACTGGGCGGTGAACACGACTCCAGGCTAATTTACCTCTTGCTGATTAGAAATTCTGATGTGTGCACATTCTCACGTCAGGTCAGGACCCATAAGTTATTGCAACAAAGGGGTTCTGACCCATGATTTGAAATCCCATTCACAGAAAGAGAGATAGAAACAGCGGAAGACATAGAATAGGGGACAAGCAGAGCAACTATTCTAGGAAGAAAGATGCCCATGAAACTTAAATACGTGTATATCTGAGCTGCTGATTAGGTAAATCAGGTCAGCTCTGAAATTGTAACAGGAGAAGTTGGCAGTTTCCTGCAGCCAGAGGGGGAAGAGAAAAAAGGCTGATGCTGGGCATGCAGTCTCCCACAGTGAGTTCCTATCCACACCCATATATCTTTTGTCACCAAGCGCTCTCTGCTGTACGTGGCAGCTATAGTTTTTGGCAGAACTTTTTAAAATCACTGTTAAGGCAAAAGTTCTTGAGGAACATCACCGTACCCTTCCCTTAAGTTTGTGTTAAGCTTCATTGTAACAGTATAGAAGGTAGAGAGATCAAACAGGAATATGGATGTATCTGGGAATTGAAGTGGCAGGTGACAGAATCACAGAATTATTACAGTGCAGAAGAAGGCCATTTGGCCCATCCTGTCTGCACCAGCTCTCTGGATGAGCAATCACCTCGTGCCACTCCCCGCCTTCTCCCCGTAACCCTGCACATTCTTCCTTTTCTTCAAACAGTCTAATTCCCTTTTGAATGCTTCAGTTGAACCTGCCTCCACCGCACTCTCAGGCACTGCATTCCAGAACTTAACCACTCGCTGCGTGAAAAGGTTTTTCCTCATGTCGTTTTTGCTTCTTTTAATAATTACTTTAAATCTGTGCCCTCTTGTTCTCGTTCCTTTCACGAACAATGTCTCCCTATCTCCTCTGTCCAGACACCTCATGATGTTGACAGCAGGTTGAGGTTGCACATGCAGACAGAGGGAAATGTTTGGCAAAGCAGCCAGTTAATCGTTGTTTGGTATCACCAGTGTGGAGGATACTACACCATGAGCAGCAGATTACACAATAATATAAGATCACAAAACGTTGTGAATGTAAAGTTATCCACTTACATTTAGAAAGCCTCAAATTAAGACTGCATAAGGTTTTTAAGAATCAGGCAGATTCTGTAAAGGGGATGCAATCCTCCCGTCTGTCTTTCCGCTCTGGTGATACTTAATATCCAGGCGGTAAATATAAAAATCTGCCCATGTAGTCTATTAGCATAGATGTTTTCTGCCTATCGGGGCAATTAAGAGTATGTTGTGAGTGGAGATCCCGTACTGTTCGGACATAGCGAAGTAGTTACTAGCCCTGTGGTATGCTACACATAAAGTTGAGGTTTGGCTCATAAGCGACATGGGCAAATTTAAGGGATCTACCTTTTGCAATAACTATGTCTGAAGTATTGGAAGGTAGTTCAAACTGCAACACCCCCAATGTTGTCATCAGTGTTCAGAGACAAAAATATTGAAAAATATAAAGAGAGAGGCAGAAATTAAAAGATGTTACTGAGGGTTCTTTGTATCATTTTCATTTCTCAGTGGTGCGGATGGTGACAATAGTACTTTCTGACAATTGATAAATGATTGGAGGAAGCATCTGCTGGTTTGACAGTTGATGAGTAAAAAAACATAACATTAACTATGGACTTGGTGTCTGCATTGTAGTTTATTTTTTCTGTATGGTGAAGCATCATCTGCTGCTTTCCATCTGCAGTTTTAATGAATAAAAAGTAAATAAATGGATGAGAGCATTTCCAGCCCTCCATAGACACCTAATGTTCTGGCTATCTATCTTTTTTTTCTGTTACTCTGCATTACTTTCATCACATTGTCAACCAAGAGTGCCTTAGAGACAACAATCAGGCAATTAAAGCCAAATGTGTCAGGGTTGTGCCCTTGCCAAACTGAATCACACATTTTCAGTTGGCAGCTGTTTGAATAAGGTCTTCTCTTGAGGGATTTCAGCACAGTGGTTTACTTGCTGATTGTCATGAAGTGCACTGCAATTTGAAAGGATGGTAGTAACATATGATGAGAAAATCATCTGAAATACTTTATGAGACTGAAAATCTGGCTTTTGCAGAGTATACATTGTTCACAATACAGTTAATTCTTTTACATTCGTTTATGAAATGTCAGTGTCATGAAGCAAATGTGCCCAGGTTTCCTGCACCATAAATGAATGTGATTCCATAGTTGAAAGATTGTTAATAAAATTGTTAATGTCTGTTAAAAAGAAAGGAATAAATCATTTCTTTAATCACCTTGCAGAACACTGATTGTAATTTGTGTAGAGGTGTAGTTCATGTAAACTTTACTTGCACTATTATGTGTCATATAAATTTATATCATAAGTTAACAAAAAATTACTTCTATTAATATTCTATTTTACACCAAATGAAAGGGTGATATTATGAAGAGATCTCCTAGCATGTGGCACACCTTAGCATCTAAGATGCTTTACGTTGGATGTCGCTGTGGCATGTGGAATGTGGGGATCCAGTGAAAATATGGATAGGCTCTGTGCGATTCCTTCACTGTTTGTGGTTTTATTCCACCAGTTTCCTGATTGTGGGGTGTTTATGGCGCAGAGCGCCACTGATGGAGGGAAATCATTTGCCTTCTTTTGGAAGCATTCTAATAATGTGAAAGCATCTCTCTGGAGTTAAGAGCATTTCAAATCAGCTGGTTTTGGTTTGTGGCCGCACTTTACAATAAATATTATCACTTAGAATTGTATAAGAAAAACCTACAGAAAATGTAGAGATAACCCATAGTTAAAGCCAATTGTTACATAGTGTACAATTTACTTAATGTAGTAGAAATTGTGTTTACTAATATTAACTTAGATGATTTTCACAGAAATACAAATCTGTTAGCAGAAAGACAGTCTGTTAATGCAGGAAAACTTTGATTTTACAGATTCTGACAATCTGCCAGTAATCCTAAGTGACTAATAATGAATATTTTCAGTCAATTGAGTTGACTTAAAACCAGCTTTTTAAAAATATCCTTTGCAACAGAATAACCAACTTTGAGATTCTACAAACACTATTTCTATTATCGATCATCCACATAACTTGAGTGAAAAAAGGAAAAACATAGATATTTTGAATCACATTTTGATTGTGTAACTTTATTTGAATATGTATTTAAGAAGATTAATCTTGATGTTGGTGGTATTGATAGACAGATGCTTAAGCGTGGAGATTGCGGAGGCACTGGTCATAATCTCCCAATGCTCCTTTGATACAAGGATGGTGCCAGTAGACTGGAGAGTTGCAAATGTTACACCCTCATTCACAAAAAGGTGTAAGGATAAACCCAGCAATTACAGATCAGTCAGTTTACGCTTGGTGGTGGGAAAGCTTTTAGAAGCGATAATCCAGGACAAAATTAACAGTCACTTGGACAGATGTGGATTAATTAAGGAAAGTCAGCATGGATTTGTTAAGGGCAAATCTTGTTTAACTAATTTGTTTATTTGAGATTTTCGATGAGGTAACAGAGAGAGGTGATGCAGGATAATGCATTTGATGTGGTGTACTTGGACTTCCAAAAGGTGTTTGATAAAGTGCCACATAACAGGCTTGTCAGCAAAGTTGAAGCCCATGGAATAAAACGAGCAGTGGCAGCATGGATACGAAGTTGGCTGAGGGACAGGAAGCAGAGAGTAGTTGGGAAGGGTTATTTTTCGGACAGGTGGAAGGTATGCAGTGGGGTTCCCCAGGGGTTACTTTTAGGACACTGCTTTTCTTGATATATTTTAATGACCTAGATGTGGGCAGGGCACAATTTCAAAATTTGCAGATGACACAACACTTGAAAGTAGAGTGAACTGTGAGGAGGATAGTGATTGACTTCAAGAGCACATAGACAGGCTGGTGGAATGGGCAGACACATGGCAGATGAAATTTAATGCAGAGAAGTGTAGGAAGAATGAGGAAAGTGAATATAAAATAAAGGAAGCAATTCTAAAGGCAGTGCAGGAGCAGAAGGACCAGGGAGTATGTGTTCACAAATCATTGAAGGTGGCAGGGCAGGTTGAGAAAGCAGTTATTAAAGCATATGGGATCCTGGGCTATATAAATAGAGGCATTGAGTACAAAAGCAAGGAAGTTATGGTGAACCTTTATAAAACACTGGTTTGGCCTCAACTGCAGCATTGCATACAATTCTGGGCACTGCACTTTAGGAAGGGTGTAAAGCCATTGGAGAGGGTGCAGAAAAGATTTACAAGCATGGTGCCAGGCATGAGAGATTTAAGTTACGTGGATAGATTGGCGAAGTTGGGGCTGAGGAGAGAAGATTGAGAGGAGATTTGACAGAAGTCTTCAAAATCATGAGGGGTTTGGACAGAGTAGATAAGGAGAAATTGTCCCCATTGGTTAAAGTGTCAAGGACCAGACGATACCAATTTAAGGTGATTGGCAAAAGAACTAGAAGCGACATGAGGAAAAACGTTTTTACGCAGCAAGTGGTTAGCATCTGGAATGCACTGCCTGAGGGTATGGCAGATTCAAATGTGGCTTTCAGAAAGGAATTGGATAATTACTTTGTTACGACCAGGTGAGAAAGAGGTCTGGGGGTCCCTTTCAGCCTTCACCTGGTCTTATTGTAACAGGGTTTAATTTTAAACACACCTTTTTATTTAGCTCCCCCTTGGTGAATCCTTGTTCACCGCTTTCCAATTACAAGGCAAAGAAACCAGCACAAACAGGCTTTCTCAGGTTTAAAGAAGAAAAGTGGAAATTTATTAAACTCTAATTCAGTTAACGCCTACGGATACACACGAGCCCCACGTTAGCATGCATATGCGATACGCACATGCAAATAGAGACAGAAAAGAGCAGAAGAAAAATAAAGTGGAAAGGTTTGAGGCAATACCTGAAGAGTTGTTGTTACGATTCTTCGAGCTCACTGTAGAGTCCTTGATTGCAGGTAGATCTTGCTTTTCGTTGGGGCCCAGTATTCTTCTTAAACCTTGTTCGCTGTCGGAGACTTTTCTCTCTCGCGGTTCATGTGTCTTCAGTGGATTCAGAGGCTTGTGAGAAAGACATGGGAGCAGACAGGAGAGAGGTCTTCTCAGTCCAGGAGCAAACAGCTTTCTGCCCAAACTGTTTGTACAAATTCAAAATACTCAAGTTGCCCAGCAGGTTCGTCATGTGACTAGCTGGTTTGACCATGTCTGTTTGTGTATTTCGGCCATCTTAGCAGTCAACCTGGAATGCGAGCTCCCTGACCTTCAACGTCTGGTGATCAGAAGTCCACTGGGGGTTGAATGTGTCAGGGAATAGCTGCTTTGTCCTTCCAAACACTGTCTGTTAATATGTCTTTTCCAGCCACAGCTGATCTGTTTAACAAGTCGTCTTCACTCCAGTAACAGTTCAAAATCAATGTTCATGACAAAATTAATGTGCCTCATTCTTGGCAGGTGGGGACCTAGCATGACAACTTGAAGAGAAATCTGAAGAGAAAGGAAAAGGTGGGGGAGTGGGACTAGCTGAGTTGCTCTTATAGAGAGCTGGCACAGACATTACAGGCTGGATGGCCTCCTTCTGTGCTGTAACCATTCTATGATTCTATAAATGTGTTTGTATAAACTTTCTTCATTAACTATTTTGAAGCAGGCATTAATCCATTTACAATAAGCAGGTTATTTATTACTTGTGAAAATATTAGATAGTCTTATTGATACACGAAGGGCCTCATTGGTCAACAGTCATTTCTAAACTCAGAAAGTTTCCTCATAATTCTTAATTAGACTGATTGGAAGGGGTTGCACATTGACTTATACCGTTTCTTGAATTGTTCATGAAACTCTCTTGTAAATATATCCGGTATGGTGTCGTGCTATCTGTTACGACATGCCTCGAACTGGGAGAACTAGTCGACTGTGCAACTGGTAATTAATTTCACCAACATAGGCATGAAAGAAAGACCTTTTGTGATGTAGAATCAGAAACCTCCAAATGGGCATTCCTTAGAGGTTGTCACTCTTGTGACCTTTTCAAAGCTATTTGCTCACTCTGCTACTTGTTATTCGCAGGTAACTTGACATAAGGCTCTGCCTGTGCCACTTTGTAAATAGTTCCTGATAGTAGTGGTTAAACTATTGTTTAACTACGACTGATATTTGGGCTTGGGAGTCTTGAAAAATAGTGAAAAAATTTTAAAAGAGCTTTCCTGTGTGCCTATCAATGCAGCAGTCTATATTTGTACAGCACAATTTATATAATAAAACGTCCAAGGTATGTGTGTTTCCTATGGGAGATAGAGAAATACCAAGAGGCAGAGGATTTAAGAGAGTTGCCTGAACTTGCAATCAACAAGGCAGGTTTTGAGAAGGTTTTTAATGATAGAAGGGAAGTAGCCAAGTGGAGGGGCTTCATATGATACTTCAAGAGGGTAGAGCTGAAAGTTATTTCACCAAGTGAGAAACCTTGGGATAGGGATAGGACTCCAGAGTTGAAGGATTACAGGGAGTTGGCTGTGATGTTGGACTGCAGGAGCTTAAGATGGAATGGGAAGAAGCCATGTAGGTAAATATAAAGTAGAACAAAGTGTTTGAATTCAGTGTATAGAGAATCATGGAATCAGTGAGGGCAGGGGTGATAGGTGGGCAGAAGAGTGTTACGACCAGGTAAGAAAGGTGTCGAGGGGTATTTCTCAGCCTTCACCTGGTCTTATTGTAACAGGGTTTAATTTTAAACACACTGTGTTTTGAGCTCCCCGTTGGTGAATCCTTGTTCACCGCTTTCCAATTATAAGGCAAAGAAATGAACCCCAACAGGCCGCCTTAGGTTTAAAGAAGAAAAGTGAGATTTATTAAAACTTAAACTCTAATTCGGTTAATGCCCATGGATACACACCACACCCCATGCTAGCATGCATACACGATATACACATGCAAATAGAGACAGAAAAGAGCAGAAGAAAAATAAAGTAGAGAAGTGTGAGGCAATATCAGAAGAGTTTCTTGTTAGTATGCTTCACGCTCACTGCAGTCCTTTCGTAGGTAGTTCTTGCTTGAAGGTAATTCTAGCTTTTTGTTGTTGCCCAGTATTCTTCTTAAACCTTGTTCACTGTAGGAGACTTTTCTCTCTTAGGGTTGCTGTTAGGATTCCAAAGCTGATGAGAAATAGATGAGCAGCAGATAGGAGAGAAGTCTTTTCAGTCCAGGAGCAAACAGCTTTTTTGAGTTAAAATTCTCTGTGGCAAGTTCAAATTCAAAAACACCAACAGCAGTTAGTCATGTGACTAAACTGGTTGACCACATCTTCTGTGTATTGGGGGAGCAGGGATTGGTTCCTTTGTTCCAACAATGCTAGTATACAACAAAGGTCTTTCTGGCAAGGGGCCTGGTAACTCCTTGTGATAGGCCCTCTTTTCTTCCCAGCAACAATTTTAAGTTTTAATGTTCATGTGGTAAAATATGAGTGCCTCATTCTTGGCAGGTGGGGGCCTGCATGGAACCTCTACACCCAGGGGAATGAAATGAGATTTGAAAAGAAATGGCACATTTCATTAAAAGGTTTGAGAGAAATATAAGATACAGAAAGAAAAACTATGTATTCCTCTAATTTATTTCCATTCATTCGTCAATCTTAAAGCTTCTTAAAATTGTCTTTTCTGGGTGCTAGTGCTGCTTTAATTTCCCCTTTTTTGGCATCCCAGTAGCCATGTGATTGTTTGAGGAAGCTTTTCTTTGGTTCACCCAATAACTGCATAGGGTTTTGCTGCTGTTGAGGAAAGGTTTTTTCCAGGAGAGTTAATAGTAGGTGGGTCTAACATGAACTCTCTTTCAATGCTTTGTTGAGTCATCAAAGGCTTTTGTCTTCAGGGGATGGGTAGTTCCCTTTTCCTCTAACTGTGGGGGAGGATTCTTCGTTAACCTCCCCTTTGTTCTCTGGGACACTCCTACCTGCAGGTGTTTGTGCAGACTTGACTGCACTCTCCTGTGGCCCTTAGACTAGGTGATACATCACTCTCATGGTTTCTGTGCCCCCTAGAGGTCTCTCTTTGTCTCTGCAGGTTCCTGTAAATGCTGTTAGCAACTCTAGTGGGGTGCCTCTAGAGTCTGCATTTACATAGGAGGATGTGGGGTCTAACTTTTCACAGTTTTCGTGGTTTGCTGACCAGACAGTAGGGGTTTTCATCTGGGATTCTTGGACTTCCTTTAACCTGCCCTCTGGTCACTTTTTCCCCTTCTCTTTCCAAACTTTTGCCAGCCACGTGCTTGCCTGTCCCCTTTTGTTCTCAGCGAGGGTCCCTTACAGTTCACCAGCCCTCTGCTGGAGGGTCCTCCTAACACTGGTACAGGACTTAGGGGTGCAGGTTTCACTGTAGGTTGGTGTTTCCCCTCAACCTGGCACATGTGGCAACTCCTACAGTACTCCACCACATCTTTGTGGAGTTTTGGCCAGTCAAACTGCTGTCTTATGTGGGCTTTGGTCTTTCATACACCAGCATGTACAGCCACTGTGGTCTCGTGGGCCCTTCTTAATATTTCTCCCCAGTATACCTATGGCACCACTAACTGGTGAACTACTGCCCACTCCTTGCTCTCAAGGCTGTGAGGAGAACTCCATTTCCTCATCATTACCTCATTCTTTAAATAGTAGCAATCAGGGACTCCCTCTGCTTCACTTTCAGATTGAGCAGCCTGTGCTAACTTTTGCAATACTGGGCCAGCTTGCTGAGCCTCAGCTGGGGAAAAATCCATTTAATTCATTCCCTGGGTCTCCTAACTTTCCAAAGAAAGTCTCGGACAGGCAGACCTCATGGTCATCTGCCTGCACTGTCAGTGCAGTCTTCTTTGGGGGAGCTGATTTGATCATGGCCTGATCCACTACACATTCAGGGACTCTGCATAGGACCGTCTCCTGCTACTGCCCTGTCTGTCTGACCTGCTGCGATCTTTCTTTCACTACTGGGAGGGCTACCACATTCACCCCTGCCAGATCATTACCTAGGAGCAGGTCAACCCTGTCCACAGGCAAACTAGGGACAATCCCTATGGTCACCGGTCCCAAAACTAGGTCATACTCCAGGTGCACTCGGTGTACAGGTACAGGCATACACTGCCGTCCAATACCATTCACCGCCATTTTGGTGTTCACTGCACTCTCTGGGGGAAAGGTCAGGCCTTTCCCAGTAAAAGGGATCTAGTGGCCCCGTGTCCCTGTGAATCACTATGGGCTTGCTTGCCCCACTTGAGGGGTCTGGGTTTTTTGTTTATTCATTCATGGGATGTGAGTGACACTGGCCAGGCCAGCATTTATTGCCCATCCCTAATTGCCCTTGAGAAGGTGGTGGTGAGCTGCCTTCTTGAACCGCTGCAGTCCATTTGGGGTAGGTATACCCAAAGTGCTGTTAGGAAGGGAGTTCCAGGATTTTGACCCAGAGACAGTGAAGGAACGGCAATATAGTTCCAAGTCAGGATGGTGTGTGACTTGGAGGGGAACTTGCAGCTGGTGGTGTTCCTATGTATTTGCTGCCCTTGTCCTTCCAGTTGGTAGAGGTCGCGGGTTTGGAAGGTGCTGTCTAAGGAGCCTTGGTGCATTGCCTTCCCTTCAGAAGCAAAACCCTGATAACCTTCATGAATCCTATTAACTTTTCCTGCACAGGCTGTAGTAAGCTTCCTGGGTCTCACTCTTACTGCAGTTAAGCCACAGCTTGTTCTGCTGGGCTTTCCATCGGGGTCCTGTCTTCACTGAGCGGGTATGCCCTGATTAATCCTACTGATTTCCCCTTTAGTTTCCAGCAGTCAGCTTTTAAATGCCCTGCCTTATTACAAGGGAAGCACACAGGTCTCCGGGTCTTAGTCTTGCTCACAGCACCTTCTTTTTGGCTAGAGGAAGGTCCCCTGTGTCTCCTGCTTTCCTTTCTTTCCTCGGACTGCCTGGGCGGAATTCACCTTCCCAACCTTTGTCCTTTTCAGATTTGTGGGGGTGATTAGGAAAGGTTCTCCCCTGGGAAACCGACTTATAAATTAAAGCAAACTCATCAGCCAGAACGACCGCTTGCCAGGCTCCCTGAACCCGCTGCTTCTCTACGTGGGTCTTTATTGAAAGTGGGAGAGAATGTTTAAGTTCCTCTAACAGAATTACTTCTCTGAGAGTCTCATAGCTGAGCTGCATTTTTATAGCCTTCAGCCACTGGTCAAAAGCCAGCTGCTTACTTCTTTCAAACTCCAGATAAGTTTGATTAGCTTGCTTCTTGAGAGTTCTAAACTTTTGGCGATAGGCTTCGGTACTAATTCGTATGCCCCGAAGATAGCATTTTTGATCAGTTCATAATTTGATGAACTCTCATCTGGCAACAAGGAATAAACCATATAGGCTTTTTCAGTTGGCTTGCTCTGTATTAAAAGAGACCATGTCTCAGCTAGCCATTTTAGCTGCCTTGCCAGTTTCTCAAAAGACACAAAAAATGCTTCCACATCTTCCTCATTGAATTTTGGAATTAGTTGGGCAGGTTTTAGCAATTTTGTACCCAGCCCTGAATTATACTCCTCCATATTGGCCATGCTTTCATTGGGGTTTCTCTGTTGCCCCTAGTTAACTGAAGCCGCTTCAATTCTCCTTCTTCGCATTCTTTCTGGAATATTCTTTCTCTCTCTCTCTTCTGTCTCTCGTTCCTTCTCCTGTCTTTATCTCTCTCTCTCTCTCCTGCCTTTCATTTTCTTCACATTCCTCTGGAAGGCTCTCTCTTTCTCCCTCTCCTCTAATTCAAATTTCCTTTGTTCCAATTGTATCTTTTCTCGCAGTATCCTGCCTGGGTCTGCTTCTAACACTGCTTCTGCTTCTTCAGATTCAAGGGAAAAATGCTTGGCCACTAGTCTTAGGAGTTCAGACTTCCTAGCCTTGCCACGTAGAATGATCCCACACTGCTCAGCCATTTTTCTCAACTCCTCCATAGACAGTGCTTTTAACTTATTCCAGGTTACGTCACTCTGGCTTGGAGAGCTACTCGCTTCAATTGCTGACATGTTAGTATTCAAACACAAGAAAACCTGTAATAATCTTGCTCTTTTTTTGGGGGAACAATTTGGCTTCCCGCTTCCAATTTCTCTCGTTTGTCTGTGGGTAAAATTCCGGACCTAGCACCCACATTTCTGTTACGACCAGGTGAGAAAGGTGTCTAGGGGTCTTTCTCAGCCTTCCCCTGGTCTTATTGTAACAGGGTTGATTTTTAAACACACTGTGCTTTGAGCTCCCCCTTGGTGAATCCTTGTTCGCCGCTTTCCAATTATAAGACAATGAAATGAGCACCAACAGGCTTTCTTAGCTTTAAAGAAGAAAAGTGAGATTTATTAAAACTTAAACTTAAACTCCAGTTCAGTTAACGCCTACAGATACACGCCGCGACCCACACTAGCATGCATACGCGATATGCACATGCAAATAGAGACAGAAAAGAGCAGAAGAAAAATAAAGTAGAGAGGTTTGAGGCAATATCAGAAGAGTTTCTGTTAGTGTGCTTCACACTCACTGTAGTCCTTTTGAAGGTAGTTCTTGCTTGTAGGCAATTATTGCTTTTTGTTGTGGCCCAGTATTCTTCTTAAACCTTGTTCACTGTAGGAGACTTTTCTCTCTTGGGGTTCCTGTGTCTGCAATGGATTCCAAAGCTGGTGAGAAAGAGATAAGCAGCAGACAGAAGAGAAGTCTTTTCTGTCCAGGAGCAAACAGCTTTTCTGAGATAAAATTCTCTGTGGTAAGTTCAAATTCAAAAACACCAACAGCCAGTTAGTCATGCGACTAAACTGGTCTGACCACGTCTTCTGTGTATTGGGGGAGCAGGGACTGGTTCCTTTGTTCTAACACTGCTAGTATGCAACAAAGGTCTTTCTGGCGAGGGGCCTGAAAATTCCTTGTGATAGGCCCTCTTTTCTTCCCAGCAACAATTTTAAGTTTTAATGTACATATGGCAAAATATGAGTGCCTTACTCTTCACAGATGGGGGCCTGCATGACAACAGGATATAGATGGCATAACTTTAAACAAGATAGCGCTATAAAGCGAGGAACTAAGGAAACTGTCAAAGAGGCTATTGGAGAAGTCGAATCTGGAAGTAGCAAAAGTATGGATAGTGAGAGATGTGAGCGATTGGGGTGGAGTAGGTAACCTTGCATTTGTAAGCCCTCTCAGGTGGCCATCTAAGATCCCATGATACTGTTCAAAGAAGAATATGGGAGTCCACCTAGTGTCCAGGCCAACATTTATCCCATAACAAACACTGAAAAGCAACTGCTCTGTGTGTTGATTTCATTGCTGCTTGTGGTACCTTGTGTGTGCAAGTTGCTGTCATGTTTCCAACATTACAAAAATGACTACACTTCCGAAGGATTTCATTGGTTATGAAGCATTTTGGAATGCCCTGAGGTTGTGAAAGGTGCTACATAAATGCTCTTTTACTTTTTTTCTTTACCTTCCTTTTCCTTCCTTATATCTTCCCTTTCCTTTCCCTTCCTCCATTCCTTCCTTTCCTTCGGTCTCTTTTCTTTCTCAAAAGGATAATTGAGCGACTTGATCTTGGATCAGTCTAAAATGTGCTTTTCAGAACTGAGAAGCTCTGGGGAAAATTCTGAAATGTTTGACATTCATTCATATAACAAACAGATTTTTTGCAAACTCAAGTTGACTGCTGGAATGAACCTTGTTCAGGTCCGATCTTTATTGGAACTAATATTTTATGGTTCAGATGGGTTTCTTGCAAAGGAAGAAGAGCTAACTTGAACTAGTTGTATTAAGATTGGCTGGAGAACCCTCATTGGTTTCAAAGATAAATGCAGTTATGGAAATGGTCAAATGATAATGTTTTCTAAACTTTCAAACAGTGCAGTTGCACAACAGCGCTGTAAAATCACTGAAACTGCAGCATGTGGTATTAAAACTTCTTTATACATTCTAAAACTGAGGCATTAGGAACTATGCTCTCAAGAGAGCGAATTCCTACTATAATAAATCAGAAACTTTAGAATTCTTGTACCACTCAGTCTTCTTCCCTACACATCCTATTATTAGTTATTAAAATGCCCTTTTTCCTTTTGCAGCTGAATGTATGGTTCTTGTCAAGGAACCTCATTGCAATCTTTTTCCTTTAATTTTGTGTTTGACACAGCTCTCAGCTACTTGAAATCTCTGTCTTTGCTCTAACCGATCTTGTTCCTGACTTGAGCAGAAATTTCCTCCAACTAATTGGTAAGATTGAAGCCATTGTCTTCAGTCCTCACCACAAGCTCTGTTCCCCAGCCACCAACTCCATCCACCTTTGTGGGAACTTTCTAAGGTTGAACCAGACTGTTCACAAACTTGTGTAATTTTTTTCCCCAGAATGAGCTTCCAACCACATATCTGCACCATCACTAAGACTGCTTATTTCCACCTCAGTAACACAGTTCGACTCCACCCCTGCCTCAGCTCATCATCTGCTGAAACCTCTAGACTTGACTATTCCAATGCACTACTGGACGTTTTCTCACATTTTACCCTCCATAAACTTGAGGTCTTCCAAAACTCTGTCGCCCGTGTCCTAACTTGCACCAAGTCTACTTCACCCATCAGCTCTGTGCTTGCTGACCTACATTGGCTCCAGGTTAATCAACATCTCAATTTTAAAATTCTCATCCTTGTTTTCAAATCCTTCCATGGCCTTACCCCTCCCGATCTCTTTAATTTCCTCCAGCTCTACAACCTTCCAACATCTAAGCTCCCTCTAATTCTGAATTTTAATTTTAATTGCTCAAACATTGGCAGTTGTGCTTTCAGCTGCCAAGACCCTAAGATCCGGAATTCCTTCCCTAAACCTCTCCACCTCTCTTCCTTGCTTTTCTCTTTTAAAACGCTCTTTTAAAACTTAGGTCTTTGACCAAACTTTTGGTCATCGACCCAAATATCTCCTCATGCAACTCGGTCTCAAATTGTGTTTGATGACGCCCCTGTGAAGCGTCTTGAAATGTTTTACTACATTAAAGGCACTATATAAATACAAATTGTTTTGGTCAGGATTACTATTATAATTTATAACATAAAATAGTATGTTACAGTGCTTGACAGAGACACCCCTGGCTGGCTGGAAAAATGTAGCGCCCCAGATTTTGCGATAAGAATAATGATGAGGCTATCACCACTCAACATTATTAAGGTGTAAATCTGCCAGCAACATCTGGCATCTGTAGAGTTAACCGCAGAAATCAAAAGTTGCTGACCAAGTTGCACTGCTTCTCCAAAAATTGTGCGATAACTGTATCTCGCTGAAAGGCTCACCATTGAAATACATGCAACACTCTGAAGTTGCGGTACTTATCCACTAAACACATTAGAAAATGTTCAATAATAAAAACAAGAAATGCTGGAAATACTCAGCAGGTCTGGCAGCATCTGTGGAGAGAGAAACAGAGTTAACGTTTCAGGTCAGTGATCCTTCTTCAGAACTGGCAAATATTAGAAATGTGAAAGGTTATAAACAAGTAAAGCAGGGGTGGAGCAAGAGATGACAAAGGAGAACGTGTAGATAGGACAAAGTCACAGACTAGCTGACCAGAAGGTCATGGAGCAAAGGCAAACAATATGTTAATGGTGCGTTGAAAGACAAAGCATTAGTACAGCTAGGGTGTTAACGGACTGAAAATTGAACGGCCGCAAGTATAAACATGAAAAAAACAGTGGGTAAGCAAACTGAACAAACTAAGATGAAATAAAATAAAATAAACACAAAAAAAAAATAAAAAAAATAGCTAAAAATAAAAGTAAAATGGGGGGGCCCGTCATGCTCTGAAATTATTGAACTCAATGTTCAGTCCGGCAGGCTGTAGTGTGCCTAATCGGTAAATGAGATGCTGTTCCTCGAGCTTGCGTTAATGTTCACTGGAACACTGCAGCAATCCCAGGACAGAGATGTGAGCATGAGAGCAGGGGGGAGTGTTGAAATGGCAAGCAACCGGAAGCTCGGGGTCATTCTTTCGGACTGAGCAGAGGTGTTCCGCAAAGCGGTCACCCAGTCCCCAGTGTACAGGAGACCACATTGTGAGCAATGAATACAGTATACTACATTGAAAGAAGTATAAGTAAATCGCTGCTTCACCTGAAAGGAGTGTTAGAAAATGTTAGGGTTTGTTCAAGTGTAAGTGAATTTTTGGCTGTTAATTACTGTCAAAAAACAACCTCTCTGGCACTGGAAACTTACTTTTAAAAGTATGACCTCTCATTCCTTCAAATTTCAATTATTGGTGTAGATTTTTAAAATTATAAATAACTTTCTGTTTTTCTTGTCTCTCGCTTTCTCTTTGTCCCTCAATCCCATCATTTTCTCTATTTTGCTTTCTGAACATGATTAGGCTTTGAATTAAATATCCTAACAAACACTTCCTGGTTTAGACTTCACCAACAGGATTTTTGCCTCGATATGGTGGCAAGAAAAGAGACGGTGGGCACATAATTTCACGTCATTGGCCGGCGTGCCTGTTTGCTAGCACCATCCCGCCCCCAAGCCATGTTGATGAAGGCCAGATCAGGGGTGGAATTGCTACCTGCTGGCAAGCGATGGGTAGCCTATTAACCTAATTAAAAGACCATTTAAGGCCATGGACCAGAGGCCAACTGGGATTTTCGAGTTGGCCTGCAGCCCACCTTGTGGCCTCGGCTGCACAGCAGCTGCCTGGAGGCAGCCTCCCAGTGGCAGACTGGGAAGCCAGCATTCCAGCCAGGCTCTGAGGCCTCCCCACTTACCTGGCTACAACTGCAGCTGCAGGCTGCTCTGTGAAGGGGTTTGCCCTCCACACTGGTTACCTGGCAGTTCTGGCCATTTTTTTATTTGAAAACTTTTAAAAGTGCTGAGAAGGTGCCTCAAGGTGGAGGGGTCCTCTCTCTTCCGTACCTGCAACAGCAGGCTGCAGCTGCTTCCGTGCTTGAGGGCCTCCAGCTTCGAGAGCCCACCTGCCATCCTTAATTGGACAGTGAGCGCCCCCTCCAGCCACTAATTGGCCAATCAAGGCAAAATCACTGTTGGGTTACTGTTCCTGACACACTTTGTGCTCGGGACCGGCTTTTGAACCCAACATCAGTGTACCAACCCAAAAAGCAAAGTTCTGCCTCACGTGTCTCAGTAAGGATTCTTCAACCTGATTAGTTAAGGAATCACATTGTTACTTGCCCTGCTCACACAGGTTCCAGATCCCTTGTAGAGGGCACACACTGCTTTGGCTCCTTAATTATCTCAAGGTGCAGTATGTTTAAGTTAACGAGCAGATGGCACCATTTGTTTGCTGCTGACTGTAAGATACGTGCCAATAATTATTTATTTCTTTAGTCAAAAATACCATAGGAATGTTCAAAACAATCTCTTACTTGTGTTGAAAAGGAGCATTTCAAAACCATGTTTTTAAGATGGTTCTTAGATTTTTCCTCTTGCAGAAGTTGTTACTCTGGAAAACACTTCAAGATCCTCACTTTTCACCACACAGGATAACTAACTGATAGTGGGATCAACGAACCTTCTGAACATGTGGAATAACCACTTCCAACACTCTGTGCATTTGTGCCCTCTTGGGACAATATATTCTTACCATTGATGAAGTCATAATTAGAAATACCTTAGGATCAGCCATTCCACAATGCAATTCACTAAACTGATGGAACTTTGGCCCAGTAGATTCCATAAAGGCTTTTGGAGTCTGCTTATGTAATTTGTGTCTCACCTGTCTTTTGGAATTCTATTTGCAGTGTTTGGTTTTATTACCTATAAACTTAAATATTTTTTGTTGCTGTATCTTCTGTGTTAATATATTTCAACATTACATCTGTGGTTGCTTGTGATTACAAACAGTAACAACAACATAAAAGGGAAGAAAAGATAAAAATGGTATTAAAGTTCAGTGTTTGATTAATAACAGGCACATTTTCACTTGGAGATACCTCGGAATTTGGCACTAAGTGCAAGTATACACACTGTAATTGGATGAAACAAATGTGACTGAGGAATTTCATTTAGAGATAGTCGGGCTGAAATTCCTGACTTGGTTCATTTTCATAAAAAAGCACTGAATAACATAGCAATATGAGCATGCCATCCAACCACTTGAGACGATTTCGCCATTCAGTGAGATCATGGCTGATCTGTGACCTTACTCCATTTGACTCCCCCCCCCCCATAATACCTGTGGTTAAAAAAAACCTATCATTCATATTTAAAATTAACAATTGATTTAGCATCAACTGCCATTTGCAGAAGAGTTCCATACTCCTACCATATATGTAGAAGTGTTTGCTAACTTCACTCCTGCAAGACCTGGCTTAATCCTTTAGGCTATGTTCCCGAGTGCTAGAGTCCCTAATGAGCAGAAATGATTTCTTTCTACTGTCATGCTAAGCCCCCATCTGCCAAGAATGAGGCACATTAATTTTGTCATGAACATTGATTTTAAACTGTTACTGGAGCGAAGAAAGGACTTAAAACGATCAGCTGTGGCTGGAAAAGACATTTGCTTATAAACAGACAGTGATTGGAAGGACAAAGGACCGTTCCCTGACACATTCAACCCACAATGGACCTTGATCACTAGGTATTGTGTGTAAGAGGAGCATTCCAGAGACTGCTACGGTGATGCAATCCAAGACATGGTCAGACTAGTTAGTCACATAACTAACCTGCTTGGCAACCTGGGTTTTTCTGAATTTGTACAAACAGTTTGAACTCAGAGAGTGTCTGTTTGCTCCTGGACTGATAGATCTCTCCTGTCTACTCCCCTCTCTTTCTCACAAGCCTCTGAATCCACTGAAGACACATGAACCCCAAGAGAGAAAAGTCTCCTACAGTGAACAAGGTTTAAGAAGAAGACTGGGCCCCACCAAAAAGCAAGATCTACCGACAATAAAGGACCCTACAGTGAGCTCAAAAAACCATAACAAAAGCTCTTCAGATGTTGCCTCAAACTTTTCCACTTTATTTTTCCTCTGCTCCTTACTGTTTTCTATTTGCATGTGTGTATCACATATGCATGCTAGTGTGGGCACGCCTCGTTTCAGTGGGCGTTAACCGAATTAGAGTTTAAGTGTAATAAATTTCAACTTTTCTTCTTTAAACCTAAGGAAGCCTGTTTGTGCTGGTTTCTTTGCCTTATAATTGGAAAGTGGTGAACAAGGATTCACCAAGGGGGAGCTAAAAACAGTGTGTTTGAAAATAAAACCCTGTTACAGTAAGACCAGGTGAAGGCTGAAAGGGAACCTTAGACTTCTTCCTCACCTGGTCATAACACTATCTACCCCATCAGTTCCCCTCAGTATCTCGAAAACGTTAATCAAATCACCCCTTAACCTTCTAAAGTCCAGGGAATACAACCCTAGCTTGTGTAATCTCTCCTCGTAATTGAACCCTTGGAGTCCAGGTATCATTCTGGTGAATAAACATTGCACTCCCTCAAAGGACAATATATCCTTACTCAGATGTGATGCCCAGAACAACTGACACTACTCCAGTTGTGATCTATCCCAGGCTTTGTAGAGCTGTACCATATCTTCCACCCTCCCGTATTCTACCTATATATAAAGGTATGAAGGTCAGCATTCCATTCACCTTTTTGATTATTTTCTGTACCTGTTCATGACATTTTAATGGTCCATGTACATGGACCTCCATGTCTCTTTGCACCACCACTTTTTCTAGCTTTTCACCAAGGAGAAAGTATCCTGTTCAATCCTTTTTAGGTCTTGGTAGCACTGTCGCCTGTGAGTCACAAGGTTACGGTTTAAGTCCCAATTCATGACTTAAGCACAAAAATCAAGGCTGACACTCCTGTGCTACACACTTCTCATACCTTGGGAGCATCATCTCAGCAAGGGCAGACATTGACGATGAAACTCAGCATTGCCTCCAATGTGCCAGCGCAGCCTTCGGTCATCTGAGGAAAAGAGAGTTTGACGACAATGACTTCAAAGCTGGCACCAAGCTCATGGTCTACAGGGCCGCAGTGTTACCTGCCCTCCTGTATGCGTCGGAAATATGGACATTGTACAGCAGACATCTCCATAGCCCTGGAGAGATATCACCAGTGGTGCCTTTGCAAGATCCTGCAAATTCAGTGGCAGGACAGGCACTCCAATATCAGTGTTCTCTCTCAGGCCCCATTGGTCATGGCTAGTCAGTTACGCTGGGCGGGCCACATCGTCTGCATGCCTGAGACAAGACTCCCAAAACAAGCTTCCTACTTGAGCTCCGTCACGGCTTGAGGTTACCAGGAGGGCAGAGGAAACACTACAAGGATGTCCTTAAGGACTCCATGAAAAAATGTGACATCTCCACTGATTTGGAGGAATCTCTTGCCTGAGACCGCCCAAAAGGAGAAGAAGCATCCGCGAAGGTGCCAGCCAGTTCATACAACGTCAACATGCTCAGGCAGCAACTAAGTGCAAACAGTGGAAGAAGCGTTTGGTATTTCGAGCACCCCATCCACTTGCCTCATCAAACACCACCTTCCCTACCTGTGGCAGAGTGTGCGGATCCAGAATTGGACTATTCAGTCACCTAAGGACCACAACCCTGGGGTGGAAGGAAGTCATCCTCCTTCCCGAGGGACTGCCTAAAAAGAAGACACTATCGGAGGTGCCATCTTTTAGATGAGACATTCAGCTGAAGTCCCATCTGCCTGTTCTGGTGGATGTAAAAGATCCCATGGCACTATTTCGAAGACGAGCTGAGGAGTTATCCCCGGTGTTCTGGCCAATATTTATTCCTCAATCAACATCACAAAAACAGATTATCCCGTCATTATCATATTGCTGTTTGTAGAAGTTTCTGTCGTAACATTGGCTGTCACGTTTCCTGCATTACAACAGTGACTTCACTTCAAAAGTACTTCATTGGCTGTAAAGCGCTTTGAGATGTCAGGTGGTCATGAAAAGCGCAATATAAATGCAAGTCCTTTTTAATATAAATTATGTCACATTTTGCCTATATTGGAAACTATTTGCCACAATTTAGCTCACTCACTTAATCCATTCATATCTCTTTGTAATTTTACACTTCCATCTACACTGCTTCCAGTGCCACCTATCTTTGAGTCATCAGCAAACTTGGATACGTGGCTCCCTACCCCATGTCAAGTCGTGAAATGTAGCTAGAAAGCGCTATTGGACTATACATTCAAATTCAGTGCTGCCTGGTCCAGTCCCCCTACTCAAAAAACAGATCAACAATTGTGAGAGGTTAATAAAATGGTTGATTCTTGATTGTGAAGGCTTTCTTTAGGCCATTTGTGGGAAAAATAATATGCTGATATGCAACAATCAAAATAAATAGCTGTTCTACTAACAAAGCAACTGGATTCAAATAGTTCTAAACTGCAGTATGATTACAGAAAATATGAGATTTATTTTATGGGGGAGTGGCAAGTGTCTGGAGTAATTCTCCCTATTATTAGAAAATATTGATCTTTGATTCTTGAGTTATTACAATTATCAGTCTTTAAAAAAGCAATGCCAGTACTTGTACCTGTGTAACGTTCTGAGCAGTTCCGTTTCAATTGCACAGACATTCCTATGATTGCTTCCTAGTGGGCATATTTATGATCAATAAACTTCTGTTTTCTTTGCTTGTTTATTTTTTTGCAAATAACTGATTATGCTGTATCTGTAGTGGAACCCTCAGTTACACAGGTCTCAGACACATAGTTGGAACTGCTCCTGAAGCAGGTGTAAAAGACTTTGGTTTCCAAATCCCGAAAATAATCATGCAGGTACCACGAGCACTGCACGTTTATTGGCAGGCTGCAATGTGGTCAAGTGTTGTTGCATTGCATGTCCAACTGGTTGACATCTCTACACAGATCACTATCCTCCAAGAAGGCAAGTAGTTTTCAATCAAATTGTTTCACTATTGGTGAGGAAAAGGTCGATCTGAACTTCGGCATAATTGACTTAACTTACAAAGCTTTCATTAAGACTTGTAATAACAGCTAAAAGCCCTATTGTAAATTCTAGGAAATAGCAATCACCAAGGCTAGATTCCAAATTTTAATTTGTGGTTCAAAATGGGATGAAGATCACTCCTCTCTGCTGGCCTCAAGTGTCCCATGCGAAAAGAATTTGGGCAGTTTCATTCCACTGCCAAATGGATTAGCAGTTTACAGTGTGAAATGGGCTCTTAATTTCATACTAATGCCTCTCATGGCCTTTCCTTCCTTTTGCTATGCAATTTCCTTTGGTCCTGTATCTTCTTGCAAATATTGCATTCTTCTGACTCCAGCTTTTTGTACATCACCCCTCCCCTTTCTCTGTACCATTGGTGGCACGTCCTTCAACTGCTTCAGTCATACTTCTTGGAACTTCTTCTATAAACCTTTTCAACGCTCTATCTTTAAAAACCTCCCCCAAACCAATTTCCTTAACCAACATTCCAATAACCCCTCCCTAATCTTGTCTATTTGTAAACCACCTTAGGATGTTCTTTACATTAAAGGTGTTGTACAGATTCCAGTTATCGTAATTTTCATCGAGAGGAACCTTATGCTGTTCTGAGGAGTGAAAAAAATATGATGCTGCTATGGTCGGAGGTGCTTCCTGAGGTTGGGACTGATGCATGGCTTTGCGGTAGAGAAGAAGGAATGCTTAAATTAATCTAATCATGCTATACTTGAACTGGCATACTCACTTTGATACTCACTTTGATACTCACTTTGGGTATCATTTTGTTAAGTACATAATTCATAGAGCAGAATGCCAGCAACAAACATCAGTGCATACAGTAATTGATAATTAAATCATGGCTGCTTAACCTTTGCGGAAATAATTTGTTGAAATTCTGTTGCATTTTGTGCATTACTTTATTTTGTTAATGGTTTGTAGATAATGAAAGCACAAATTAAGGCATTTTAAAACTTGTAGCTGAGATGTAGAGCAATACTTTAATAGTATTCTGCTATTTTGTGTCTATTCAATGCACATTCATAACAGCTTTTCTTGGTTTCAATGTAGAATAATGAAATTTCTTGCAAACAATGTTCCTTCTAATTTCCCTTTGCTGTGCCTGGCCCATTTGTTGCACTGTGTGGTCCCTCTAAGATTGCCACACGGCCACATCTTAAAGGGAATGCTGCTTGTGTGCGGCCCGTTTGTCCCCGCATGGCACATTCCTGATTGCTGTGCAGCCGCGCCGCTTAGTGGAAGCGTTACTTGCCACCTCTCAAGTGGCATGTCCATTGGACTATCAGAAATCTAATCAAAATATTAAATTCTACATGGGCAAGTTTTGATACAATGCGACAATATTACTTACAAAAATGCTTTGTATCATGTTTCATTAACCAAAATTTCAGACAGCAATTTTGATTGATATTCTTTATTAGTAGGGGAAGTAAACAATGTCCATTCTATTAAAAAAAGGTTCTAAAGCAGTTAGTGGTGCAGCGTTTAGAAAAGAAAGAAGTGCCAGCTCACGTTTGACAGCTGTCTGATAAATTATGCAGTAGAACACATAATCGACAAGTGTAACAGACTGCAAAGAATGGTAACATTCTGCTAAAGCTCATTAAGTTATTTGCCAATTATACATGCTGTGGCACCTCTCTTAAACCCCCATTATGAAATAAAATGAAAATTTGCTCAGTGGGTCATGCTACAGCAACCAAAAACTGTCAATTTTCCATCTCTAATTCTTCATATCCTATGTAAATTAGCATGAAATAGTCACAGACTGTAAACAATATAGCCAGTGCAAGATGATAATGAGTTAAGGAAACAGAAAAAATCTGAAGTGAAACTAGGTTAAGCAGTTTCTCAAGGTTATCAACCTTTAGAATCAGAGTTTAACACAGTACAAGCAGGTATTGAAAAGTTTTAACACATTCATTGTTAATGATGTTGATAAAATTATTCATATTATTCCCAGTGGGGTGCATAATTGGTTCAAGTGACTTATCATTGGAACCCATATTGATATAATTGCTAATGAATATTAGTTGCTACAATTTGAAATTGTTTATTATTGAAATCGAAACCAACCAAATGGTGTGCTTGCTTTGTATTAAATTGTGCATGTTGGTTTAATTTGTGCAAGGTACTGGGGTTTACATTCTCATGTTGTGTTGCCATTTCAGACGCTAATTTTTTTTAGCTTTGTGATGTTCTTGGGACGAAACAGTAAGATGCAGCCAGAGTCCATAAAAAACAGAACTGCTGTACACTCTGTTAAAACATGGATTCCTTTATTCTCTTCCGGACACCCTCTGCTGATGTATGTGTGTATGGTAGCCTTAAGTTGACAAAATGTGCAATATCATTCTCAATACACTACATCCCTTCCCTTCTTTGTAAAGGACAGGCATAGCATGTTTCAATGGTTTGTTTCCAAAAGTATAAACAATAAACTTAGGCATAACTTGAACATTCAACTTCACCAAATAACACTTCTACACATTCTAACTTTTGTTTTAATTTAACAATGCACTCAGTCATATAGACTGAGATGAAAGTTTTGTTCACCAACTGACAATAGTTCACTTCATAACATAATCACTTAAGTATGGTGAACATTTTCTTTCATGAGTAGGATATCATCTGACATCAGTTGTAGGCTCATTTAACTCATGTTCTTCACCTTAGATGATGATGTCAGAATTGGATTCAATGCTTGCAAATGGTGTTTTCAGTGCTTTGAAGAATGACTTATTTCGTGTGATGATTTGCGAACTGCGCATAGCAGTGATCATTGATTCTTTTGTGTTGGTCACAACAAATGGTTGGATTTCAAAAGGTGTTGTTTACTTTCCAACATGACCATTATGCGTCACAAGCACTTTATCCCCTGGCTTTAGCAGTATAGCTCTAAATTGTATGTTTTGCTCTGCAGTTACTTTCATTCAATCCTTCTGTTCTCAATTGCGTTTGCAATCCAGGTAGCACAGGAAGACGTGCACCAGGATGTGCAAAGATGTGTGTAGCAGGAGGTTTTCCAGTAGTCGAGTGAGGTGTGGCTCTGTTCTTTTGGGCCTCCTTGTCTCGAGAGACAATGGATACGCGCCTGGAGGTGGTCAGTGGTTTGTGAAGCAGCGCCTGGAGTGGCTATAAAGGCCAATTCTGGAGTGACAGGCTCTTCCACAGGTGCTGCAGAGAAATTTGTTTGTTGGGGCTGTTGCACAGTTGGCTCTCCCCTTGCGCCTCTGTCTTTTTTCCTGCCAACTACTAAGTCTCTTCGACTCGCCACAATTTAGCCCTGTCTTTATGGCTGCCCGCCAGCTCTGGCGAATGCTGGCAACTGACTCCCACGACTTGTGATCAATGTCACACGATTTCATGTCGCGTTTGCAGACGTCTTTATAACGGAGACATGGACGGCCGGTGGGTCTGATACCAGTGGCGAGCTCGCTGTACAATGTGTCTTTGGGGATCCTGCCATCTTCCATGCGGCTCACATGGCCAAGCCATCTCAAGCGCCGCTGACTCAGTAGTGTGTATAAGCTGGGGGTGTTGGCCGCTTCAAGGACTTCTGTGTTGGAGATATAGTCCTGCCACCTGATGCCAAGTATTCTCCGAAGGCAGCGAAGATGGAATGAATTGAGACGTCGCTCTTGGCTGGCATACGTTGTCCAGGCCTCGCTGCCGTAGAGCAAGGTACTGAGGACACAGGCCTGATACACTCGGACTTTTGTGTTCCGTGTCAGTGCGCCATTTTCCCACACTCTCTTGGCCAGTCTGGACATAGCAGTGGAAGCCTTACCCATGCGCTTGTTGATTTCTGCATCTAGAGACAGGTTACTGGTGATAGTTGAGCCTAGGTAGGTGAACTCTTGAACCACTTCCAGAGCGTGGTCGCCAATATTGATGGATGGAGCATTTCTGACATCCTGCCCCATGATGTTCGTTTTCTTGAGGCTGATGGTTAGGCCAAATTCATTGCAGGCAGACGCAAACCTGTCGATGAGACTCTGCAGGCATTCTTCAGTGTGAGATGTTAAAGCAGCATCGTCAGCAAAGAGGAGTTCTCTGATGAGGACTTTCCGTACTTTGGACTTCGCTCTTAGACGGGCAAGGTTGAACAACCTGCCCCCTGATCTTGTGTGGAGGAAAATTCCTTCTTCAGAGGATTTGAACGCATGTGAAAGCAGCAGGGAGAAGAAAATCCCAAAAAGTGTGGGTGCGAGAACACAGCCCTGTTTCACACCACTCAGGATAGGAAAGGGCTCTGATGAGGAGCCACCATGTTGAATTGTGCCTTTCATATTGTCATGGAATGAGGTGATGATACTTAGTAGCTTTGGTGGACATCCGATCTTTTCTAGTAGTCTGAAGAGACCACGTCTGCTGACGAGGTCAAAGGCTTTGGTGAGATCAATGAAAGCAATGTAGAGGGGCATCTGTTGTTCACGGCATTTCTCCTGTATCTGACGAAGGGAGAACAGCATGTCAATAGTCGATCTCTCTGCACGAAAGCCACACTGTGCCTCAGGGTAGACGCGCTCGGCCAGCTTCTGGAGCCTGTTCAGAGCGACTCGAGCAAAGACTTTCCCCACTATGCTGAGCAGGGAGATTCCACGGTAGTTGTTGCAGTCACCGCGGTCACCTTTGTTTTTATAGAGGGTGATGATGTTGGCATCGCGCATGTCCTGGGGTACTGCTCCCTCGTCCCAGCACAGGCATAGCAGTTCATGTAGTGCTGAGAGTATAGCAGGCTTGGCACTCTTGATTATTTCAGGGGTAATGCTGTCCTTCCCAGGGGCTTTTCCGCTGGCTAGGGAATCAATGGCATCACTGAGTTCCGATTTGGTTGGCTGTATGTCCAGCTCATCCATGACTGGTAGAGGCTGGGCTGCATTGAGGGCAGTCTCAGTGACAGCATTCTCCCTGGAGTACAGTTCTAGGTAGTGCTCAACCCAGCGGTCCATCTGTTTGCGTTGGTCAGTGATTATGTCCCCCGATTTAGATTTGAGGGGGGCGATCTTCTTGATGGTTGGCCCAAGAGCTCTCTTCATGCCATCATACATTCCTCTGATGTTTCCGGTGTCTGAGGCCAGCTGAATATGACTGCATAGGTGTTGCCAGTAGTCGTTTGCGCAACGCCTAGCTGTTCTTTGTGCAGTACTTCTGGCTGCTTTAAGTGCTGCGGATGTTAAATCGCTGGGGGCTTTCTTGTAGTTCAAAAGTGCAATGCGCTTAGCGGCTATGACAGGTTCCAGCTCTTCATTATGAGATTGAAACCAGTCTGCATTTCTCTTCGCACTTTTGCCGTAGGTGGTCAAAGCTGACTCATAGATGGCGTCTCTGATGTGGGCCCACTTGGTCTCAGCATCCCCTGTGGGAGTGTTTTGAAGGGCTGTTACAAGTGAATTTAGAAATTTTTGTAACAGCTGTGGGTGAGAAATTCTGCTCGTGTTGATGCGCGGGTGGCCCTTCTGCTTGGAATGATGCAACTTCTTTGGTCTGAGTCTAACCTTGCTGCACACCAGGGAGTGGTCGGTGTCGCAGTCCGCACTGTGGAAGCTGCGTGTGATTTGAACACTGTTTAAGGCGGCTCGCCTTGTGACAATGAGGTCTAGCTGGTGCCAACGATGTGATCTTGGGTGCCTCCATGAAACCTGGTGACAGGGTTTAGTGTGAAAGAACGAGTTGGTGATGCAGAGGTTATGATAGGTACACAACTCAAGCAGTCTCTGCCCGTTCTCATTCATCCTTCCAACGCCATAGCGCCCAAGGCAGGAGGGCCATGAGTCATGGTCGGCCCCAACCCTGGCATTAAAGTCCCCCAGCAGGAATAGGTGTTCGGTGTTGGGGATGCTGCTAATGATGTTATGGAGTTGTTCATAGAACTGGTCTTTAGCTTCAGGTGCGGAGCAGAGTGTTGGAGCATAGATGCTGAGTAGGTGTACTGGACCAGAGGTGGTGAGCAGTCGGATGGACAGTATGCGTTCCGAGCCATTTGAGGGAGGCTCTATCATGCTGAGCAAGGAGTTTCTGATGGCGAAGCCCACTCCATGCTGTCTTGGTTCTTCAGGATCCCTGCCCTGCCAGAAGAAGGTGTAGTCTTGCTCTGCTAGAGAGCCACTCGCGGGGAGGCGAGTCTCCTGAAGTGCTGCAATGTCTACATTGAGTCTACTGAGCTCGTTGTTAATGATGGCGGTCTTCCGAGAATCGTTGATTTGTGTAAGGTCTTCCGACAGGCCAGGACACATAGTTCTGACGTTCCAGCTTGCAAAGCGAAGGGCTGGTACCTTCTTTCCTTTTTTCATGTTGTTTGGTGCGGTGTATCAGTCCACCTTTCGGGCAATGACCCTGAGCTCCAAGCACCCATTGAAGCAGGCAGACTGTGGCGGGACAGAACCTTATTGACCGGGGGCTGCCCGGTTTGAGGCGGGCGGTAGCTGTCCAGTGAGGTGCAATGACCTCTCCCACCGACAAAGGCAACCCGTGGCGCCCAGTTTCTACGCCAATTTATCTGGACTTATAACCCGTAACTGCTGCCTTCCGTGTTGTTTTAGTCGCTGTGAGGCAACTATGGAGTGACCTCTCCATGGCGCATGCCTGGGCAAATTTATGGAGGTTGAGAGTTGCCCAGTCGTCAAAACCCCCCTCTCGGCCTTTCTGGTGGGGTCCAAAGGAGTGCAGGACACGACGTTTGGCACCAGTATGGCTGCAGGAACTGCCGGAAACATGCCAAAGGTGACACATGACCGCCTACGGGGTTCCGCTCCGGATTTTCTGTTAGGGTTTACTCCCTTAGCCTTGGTCTCTCCCGAGACGCCCACAAGGCAGTGGGGTTGTTGGGGCCCCTACACAGGTGTAGGATGGTGCCGGTGGGAGGAGGGGATGCAAGGGGGAGGGGTAGAGGGAGGGGGTGGGGGGGGGGTGCAGGGGAAGGGGGTGCGGGGTGAAGATGGTGCGAGGGGGGGGGCGGGCTGGGACGGGGTTGTGAGGGGGTGAGCTGAGAGGGTGGAGCAGGGAAGGGGACGGGGGTAATGTAATTAGGAAGAAAGCACTACAACTCTTGCTTCCAAGACTTGCTCTCAGCGTGTAGCTGTTCGTATTACTTTTTTCAAGGTACACATAAATTTCTTGACCCCTCCATTTCTCTTGGCCAAAACGATGTGATATTTTGATGAGTGAAAGCTTGGCAGTTTGCAAATTTACTGAACTCATCGCTGTTGAATGGGGGCCTGTTGTCACTTCTAACCTTTTGAGGGATTCCAAACAAGGCAAAAATTTGGTCAAGCTTTGGAATGACTGCTTTCATTGAAATTGACACAACTAATTCCACAATTGGGAATCTGTTGTAGTCATTAGTGACAACAAGTGGGTGTTTACCAGTGGACAAATCTGCAATATCAATGCTAACCTCAATCCGTAGTCCTGGAATTAGTTCAGACATCTTGAGTGGATCTCGAAGATTTGACATTGTGGTTGCTTGACATGGAAAACACTGATTTTGTGCTCTATCATGCAGCCAGTTCCTGGGAATCATACCTTTTCCCTAAGGAGTTATTTAGTTTTGACAATTCCCTGGTGACCTTCATGTGCTGTATTGACAACACAATGAGTGTGGAGTGACAATACAGTTGCTGTGTAACATGAGATCAGATGTGGTTGTAACGGCGAGCACATTTAGAACATTGTGAAGACCTTGTAGACTGAGTGATTTCGTTTGTAGATGGTCTCTTGATCACCTCTTTCCAGTTTTGTGATTCCGTAGCCTTAAATAATAGTTGCAATGCCTCATCTTGTTTTGTTGCCGTTCTGATGTCAGATAGTTTTAGCGACTTTGGCACCACCTTTATGCTTATGTAGTTAAGATGTTTTCAGCAACCTTTTCCTCATGACTAGTACTACTGACCATCAGCGACGGATGTCGTCAAAGGTCGTCCGCTGGGTTGAGCTTGCCTGGCTGATACTCAACATGGAACTCGTACTCGTAGTTTGAGTATTTAACGCTCTATTTGAATGGGTGATTTGCTATGTGGATTATTGAACAAGCTCACGAATGGTCTATGATCGATTATTACTTCAACTTCTTTCCATATAGATGGAGATGAATATGTAAGATTCCCCATGTGAATGAGAGCATATCTCTCTCTTTCTTTGTGAATAACTTTGCTCCACAGGCATGAACAATCTGCTTGCCATCGCAACGATTGATGGGTGACTTGTCTTGTCTTTCTGTACGAGAACTGCAACTAAGCCAACCGGGCGTGCATCCACGACTAGCTGAGTGGTTTTCTCAGGGTCAAAATAGGCATTTGTGCAATTTGCTGACAACCGTCGTTTGATCTGGTGTACCACCTGTTTATGTGATGTAGTCCATTCCCACTTGGTGGTCTCTTTTATCAGATCGTGTAGGGCAGCAGATAACGTAGCAAGGTCAGGAATTAAGCGACTACAGTGTGTGATGAGTCCTAGCAGACTCTGGACTTCCTGCATATCTGTAGGATCTGCAACGTTTTCCACCGCTGAACACAAGACTGAAGAATTCAATTCTGCTTTCATTAAACAATCACTTGTCTTTGTTCAAGGTGAGGTTATGTTTTCTAAGATGTTGTAGGCCTGCATGTAGGCGTGTCTCAAGTTCATTTTCAGTACAATGTAGATGAGAATGTCATCACTGATGTTCAGCGTGCCTTCAAGTCCTTGAAATGCAGATTGAATCAAGTGCTGAAATACTTCAGCTGCTGAATTGACTCCAATATTGAGCTTCTTGTATTGAAAAAGTCCAATGTAAGTGGAGAATACAGTAAGATATCTTGATTCTTCTGCTCGATTTGATGGTAGCCTGCATTGAGATCAAGTTTAGTGAACTGTTTAGCACCATTCACTTTCTCTATAATATCATCGATTGTCAGTGTCAAGTTTCTTTCTCTTTGTAAGGCTTGGTCTGATGATTGCATATCAACACAGATTCTAATCTGGTTTTCGCTCTTGAGTTTCTTGAAGACTTGTATGGATGAAGGGGTTAGGCTCATCCCCAAGTTTCTCAATAATGTCAAGGTCAAGTAGGCACTGAGGTTCCTTCTCTGTTTGCTTCCTGACGTGAAATGGTATTTATGCACGGCTGGGGGTAGAGACCTACTCAGGTTGGGAAAAAGAAGCCCGACCCGAACCCGACTGAACCACAGCAGACCCGAGCCCGACCTGGCCCGAGTCCCTCCGATTTAGCCCCGGGCCCGACCCGAGCCGACCATCCGTTTACTTACCTTCCTGACACCAAACCTGCAAGAAGCTGCAGCGCATGCGTGATGACGTCATAGTGACGTCACTCGCTCACTGCGTAGACTCAGTTTCGTCCCGGACTCCCAGCTCAGGTAAGTTTTTTTAACTTCAATACTTACCGGCAGAGCACTTACCGTGTGTGTCCGGCCCGACACCACCCGACTCGACCTGGACTCGGCCTGACCCGACCCGAGCCCGGAAGCCGGACCCTGATATGGGCCCGACCCGACCCGACCCGAACCCAACGCATGCCTTCGGGTTCGGGTTGGTAGCAGGCCTCTAACTGCAGGCACATTAGGGTCTACATGCAGCTTGCATGTAACACCTTTCAGTTTGCTGATACCAGTGAAGCGGTCAGCATACAGTTCGAGAATGTTGTTATGTGTAGGAATTGCATATGTGACTGCAATCATGGGCAGATCTGTTGCTGTGTGGAAACTGATAAGCATGTCACATTGTCCAGATGTATAAAACGCTGGTTAGGCCACAGCTGGAGTACTGTGTACAGTTCTGGTCGCCACACTATAGGAAGGATGTGATTGCACTGGAGAGGGTGCAGAGGAGATTCACCAGGATGTTGCCTGGACTGGAGCATTTCAGCTATGAAGAGAGACTGAATAGGCTAGGGTTGATTTCCTTAGAGCAGAGAAGGCCGAGGGGAGACCTGATTGAGGTATACAAAATAATGAGGGGCATTGATAGGATAGCTAGGAAGAAACTTTTTCCATTAGTGGAGGAGTCAATAACCAGGGGGTATAGATTTAAGGTAAGGGGCAGGAGGTTTAGAGGGGATTTGAGGAAAAATGTTTGCACTCAGAGGGTGGTTGGAATCTGGAACACACTGCCTGAAGGGGTGGTAGAGGCAGGAACCCTTACAACATTTAAGAAGTATTTAGATGAACACTTGAAATGCCATAGCATACAAGGCTATGGGCCAAGTGCTGGAAAATGAGATTAGAATAGATAGGTGCTTGATGGCTGGCACAAGCATGATTGGCCAAAGGGCCTGTTTCTGTGCTGTGTAACGCTATGACTCGATGTGACACAGATTACAGCAGTCGTTCTAGTGCCTTTGAATGAGACTGGCAATTCAAAGTTCCAAGAACTTTCAGCAGTTTGTTACTGTTGTAAGGGAAATTTTTCATATCCCCTGGTTTGCAGAGAGTGGAGCAATCCTGAAGTTTATTCAACGTTTTACCTCCCATGACATTGATAACTATGAGAGCATCTACGTCCAAGCAGCCAGTAGTCACTGACACACATGGCTGGTTGCTGTGTCTGAAAGACAGCACAAAAGTATGTTCAGGGTCATCTGCGTCTACGTTGGCTACATTCTCTCACCCTTTTGCTGTGGTACGCATACATGGCACCTTTCTGTTGGTTTTGGACATAGTAGTTGATTTTGCTGTTGAGCGACAAATATGAGCAAAGTGGTTGAGTTTTTTACAAGCTTTACTTTTTTTACCAGTAGCAGGATACTCTGTCTGGTGTGGGAATGCACTGCCACAGTGGAAACATTCTTTGGACAAGTTACAACTCTTTTTATGAGACTGTCCATGTTGTGTTGCAGGTGGTTTCCTGGCACATGAGCGATGAATAGTGTTCACAGGAGTTGAAATTGGAGTGTGCTGGTTACTATTATCAGCCTTAACTTCAGTAGCTCTGGACTCTGAGAGCGATAATGATCTTGCTAACTCCAACAGCTCTGACAGCTGTATGTCTTTCTCGAGTACTTTTCGGCATAGTTGGCTGGAGAAAACTTTTGATTATTTGTGTTTTGATTTCCCGTTCAACATGTTCAACATCACCAAAGTCACATTTGGTTTCTAGTTGCCTCAATCACGTGCAATATTTGTAAGTTGTTCCGTTTGCCTCTTGCTTAGTGCATCAGAAAACAATTGTTTCGTATGTATTTTTCTTTGGCGTGTAATAGCTTGTTAGTGCATTTTTTGCTGAGTGGTAGTCATTTTGCTCAGGTGTAAGTGTCTCAGAAATGTCTTCCAATTCTTCACCTCCATTGTGGAGAGGTAAGGCCTTTGTCTTTAGTCATCTGTGATTGTGAAACCTGCCAATGCACCTTCGGAAATATGGCAACCACTTTTGCCAGTGTGGGAATATAATGATGGTGCCGAATGCACATCAACAGGTAGTAGATTGGACTCAGACAACGCCATGTGATCAGCAACCCAGTGATGGTGCATGATCAAAGATCCAGGATCACATTCCTTTCAAAGAAAAACTTCCCTTTAATGATCCAAGATTTTTTTTTGTTTGAACGGTTATTTTGGTGAGGTCAGTGTGTGTGTGTGTAGACTGTGCAATCTTTCCTTTTGCTAATCCTGAGCTGGAATGCCTCCTGGTGTGTGCCTAACACAGCCTCAATGTGCTCCCTAAATCTCCAACTTAAAATATTGTCTGCAGAAAGTGGACAAACACCTTCCAAAAGCTTCATACCTGAAAGCAATGTTTCCTATTTTCCACCATCTTTGTTGCCATTGTGATGTTCTTGGGCTGAAACAGTAAGATTCAACCAAAGTCAGTAAGAAACAGAACTGCTGCACATGATGTTAAAACATGGCTCCTTTATTTTCTGCAGTCTCCCTTTGCTGGTATATATGTGTATGGTAGCCTTAAGTGGACAAATGCACAATGCAATTCTCAATACACTACAAGCTCCAATTTATTTTATGTAATAATTCTGCTTGTTTCTGTATTGGAATGGCTACACTTTCCTTTTTTTTCCTCCTGTTTTTACTGAAATTTGACTCGAGTATGATGGTAGCAGTGTGAAACCTTTGTGAAAAAGGTGAAGTATTTTTACCTAAGGTCTAACATAATGTAAGCCGCTTTTATTCTTTCATGGTATAGAGAGGATAAAAACTAACTTTCAAAACGGAAAATGCTGGAAATATTCATCAGATCTAGGAGCATCTGTGGAGAAAGAAACAGAATTAATGGACAGAATTTTCCCAGCCAAGTGGAGGCAGTTCTGGTGCATGCAAGTGTTAAATCCCCTGAAATTGATGTTGGGTCGGGGCACACTGTACACCGGTGATGGATGGGGTGCTAATCAAGCGGGCTGCTTTGTCCTGGATGTCAAGCTTCTTGAGTATTGTTGGAGCTGCCCTTATCAGACAAATAAGAGTATTCCATCACACTCCTGACATGTCCATTGTAGATGGTGGACAGGCTTTGGGAAGTTAGGATGTGAGTTACTCGTCACAGAATTCCCAGCCTCTGACTGCTTCTTGTAGCCACAGTATTTATATGGCTAGTCCACTTACATTTCTGGTCAATGTTAACTTCCAGAATGTTAATGGTGGAGTACTCAGCAATGTTAATGCATTGAATGTCAAGGACAAATGGTTAAATTCTCTCTTGTTGGAGATGGTCATTGTCTGGCACTTGTGTAGTGTGAATGTTGTGTCCCATTTATCAGGCCAAGCCTGAATGTACTGTTTCAGTACATGTAAAGTTGCAAATGTGCCTTTCGATGGGGACTCTCCACTTTTGTCCTTATCTCCAGCACCTGTTCCTGCTCACATATGATATACTCCTCACCATGTGCAACCCCATCTATCTGAGAAGCTGGACCCACTGAGATGTGTTTATCTGCGCTGATGGAGTGTGCGCAGGAGTCATGTGATGGTGCATCCTCATAGCGCTGGTCGTCCTCCTCAGGCTCCTCCCTCATTGCTCCCCTGGCACTGGCAATACACCTGTTGGTGTTGAAAGTAGGTGACATATGGTTCCAAGTTCACGTAGTGCAGAGCATGACATTTAATGTATTGGTGACATCAGTTCAATGTGAGTGATAGTTTACTGTGATATCTCATGCTGTCATCAAGTCTCTGGGCTACCCTCATCTCTCCATCAGCAATGACCTGTACTGCTGGCACCTTGCGATCTCCAGGGCTTCCTCCTCCATCACGGTCAGGGTGGCCATGGCTGCAGCTCCACCCTCTGTTCTCTGCCTCTCCCTGGAGTTGTGGACTCTTCTCCTGCAATGAGAAAAAACAGAGTTTGGAGCGTGATAACTGAACTGGTTCCTCAGGATGTAGGGTAAACATTTTAGGAGGGTGACTGTGAGGAATGGGTGCAAGAGGGCAATAGGATGAGGGTGAGTGCTGTCTGTTGATAAGTGTTGTCTGTAATAACAAAGTGCCTTTTTATCCTATGGTTTAAAACTTCATTTATTGTAACTCAGCATCCCTCTTTGCACAAATCTGCCCCTCGCACATATTCTAAAGCTTTGGTTGAATGTGATGGAATTTTGAGGAGATTGGAGAGAAAGGAATCTGTGTGACAGCGAGATGTGTTGGTCAGAGGAGTGCTTTTCAGGAGAATGCGAGGGAGGTGAGAGAGTGATGGCTGCCAGCTGAGAGTTGCAGGACACTCACCTGGCCTCGTGAGATCATTAAATCTTTTCCGGCACTAGATCCAGGTGCTTGGCACCACGTTTCATCTGCTGACAGCCTCTGCGACGTGCAGCTATACCTGCTTGGTGAGGCTGGCTGCCCTTCTCCAGCCATCCTCAGGATAGAGGATTTCTCTCCAGGTCCTCACTTCATCAATAATCACCTCCAGGGACGAGTCTTTGAACCTGGGGGAAGCCTTTCCATGTCTTTCATCTATTCTGTACATCTTTGCCCTTATGCACTGCTGCAATCACTGCTGCCATTGTGAGTCTTGAAGGTGTCCCTTTAAATAGAGATCCTTCATTGCTCGGTTAGGTGTGTTATCTCAGCCACCTTCTCTGATTGGTCAGGGAATCTGGAGGCGGACTGATAATTACATTGCTCTGGGAAAGAGCAGCCACAAGGTGCACAAATAAGTTAGTCGAGTTCCCGACCAAAAAATGGCCCGCCATTCCAGCAGGGACTAGGTTCCCAAGATTCTGCCCAATGTTTCAGGTTGATGACTTGTCATCAGTTAAAATCAGCTTCATTCCCATTCATACCCAGTTTAATTATACAATTACAATTTCTAGCTGGTTTGCCTGTGCTTGATGTTGGACCCTCTCTTTCTGAGCCTGAATTTAAATTCAAACATTTTGTGTGATTTTTTTCAAGCATGTGTCAATATAATTAATATAATATTTCTTTTTCTTTTGGGCCTCCTTATCTCGAGAGACAATGGATACGCGCCTGGAGGTGGTCAGTGGTTTGTGAAGCAGCGCCTGGAGTGGCTATAAAGGCCAATTCTGGAGTGACAGGCTCTTCCACAGGTGCTGCAGAGAAATTTGTTTGTTGGGGCTGTTGCACAGTTGGCTCTCCCCTTGCGCCTCTGTCTTTTTTCCTGCCAACTACTAAGTCTCTTCGACTCGCCACAATTTAGCCCTGTCTTTATGGCTGCCCGCCAGCTCTGGCGAATGCTGGCAACTGACTCCCGCGACTTGTGATCAATGTCACACGATTTCATGTCGCGTTTGCAGACGTCTTTATAACGGAGACATGGACGGCCGGTGGGTCTGATACCAGTGGCGAGCTCGCTGTACAATGTGTCTTTGGGGATCCTGCCATCTTCCATGCGGCTCACATGGCCAAGCCATCTCAAGCGCCGCTGACTCAGTAGTGTGTATAAGCTGGGGATGTTGGCCGCTTCAAGGACTTCTGTGTTGGAGATATAGTCCTGCCACCTGATGCCAAGTATTCTCCGAAGGCAGCGAAGATGGAATGAATTGAGACGTCGCTCTTGGCTGGCATACGTTGTCCAGGCCTCGCTGCCGTAGAGCAAGGTACTGAGGACACAGGCCTGATACACTCGGACTTTTGTGTTCCGTGTCAGTGCGCCATTTTCCCACACTCTCTTGGCCAGTCTGAACATAGCAGTGGAAGCCTTACCCATGCGCTTGTTGATTTCTGCATCTAGAGACAGGTTACTGGTTACTTAAATCTACTGGTTCCCAGTCATTTTTATGAAGGTATTTGTCAGCTAGTCTTTCAAAATAAGGACTCTAAGTGTATGTATCCTTTGTCGAGAGATAGTCAGGACAGATTGTTTCCAGAGATGGTGGGAAAAGGAAAAGAACTGTTATATAAGGGTGTTATTTATATGATAACTTAGCACAACAGTTGCAAACTATTTCCCACTACACAAATTGGCAGCTAAATAGTGTTGAATTACAGCAAATATTTGCCTGTACTTTTACTATTTAATACATTTTTATAACAGTAGAAGTCTAAGCCACAGTTTAGTGTGCTGCTACTCTGCTGCCTTTTGCTGATGAGCAGGATCATACGAAAGCTCAGGAAAAGACCGGTAGCTGAAATAAACTGGAGAGATCTCTGATCACTTCCTTGGTGCACTACTTAGTTACTTAAATATATGGGCCAGTTCAAATAATCTCGCTGAGACACCAGAAGCTGTGGCTCACCTGCAACAGTAGTCTGAAACATGGAAGCCAATAAATAGAATGAAAAAGTGTAACAACCTGGTCTCAGCATGCAGCTCATGATATCACACTGGTGTTACTAGACTTCTCTAGAAGCTATAACTAGAAAACTATTGTCATCATTCTTGTTTTTGTTCCCAGTTCCAGGGTGCTGGCAAAATGGAATTCTTACAGTTGTAAAGTGTAGTTATATATAACTGTCTATGGTGTTGCATTGCCAATCTGTAACAGGATTGAAGAATGCTTTGCTGGACCAAGGTCTGACTGAACCATTGCCTCACAAGTAATTTAAGTACAAAAGGCATATATTTTATATATATATATATAGATAGATATACAATCTTCCCCCACTAATATTACCTGTATGCACAGAAGTGTAAATTTTCCAAATATGTTTAAACTATATTTCCATAAAAATATTCATTTCTTTGTTATATTGACAAAATAACATTGTAATAACTGCACAAGTAAGCATATAGAATTTACCTTTATAGTACCAAAAATGTGCTCATTTCAGATGGATAAAAGACCACAGCAATAACTGTTGTAGCCTTGCTAGAAAATTGCTTAGGGAAGAGGTGATGGGCTTGTTTCGTAAATATCAAAGGAGATGACATCTTTTAGTTAGTTGTAAGAGGCCTAATGGGAAACTGACTGCTGTAGGCAACCACAGTGATGTCAGCAAAGGAGTGTAAAGGATGATAGCAACAGACTGTTGTTCCACTGGGAATTGAATTGAAGTTTTAATCCAAATACTGCTGCAAAACACTTAAGGTGGTATGTTTGTTTTAGTTGAATTCAGGTATAAATTATTGGCAATTAAGTGTTTTTTTCCGGCAGTAAAGTGATACTTGTTTCTGTTAATATATTCAGATAATGTTCATTTCTAATTTGGCACAGATAAAATTTGTCCTATTGCAGTTCTATAACTGTTCCCATTGTGGTCTTTTTGCTAAATGAAACAATGGGGGGGGGGGTGGAATTTTATGCTCCCTCCCCACTCCAGCTGTGGCAGGTTTGGAGGCAGGGAGAGCCTACAATCAGGTGGGATGGTGGCTGGGGTGGGGGACCTCGCCTCCGCCCCACCTCTGTCAAAGTTAAGTATGGAGTGAGAAGGCCTGTGAATGGCCTTCCCACCCCACCATCAATTGAGGCCCTTAAGTGGGCAATTAATGCCCAATTAAAGACCTCATCCCACTGCCGTCGCAATTAGCTAAGCGGTGGGCGAGCCTGTCGCCGCACAGGAAGCACAGCATGAAAAACCACACGTGTTGCTTGCCGGCTCCAGAGTGGGGGTGGTGTCCCTTGTTAAAAGACACATAGTGCAGAAGGGGGGGACCCCGCTGAGAGTCACCCCCACCCCGGCCTTGCTGCTGACTCCCCTATACCCTCCTCCCCGCAGCCCCCACCCCGCGAGACCCCTTCCGCCTTGTGGCCTGGATCCAGCGCTGCCCCTAGGCCTCGGTTGGGTGCTGCACTGGCAGCAGTCACCCCCTCTGCGGTGCCGCTGCTCAGTTAAAGAGTTGATGGCCTCTGATTGGCCGGCAGCTCTCAGAGGGCGGGACCTCCATCACCAGGGTCCTTGATCCCATGTAAGGCCCACTGCTGTCCAGTTAAGTGCCTAATTGACTCTTAATTCGGCAGGCTTCCCACACAAGGGGTGATGTGGGGTTCTCGATGTTGCTTTTGCCAGAGGTCAAGACCTCCGTTGCCCAGATAAAATCCTGGCCATTGAGGATCTATTGACTTCCTGAAGAAATTAATTCACAAAAAAATTCAATGACTAATTTTACTGCACAAGGAGGTGTGATGGCAACTTACCTGCAGGTAGGTAATGCTTATATATTAAACTAAACCTGGGAATTGGTTTTAAACTGATCCGCCAGGTGGAAACCAGATGTGTACGCAGTCAAAACGGGAGAATTACTGAACCTGTTCATAACTTTATTCTTTCCTGGTGCTGTAGGAATCTGCAGGTGGATGAGGTGCCCATCTAATGCAGGTAGGGCCTCAGGAATGAATGTGAATCAGGGTCCCATTAAATCAAAGGATCCTAATTCAGTTTTCACTGGGGCCGAAGTGGGGAAGCCAGGCTGAAACTGGTCTGCAGGTTGATGGCTATGTGGCCCAGCAGCTCAAATACCCAGAGTTTCAAACCTAGACCAGCAAGAGCATTTCAAAATTGCCTCAACTCCCCCAGAAACCCATTCGGGGTTAAATCTGTTGTGAAAAGTTACCTCATGACTATTTATTCTAGATTTGATCAATATCAAACTACAATACTACTAATTTAGCAAATTTTCTTCCCGACCACAATATCTCTTGTTATTTGGTAAATATTATGAATTTCCAAATTTATTAAACGTTAAACACATGATCATAACAAAATAAAATATTGAGATTGTTTATAATGTTGAATATTTGAAGCAGTAAAACACTTGAGTAGCTATAAGGTATATTTTCCTCTACTAATGTTTAAATGAAAACGGTGTGAATATAATTCCTTTCTTTATATTGACTTTTTGTGACTTTGGTAAACAGGAAAAAAGACTTTAAAAGCTTAAATTGCTTAAATGTTCTAGCTCTAATTTGTATGGATAGATGTTTTGATTAAAAAAGAACCAATTAATATTTATTTCTATTTCTTGATCCTTGTCTAATCAATGGCAGTTTACGAATGCGTCAAGAGACAAACTGCAAACTGACAGACTTCTGTCTCAGTTGTGTCATTTGGTGCAGAACATATGCTTTCTAAGGACACAAAAACCAATATTTTTAAGCAGCAGTAGCTATTAGTTCTTCCTGTCAGGTTCAGCTGATGACACACAATGTAGGCTCATACATCCATGAGGATGTCCCAATATTTTAATATTTGTACTGTAATTATCATGAGACAATACATCATAGCATCTGGGTTATTTCTGTTGTAATACTTGGGTGAGAAATGAATCTATAATTGTCTTGCAGGCCCCCACCTGACAAAAATGAGGCATATTCATTTTGTCATATGAACATTGATTTTAAACTTGCTTGGAAGAAGAGAAGGCCAATTACAACGGCTGCCAGACACTTAGCTGAAAAACATTTGCATACTAACAGACAGTGCTTGTGGAGACAAAAGGACCATTCTGACACATTGGATTTTGATTCTCAAACATTGAAGGTGTCAGGAAGAGCATTCCAGAGACTGCTAAGGTGATGCAATCCACAAAATTCAGGCATGGTTATACCAGCTGGTCACATGGCTAACTGGCTGGTCCAGGGTTTTAAGAACTAACCACAGGGTTTTTGAACTCAGAAAAGACTGTTTGCTCCTGGAGAGAGAAGACCTCTCCTGTCTTCTCCCACCTCTTTCTTACAAGCCTTTGGACCCACTGAGAACACATCAGACACAAAAGTCTCCTACATCAAATAAGATTTAAGAAGAATACTGAGCCCCAACGAAAAGTAAGACCTACCTAAAATCAAGGACTTTACAGTGAGCTCGAAGAACAGCAATCAAAACCATCTTCAGATATTGCCTCAAACTTTTCCACTTTATTTCTTCTGCTCCTTTCTGTCTCTATCCGTATGTGTGTATCACATACGCATGCCAGTGTAGGCACGATGCGTATCCGTAGGTATTAACCAAATTAGAGTTTAAGTTCAATAAAGTTCAACCTTTTTTCTTTAAACCTAAGGAAACCTGTTTGGCTACTCTCTTTGCCTTATAATTGGAAGTTAGTGAACAAGGATTCACTAAGGGGGAGCTAAAAACACAGTGGGCTGGATTTTACGTTAGGCTGACGGGAATTCGCCATCGACGTGAAAGTTGGTGGCGAACCTGCCTACTCCAGGGATCCGTCCTGCATTTTACGGGTCCCGGGGCTTTAATTGTCCTGAGGTGGGACTTCCACCCACTTGAGGGAGAAGATCCCGCCTCAGTGAGCTGCCGTCCAATCAGTGGGTTGAAAGCTCTTAGACCCAGCAGCGCCACTGGGAGCGGTGGCCACTACTGGGACTGCAGCCCAGCCAAAGCCATGGATCCAGGAGGGAAGGTAAGTAGGGGCATACCTCACCAGGGGGATTGGTCCTTCCTTGGTGAGGCTGGAGTGTTCGTTTGGAGGGAGTGGGGGGGAGCATCTTGGGTCCCGGGGGGTGGGGCGGACCTCAATCGGGCTCCCTGTGCCTGATTGTCATGGCACCCCCGCCCCGGGGTGCAGAAATGCCGGCAGCTATTGCTGGGCGGCCTTTCACATCCCCAGCACGCCCACATGCAAAGGGTAAAATACCCGTGGAGGCAGGCGAGGGCCCTTAAGTGGCCGTTAAGTGGCCACTTAAGGACCTTGATTGGCCTCGGGCAGGTGGGCCATTTCCCACCCCCCACCCGATGCCGTATTCTTGACCGGAGGCAGAAGCGGGGGTGGTAGGCCTCCCGGAGGCTCCTGCTCAATTTTACGTCACCCCCAAGCCACCATCCGACCCGCTGGGACTGTGTAAAATTCAGCCCAGTGTGTTTAAAATTAATATAAAAACAAGAAATGCTGAAACCACTCAGCAGGTCTGGCAGCATCTGTGAAAAGAGAAGCAGAGTTAACGTTTCGGGTCAGTCACCCTTCTTCGGAACGGTAACTCTGCTTCTCTTTTCACAGATGCTGCCAGACCTGCTGAGTGGTTCCAGCATTTCTTGTTTTTATTTCAGATTTCCAGCATCCGCAATATTTTGCTTTTATTTTAGTGTTTAAAATTAAACCCTGTTATGGTAAGACCAGGTGAAGGCTGAGAGGGAACCCTAGACCTCTTTCTCGCCTGCTTGTAACAATAATAAAAAGAGAGCTAATTTATCCAAGGAAATTAATGCTATTGTTACATTTTGAGATGGTTAATTAGTACAATTTAAATCACAGTATTAATCAAAAATAGTTAATCATCTCATTGTCAAGGCAAATATTCAGGTGGTATTGGAAGGTTAATACAGAATCACACCTACCTATTCTTTATATACTGTTCTACAGGGCATTGAAAACAGGATTATAAATAGCATTAAAATATATTTTCAACCTTTGGAATATTAATTGGAAAACTAACACCTATTACCTGAAAAATGTACTGGTTAAGAACTGATTTAGTGTGACACCAGGATGTTACAATGGGAAATACTGAATCTACATTTAACTCAGTAATGATTAGCAAAGATATTTTTTGCAACAGCTCTAATCTTCGCAATATTAAAAACGACATTGGAATTAGCCCAGTTGTACAATCTGTGTCTGAACGACAACAGTTTGACAGTATTTGTAGTTACGCTATCATGCTGCAAGAATTTATAAACCACAGCTACATTTTGGTTACTGTCTCTAGATTCTTTAATCAGATTCTTTGTAGATACTTATAGGGCAGTGGAAGGATCATGATGAAAAAGTTGCAAATAATCTTTTTTTCAATAAGTTCTTGTAAGTAATTAATGCAAAATCAATAGATGTCCCTGAAGACTTTTCTACAACAGTGGATTATCAAAACAGAGATGGGTCTGACTTAATTTCCCTATGAATACTAATCCTGCTGAGGACCCAGGGTAAGCCCCGTTGAAATAACAAAATGTTTTACCAGCACCAATGGGACTGAAAGCACAGAGCATCACATCTTAAAAAATAAATATTCATAAGAGACCACACCATGTAGTTTTCATTTGGAGCCATGTGAAGTGTGACAGCTGAAAATTTAGTTAATTAGGAGAAGATGGGTCCCAGAGTGTCCCATGGTACTGCCTTATTACAACTTCCATTTATAAGTCCCCGTTTTGACAGCTAGATTATATCATAATATTGAGTTTCACATTAAAAAAGTATTGCATTTATATAGCACTGTTCACAATCACCAGACATCTCAAAGTGCTTTACAGCCAGTGAAGTACTTTTGAAGTGTAGTCACTATTGTAATGCATGAAACATGTCAGTAATGTGAAGAAAGCACGATGTGCCAAATGAGGAATTTTTAATTCGTTGGTGGAAAACTTACATTAGACTTTTAATAGAGAAAATCTTGCCGTTAACTTTTTAAAAAAAAAACTGGCAGCCAAGGTGGCCGCCACAATTTGCATCTGAAACACCTTTTCATATTAAAAGGATCCACCCGGAGCCAGAGCTTTGAGCAGCATGGACCCAGGACAATGCCTTGCTCTAAGTGATTGAATTACCTAAATGGCTTCATTAGCATGGCAGTCAAGGCAATCCTGACATGTTGACTTTGAAAGAGCAAACCCCTCCATCCTGGGGCCTGTGGAGCCAGTTCCTAACCTTGAATTTCATTAGAAGGTTCCAGAAAACCTGAAGCAACCATGTGACCATCTGTCCATCTCGGGGGAAGCTGTTTTTTTCCCCTTGGACAAAGAGACAGGCAGTAACTCAGACTGTGCAGCAGCAAAAGGCTGTGTGCCTTTCTCTTTTTCTCTAGAAAACCTCAATTTTGAAAACCGTCTATTACAGTGGACCGTCCAAGCCTACAGACTGCTACAGCCAGAGACCAGGGGAAGAGAACCACCAACCAGTCTGCCTTCAAGAAAATCCTGAGCAAAGCAGACCAGCCACAAAGTGGACTTTGACCAACCAACGACTTTAGAGTACAACTCCAGCGGACAACCACCGAATCATCTAAATTCAAACTGTGCATTTAACTTTTATTTATTCTGGATTGAATCAAACCAAGAACCTACTTTCCATTTTGTAATCTCTTTGTCTGTATGAGATTATCATGTGAATGCGTGCATGTATGTATAGCATATTTTTTATTACTTTTAAATTGGGGTTACTTTGTTAAGTATAATAAACTTACCTCTTTCTCGTTTAAACTTAAGAAAACCTGTCCAATTGGTTCTTTCAAGATCACAGAAAAGGAAAAAGGTAAAACACTCACAGAGGTGGTAGGCACAACCACTGTTTAAAAGGGATAAACTCTGTTGCGGTCAAATAAGAGGAAGGGCTAGAAGGGAGCCTGAGACCCCCTCCTCACCTGGCCGTAACAGTAATTGCAAGAAAAAAGTTTTAAAAGACTCTGAATTGTACCTAGAGCACCAATAGATGTGCAACTGAAGCGTAAAGGAAACCAAAACAGCCCTTATCAAAGTCACAAATGACATCCTGTGTGACTGTGACCATGGTTAGCCATCCATCTTCATCCTCCCAGACTTGTCTGCTGTGTTTGACATGGTTGACCACACCATCCTCCTCCAGTGCCTCCCCTACATCATCTGGCTGGATGGGACTGCACTCCCTAATTCCATTCTGATCTATCCAGTTGTAGCCAGAGAATCGCCTACAATGGCTCTCTTCCCTCTCCTGCACTGTTGCCTCAGGAGTCCCCCAAGGATCTATCCTTGGCTCCCTCCTATTTTTTATCTGCATGAAGCCCACAGGCGAAGTCATCCGAAAACATTAGATTCCACATGTACATTGATGACACCCAGCTCTACCTCGCAGTCACCTCTCTCAACTCCTCCACTATCTCTGATTTGTCACACTCCTGTCTGGCATAAGTAGAAATTTCTTCCAACTGAATATTGGAAAGATTGAAGCAACCAAGTTCTGTTCCTTAACCACTAACTACATCCTTTTCCCTGGTCACTGAGGCTGAACCAGACTGCTCACAACCTTAATGTCCTATTTGACTGAGATGAGCTTCTGACCGACATCCACCTCCATAACATCACCTATCTCCACCTCTACCTAACCTCATTTTTCTAATTCTTCCTTGTGACGCAAGTGTTGTTGACAAGGCCAGCATTTATTGCCCATCCCTAATTGCCCTTCTGCAGGTGGTGGTGAGCCGCCTACAACTGAGTGGTTTGCTAGGCCATTTCAGAGGGTAGTTAAGAATCAACCACATTGGTGTGGATCTGGAGTCACGTGTAGGCTAGGCCAGGTAAGGACGGCAGATTTCCTCCGCGAAGGACATTAGTGAGCCTGATAAGTTTTTACAACAATTCGGTGTTTTCATGAGCATTATTAATGAGATTAACATTTTGTTGCAGATTAATTAATTAATTAAATTTAAATTCCCCCAACTGCCATAGTGGGATTTGAACTCGTATCTCTGGAATATTAGTCCAGGCCTCTGGATTACTAGTCCAGTAACACTACAACTATACCATCCCCTGCTGAAACCCTCAACTATGCCTTCCTTTACCTCCTAGGGTTGATTATTCCAATACTGTCCCATCTTTCACCCTTTAAAACTCTGCTACTCGTAACGTAATTCGCACCGAGTCCTGTTGATGCGTCACCACTGTGCTTGCTGACCGACACTGGTTCCTGGATTCTCAACCTTGTTTTCAAATCTCTCCATGGTTTGCCCTTCCCTATCTCTGTCACCTCCTCCAGCCCACCGAGATCGTTTCGCTCTACCAGTATGTGCATTCCCAATATTAGTCGCTCTTCCAATGGCAGCCATGCCTCAGCTGCCTGGGCCCTAAGCTCTGGATTTCCTTGCCTAAACTTCTTCACCTCTCTACCTTTCTTTCCTTTAAGATGCTCTTCAAACCCACTTCTCCTGCCCTAATATCTCTTTCGTGACTTGGTTGTTTAATAACACCCTTGTGAAGCATCTTGGGATGTTTTACTACATTAAACGTGCTATATTAATGCTCGTTGTTATTGTAATGCATGTCCAATGCACACACAAAATTTTTCACCTGCAGCTAGAAATCCCAAGACCCAGTTGAGCTTTCCAATTCAACCCATAGACCCAGACAGAATGGCAAGCAGAGGTGCAGGAAACTTCTTGTTGACATTTCTAACATTAAAATGTACTTTCATATTTGTAAATTATTCACAGCCTTTATTTTTTTACATGCTTACCCTAAATATTGGGGCAGATTTTACTTGAGTTATGCCATCTCCTTGGCATAATTTCAACAGGTGGGAGAGGAATATCAGGCTCTCTACTTATCTGCTGCCACTTCCAGGATTTTCCATTGGAATTGATACTGGGTGTGCAATATGCCTATCCAAAAAAGGTGGTATATTGAAATTAAGTGCAAATGATGGGAATACTGTCAGAAGACACTTTTCCTGCCATTTGTGCCATAAGATGGTAATAATAGTCTATAACCAAATTGCAGAACCAACAAGCAGCAATGTCATGAGGACAACTCAATAAGATTCCAGAAAATTTTATTTGCCCTCCCCACATTACAGAAATCTTCAAAAGACTATGACATTCTATTTATATATTGGACAAGTGGAAGGCAGAAAAACATCACTCACCTTAATGCTAACTTCTGCACATTGAGCTGGAACATTGCTTCTCTTGTGCTCTCATAGGGCTGGATTTTTGCAATGAGGGCAGAAAACGTGATTCGGGAGGGTTTCCATGTCACAAACCCTCCCCCGGGGGGAAACGGAAATGATGCACGATATTCACAGGGGCGACCTCTTAATTGATATGGAGACAGGTTCGCTGTCCAATTAGAGGCCACGGGTGGGAACAGAGGTGGGACTGTTCAAGTGCCGGCCCGATTTCAACAGATGACAGCAGCCATTACTGTGGCTGCTGTTTAATGCAATCTATCATCTCCAAGATGTCCCAGGAGAGTCAGATGCCTGGAACCCGGGGCAGGGCTGCCCCTTGTTTCTCCAGTGCAGAATTTGAGGCTATGTTCAAGGCTGTGAGGGAGAGGAGGGAGGTTCTTTTCCTGGAAGATGGCAGGAAAAGGCTATCCACACGGACGAATCAGGCCTGGCAGGACATCGCTGTGATTTTGTGTGGTCACCTGCTCAATAGGACCACCATTTAAATGTAATTTAATCTCTTCTGCCCACCACCCTATCACAGACTTTCCCTTTTGTTCTCCTTCCCACCTCTCCCCTTTCACTTGCTTGAAACCTGGTACATTTATAACTTTTTCCAGTTTTGATGACAGGTCACAAACCTGAAACTTTAACTCTATCTCCCTCTCTCCACAGATGCTGTCAGCCTGCTGAGTATTTCCAGCACTTTGTTTTTATTTCAGATCTCCAGCATCTGCATTATTTTGCTTTTGTATGGGTTCATGCACATTCTTGTTGTGTCACAGAGCACTAGATCTAGGTGCACTTGGTTGGTTCTTGATGTCAACCTTTCTGTCATCAGAATGCAAGGCAGTTCATAAACATGATTTTGGAGGGGGGAGGTCACCCAAGATTTGAACCTTCAGAATAAGAACAAGATTGCCACAGGCCTTTGAAGCATGTCACTCATCTCTCTTGGTCAAGCAATATCTGCTAGTATAAAAACTGAAAAAGAGGAAGCCATGGCTTCAGCTGACACTTCAGTGTTCTAACATTCCCCTTAATTCTCCTTTCCATGCTGAATGCGGTGAATTATGGTTCCTCTAATAATGAATATTCACTGCTCCTTTGCCAATGAGGCAATTTTTCATGTGTGAACCCAATAATTAGTGTCAGTAGACTATTCAACTTTGGAGGCAGCACAGCTGAGCCAGAAGGTTAAATATAATGGGCTGAATTTTATTTGGGTGCTGTGCTCCAAGGTGGCGCCCTTTAAACACAGCGGCGTACCCGCATTCAACGGCTGCCGCTGAGCCCCAGCGATATTTAAAAAGAGGAGGCGGAGTGGCCACCCCAATGACGTAGAGGGGGCGGCCGCCGCATCCCTGGCAATAGCGTCCAGCGCCATTTTAAAGGACTTTAATCCCTGACAATTAATTTTTAATTTTTAAAGGGAAAACTTTAGTGATTTTTATTAAATGTAACATGAAGTGATGGAGGTCTTTCCCCAAGCACCCCCCCCCATGGTTATTTAATTGCCCGAAATGACCATCAATTGATTTTTCAAAGAGCCAAACTTCGCCCCCCCCCCCCCCACAATCTTCAATCTTTTGCCCCTCAAACCCTTCCCACCATCCCCACATCCATGTGGAGTTCCGAAGGAGTGTGAGTGCCGAATGGAGGCCATAAAATTGGTGTGGGAGGGCAGGTAAATTAATTTGAATATATTTAATGGCAGTCTACATAGGGATCTTATGCAGCGGGCCCTTCCTGACGTTGTGGGTTGAGGCGGGCCTCTTTCCACAGAAATTTACCAGCCACCCCACGGCGACTCGCGGCATCGAGGGGCCGGTAAAATTCAGCCCAATAACTGTGTCAAGTATAACGCACAGAAAACTTCTGCATCCTGTGCTAAATGACAAAAAAAAACCCTGCTAATTAAAAGCATTGTACAATTAGAAACGGTAGGTTAGCAGGAAATTTTTTTTAAAGGTAAGCAGTACATCACTGTGTGCTGAATGCGTGTAAAAGTACACAACACTGTAAGGATTTAGGCAAGTGAAATGCTATGATTAATATATAGCAATGGACTGGTCACAAATGACGTGATTAGAGGGCCTGAAGTAAAGAGCTTAAAAGAGAATGGGAACTAACAAAATTTATCATTACAAATAACCTACAAAAGGTTGTGAACTTTGTTTAACACTTCAATCAACATGGGTTCAGACACAGTTTAGCACATATATATTTTGTAATTTGATTCCTCCTTCATTAGATCTCAGATTGCTTGCTGATCCCCAATCAAGAACATGGACATGCGATCTGTTTCCAGGTCTTTGCGAGTGCTGCTTTTGAACTCCTTTAAGTATGTGTGCTTGCACAGCACGCATCGACTCATCTCTTTCACTGTGAGAGCTACACTTTATCTCTAATGTGCTAAATGTGTTGACAGTCACAAGCATAGACTCATATCCTACTACACAGTGTGTCGCGTATCCCTTCCTCTCCATGCTGTCCACTTGATTTCCCAGCTGCAGGTTTAAAATGTAAGAGTTGTGCTTTGAGTTTTTGATCATAGTAGTGCAGTTGGCACATGGCACAAAAAAAGAGTTGCGGAATGTTTTGACTTTTTTTGAAGTAATACTGAGTTGAACCCGAAGGGGAATTTTAGGTTCTGCGGATATTATATTTACATCAAAGAAATAAAGAATGAACTGTAGCCGATAAGAATTTTCACTGTTTTCTTTTTGTTTACAATTGCAGTTTTTGCTTCAGTCAGTCTGCTGTGACTAAGATATATCTAAGCACTGTCCATTCTAAATCACTTCAATTTAGCCTGTCCCAAGGCAGTGGTCATAAGGCTAGGTTGTAATCTTTGGAGAGCTACATTTGATTAACTGAAGGCAGAATTACAAGACCTAGCCACCTCTACTATAGAAATGAATTTTATTAGGCTGGTAGCCAGAGAAGGAAAAGTTAACACTGGAAGCATCAAAGCCCATAGCTGCTAAATTCTGAAAATCATTTCATTCCCGAGGGGAAGAACAACCAAGTGTGGCATTTATTCTGTAGACATGTCTGTATTTATTTAGAAGTAATGATAATAAGTAAAGCAAAGGAAATTGGCTTCTCAGCACAGTTTTATTACAGAGAGCATGTATAGTGCCAAAAACTATTGTTTGTCAATTTTGTTTGTAATGGTGTTTTTTTTCTAAATAGAAATAGAAATTGCAAGGGTTTACATTTGCTGGTTCCTTCATTGGTACAATTTCATACTAGCAAACTACAGGGTATCTACAGCAATATTTAGCAAGTAAAACTACAGATAATTGGAATAAAAACATTAAGTACTTGAAATACTGAGGTCTGGCAGCATCTGTGGAGAGAGAAACAGAGTTAACGTGTCAGGTCTATGACCTTTTGTCAGACTGGCAAAGGTTAGAAATGTAATAGGTTTTAAGCAAGTGAAGCAGGGGTGTGGGGGAAAGAGAACAAAAGGGAAGGTGTGTGATAGGGCAGAGGGCAGGAGAGTTTAACTGACAAGGAGGTCATAGGGCAAAGGCAAAGGGAGTGTGCTAATGGTGTGGTGAAAGACAAAGCATTAGTGCAGAGAGAGTGTTAATGACAGAATAATGACTAACTCTGTCCAAAAGCACAAACACAAAAAACCAAGTTTAAGGCAGTAACATGGTCAAAAAGTGATAAAATAAAGTAATAATTAAAAAATGTCAGTCGTGCTGTGAAATTATTGATCTTAATGTTTAGTCTGGAAGGCTGTAGTGTGCCTAATCGGAAAATGAGGTGCTGTTCCTCGAACTTGCGTTGATGTATACTGGAACACTGCAGCAGACCAAGGACAGAAAGGTGAGCATGAGAGCAGGGGTGTGTGTTGAAACGGCAAGCGACCGGAAGCTCGGAGTAACAGAGCATGTTCAATCACTGCTGCTCTACCTCAATAGCATTTCAGAAAATAAACATTTATTTTGAGTAGAAGATTTCATTGTTTAAAATTCAAAGGTAAGGTTTTATTTTGAATATTATTGGAGGTCTAGCATAATAATAATGGCAAGATTAACACAATGATTTGACAGTTTGAAATACAAGTTACACAACCATATCCATTTTGTTAGTACACAATATATTCACAAAAGTATCTCCATCAAAAATTGCAATTCAAATCCAAAGCATTTCTTTTTAATATGGTATATTTTCTCAGTGAAATATTAAAGTTGCAGCTTTTTCTGTGTGATTCCTGTTGTGTTATTGAGTTCTCAATACAAGTGTACCAAACACGATGAGTATAGTTGGTAAATTAAACTAAGGGTTCTTTGTTACAGAATAACTGAATTACAGGAGAGCTCCTCAATACACACTACACTGCTGCAGCTACTGTAGCACATGTTATCTTGCATCACTTTCTGTAATGTACACTAAACTATTTACATATTCAGTAGTATGTTAACTAGTATTAAAACAGTTAAAGCAATATCACAATATTTCCACTTTCCTTAAATGGAAATTTCATAAGTTATAAGCTATGCACATAATGAAGTAGGATAACGGTGAACAGTATTTACATATGTATGACTCTCCATTCATTATTCAAGTGTCTCTGAAATGTACAGGTGGTCTGCTGACTAGACCTGATCTGGTAACAGTGAAATTTTGTTGAAATCTGGAATTGTCAGTTCTTTTCTCTTGACTCATAGGTCTAGACTGACAATTATCTTGTACTTGAGTGTTGCATGTGTCATTTTCCTTAACTCCATTCTCAAAACTTGAATGTGAGCATGTTCTTGACACTACGGGAGTGTTAGGTATGATGCTGTTGGATAACTCCCTCAGCTGACATCTATTCCTTTTCAATGTTGCTCCATTTGGGGTGACTACCTCGTATGACCGTGGCTCATTATAGATCTTTGACACTTCCACAGGAAACCATGGGCTGAATTTTACTGGCCCCTCAATGCTGTGGGTTGTGGCGAGGGGGCCGGTAAAATTTTGCAGGGAGAGGCTTGCCTCGACACGCGACATCGAGAAGGGCTCGCCGCATATTTCTGATGGTGGGGGAACCTCGATGCTGCCCCCCCCCCCCGACCCCCCCAGAGCCTGGCAGCAGGCTCTTCACCTGCATAATCAAATGAACCTAAATTAGATGCTAATAAGCTTACCTGCAGGCGGCAGACATCCCACGCCGATTTTACTGACTCCGAACACAGCTTGCGCGCCCTTCAGATCCAATGATGACTTGGAAGAGTTGTCCTGACTTGCATTCCAAACATGATCTCTGCTGGGGATGGTAATCCTGTATCTAGGGATGTTGCTCATAGGTGCAGCATTGCTATTTGGATGTCTTAATTGGTCTCCTTACACTTCACAATTAATGACTTTACTGTCTGCACCATTTTTTCTGCTAGTCCATTTGACCGTGGATAGTGCGGATATTTAGTTTTAGAGATACAGCACTGAAACAGGCCCTTCGGCCCACCGAGTCTGTGCCGACCATCAACCACCCATTTATACTAATCCTACACTAATTCCAGATTCCTACCACATCCCCACCTGTCCCTATATTTCCCTACCACCTACCTATACGAGGGGCAATTGCTAATGGCCAATTCACCTATCAACCTGCAAGTCTTTGGCATGTGGGAGGAAACCGGAGCACCCGGAGGAAACCCACGCAGACACAGGGAGAACTTGCAAACTCCACACAGGCAGTACCCAGAATTGAACCCGGGTCACTGGAGCTGTGAGGCTGCGGTGCTAACCACTGTGGCGTAACACGATTTATAGCTCACTTTGCGTACATGTCTTGAAATGGCTGTGGACTGTTATCTGACACTATCTCCTTCAGGGAACCAAAAAGACTGAAAATTGCACTCACTGTGTTTGTTACTGATGTACTTGATGTATTCTTCAATTGGCGAATGATAGGCAATTTGGAGAAGTAGTCGGTACTTAGTAAAAAGTTGTCACCTTTGACAGTAAATATGTCAGTAGCTTTTCTTGACTTTGAATGTGATGGAACATCATGAGAATGAAGTGGCTCTCTGTGTTGACTCAGTTGATGCTCTTGACATACATTGCATATCCTCATTGCTTGTTCTATGTCATTGTTGATCCCTGGCCAATAAACTATCTACATGCAAGTCGTTGTGACCTTTCAGTGCCCATGTGACCTTGATGGCATTGTGTAAGGGTATCTTGATCAAGCACTTTCGGTATTAGCACTTGTCTGACCTTGAAAATGATACCACTAGATATCCCTAATTCGTCATGATATGACCAAAAGGTTCTGAGATCTGTGGGAACCTCTTGCATTGTATCTGGCCATCCACTGATAATGAGCTGCCATAATACTTTGAGGGCAGGATCTCTGGACGTCTCTTCTTGGAGCGCTTCACGTTTCTTCTGTCCAAATCACATTAGGTCAATGTTGTACACATTCTAGTTCCACATCTACTTCGTCAACTTGGACATCTTCTGTCGTTTTGGTGTTGGGACGCCTGCTCAATGTGTCAGATGTAACCATGAGGTTTGCAGATTTATATCGAAACTCACAATTGTAGCCCTGTATCTTGATTAGCAGTCTTTGAAGTCAAGGTGGCTCACTGGTGTATGTGTTTTGTCAAATCATTGCCAACGGTTTGTGATCAGTCTCGAAAGCAAAGCTTTTGCCAAATAGGTATGTGTGGAATCTGGTGATGCTGAATGCTAATGTTAGTCGTTCCATGTTCGAATAGTTGGCATGAGAGGGTGACAAAATTTAGAAGCATACGCAATTGGTCTACCTTCCTGTAACAGACATGCTCTGAGACCCTTTAGTGAAGCATCTACTTCAAGTGCAGTATTTTCCTTGGGTCATACTATTGTAGACATGCTTCAGCAGAAAGTGACTGTTTTAATGAATTGAACGTGTGCTGATAATCTTCATGCCGCAAGAATGGCCTGTCTTTCTTGAGAAATTCACGCACTGATGATGCTTTCTCAGAGAAGTTCAAGATATATGGTGCTAAAAACGTCCCTTTTTGATTACTCTTGCTCTCTTGGAGTACTGATTCTTGAGAGTGGTTTTTGAATTCAGGCTTATGTCGTGCAGCCGCTGTTTCTTCCAGCTATCTTCTGTGTTGTCCCAGGCATTTATGGCTTTATGCAGGAGATGTCACTGTCCACATTATCGTGCTTGTGATCTCTGTCGTTGCACCTCTGCATAGCTGCTTGCTTGTTGTATTCCATTGCCATCATATTGTGTAATTGGGTTCTTAACACAAATGTACCAAACACCAAGTATGATTGGTAAGTTAAATGAAGGGTTCCTTAATACAGAATAACAGAATTACAAGAGAGCTCTTCAATATATGTTCCAGCTGCTGACTCATACTGATCCAACTACTGTATCAGATGTTAGCTTGCATCACTTCCTGTGATAATTTATACTAATCTATTTACATATTTAGTAGTATGTTAAGTAGTATTAAAACAGTTAAAGAAAAATCACAACAGTTGTGTGATTGAAATCACAGCAAACTAATAGTGTGTAAACCTATGTATGGATTGGTGATTCCATCTGTAATTACAGAATCATACAAACTTACAGCTCTAACGGAGGGCATTTGGCCTATTTTGCTTGTGCTGCCTCTTTGAAAGAACAGTTGTGCTTAGTTCCACATCCCAGCTTTTTGTCTGTAACCTTGTAAATTCCTCCTCAAGTAGCTGTCCAACTCCCTTTTAAAATTATTTATGAAATCAGCTTCCACCATCTTTTCGGGTAAAGCATTCTAGATCCTGAGAATTCTGAGGGAAAACATTGCTTCTCATCTCCCCTCTACTAAATCATTTGCCATTAATTTTGATTAGTGTATACTGTTTAATGAGGTGATTGCTGTCTACTGTCACAAAAAGTGAAATTCAGCCACGGCTACTTGGTCCAGTAGACAAAATCTTAATGCAGTTAATTTTTGAAACATGTTTTCCAGCATCTATGTTCAGTAATTTAGCATATGAATCGAAAGCCATCCAAGTGGAACTGTTCTTAAATTGACAAGTATTTCAGTAGAGAAAGCCATGTTAAAGAAGTTTTACAATGTATCTATTAAGGAATGAAGTTTCTGTGTGTGTGTGCTATATTCATTATCCTGCATTCATTTTAAACAAACAGATAATGGGATGCCAGTCTGCATTTAATGAACAATTCAGTCACAACTGCTGATCACCCAACATCCCCTCTTGGTCTCTATGTTAGCTGATATTGTAAACGGTTCTTTCTCGTCAGGTGTTGTCCCTCTCTCCTTTAAATCTGCCGTCATCACCACTCTCAAATAACCAACCCTTGACCCCACCGCCCTTGCAACCGACAGTTCCATCTGCAGCCTCCCTTTCCTCTTCAAAGTCCTTGAATGTGTTGTCGACTCCAAAATCTGTTCCCATCTTTCCCGGAGCTCCATGTTTGAATACCTCCAATCAGGGTTCTGCCCCTGCCACAGTACCGAAACAGCTCTAATCAAATTCACAAATGACATCCTATGTGACCGTGACAAAACTAAACTTTCCCTCCTTGTCCTTCTCGACCTGTCTGCAGCTTTTGACACAGTTGACCACACCGTCCTCCTCCAATGCCTTTCCAGTGTCGTCCAGCTGGATGGGACTGCCCTCGCCTGGTTCCATTCTTATCTATCTAATCATAGCCAGAGAATCACTTACAATGGCTTCTCTTCCTGCTTCCGCATTGTTACCTCGAGTGTTCCTCAAGAATCTATCCTTGCCCCTCGGCGACACATCCGAAAGCACAGCGTTAGTTTTCACATGTATGCTGATGACAGCGCTACCTCACCACCAACTCTCTCCCTTCTTCCACTGTTGCTAAACTATCAGTCTGCTTATCCAATATCCAGTACTGGATGAGCAGAAATTTCTTCCTATTAAATATTGGGAAGACTGAAATTTAGTTTTCGGTCCTCACTCCAAACTCTTTTCCCTAGCTACCGACTCCATTCCTCTCCCTCACAAAACGTTCTGAGATTAAGCCAATCTGTTCGCAACCTTGGTGTCACGTTTGGCCCAGAAATGAGCTTCTGACCTCATATTCGTGCCATCACTAAGACCGCATAAATCTACCTCTGTAACATAGCCCAACTTGGTCCCCGTCTCAGCTCATCTGCTGCTGAAACCCTCATTCATAACTTTAATACCGCTAGACTTGACTATTCCAACCCAAAACTCTGCTGCCCATGTCTTAACTCACACCAAGTCCTGTTTCCCTATCACCCCTCTGCTTGCTGACCTACATTGGCTCCCGGTCATGCAACATCTTGATTTTAAAATTCTCATCCTTGTTTTCAAATTCTTCCAAAGCCTCGCCCCCCCCCATCTCTATAATCTCCTCCAGCTCCACAACTCTGAAAGATATCTGCGCTTCTCTAATTCTGGCCTTTTGTACATCCTTGATTTTAATCGTTCCACCCTTGGTGGCCAAGCCTTCTATTGCCTTGGCCCCAAGCTCTGGAATACCTCCCTACACCTTTCTCCTCTCCACCTCATTTTCCTCCTTTTGAGACACTCCTTAAACCTACCTCTTTGACCAAGCTTTTGGTCATCTGACCTAATATCTCCTTTTGTGGCTCGGTGTCATACTTTGTTTTATAATGCTCCTGTAAAGTGCCGTGAGATGTTTTATTATGTTAAAGATACTATATAAATATAAGCTGTTGTTGTGTGTTATATTCATTATTGTGTATTCAGTTTAAACAGATAGTGAGATGCCAGTCTGCAGATAGTAAACAATTCAGTCACATAATGATATGTACAGTAATTTTCTATTGGTTTTACATGAGTTACTATCAATTTTTCAGCACTCTCATGATAAATAGCATAATTAAGCTCTTCAATTCTAGCAGTTGATAACATTCCACCTACAACTAACAGCTGAACTTGGTTGTCACAGGTAGGTAGGTAAGTTTAACTGGTTCTTAGCAGGGCCTTGAGATGAAGATTTTGTGATGGCTTAAAGTTGAATCTTGAGGGGAGAGGAGGAATAGAAGAGTTCAGTACCACTTAGTGTAATCTATTTAGGCCCAAATGAAGCAGTATCCATGATAGCTGTGATGGGCTTCTGTTTAAAATGTTCTATTATTGCAATTACAGCACAGTATGGTCATAAATGCGCTAAAAATGGAAATGTAATGGGGAGGAGAGAAAATTCTAAACTTTGAGTATGTTCTTTCTCTTTGGCTACCAGAAGAATATTATCAGAGGAAGAACTGTGTGCTGTCTCAAAGATACATAGTTGGTTGAGTTGTAAAGGTATCTGCAGTTCCATTTGCTTGATCTCCTGCCAGAAGGCTTTAATTGAGGTTAGGATTCAAAAAGCTCTAAAAATTCAGCATGTTACCTGATGACCTGTCACCCTATAGCCACTTAACATTATATTCATAGTACAATCAAACACATTAAATATCTAATAAAACTATTTTGGACACAGTTATGCAATAGGAGATGCTTTGTGCTTGATGTGTAGTGAAATCATATCTGCATAAATGCTTTTATGACTTTGCAGTATATAGCACACAGGAAATCCTCCCCAACAGCTAAGAGTTTGGTTTAATTATACGTATTATTTTGTTTGGGAATATATTCTAATCTTTTACATTTTACTGTATATCAGGATTCTCCAAATATTGATTCCGAAAAGATGACAGGAATGTTTTCAAGAGGTTGTACAATAATCAGTTTTTAATCCCTGCAAGTTTAAATATTATATTGGGTTTCTTCTCCACTGCAGTTAAAATAGTGTTTGATAATCTAGTGTCCTAGGCCCAAACATCTGCAGCTGCTTCATAAGGTTAGAAGTGGGGATGTTCGCACAATGTTCAGCACCATTCACAACTCCTCAGACACTGAAGCAGACTGTGTCCACATGCAGCAAGACCTGGACAACATTCAAGCTTGGACTAATAAGTAGCAAGTCACATTCACGCCACACAAGTGCCAGGTAATGACCATTTCCAACAAGAGAGAATCCAACCGTCTGCCCTTGACATTCAATGGCATTACCATCGCTGAATCCTGCACTATCAATATCCTGGGGATTACCATTGGCCAGAAACTGAACTGGACCAGTCACATAAATGCTGTGGCTACAAGAGCAGGTCAGAGGCTAGGAATTCTGTGGCGAGTAACTCATCTCCTGACTCTCCAGAGCCTGTCCACCATCTACAAGGCACAAGTCAGGAATGTGATGGAATATTGTCCACTTGCCTAGATGAATGCAGTTTCCAACAACCCTCAAGAAGCTCAACCCCATCCAGGACAAAGCAACCCACTTAATTGGCACCCCATCCACCACTTTCAACATTCACTCCCTCCATCACCGACGCACAGTGGCAGCAGTTTGAACCGTCTACAAGATGCACTGCAGCAACGCACCAAGGCTCCTTCAACAACACCTGCAAAACCCGCAACCTATACCATCTAGAAGGACAAAGGCAGCATGGGAACACCACAACCTGCAAGTTCCCCTCCAAGCCACACACCATCCTGACTTGGAACTATATCGCTGTTCCTTCACTGTTGCTGGGTCAAAATCTTGGAACATCCTCCCTAACAGTACTGTGGTTGTAGCTGCATCAGATGGACTGCAGCAGTTCAATAAGTCATCTCCACCACCACCTTCTCAACAGCAGTTAGGGATGGGCTATAAATGCTGGCCTAGTCAGCGACCCTCACATCCGTGAAAGAATAAAAACTAGGAATTGTCGACAACATTGAAATGTTTAAAAATTAGATTTTCTTTTTTTTAGGTGGGCTGTGAGCGTCGCTGGCAAGGCCAGCATTTATTGCCCATCCCTAATTGCCCTTGAGGAGGTGTGGAGAACCAACTTCTCAAACCATTGCAGTCCATGTGGAGTAAGTATGCCCACAGAGCCGTTAGGGAGGGAGTTCCAGGATGTTGGCGTGGCGACAATTGAAGGAGCAGCGATATCCTTCCATGTCAAGATGCTGTGTGGCTTGCAGGGGAACCTGCAGGTGATGGTGTTTCCAAGCGTCTGCTGCCTTGTCCTTCTAGGTGGTAGAGGTCTGGGGTTTGGAAGGTGCTATCAAATGAGCCTTGGTGAGTTGCTGCAGTGCATCTTGTAGATGGTACACACTACAGCCACTGTGTGCTGGTGGGGAGGGAGTAAATATTGAAGGTAACAGATGGAATGCCGATCAAGTGGGCTGCTTTGTCCTGGACAGTGTCGAATTTCTTAAGTGTTGTTGGAGCTGCACTCATCCAGGCAAGTGGAGAGTCTTCCATCATACTCCTGACTTGTGCCTTGTAGATGGTGGAAAGGCTTTGGGGAGTCAGGAGGTGAGTTACTCAATGCAGAATTTCCAGCCTCTTACATGCTCTTGTATCCACCGTATTTATATTGGTGGTCCAGTTAAGTTTCTGGTCAGTGGTAACCCCCAGGATTTTAATAGTGGGGGAATTCAGCGATGGTAATGCCGTTGAATGTCAAGGGAAGGTGATTAGATCCCTCATGTTGGAGATGGTCTGGGCCGAGCTCTTGTGTGGCATGAATGTAACTTGCCACCAACGATCCCAAGTCTGAATATTGTCCAGGTCTTGCTGCTTATGGGCATGGACTGCTAGATTATCTAAGAAATTGCAAATGGTATTGAATACTGTGCAATCATCAGTGAACATCCCCAATTCTGACCTTATGATGAAGGGATGGTTAACGATGATTTAGCTGAAGGTGGTTGGGCCAAGGACACTACCCTGAGGAAATCCTGCAGCGATGTCCCATAGCTGAGATGATTGGATTCCAACAACCACAACTATCTTCCTTTATGCAAGGTAAGACTCCCCAATTCCCATTGACTTAAATTTTGCCAGTGCTCCTTGATGCCACGCTTGGTAAAATGCTGCCTTGATGACAAGGGCAGTCACCCTCACCTCTACTCTGGAATTCAGCTCTTTTGTCCATGTTTGGATCAAGGATGTAATGTCGTGTGGAACTGAGTGGCCCTGGCAGAATCCAAACTGAACATTTGTGAGCAGGTTATTTCTGAGCCGCTTGATAACACTGTTGACAACACCTTCCATTACTTTGTTGATGATCAAGAATGGATTGTTTGGGTAGTACTTGGTTGGATCAGATTTGTCCTGCTTTTTGTGGACAGGACACACCCGGTCAATTTTCTGCATTGTCAGGTAGATGCTAATGTTGTAGCTGAACTGGAACAGCTTGGTTCAAGGCCCTGCCAGTTCTGAAGCACAGATCTTCAGTACTACAGCCGGAATGTTGTCAGGGCCCATAGCCTTTGCTGTATCCAGTGCTTTCGGCAATTTCTTGATATCATGTGGAGTGAATTGGATTGGTTGAAGACCAATATCTGTGATGCTGGGGACCTCAGGAGGAAGCCGATATAGATCATCCACTCAGCACTTCTGGCTGAAGGTGGTTGTGAATGCTTCAGCTTTGTCTTTTGCACTAATGTGCTGGGTTCCCCCATTATTGAAGATGGGGATATTTGTGGAATCTCCTCCTCCTGTTAGTTGTTTAATTGTCCACCACCATTCACAACTGGATGTGGCAGGACTACAAATCTGTTGGTTGTGGGATCGCTTATCTCTGTCTATCTCAAGCTGCTTCCAGTGCTTATCTTGCATGTAGTTCTGTGTTGTAACTTCACCAAGTTGGCACCTCAATTTTAGATATACCTGGTGTTGCTCCTGGCATGCCCTCCTACACTCTTCATTGAACCAGCTTTGGTCCCCTGCTTTGATGGTACTGGTAGAGTGAGGGACATGCCAGGCCATGATGTTGCAGATTGTGGCTGAATAAAAATCTGCTGATGATATTGACCCACAGTGCCTCATGGATGTCTTATTGTGAGCTGCTGAATCTGTCTGAATCTATCCTACTTAGCACAGCGGTAGTGCCACATAACGTGATGGATGATGTCCTCGGTGTGAAGACAAGACTTCACCTCACAAGGACTGTGCGGTGTTTGGTCCTACCAATACTGTCAAGACGGATGCATCATCACCTGCCACAGGCCCAGTCTGGCAGATAAGTCCTTCAGGACTCTGCTAGATTGGTCAGTAGTGGTGCTACCGAGACACTCTTGGTGATGAGCATTGACATCCCCCATCCAGAGTACATTCAGTGCCCTTCCTACCCTCAGTGCTTCTTCCAAGTGGTGTTCAACATGGAAGAGCACGGATTCATCAGTTGAGGGAGGGCGGTAGGAGGTAATCAGCAGCAGGTAATCAGCAGGAGATTTCCTTGCCCATGTTTGACCTGATGCCTTGAGATTTCATGGGGTCCGGAGTCAATGTTGAAAACTCCCAGGGCCACTCCCTCCCGACTGTATACCACTGTGATGCCACGTAAAGGCCTGCTCAGGTCGGGAAAAAAGAACACGACCCGAACCCAACCGAACCACAGCGGACCCGAGCCCTACCCAGCCCGAGTCCCTCCGATTTTGCCCCAAGCCCGACCTGACCATCCGTTTGCTTACCTTCCTGACACGGAATCTGCAAGAAGCTGCAGCGCATGCGTGATGACGTTATAGTGACGTCACTCGTTCACTGCACAGACTCAGTTTCGTCCCGGACTCCCAGCTCAGGCAAGTTTTTTTAATTTCAATACTTAACAGCAGAGCACTTACCGTGTGTGTCCGGCCCTACCCGACCCGACCCGACTCGACCTGGACTCGGCCCGACCCGACCTGAGCCCGAAAGCCGTACCCTGAAGATGGGCCCGACCCGACCCGAGCCCGACAGATGCCGCCGGGTCCCGTCGGGTTTGGGTTGGGTAGCAGGCCTCTACCGCCACCTCTGGTGGGTCTGTCCTGCCGATGGGACTGGACATACCCACGGTTGGTGATGGAGGAGTCTGAGACATTGGCGGTAAGTTATGATTCGGTGAGTATGATTATGTCAGGCTGTTGTTTGACTAGTCTGTGCACAGCTCTCCCACCTTCGGCACAAGTTCCCAGATGTTACTGTGGAGGACTTTGCAGGGTTGACTGGGCTGTGTGTGGCTTTGCCATTGCCTAGGTAAATGCCAGGTGGTCTGTCTGGTTTTATTCTTCAGCTTTTCTGAAGCAGTTTGACACAACTGTGTGGCTTGCTCGGCCATTTCTGAGGGCAATCAAGAGTCAACCACATTGCTGTGGGTCTGGAGTCACATGTAGGCCAGACCAGGAAAGGATAGCAGACTTGATGAACTCGATGGGCTGAATAGCCTCCTTCTAGTAAATTATTCTATGACTCTAAATGCTTTAACATTATCACTGCTGTGATGCACTTGCCTTCCTGTATCACCTATTGTATGTTGTGTATTTACGCGGCCGGGATTTCAATGGCTTAGCAGCGGGTAGTATTTGATATGCCATTCCTCGGGCTAGAGTTAACTGCATATTTCAGAATAAATGAGTGACTGAAATATAAAACTCAATACCAAAAGCAACCACAAATATGTCAGTATTGTTGTCACTTTTGTTACTAGGGCAACCATTGGTAAATATAAACAATGGCTGGAGGATTGTGGATTTCTCAAGATCATTATGTAATTTTGTAAAAGTATGTATATTTTGCCTGTCATTGTAAGATTTGGAAAACTATGAAGTAACAGCACTGTGCTTTTCATCATACATTTAAAAAAAACCATTGCTCTGTTTGTCAGCATAACATTTTTGTTTTAGTATTTCATGCACGTGACATTTATCTGTGATTAGCATTTGATACTGAACTGTTGATGTGAGGAGACTTAAAATATCGGCAAATAATACCAACTAACCTAATACAACTATATTCAGCTGTAGAGATTACAGTGAAAGGATATTTTAAAAAAAACTTTTTTTATGTCTGTTTATTTGAGAAATGGTAAGTTAACAAGTGAACCCATAAGTAAGCTGCCTGAGTGGCACCTGTAAGTAAGTTCAACACTTCCAGTGTCATCCTATATCAACTGTACTCCATGCAAGTGCAGCTTTCCTCACTGAGGACTTGGAATTGCTGAATTTACCCTGACAATCCATATTGTTCTTACTCTGTCCCTGTGAACCTTTGTCCATCTCTCTCTAAGTATATCTTGCATGTCTGCTAGCTCTCTTGTTTGTTTGTCTCTCTTCTGCATGCCCTCCTCATTTCCAAGAAACATATTTTTCTTTTTCATAGAATTAAAGACTGACTCCTCTTCTTTTGTAAAGACAATTAATGAAAGTTAAGATAGTCGTCGCAAGCCATTTGCTTCAGTTTCTTTTGTCCTATTGTTAATGTTTGACCAATCAGGATACACCTGCGATTACACACTTTTCCAGCTCCTCAATTGCTAGTTAAATAGTATAAGTTCTGATTCATTTGTGCATCCGGCTGTGAAGTGAACAAATTTGTGTAAGATAGAAGCAATGAGCTCTTAAAGTCTATTTTATGATTTATGATGTAGAGATGCTTATTAGCAACTTTTTGTTCAGGGCAGTGGCTTAGGAAGTCTCTGTAGACTCTCAAAACTTGGTTCCCAAACATGTCAACTTGAGATAGACTAACAACTAGCCATAAGAAGTGTGAAATATATTTTATAAGTTGATAAAGAACACAAGGAAAGAGAAGTATGTCGCTGCCTTAGTATGGATACGAGGCACTAAAGGTGATGATTTTAGAAGGGTGGCACAGTGGCGCAGTTGTTCGCACTGCAGCCTCACAGCTTCAGCGACCTGGGTTCAATTCTGGGTCCTGCCTGTGCGGAGTTTGCAAGTTCTCCCTGTGACTGCGTGGGTTTCCGCCGGGTGCTCTGGTTTCCTCCCACAGCCAAAGACTTGCAGGTTGATGGGTAAATTGGCCATTGTAAATTGCCCCTAATGTAGGTGGTAGGAGAATGGTGGGGATGTGGTAGGGAATATGGGGTTAATGTAGGATTAGTATAAATGGGTGGTTGTTGGTTAGCACAGATTTGGTGGGCCGAAGGGCCTGTTTCAGTGCTGTATCTCTAAATAAATAAATGCTCATACAGTAACATTGGTGGATATAAAGCCGGAAATGTGCAAAGGTATTATGTGTATGAGGGACATAATATATGTGACTCTTCTAACTTTTTTTTAAATCCAACAATGAAAAAACTAAATGTTCACACAACTAAACAAACAGCGGGGACTCAAGACATCTTACTGATTCATATTTCTTCCATGTGTAATGGCCAAAGTTTTAATGAACTATAGGGCAAGGACTGGGACAGATGGGCCGCTCAAGCAAAGGTTTCTGTCAATGCATGAAGAGCATATGTGGTAATTCATAGGGAGAAGACTTGCAAGGAGTTAGTCTTACTGAGATTGGAACACAGTCTGGACTACTGGTATGTGACATATCTATCATATATTCTATGATTTGCACCATCAGTGTTTTCATTCATGCTGCACACTGCTTTATGTCGTGAAAATACAATATTCAAAATGGAGAAGTATACTTATTTGCTAATTATATTCTATTTGCTGCTTTCGCAGAGCATAGAGAAGGCAGACGTCTTACTAGAGCAGTCAAACATGAGCATTCACCACAGCACCAAACAGCATCACTTTCACTGAAATCCATGAGAAGCCCAGATACGTAGCTTTATAGCCATTTAGTGGAAGCAGCAACTAAGTACAAGCTAACAGGTAATGAAGCAACAGCAGGGAAGGTGATGATTGAGGACAGGAGATGCAGGACTGAAGCCGCATGTGTTGAATGCCCCTCTTTTGTCATCTGATGATATACACCTTAGGAGGCCTGCTTTTCAACAGAGATTGCTACAACACATGCACCATGTTAAGCAAGCACTTGACATTATACCCACAGCAGTGGAACAGATGGAAAAACAGTTGTCTGCTTTGCTGTCTGCAGAACTAACGACAACTGTATTGGCAATTGCAGTTATGTAGGCCACAGATGTAGCAATAGAAGCAACTCTCTCAAATGCTCATATTCCTGCTATGAACACTTAGGGTTTCAAAGAAAGAAAGAGCAAATAACTTGCATTTATATACCATCTAATCATGACCTCAGACTTTAAAATGAATCAATTACTTTCGAAGCACAGTTTTGTATAGCAAGCTCCTATGAAAAAAATGAATGAATAATCAGCTGACTGTTTTTCGTGATGTTGGTTAAAGGGCGATGCTGCCCAGGACACCATGAGAACTCACTGCTCTTGGTCAAATAATGTCAAGGGGCCTCTTCCACTTGAGCAGGAAGATGGGGGCTCAGTTTTATGTCTCATCTGAAAGATAGCACCCCTGAGAATACAGAACTACCTTAAGATGGGCTTCTGAATCCAAATCACCTTGCCAGTTAGCTGAACAGTCAGTCACCACTGCTATTTCCTCAGCTGGCAAAGTACTACTGAATGCAACACCTGCGCAAGTAGTAAAGAAAGAATTATTGCCTTTCATGACTCCAGGAGGCCCCAAAGCATTTTGCAGCCAATTGTGTATTTTGAAGTGAAAATACTGTTGTAATGTTGGGAAAGGCAGTGGCCAGTATGCACACAACAAGGTCCCATGATCACCCGTGAAACAAATAACAAAGACAATAACAAATAGCACCTTTGACTGAATAAAACATCCCAGGGTGCTTTGCAGTAGAATTATAAAACAAAATGTGATACTGAGCCACATACAGAGATATTAGGTCAGATGACCAAAAGCTTGCTCAAAGAAGTCAGTTTTAAGGAGTAAAGAAAGTCGAGAGGTTTAGGGAGGGAATTCCAGAGCTTAGGGCGTAGGCAGCTGAAGGCACAGCCACCAACGGTAGAGCGATTAAAATCGGGGTTGCTCAAGAGGCCAGAATTAGAGGAGCACAGATATCTTGGAGGGCTGTCGTGCTGGAAGACGTTACAGACATAGGGAGGAGTGATGCCATGGAGGGATTTGAAAACAAGGATGAGAATTTTAAAAACAAGATGATGCTTGACCAGGAGCCAATGTAGGACAGCGAGCACAGGGGTGATAGGTGAATGGGACTTGGTGCGTGTTAAGAGACTGGCAGCAGAGTTTTTGATGGCCTCAAGTTTATCGGCGGGGAGGAGTTGGAGAGTAGAATGCGGGAGACAGCCAGGTATGTGTTGAAATAGTCAAGTCTAGAGGTAACAAATGCTTGAATGAGGGTGTCATGATGAACTGAGATGGGGGGGAAGTCGGGTGATGCTACAGAGGTGGAAATAGGCGGTCTTAGTGATTGTGCGAATATGTGGTCGGAAGCTCACCTGAGGGTCAGATAAGACACCATGATTGTGAACAGACTGCTTTAGTCTCAGACTATTGCCAGGGAGGAGGATGGAGTCAATAGCTAGGGGACAGATATTGGAGTGGAGACCGAAAACAATGGCTTCAGTCTTCCCAATATTTAATTGGATGAAATTTCTGCTCATCCAATGTTGGATGTCAGATAAACAGTCTGATAATTTAGCAACAGTGGAGGATTCAAGAGAGGTAGCTGGGTGTCATCAGCGTACATGTGAAAACTAATTAACCCTGTGCTTTTGGATGACGTCGTTGAGGGGCCGCATGTAGGTGAGTATTATGAGGGGCCAAGGATAGATCCTTGGGGGACACTAGAGATAAATGTGCAGGAGTGGGAAAAGAAGCCATTGCTAGTGATATTCTGGCTATGATTAGATAAGCAAGAATGGAACCAGGTGAGAGCAGTACTACCCAGCTGGATGACAGAGAACCATTGGAGGAGGATGGTGTGGACAACCATGTCAATGGCTGCAGACAGATTGAGAAGGATGTGGAGGGAAAGCTTACCTTGTCACAGTCACATAGGATGTCATTTGTGACTTTGATGAGAGCTGTTCGGCACTGTGATGAGGACAGAAACCTGATTGAAGAGATTCAAAAATGGAATATCGGGATAGATGGGCACAGATTTGGGAAGCGACAACACATTCAAGGACGTTGGAGAGAAAGGGCAGGTTGGTTATCAAGTGGTATTTTGCAAGGACAATGGGGTCAAGGCTTGTTTTTTTGAGGTGGGGAGTGAGGGACAACACCTGAAGAGAACCATGAGCAATATTAGCTCGCATGGGGACCAGGAGAGGAAGTTGAGTTGTCAGCAGGTTAGTGGGAATAGGGTTGAGGAACCAGGAGGTGGGTCTCAGGGACAAGATGAGCTCGAAGATGGCATTTGGGGAGTTAGGAGAGAAACTAGAGAAAGATGCACATTCAGGTCTGGGGCAGGGACAGCATTCGAGGAAGTTTGGCCAGGTGGGTTAGTGAAAGTGCGACAGAGGCAGCTGATCGGATGGTTTTGATTTTAGTGACAAAGAAGTCCATGAGCTCCTCGCACTTATTATTGGAGGTGAGAGCGGAGGGAAAGGGGGTTAAGAAGACAGTTTGCTGTAGAGAAAAGAAGTCGAGGGTTATCTGCCGATTGTCCGCCATATCCTTTCAAGTCTGCATCCCTTGGATTTAAGGGAGTGGAGATGAGGGTTGTGCCAAGGGGAACAGCCAGGGTGCGAGAGAGTAGTGGAGCAGGGGAGGGCATCAAAGGTTGAGGCAAGCTTGTGGTTGAGCAAATCAGCAGCTGCAGAAATGTTGTGGTGAAGGAAGGGCCAACGGCTAGACAGTTAAGAAAATGCAGTTGCAAGTGAATTGAGGGATAGTTTTTTTCCAGGAGCCGACACAGAAGGAAGTAGGTTTGGGTCGTGGAAGGGGGATGTGGCTGGAGATTGATACCAGGAAGTGATCAGAGATGGCTTTATCTGTGATTGGTATGATGGGACCAGCAAGACTATATGAGATGGCAAGGTCAACGGGGTGGCTCTGAATATGGGTTAGGGAGTTTATATGTGTAAATGCAGGAAAAAAGCACACTTAATGCATGAAGATTCCAGCTCAGTGTCTCTTTATTCCATTGACACCAAACAGGAAAGTACACTTGTGAAGACTAAAAACTTTTCTTAAAGAAACAAACTTATTACAGTGAACGATCGTTGCTCACCACCCTGAAGCAGGAAAACTGTTGGCAGTTTAATTCTTTGTTTCAAATCAGCAGTGTTGCATACTTGTATGTTAAACAATGGACACAGTACTACCTCACTTCAGCAGGAGTGTAGGTTTCTGACCCTGAACCTGACTCTCTCACCCATTTACCCCACTCTTCACAAGGGGGTTTTAGACTTAAATACTGTCCAGGTTTTAGACTTAAATACTGTACTTGAAGTACTGCAAGAATAACATTGAGAGCAGGTGCGCTCATGGCTCACCTGTTACTAGTTCCACTTGAAACCATGAGCCACAGAGTACCTTGGTATCCAGATGACTAAAGGCCACTTCTCAATCTCTTGGGTTTCCGTGCTGTCTAGCTAGTTCTCCATTGACCTTGGTAGCTGGATGCACACTCCAATCTCCCCTTGCCGGCACCGTTTCCCAATCACTGACCTTAGGTCACTCCCTCCTGCTCTTTCTTCTCCTGCCTATGCTTCAGCCTGCTGCACGTGGCTGTCTGGCTCCACCCCCGAGTCTGCCGAAGACACTGCTCCAGTCCTCGAAGGGACTTCGGGTGCCAACAATTGCCCTAGCCTGGCACTCCCCACCACCACCGGCACCTACTGGCCCAGAGGTGTGCACGCTAAGGAGAATGCCCGATGAAGCAGAAGCTGCTCCAGACTCTGAGAAAATGCTTGCTCATCGGTTCACAGCAGCTGATGAGGAGACAGTGTGACCGTCCCACTGACCATACACATGTTTTGCTGGTATTGGTTGAGGATTAATGTTGGCCAGATCATCAGGAGAAATTCCCAGTTCCTGTTTGGATCTTCAGGATATGGGGTCTTTTAGGTCTACTCGAGAGGGCAGACCTTGGTTTAATGTCTCATTCGAGCGGTGGAACCTCTGACAGTTCAACTTCCCTCAGCACTGCAGCCTAGATTATGTGCTCAATTCTCTGCATTGGGGCCTAAACCCATTATCTTCTGATTCAGAGACATGTGTGTTTCTACTGAGTCAAGACTGACACCTAGAAACCTCCTATCCATTACCTAAATTCATGCATCATAAAGTATAATTTAGAATACCATGAAAGTTCACACTATATTCACTTGTTCAATAAATAATACATTCATTTAATAAACATCTTGTTCTATTGTACAGGAGAAGAGAAGGCATGATTTTTTGAGAAGCAAATCTAAGTAAACATATTCCATTCTGGTGCATAACTCTAAAGGTATAACAAATAGCAGGTTCTTAATTGTAATTATGTTCAGTGGAAAGTTTTTATGGATAAATGTATACCTCCCTTGAAGCTCAGGGAAGTAGTTTCCCTGTTTACTTTATCTCCTATGCTTTTGCTAGCACCTGCACACTTAATCACAGAATTTACTGTACAGAAGGAATACATTCAGCCCATCAAGTCTTTGCCATGAAAGATCTACTTTTTCTTTTCAGTTCGTTTTTAATTTCAATTCCTTACAGCTGCGCCTCATTCAGGTGCGTAGTGAGGCCCATCTTCATAGCAGTATTCTGCAGCATGCATTATACTATTACAATTTCCTGTAGTCATTTGGGAATATTCCAAGATCCCCTCTTCTCCACCTCCACCCACCCCCCTCCACCTCCCCACCATCAGTCCAAACATCTGAAATATTGCTTTAGCACCCAGCTGTTTTGCTATATGAGGAGCCTGGTTCATGAATGCGCACTGTTGTATCTAATTGTTGTTGGTCTATGGGTGTTGTGCAGGGATGTCAGCTGCCACAGTTGCACTATGTAGCTTGTATTTGAGATGCTGACTTTCCACCTTTTCTTCCAAGAGCTGTATAGCATTTGATTACCTCAGAACTAAAGCATTGTACATACTCCCCAGCATGTGAATATTGACAGGTGTAATTTCCTGGCAGTGGCTGCATACAGTTTGTGTGCTGATTGAATAATGTCCTTGCCTATTTACAGATGCCCAATGATTTTTGTTAGGCTCACAAATTGCTGTGAGTGTACAGTATCTTGTACCTTGTTGAAAAAAATCAATGTGGTAAAGCTATAACTGCTTCTCTTGCTGGTGCTTGTAATCCATACTGAAGGATACGTAGGTGTTTGCCTGACAAAACAAGCCTTCATTGTGTCCTTAAGGCAGCAGTCGTTGGCATACTGGCTGATTTCCTGCAACATCCACCGCAGATGTCTGGAAGAATGCTATGGCATGAAAGTTTAGGGAAGTGGCAACCTTTACTGCCACTGGCTGTGCAGTGCAGATAATTGACTGCCCATTGCAGAATATCATAAACAGAATAGCAGACAAAAGGGCCAGCTTCCTGCTGAACCTGAGCCTCACATTACACTGCAGCCCTGTAAGGTCTGGACAGCTGCTGCTCTTTTGGGTGATCTGTCTCTGGAGGAGTTTTTCTGTGAGTGATGCACCTCCATAGTCTGTGTTCTAAGATTCTCCTCAAGCTCCTGCTATATTTTGTGGTAGCCAATGCCTGCATCTGTGATGTGGGGATGAAACATTAATCACTTCTGACAGTGGTTTGGTGAACCTTTGAAATTTTTCCCTTCATTCATAAGATGAACACAGAAGTATGAATGCGAGTAATAGACCATATTTTTATATTTAACTCACCATAAGGAAAACTACACAAATTTATCTTGATTGGCCTTTAACTAGAATTTAAAGTCCATAAGAAACGTTTGTATATAGGCCAACTTTCGTAAATACAATTTAGCATGAAAGCAGAGAAAGCAAAGTAAGAAAATACAGTACTGTTAACTATCATTCTTGCTCATTTGTTTACTTACATCTACTTTTTCGTTGAACCTTACTTTCCAGAACAAAATATAAAGTATGGAATTCTGGGGTGGTGGAAGAACAGGCGTGATCCCAAATGGAGGGGAAGGCTGCAATTTGGGAAAGTGCCATGATCCGCTAGAATGCCACCTTTACAACTTTTGCACTACATTGAGATAGTGGAGTTTGTGGATCTTCTCTGGCCTGCTCCTATTTTGTCAGGAACCAGCTTTAGTTACATGTCTGGGGCATTTCTGGGCTACTCTAGCAACTGCTCCTAGCAGGCCCTGTGGATCCTTTGCCTTGGGAGAGATAGCATGGGTTCTTTTCTGGGCCGACCAAAGAAAAGAATGATGGTCCATCCCCGTGGAACTGATGATTTTGCACTCAGGAAAAATTTTGAAGGACTTTCTATCTTTACTTCCCTTGGACTGATTCAGACCTCGAATGCCTCTTTTCAAAGCGGCATCATGCTGCTCTAAACTCTGCCTCTTTATCAGGATAGGTGTATGCCACTACAGACATAAGCCGCTACTCTGAGTATTGAAATATCTCTATCCCGGAGATTTGAGATAGGATCAACGGCAGAACATGGTAGTAACCAACTATCCTGCCTCACTTTACTTATGCCCCATGTAGGCATTTTGCAGTATTTCTAAGCTGTGGAGTTCTGCTACTGTGCCATATTATCTGCCTTCTTTCTAGACTGTGGTTTCAGCATTACTTTTTAAGGCCACTTAAGTAACAATGAGAGTCATTTTCAACTTTCACTGCCTGGATGGTAACCTAGTCAAGTGGTTTGCCTGCCCAAATATCATTCCATTGAAACCAATGGGTACTACAATGGGCAGGCAATCTTCTCCCCCAGGTTACTGTCCAGGTGATAAAGTTGAAAATTACCAGCAATGTTTCTTAATTGATACAAGCATACATTCATGTAATGGCCACACTTTTTTTGATAATGACAAGAAATGAGTAATTACTTAGAAGGACATTACATAAAGCAAGCCTGGTCTTGACAATCAATGATACAGTATCTCTATTAAATATGAAATTTCAATAATTGTTTTTAAATTAGGCTATATTAATGAAAAATGAACAAACATGCTTTCATAAAGTATATAACCTATCAATTTTATTCATGAATCTTACAAAAATACATACTTGCCAAAATATTAGTCTTCCTTTGCTTCAATATTCTAAAATTATAAATTCATGTTGAAAATGTGATTGCCATTAAAAGCCCTTGGTGATTTGCAATGATGGTTTACATAACTTAAAATACATAATTTTAAACTAATCTGAGAAATATTTAGCCGGTATATTATCTTTTGTTAAATTACGTCAAACGATGGTCAATAGTTGGTTCACACATTTCTTTTTGTCAGTGACTATAAAGCATTAGTATCTGATGCCAAAAAAGCACGCAAATTCTACAGACTGTGAGTACAATACAGATATTTCTGAAAGAGTCGACGGTAATTGCATTAGATGGTTGACCAAACTTTTTGGCTGGCCAAAAAGAAATTAGAATGGGTATATTTCTTGGATGATGTTTCTATGATGTGACGTATAAGGCTGAAAGATCTATGCAAGTGCTGTACTAATTAGTCGTGTTTGTTAATTAGTATTTCTGTCGGTTGCATTTATTGGTAGCAAGTGTTTCCGTCAGCAGTGACGTGAATTTACAGGATGGAAACTTGAAACTTTCGTCACTCCCTGTGATTCAAGGATTATGAGTATATTGTGACACTCTAAGCTCAAGCAGACTTCCCACGTTTCTATTGTGTGGCATTTGCTAAATAAATATCCTTGTTCGACAATCACTGAGGAATGCTGATGGGGAAACTGCATTCTTTTCTCTGTATCCTTCTGGTTTGGCTTAAATCCAGGCAATTACGTAAAATTAAAGGGAAGAAATCAGATTATTAGGTCCCCTGAGTGAGTGCTAATGAGCATCATCAACACCCGCCTCCCTTTATGCAGAGCAATAGTCTGTAGGATTTGCCATGCAGACGTGACAATAGAGCAGCACCTGTGTTACTGCTTGTCAACTGACATTTCCACTTTGACATACAGACGTAGTAGATCATGAAGCCCAGATAATGGTGCTATGGTATTTTAACAAAAAAAAAGGCAAAGACAAACTACTCGAGACTTGCTTGATATGCTCACAGAGGAGGAATATATTTTAAGCTGAGCTACAATAATTTAGGAGTTTTTTGTAGCAAAACAGTTTGGAAGATTTCTGACAAAGGTTCAGTGAGAGTGAGTGACTCCTTCAGTTCTAGAACGAGTATTGTTTTCATGAATATATGATCACGAAACATTTTTATTTATCTATACAAACATGTAGCAGAAATCAGATTTAAGTATTGGGGGTAATAGTCATGACAACAATTGTGTGGTGTTCTGGTTAATTCCTTCCTCAGATAGTAAAATGTTTGGAAGAATTTTATCTGCCCTATTCCACACCACCACCCTGCCCCACTGCACCCCCCCACCCCCACAAGGGCAGATGGAATCATCTACTGACACTCACTGGGTTGGCTCACTCATGGAGAATGGTATTGAAGGGCGCCTATGGAACTGACTCTCACATGAGTTAATGCCTCCCCAGAAAAGTAGGGGCAAAACAGGAGGTGGAGAACAACTGTATTTTCCAATTCCATGTTGAATCGTTTAGGGATCGTGAGATGCTAGCACTCATGGAAAAGACTGCAATATCACTTGTATCAGGAAATCATTTTCTACACTCCATTCCTGTTTGCCATTATGTTGTATTAAAACAGCCTTCCTCCCCACTTGAAAAGTGACAGGAATACTTACTTCTGTTTTCCTTGGTGATGACTGCCTAAAGCCCAACCCTAGCATCCTGGCACAGTTTACCGTAAGGCAGCAGGATACAATAAGTTCACTGCTGCATCTCTATCTGAATGTCCACAGAAGCTGATGGGGCTGAATAATGTGTTGTGCTCCACTTAAAATATAAAATATCAGAATGAATTGGCTAACTAATGGTTTGTTTATATTCAATGCTTTGACTATTCATGTGTATACATCATGGACAAATCCATTGAGCTTTGAACAAAAGAGTTAAATAAGACTACTGGGTTAAGTAGCATAATTCTGCTAAGTTATATTTCGGTGCATAAACAAATGTAATGGTACTTCATAACATGAGCATGCCCAGTGGATGAACGTGATGAATCTACAACAGATTCACTTGATCTGGGGACTCTGCCATACCCCAGAATGGTGACTTTGATTTAGCAAATCTTAACTTCTAAGCAGGAATTGCTGTGATGAGCAGAAATTATTTATAGTAAACTGAAATTGCATAATAATGTGACTAATAAGTTGAAATAAATAATTTTAATAATGTGGAATTCAAGTCAGCCTTGCATTTACCTTCTGACCACAAATCTGCTTTCAGAAAAATTTGTTTACTGAATTTTACAGAGTTGAAGCATAATGAAGCCAACAAAGAACTCAAGTGAGGAAACAGCCTTTTTTTCTAACAGCAGGTGAAGCTAGGCTTTAGAAATAAAAGGTGTTAATATTTGTCAAGATGTTTTGCCATAATAGAGCAGTTGATTCTTAATTAGGGAAATTTCATCTATCATAGTCAACAATTATGACCTCCTGTATCATGGCTTGTCATGAATAATCAATGAGGGCTGATTAATATGCATGAGCAGCAGTCTATATAGTGTGCGCTGAAGCACGATACAGCAGCTTGACTAAAGCAGAGCAGGAAGCGTGTTCAGAGTCAGCAACTGAGTGAGAGAGGAAGAGCCAGTTTCTTTCTGTGATCTGGGCTGCCTCTGCTACCAGTGTGATTTGTCTCAGCTGAAGTGATTTACCTAGGTTACTTCAAGTGACATCCACATGAATGACAGTTAATTGAGCCAGTTTAAGAAAAAAATCTGGACAAGGAAGGCTTTCTATCCATACTTTTTCAACATGGGGTGCAACTTGTGTTCTCTGCAGAAAAAAGAAGAGCAGTACAAACTGCTGTATGAAGTTTGCCAGGTAATCATGAATTATCAGGTTTTTCTTTGCAATCTGTGGTAGGACATTAAACTAGGAAGTCTGTTCATTGCCTGTTCATGCACACTTTAAACTGGTGAGTACATGAACAGTTGGTGATGCAAGCAAGATTTTCAGACAGTCATAACCTTACTTTTATAAGTCTTCATTATTCAGTAGTAGCGACTACCTTTCTTTGAGCATTTCAAGCAATAGTAGCAATAATACTAGCAATTAGTAATCTTAAAATTTATAGAATAGGATACCATTTAATTGAGATTTTATGAAATGTGTAGATATGTTGATATAATCAGTGTAGGGGATGATTTATAGGTAGAGTGCATGTATATGTGTCTGCCTGTGTGTTTTGCTGGAGTCCGTGACGTTTGGCATATACAAATACATTTAGTGTTTCAGCTGCATATCATATAATAGTTATTAATGTACTAGGGATAAAAGTGTCAATCCCAGGTGAATAGTAAAATCTGGATCATTTCTCTCGTAAGTTTCACTGCTGTTTAACTTTTGAGTTTGTGTCTTAATTTTCTTTACCAGATTAATTCTAACAGTTCCTGGTTCTAAAGTGAAGAGAAAAATGGTTTGTGTACATTTATAGCTCTTCAGATACTCATACATCCATTCATACTAAGTTTATTCTGCCCCTTACCTATTGCAATGTCTACACAGCAGCAGTGGGGGGCAGTGCAGTTCAAGCTGGCAGATAAAAGCTGTTTAAAGTCTGTGCTTTACATTCAGTGTAAAAGCTTTCCACCTATTGAAAATGTTACATGCTATGCATTAATATGGTATTTTACATATGTTCTCTTCTGAATGTCCCAATCAGTTGGAAATCAGATTTTATTTTTGGCTGCAAATTTACTTAATGATGAACATATTTGAATTAAACCATACTGGTAAATTGATACTTTTCGTCAGTACTAAATTGGTATTTTAATTGAAACTAGGACACATTTCAAGCTTTTTATTATACAGTGGTATTAAAAATGTAACAGTCAGTGCAAGATTGAACTGTATGGGAACCTCCAACCTTAGTCAATCTCCTACCAATCAAACAGCATCTATACTAACTGAGTGCAAAGAATGCATGGCAGATAATCTTATTTCTCCAAAGGTACAAAATAGGAAGAGGCAGGGTAAATTCCTGCTTTATAGTGAAAGAGACTAAAGTTGTTATATATGCTTATAGTATAGAAAGCAAAGGAGGCAGCACTAGTTTCTTGCACTCCATTCTGTTTTTTGGTTAGCTGCTGTACCTCTTCCCAGCTGAAGAGTTTCTTGGAGTACCCTTGCTGTATTTCATTTCTAAAATATTCTTGAGCCCAATATTAAATCAGTTGGGGAACTTTTGCTTCAAAGGTTGACTTACTGGTAGTTCCTGTGTTCTTTCTTTGACTATATATACCCAGATAATCCCAAGTGACTATCTTGCTGATATTTGTTGTAAGAAAAAAATTAAGCTTTTCTGTAGACCTTTTGTCATTGTCCAGGTTTCAGTGACAAATATTAAGGTGAATGAGACTTTGCCATTGCCTGATATACTGTGAAATTTATTTTGAAGGTTAATTTAGTATTTGTGTTAATGTTATCCAGTTTGTTTACCGCACTAATCGCTTTGCCAACCTGACCTGATAGTCTAACGCATTGCTGATTTTATTGATGTCTGTCACTAATACTTTATCATCTGTATAATCTCAGTGTGTACTGCCCCTTTCGCCTGTGCACTATTCTTTTTGCTCCTGTACATTACTAAGTCTGATACATTCTCGCTGGATCCCAATTTTTATTCCAAATCACCCTGTTTCTCTATCTTGCCTTTTTAACATAACATTTCCATTTCATCATAGAGCTCCTCTATGATGTGTATAATATAAGGAAACCCATAACAATGTAAAATCTTGCCATAGTATAAGTCTGTCTGGGCAATCAAAGGCTTTTTCAAGATCAGTGAAATTAATGAAGAAGTTGATATCTCATTTGCCCATGGCTTCTCCACAATACTGTAGAGTACAAAAAGTTAATCATGACTTAATCTTCCATTTCTAAATTAATCCTGTTCTTCGTACATTCTCTTATCTGCAATTTAACTAATTCTGTTCAGCAACATGATGTTAAATACTTTTCTTGAGACTAATAGTAAAGTTGCCCCCACCATGCAGCATGATATGTCTCCCTATTTTGGTAGCTTTGTTATTAGATCTTTTCCTTTAGTCTATGAGATTCCTTAGTTGTAATCATGCTTGCTTGGTCAATTGTTTCTTTTGCAATTAACACTCTGCCAACTTGATAATTTCTGTTGCTTTTTTTACCAGCTGTTGCTATCTTTCCAGTCTGCTGCTTGGTTATAATTTTCTTGACACTTTCAAGTTCAAATTTTAGCTTAGGTTCTTTCATTGTTATATCTCGAATCTCCCCTTTTCTTATGTGTCAGACTCTTCAGAACTTCCTGAAAGTATTCTGCCACCATTAAATAGTGTGATTCTTCTGAATACAAAGTCAAATCTCTCGATGTCTTTTATGGAGAGTGACCTTTGTCCTTCTCTGCCTGATAGAATCTTTGTTATCTTGTATAGTCTCAACACTGCATTTGGGCTACAGAATGTCTTCCTTGCCTGCTGTTTGCTGTGCTTCTGCAGCTTGACTATCCATCCAGTTCCCCTTGTCATTTTTGCATTGTCCTTTAAAATGCTTCTCCCAAGACACTTTCCCCATTTCTTTTTCTGGGTTCTGGCAACTTTCAGTATCTACCTTCAGTCTCCTCTTCTGTGTTCTATCAGTAATTAACAACAACTACTTATACAGTATTTTATAATTATAATATATAGTATATATTTTATAATCAGTTATTGTCTTTGCAGCTTTCTTGCCCTTTATGTCAAGAGGTATTTCTTTTACAAAACTACTGCTCAATTTCAAGTCCTGTGTTCTCTCACAGGTGAACTATATGTTTATTCCGTTCACTTTGTTTGCATGCACTGACTTCAAGAGTACTAAGTAGTGCTCACTTCATAAGTATGAACCTCTTTACATCCATAAACAGTAGTTCATCATAAATTAATGGCTGGCATAGATGAGAAGTACATATGAGCAAATGTTCACAAACATGACTCAAGGTAACTCCTCCCTTTATTTTGCAGTATTTTTTTATTGTATATAGATTCTTTTGCTGTATGAAACTTGTGCTGTGTTAAATAATCTTTCAGGTAAACCTCAAATCTGAGTTAGCAAAGGTAACAATTTAAAATTCTGAAAGGCATGTTCATTTTTTCCATTCCTACCTGTAGCAATTGTGATTGCAACAATACAAATGCTAGTCGAAAAACCTGTGCTTATCATCTTCCTGTGGAATTACTGTTGCTATAATTTAAATACTCAAAACTTTTAACTGTTAGCCATGAATACAGTGTGTTTGTGGTGCTATCAGACAAGTACCTAAAGATTAATGTCCATCTTCTACTTTATAATTATTTGGTTAGATGCAATTTGAATTTAATGCATTTGTCAGCCTGCATAATTTGTGTCCTTTTTTGCTGAGGGCTCCACCATTTAGAGACTACTTAAGGTGTCTATGATACTCAAAGAAAGGTCTATGGTTATATCAATACCACTTTAGAATGGGCGGGTGTGGGGGAAATCAGGAAGAAGCTCATTAGAATAACTAACCTGGCATTTCCTATGAGTTCCCCCAGACAATGTGGAAAATTAACTATCTGGCATTGGTGCCATTTCACATTATGGGCAGATAGAAAATTGGGCTACTGCCAACAGGGACGTCACTCTGGATGACCACAAGTGGGAAAATAAACTTGGTATTTTCAAACAGATGACCTCATTATTCATTTGACATTGTTTTCAGTTCCTTTGGTAATGTCATTAAATCTCAGCCACACATCTTGTATTCAGTCCATAACATCAAATGTTTATTCAAAAAAGGGAATATAATTTTGGCAATGCTTGACCATGTGTATTCAGAATTTTATATATCAGGTTTCAATAACAGAACTATAAGCTATCATTGCTTTAAATGCTCTTTGGGGATCTGGATAGGTGCAGTGCATTAGAATATCTGAGGCCAGACTTCAAATCTAGCATAGACTGATGGTTGTAAGGATCCTACATCAGATGAGTTTGGACAGTCTCAGCCCCATTCCTTATGGATATAGGGCCACAACTCTAACTAGTTTGAGTAAATGTTACACTGGTGCAGTAGGGGTGGTCTACGTTTGGGATTAAGGTGTGTTTTGGGGCAGAACAGAGTAAGCTTTACTCAGCACCCTGGTTACTCTCTTGCCCCACCCCTGCTTTATTTGCTTAAAACCTATAACATTTCTAACCTTTGCCAGTTCTGATGAAAGCTCACTGACCTAAAACATTAACTCTGCTTCTATCTCCACAGTTGCTGCCAGACCTGCTGAGTATTTCCAGCATTTCTTGTTTTTATTCCTGGTAATGGAAATGGCCGTGCTGGTACAGGGCTAAGGAGCAAAAGAAGCTTTTAAAGAAGAATGCAAAGCCAAATTAACTGCTTTGCAATTATCAACATTTCCAAATGAAGCCAGCATTAATCAGTCCAAAATCTTGCCCTTTTTCCATTATTACATTTCTCAGATCAACTTATTATAAGCTTAACCAAATTTATTCAGATCTATCAACTGCCCAAACTTCACATTAAAAAGCTATCCTAGTGTCAAAATACACTTTCTAGCCCATAAAGGAAAATAAGTTTTACTCACTGGTAGAACAAAGAGTTTTGAATTCACTTGATCGATACAGTTCCAAAAGTGGAAATTCTTTGAATATGGTAATGCTGATAGCATGCAAAATGAGTTTATTTTCAACAACTTCCTACTTCTATGAACCTGAATTATAAGTGTGATCTATTTAACTGGAAAGAAATGACTGTTACTGGTATGTGCTGCAATACTTGGTGGTTACTGTGTGTGATCTGCATTTCACACACATGTGGGGCTGGAAAGTAAGAGTCCACCATCGCTCCCAGTGGCGAGCTCAAAAAATGGCGGCCCGCACGCCGATGAACTGCCCCAATGTCCTACGCGGCAGCTTATTTAAATAGCTGGGGCAGCCTGCCCTCCCCCAATCACATGGAAAGGGCCAGCTGTCTGTCTCCGGCAATGGCATCAGCCGCCTGTGCACAGGCATTTTTAAAGGGCAGTCAGCCCTACTGGCAAATTTGAATTTTTAAAGTGAACCCCCCCACAAAATTTATAAAATAATATTGTAACTCCCTTTTCCAACCCCCCAATAAAAATTACAGTAAGTATTTGCACCCCCCCCCCCACCAAAACATTTACCTTTGAATTGTGACCTCCCCCCTCATGCAGAAGTTCACCCCTTCCAGCATCCCCTACACTGATGATGCTTATTTGACCCCATATCCCCCACCCCCTGCACTGAAAATCTTAACTCCCCCCCCCCATCAGTTAAAGGCCTTCTACCCGACCTGAACCCGACCTGAACCCGACGATACATGTTGGATTCGGGTCGGGTCGTGTTGCACTTCCGGGTCTGGCATTCGGGCTCGGGTTGGGCCAGTCGGACACGCTCGGCTCCACTGTTAATTTATTTTTCTGACTGGAAAGGTGGTTTTGTTACAGTTATTTCAACCTTGTGCAGATCAGCAAGAAAGTAAAAAATGGAAGGTAAGTTAACTGATGGTCGGGTCGGGCACGGGGAAAAACGGAAGGACTCGGGTCAGGCTGGAGTCAGATGTGGTTCTTTTGGTTTGGGTTGGGGTTTTTTTTGCAGACCCGAGCAGGCCTTTACCACCAGTGTCACACCTGCTTTCCCCAGACACTGAATTGAAGCCACGGGACTGCCGGCCGCCGTGCTGACGATCGCGGCGGGACCGGAAGGTTGCCAGTAAGTATATTTAAATGAATTTGTTAGATTGATTTAAATATGGAAGTTGAGATCCCGTTGCCCAGCGACGGAGGTTGGGGGGTGGGGTGCTGCCACGGAGCCTCCCCGCCACTGGGAGGATTGGGCTGGGCCAGGCCGTCCCGGAATTGGCCTCCGAGGCAGGCCTTGTCCTGAATAATCTTTTGGCCACCCCCTCCACCCCCCCACCACAGAGCCCAATGTTGTGGGCTTGGTAAAATCCAGACCATGTTCAAAATATTGATTGGCTTTGTAACGAAGGGAAATTACTTTACCGTGTAAATTAGTGAACCCAGCTTTTATGCACAATTTGAAACGTGAAGCCCTCAAAAGTAAAATGTGCTGAATTGCACTTAATCTAAAATAATCTATCAATTACATCAATCACCACAAATGATGTTCTGAATGTAAAGTAAAATTCTGAATAGTGGAATGCTGGATAAATTGTTACTCTGTGAGCTTGAACACCTTAATGGCTCACGTTTGCCAGCATGGAATGCCATTCCACAATCCACATCACTGAACCAGACTGAATAGGTTTGATTGTACATTATACAGAATATAATGTTTAGTTCCAACTCATTACTTTTTCAACAATTTGGTTGTTTTTACTGAAAAATGTTGCAAACAGAAAGATAGCTAACATAGCATTACTTAATAAAGTTTGAGATACATCTATATAGGAACCTTGGTTATTTGCAATGAAGTCAACTCATATAAATCAATATTGCAGTGACTTGTATATTTATTTTAAATAACTAAATCATACTTTTTTTTATAAACCACATATTTGCTCAAAGCATAGTTACTGATCCATACAAACCACAAAGATTCCACTTTTGAAGCCTGGCCTGAGTGAGTGAGTTGATTTCTGTCAGGCAGCAGTGGTAGCGCTAGCGTGTGCCTTAGTGTCCCTGAGTTAGGGAGTGAAAAAAATCAGCCAGGGTTCCCACTCCTGACTTCTATCCATTGATCCATGCTGGACTGTGTGGACAGAGTCTGGATTCATTGTCGAGTCTCATAAAGGAAAAGTGGGCAATTTGGAGATGTCCTGCACCTGTGGAATCATGTATCAGCATGGGTCATCATCTGAGGGGGAAATCACTAACAGTCCTTATTGAAAACAATATTACATTTACGTTTATAAAAGCAAAATACTGCAGATGCTGGAAATCTGAAATAAAAACAGAAAGTGCTGGAAAAGCTCGGCAGGTCTGGCAGCATCTGTGGAGAGAGAAGCAGAGTTAACGTTTCAGGTCTGTGACCTTTCAGCAGTTCTGATGACCTGCTAAGTATTTCCAGCACTTCCTGTTTTTATTACGCTTATGTTTGCCAGGTGCTGAAGTCTTTTTGCTGCTCGTTATTTCTTGTCATATTTCACTCCAATACATTGTATTAATAATTTGTAGTTGAGAAATTATGGGTAGTACTTGGATGTCATTCATTGCACAAATATTAGTTTGTAATGACACTCAGACTGTAAACTTGGTAGAATGATTTGTGACGGTTCTTTTGTTAGTTTCAGTCACTGTAATAGCTCAAAATATCACCAAGTTTTCTTCAATAGCATAAAGTAATGTAACAGAAATTGTACATGTTATGTTTTTGTATGGATTTAAACAGCTGCAACTATTTAAGTGGAGTTTTATTGCATGATTAAAAGTATAACAAATAATCAACAGAAGAGAGAAAAACCATAGTTCTATGCCATTAACTTCACATAGCCCTGAAAATAAATTATAGGCAACTTGCCAAATACCTTAATGAAGAGAATCTCTGCAGTATCTGTAGATGAGGCAGCGATAAAGCCTTATGATCTGATCCTCTTTGTTCAGCCTATTATAAAGACTTATGGACCTAAACTCGCCGGATCTAATGGAATTCTGATTCATTGACGTGTTTGTTTTCCAGGGAAACAAATGCTTTAGTGTTTGTCAGAAGTAGTACCGTGATCAGATTATTTTGGCCAGTTGATGTTGATCAGTAAGATCTTTAATAATTCTCGACTGTCTTAGCTTGTAGTTGCACTTTCCAGAGTGGTTTTAGAGTCTTGTAGCTTGCAATAACTTAAATCTGCAATGTTGAACTGAAGTGTTAACCTTCAGCCCTGGTTGATCCCACCGTGTCAGCTATTTGGATTGAAGGCTTCAGCTGCATAGAGTGGTCTGCTTGTAAACAGAAACAGAACTCTGATCAAATTCATTTTTCTTTTACCGTGACATGTTGTTAAGGCTGTTAACAATCTTGTAGAAACGTTTACCTTTAGTGCTACAATTAATTTAGATAAATAATTGCTTAGTGCTTTCCCAATACATTGTACATTTCAACATTTCCAAAGAACCTTTTGTACTTGGAAGCCCCAGTGGTTGCTTTATCCCATTATTCTGAGTTTTCATGCTGAATTAGACACTAAATTCCCTTATTCATTGATTTTGTGGGGTTCGTTAACCCAGCTCAGTAAAGCAACTAGAATGTAATGTACAATAATTGTTTGTTTTGTGTATCAATAATTTGTTAGTACAAAAAGCACTTGCACATACATTTCAGGATTTTATACACATGATGTGGTAATGTCAGTCATATATTTATTTGGTGATGCCAATCATAAACTTAATGTAACAATAAATATGATCAAATTAAAACATTATTAGGATTCTAGTTTTTATGTCTGATAAGCACATGTGACATTTTATGTGTGAAATTGTGATTTTTTCTTTAATTGCGTACATCAACAAGCAGGTTAACTATGTCATCTGGCTTATGCTATTACCACCTGTCCCTAATTGGTGGACACATGGCCAGGTGTATTTCTGCTTTATTAGATTCTTCACTTTACAGATGGTTATTGTAACAGATTTGTCAGATCATTTTTGCTGTCCCTCTGTTTTCTGGAGCTGGCTTTGTCAACTCCACCTGGCACTAGTGGGTTCCAATTCTTGTGATAAATTGATGGAATTTTGCTGGTTGCCTCTATTCAATGCCTTTTGTGAGCTAATACATTGAGCGCAGTCAATTAAGTGAAAATTTTCAGCCCCTCCCATTACCACCAGTACTACTTTGAACACAGCACAATTACCTGTAAGTAGGCATGTATTTGTTTAAACAAGGTGATGGTTCACAAGGGCTTTCTTTCTGCACAAGGTATTTAATTTCAGCTTTACAGCCACTGATTTACTTTAGCTACAGAAAAGACTGTTTGACAGGCAAGAGACCTGTAATCTTCAGAAACTGCCCTTTAATGATGGTGGCGCCTGTCTGTAGCTCGGAAGTCCCCTTTTTAATTGGACATTTGCGAGAAACTGGCAATTGAAATTTTCCACATGAGTTGACCATGAATAATTTATGTGATCCAGTGACACATAAAGAACAAAATGCTTAATCTGGATTATTAGCTTCATTTAGGAATTCTAAATGTATTCCAACTTCCTGTTTGGGCTAAAACGACAGTGTTTTTATTTTGTGAGTTTAGTTTTATTATTTTTAGTGATTATAATGTTAGATTAGCAACAGCCAAGGGATGAAATTCATAGCTTTGCTAAAATTGGCAAATAATTTCCTCTATACCTCACTACATTCTTGCAATCGAATGCAATTCTACATGGAAAAAGTTTAAATGGCACATTTGAAGTATAATAACTAGTAATTAAAAGATTCTATCAAACAATTGATTTTTATTTATTTTGCATACGTCTTTGTGAAAATTAACAGCTCGAGAGAATCAGGCAGTAGAAGCAGTTGCATTGAACGTTGTTTGATTTTGTGCCAACATTTTATATAATATTTAGAAAAAGTCTTCAACTTGCTGCACACTTCATTAACACTTGAAAGAGTTAATTGTTTACATCATTTGCAAAAAAAAACACAAGCTGAAGGATGTTTCTGAAAAAACACTCTTAATATCTTCACAGGAGCAGGATGTAGTTCTCTGTTCCTTAACATCACATGTACAATGTTGTTATTGTACGCTGTAGCACACAACTTAAAAGGTCACATTTCCTGAGGATAAAATGTGAACAGTATGAAAGGTTAAACAAAGATACAGTGCCTCATATTCCCAATTACACCATCTATCTGAATTTAAACCCTCAAAAGTAAAAATGATTGACACAGTGCCTCACATAGGCATTAAATTGCCTCATGATTTTTTAAAAATATAGTAATTATGACCATTGATAGGATTTTTAAAAATTCCACTTTGAATCAATCTTCATTTTTATTTCCATAGGCAGGCTCATATTTCAGTCACTTGTAAATGGCACTGGTACATCTACACATCTGTCCATATGCTGAAGCAGGTGTTAGAGGTCACAGGGGAGGGAAAATCGGAGTCTGTCACTCAAAGCCACTCATATATTAGACATCAACAGAAAACGAAATCAACTGAGGACAGAAGAAAACCATCTCTGAAATTTCTTTTTTGGGCTCCACCAATCTCCTGCTATAACTCTAGCTATTCATGTCATTTTTTTTTTAAGAGATACAGCACTGAAACAGGCCCTTCGGCCCACCGAGTCTGTGCCGAACATCAACCACCCATTTATACTAATCCTATACTAATCCCATATTCCTACCAAACATCCCCACCTGTCCCTATATTTCCCTACCACCTACCTATACAAGTGACAATTTATAATGGCCAATTTACCTATCAACCTGCAAGTCTTTTGGCTTGTGGGAGGAAACCGGAGCACCCGGAGAAAACCCATGCAGACACAGGGGGAACTTGCAAACTCCACACAGGCAGTACCCGGAATCGAACCCGGGTCCCTGGAGCTGTGAGGCTGCAGTGCTAACCACTGCGCCACTGTGCCGCCTGGAGGATCGGTCATTCTTCCACCAGGGTTATAATGGGTGACCAATAGAACCCCATGAAATTTCAGCACCTACTTGTGACTGTATGGCTCACTTTACCAGCAGTATACATCTAGGTCAGTTTTAGCACACAGGAAATCACTTGAGGTTAAGGCAATTATTGCAATTTGCTTCAGCAGAAATCTTCATATATCCAATTGATTATTTTCCCCTCCAAAACTTGAGGTTATGGTGCTTCAAGGAATACACCAAGGTTGAGAAAATGCCCCTTGTGAGCCTTACCCAGGTACTTTGTATTTTTTTCTTTATACAAAAAAGTAAATTGAATCTGCACTAGATATTGAGTTTGAGTGCTGCATATAGGTTGAGAATCAATGGGTGCAAGTCATTTCAACACTGCTGTTGACAGTTGTTGCAGGTTGCAGATACCTAATGAAGGTAAGATTTTCTCCCCCTTTTCCAGGAACCATGGAATAAACTTCCAGAGGGCTCTCCCACTCATCTATCATAACTTTGGTGGAAGAGTTGCAAAAATCCCAGAAAAACAGCATAAATACTGTCCAGAATTTTATGTACCGTAATCGGGTCAGTTCGGAGGCGTCCGGGGTGGTGAAATGGCATCCGATGACATCGGGTCGGGTCCCCAGCGCCATCGCACACAGGCGCCATTTCACGACCCAGGAAGTCGGGGGCGATCGAGCCGTTGCTCGCCGCCCGACCGCAAGAAATTTGAAGGTAATTAAGGTAGTTGAGGTCCCAATTGGCTGTAAATTTAAGATAAAAGCAAAATAGGGCGGATGCTGGAAATCTGAAATAAAAACAAGAAATGCTGGAACCACTCAGCAGGTCTGGCAGCATCTGTGCAAAGAGAATCAGAGTTAACGTTTCGGGTCAGCGACCCTTGGCTGTAGATTTATGTGGGCCGTCAGATTTTATGGACGTAAATCAGGCACTGATCGTGTTGGGGACCTGGCAGCTTTAAAAGGGCGGAATGCAGGCAATCAGTGAGGGTTTTGGAGATAATGCTTTTGGTGTTGCTTATCTGTGAGTTTTTGTAACTTATATAAATTGTAGACATTTGTAGCTTGTGCAGAGGGCTCCAACTGAGTCTGACTCACTGCAGCTCGGGACCTATCTATCCTGAATAAGTGAGTGGAAGGAAGGGGATTGTGTATGCCTGTCCTGACAGCTGGAACTTAAGAGTTTCTGTCATTGAATCTGGTAACCAGTCCAACGATGGGAATTGTGCATTCTGGAGGCAGCTCTTCAGAGGAGGAGGACCATGTCCCAATCAGGAACAGAAGGACTGCTGGGCATGGGCATGCACAAGCAGCTGGTCAAGTGGCTCCTCGTTATGTGGGAGGGAGAGCAGGTGGCAGAGTTGGCCGAGAGTGAACACATGTCAGGAGACGCACCTACCCAACAGGCAAGTGAACAAATGAGCCACAAAAATATGCAAGCTTCAGCTGAATGGAGATAGCTCATGGAGTGCCAGTATTTATATTTGCTTAAAAAAAATAATTAAATATTGGTATCCTTGTAAATCAAACATTCTAGCTTTTATTGAGCCAACCTACATTGTCCACACAGTATGGAAACATTTAATAGAGTGGATGACAAACCATTATAAGTAGAATGAAGCCATTTTATGTTAAGGGTATACCGGCTGCGTCCGAGCTACCTGCACCTGTCGGAAAACCAGTGCAGAAGAAGGCTGCGTCTGTCACGTGAGACTGTGACATCTCTTCGTGAGATTTTGGCAGTGGATGTATCCTCAAACTGCCTCGGTTACCATCCAATGCCAGTCGCTCTAAAGGTGACTGTTGCCCTTAACTTTTCTGCTTGTGGCTCTTTCCAGGCTCCGACAGCAGACTTGTGCGGAGTCTCCCAAGCAGCTGCGCACCACTGCATAAAAATTGTGACTGATGATTGTTCAGACGTGCTAACAACTTCATTAGTTTCAAAACGGCCAACACCAGCCAGGCTGAAAGAGCAAGAGGATTCAGTGCAATATCTGGGTTCCCAATGGTTCAGGGCATGATAGACTGTACCCATGTGGCAATTAGATCACCAGTGGGTCATTCGGGGGTGTTCATTAATCAAAAAGGCTTCCATTGAACGTTCAGCTTGTATGCGATCATCGGAAGAGAATCATGCAGGTTTGTGCACGTTACCCAGGGAGTTCCAACGATGCATACATTCTCAGAAACTTTCAGGTGCCTTCTCTTTTCAGTCCCCCAGACAGACTGGAAGGTTGGATACTTGGCGACAGGGGTTATCTTTTGAAGACATGGCTGGTGACACCCGTGAGAATCCCAAGGGTCATGCTGAGGAACACTTCAATGAAAGCCATGCGGCCACCAGAGTGACAATTGAACAAACGATTGGCCTGTTAAAGATCAGATTTAGGTGTTTGGACTGCTCAGGTGGATCACTGTAGTACCCGCCAGCATGGTCTCCAGGATTATTGTCGTTTGCTGCGTCTTGCACAACCTTGCGATGGAAAGGGGAGATGCCATTGAGGAGGTTCAAGGTAATCGTGAGGCGTCATCAGATGAAGATGGAGTTTCTGATGAGGACGATGGACAACATCCACAGAAGGCAGGGGAGAGGAAGCAGAATGTCTTCTGAAATTAAGAACAAGAGAGACCCGGGATGCACTAATAGGCAGGCATTTCTCTTGAGAGGATTGCTCCATGCAAATATTTCACATTGTGGCCTGCAATGAGCCATTGTGAGATTCCGAGAGGGGAAAGACACGCACATCCAAGGGAAGAGATGATCTGATTAAAAACAATATCATGTCACAATGATCCCAACCCAAGTGTGTGACATCTCATATATAACCGCTTCAGCAGCGCAGTGATGTCTGATATAACCTCATGGATGACATATGCAAAGTTAAATGTTCAAAGTACAAATTTATTTACAGTGATCTAATGTCCAATTCAAGTAAATCATCGAAAGGAACCCAGTGAACCAGTTGTGATGTTACTTTGATTTCTTAAAACTTTTGCTGGTGCTGTTGCGTGTGGACGATCCCTCGCCACCAGACTCACCAGAGGCAGGTGGCTGATCGGACTGCCTCCCTGCTCATGATGATTTTGGCTGATTGGATGTTCTCAGAGGCACGTCATCAGCTTGCGGCTCTGCACTGGCCTGGATCCCACACTCCTCTGACTGTGTGAGGCATCGGCCGGTTCTGCTCTGGTGGCTGGTCCGGCGACTGTGCTGTGCTAACACCCATAAGTGGCATCGTTTCCGCGGAGACAGTAATCCTAACCGTGGTGGAAGTCTCTGCGCTGGCGCTTGGTGAAGTCCGATGATGTGACAGTGTACCCTCTGAGACGATCTCCTCATCCTCAGAGATGGACTGCTGAGCCACCGAGACCCCTCCTGGCCGCTGTTGTGTTTCACCTGCAGGGAAAATCAGATTGATCAGTTTGATCAGCACTGCAGATTTAAGGACATGTACCTTACTGCATTTTGGCCACATATGTGTGAATCAACTTTTATTAGCACACTTCAGTGCATGAGATGATCACCACTTCAAATGCCCCCCCAAATCCCCCCCCCCCCCACACCATCCCACCACATAATGGGTAACTCACTCTGACGGCCAGGGCCGCCAACTTCGCCATCTGCCACAGCGTGTCCTCCATCCTCCCCTGCCAGCATCAAGGCATCTTTCTCCATATTGGTCAGGTGTGCCTGATTGCCATGGCCACCACCGGTCCGGGACCTCTCGTGGGCATTGTGAGCCCTCTTCTATTTAAACAAGCACGCCTAGTTTAGACATATGATTTGGTATCTCACACCCTCACGCATTGGGTTTGTTGTTGCATTTCACCGCTACTGCAATGCAGTGCCCAATTTGAACCATGTATCCCAGACCTGCCCATCTTGCGTCTCAATACAATGCAGCAGGCAAGGACTGCTCATCGCTGGTTTCCACCTTGCATCGTTAGGACAGACTGACTCTTCCCAGACACATTCACAGTGGGATTAATGAGGAGTACCCCTTACCCGGGCAGAGTGAAGCAGGTCATTGAGCTGCTTGCAGCACTGGAGCCATGTCCTCCGTAAAACAGACCAGCTGCTGACCTCCTCGGCAACCTCCAGCCATGCTCTCTTGGTCACTTCTGGGGGCTGTGGTGAACCTTCTCCCCTCCATCAATCTGGATTTCTTCTGCTGAATGCAAATCTTTTCTCCTTTCCTGCCCCTGGGCCTTCTTTGGCCATCAGCGTTGAATAAAATATCATGCCTCACCTCCACCGCCTGGAGGAGGACCTGCAGAGATTCCTCTGAGAATCTGGGGGATGTGGTGAACCTTCTCCCCTCCATCACTCTGGATTTCTTCTGCTGAATGCAAATTTTTTCTCCTTTCCTGCCCCTGGGCACTGTCAGTCTTCTTTAACTTCTTGACTTTACAGTCAGTTGGTCACCTCGTAAGTTCCCGCAATTCTTGTCACGGCTCCTCCTCCGATGTACTTCCCTGTGCGGCTGCTCAATTGCAATGGTGCAGGCCTTTTTAAAGGGATTACATTGGCTCCGCCCCCAAATCTACTGATCGAATGCGCGCGCCCTGTGGGATGCCGAATATGCCGAGGGGCCGCTAATTGGCTGCCCCGTGCGTGATGCCGGTGGGCAGGCGGTGCGGAACGGATTTGGGTTACTCAGCCAAATCTGCCCCGGAGTCGCCGGGAGCCGAAAAATTCCAGCCACTGTTTATGCCTTTTTTCCAGAGTTTGTGCAACTCTTCTCCAGTTACAGCAAGTGAGCAGGAGAACTGCTGTAGAAATTTGCCCTTCATGTTTCCCACTTTCTTATGACATTCCCTTGGATTCTTCATCTTAATGCAGAGTTTCCAAACACCTTTTTGGACTCTATTTGAACTTTAAATTCACTGGGGGTAATTTAGACTTGGAATTCAATCGAAATGAAAATGAGGAGAGATGTGTAATAGAGAGCTGAATCAAGATCATTCATTTTACACTATCACCCAAAATCAAAATTACCCTTAATGAGTCAATCTCCCATGAGGATGCTCATTGCATAGTACAACAAGATTTACTGATACTGAAAGAATCTGGGCTACTGAACTGTCAGATAATTTCATCATTTACAGATACATTCACCGGAAAACTATCTTTGAAGAAGAAACTTGCTAAGATATCAGTAACTTCATAGTTTTCTCTCTGAAACCTTTTATTCCGGTCACTTATATTTTAAAATACATTTTGTTACGCCTCCCACAATAGACTTGCAGTATTTTCTTAAGATGCAAGTACTTCATTTTTATTAACTTTCCTCCTCCTTTCCAACCCTTTTTTCGCTGTCATTTACACATTAGAAAAAGTCCTTATTACTTCACACACTTCAAGATTTGTAGTTCTTGATGAAGCTGTCAGCATAGCACTATCTGAAAGATTTTTTTAGCTGTGCCTTGAATAACCAGTAGCTGAACAGGTGGGAGGACATGAAGGCAAAGGAGAATAGATCTTTGTGAGCCAGTTTCTATTGAGACCAGGATTCTGAGAAAGGCCTTTGTTACATGGGAATGAATGTCTTGGAAGGCAACACTAATGGAGCTGAAGGTTGAGCCTCACCATGGGAGCTTTGAGCAGGTGGAGAATAGTGAAAAGGTTAGGGAGTAACACCTAATCGGTAAGGTTTGGTGGGATGTTTATCAGAAAAGAGGGAAAGAAGAGAATGAGGTTGATGCTGCAGTTGGACCATAAGAACATAGGAGCAGGAGTAGGCCATTCAGCCCATCGAGCTTGCCCCATTCAATATAATCATGGCTGATCATCCACTTCAGTAGAGATGGGGAAAGAAGACATATTGGATAGGATGAAAATGGAGACAAGAAGGAGGTGCTAAATAGGTTGGCATAACTGAAAGTTAACAAGTCACCAGATCCAAATGGTATGCACCTTAGGTTGCTGGGGGAAGCTAGGGTAGAGATAGAAGGTGCTCTAACCACAATCTTTCATTCTTCCTTAGATATGGGAGTGGTGCTAGAAGATTGCAAATGTTACACTCCTATTCAAAAAAGGGGAGAGGGGTAATCCTAGTAACGACAGGCCAATCAGCCTAACGTCAGTGGTGAGAAAACTGCTAGAGATTATTGTCGAGGACAACATTCATTCTCACTTGGAGAAGATTGGGTTAATAAAGGACAGCTTGCCCTCATTTGTTAAAGGCAAGTCATGTTTAACTAACTGGATTGAGTTCTTTGATGAATTGACAGAGGGTTGATGAAGATAATGTAATAGATATGGCATATATGAACTTTCAAAAGGCATTTGATAAAGTACCACAAAACAGACATATTCAGAAAATAAAAGTACATGGTATTAAAGGGATGATAGAAACTTAGCTAAGGAATAGGAGGTAGAGAGTAATGGTGAACTCACATTTTTCTGAATGGAACCAAGTATGCAGTAGTGTCCTCCAGGAGTCCGTATTAGGGCCAGTCCTTTTCTTGTTATATATAAATGACCTGGACTTGCATATAGGAAGCACAACTTTCAAGTGTGCAGATGATACAAGCATAGCAATGTAGTAAGTAGTGAGCAGGAGCAGGATAGTAACAGATTTCAGGAGGATATAGACAGACTGGTAACATAGGCAGGCACATGGCAGATGCAATTTAATGCGGTAAGTCTAAAGTGATGCACTGTGGGAGAAACAACATGGAAAGGCAGTACATTTGAAATGGTACTCTTTTGAGGAGCAAAAACAGGGGCACCTGCTTATTCACAAATATTTGAAAGTGGCAGGGTAAGTTGAGAAGGCAGTTAAAGTGTATGGAATACTTGGCTTCGTAAATAAGGGCATTAAATACAAAGGCAAGGAAGTCATACTATACCTTTACAAATCACTGGTTAGGCCTCAGCTGGAGTAGTTCAGGAAAGATGGCAAGGCCTTGGAGAGGATACAGAATGTTACCAGGGATGAAGAAATTATGTGGAGAAATTGGCAAAACTGAGCTTATTCTCCTTGAGGCAAGGATGGTTAAGGTGGTGGTAGTGGGGGGAGTGGGGGGAAACTAAGAGGTATTCTAAATAATGAGGTGTTCTGATTTAGCAGGCAGGCAGAAACTGTTTCCTCTGGCAAGTGGGTCAGTAACCAGAGGTCATAGATTTAAAATAATTGGCAAAAGATCTAGAAGGGAAATGAGGAGAAATTGTTTCACAGAGAGTTGTTGTGATCTGGAACACACTGCCTGAAATTGTGGCGGAATCAAATTCCACAGGAACTTTCAAAAGACAATTGAGCATGTATTTGAAGAGAGCTAATTTGCAGGGTTATGGAGGAAAAGCATGGGAATGGGATTAAATTGGACAGCATTTTCAAAAGTCAGCACAGATGCTACAGGCTAAATGGCCCTCCTCTGTGCTGTAAGGTTCTATGATTCCATGAAGCAATTGTAGTCAAAGGGAGGCAGTGATAGGTGCCATGGTAGCTTTGTCAGCTCAGCATTTTTAATGTATTAAAATGTAAGAAATAGGAACACTTTTTTCCCACCTATCATGCCTCTCACATCTTGTAGGTTTTCTGTCTGTTTTAGCAATTCCAAGTATTGTAGTTTCACAGATAGAAGGTGAAAACTACAACTTCCATGATGTATCTGCCATACAGAATTTTTCTCAAACATTTTAAGCATCCAAGCCCATGTGAAATTTCCAACTCCAAGCTCAGATGGAAAGCAAATCCTGTAGAGCAGAAATATTTTTCAAGCATTTTTAAAGTTAAATAACTAATTTTATTGCTAGTGATTGTTTTTAGAATTATATAATTTTTATGTGTTATAATTGTCACTTTTAGTGCCCAGTTGCACCTGAGAATAGAAATGATTAAAGAAAATTGTGTGAAAAAATAATGTGATCCATTTGGTTGGTCAGTTTGATGGTAATTGCAAGATCATGAATGGTAGAAAGAATGATGGATTTGATTCCCTCTTATTCTGCTTGTTACTGATTGTTCAATGGTACTTTATGAAATTTTCACATTTAGAACTCCATGGCCTTCCCTGATTTGTGATATCAAATAAATCCTACAATAAAAATTGTTCTGCACAATTTTGAAAGTGAATAGATTTTTAACTGTGAAAAAATACTTGAATTTGGAAATCTAATTGCCTTTCTCAAAACAGTAGCACCAATTTCCAAATGTGTATTTCTTGCACAGAGCTTCGGCGAGCAGACAAACTCCTGACAATTTTCTTTTTAGGAATGTACATTTGGAAAATTATCCTTTTAGTAAGTAAAAGTGCCACAATGTCTCGTTCTGAGCCTTGAACTCCAGGAAAGTCTCAGGATTTATCTTGAACTGTTAGTTGATCTCAGCCAGCTGCAGTACTGTTTGTGGGTTTGGGAGAGAAAAATGTTTTTTTCCTTGTTGCTATCCAATGGCCCAGAATAGCAAAGGTACATGTGTGGATATTGATTGAGAGTAGGATTGGGTTCAGCTGTAATGCCCCCATGATGGAATAGCCCTAGGCACTCACTGGCTAGGTTTACCCACAAAGAATAGCTACTTAGGTGAATGATAGTGGGCTGCTAGTGCCCTGGATCTGTCAACTAGCGTAAGTCACCGCTTTCAAGAGAGAAGATAGATTGACAGGTGGTTAGCTCCAGTAATAACCACGTTGATTACAACACTGATGGATGTTTATCACATTAGAGTGCAATTGGGATCTGTAAGTTTATTCTTGGAGTTTTTTGCTCTATGAAGAAGTTTATGAAGCATGGTCATGCAATATAATTCAAGTGACTGCAGCATTTGTCAGCTTTATTATCTTTTTAAGTGTTCTTTTTCCATTTCATTGCTTTCCAATTCACATACATTGGTTTAAAATTGCTCTAGTTTACACGATTCTGAACGTAATTGCCAAACTCTCCACCAGCTATACCAAAGAAATGAAAATAAATAATTGAAAAAATATATATTTGTAAGATGGAAAAAAATATGTGTACTTTGGATGACATTGCATAATTTTATATTTTAAATGTCTTCCTTAAGACTTGATCTTTTTAACCTTTATCGTAGGGATGATCAGGAATGTGTCATGTCTTCCCTTTAATGCATACAGGTTAGTTTTGATAGGAACAGGAAGGAACACAATATTCCATTACGAAGCTCTGATCCTTTACCTCAAATTCAGCGACCTCTGTCCCGTTTTCATTCCATTAAAAAAAAAATCAGATACATTTAACAAGCTTCTACTTTACTTTAAAGGGTTATGAAAAAGCATATGAACATATTATAGACATCTGACAGTAATACACTCTACACTGTAATACTTTTGCAGTGTTGAAGTATTCACAAGGAGGAGATGGTGGTGTCATGGTAATGTCACCGAACTAGTAATTGAAAGGCCCAGGCTAATGTCCTGGTGATATGGGTTCAAATCCCATCCTCGCAGCTGGCAGAGTTTAAATCAGTTAATTAATAAATTCAATGGAATTGAAAGTTAGTCTCGTGATGGTGCCATAAAACTATCATTGATTGTCATTAAAACCCATCTGGTCGACTAATGTCATTTAGGGAAGGAAATCTGCCATCCTTACCTGGTCTGGCCTACATGTCACTCGAGACCCACAGCAATGTGGTTGACTCTTAACTGCTCTCCGAAATGGCCTAGCAAGCCACTCAGTTGTCAAGGGCATTTAGGGATGGGCAACAAATGCTAGTCTTGCCAGTGACACTCACATCCCATGAAACAAATAAAACAAAACAATAACAGATAGCTAAAACTATATTGCATGGTTGAGACATATTTTGTTCACATTTTTCTTCAAGAATTTTTTGATACAAAAGCAGGGGTCAGTATAAACAGTTTCTACACTCGGCCCGAGTACTGTTTGACAGAACAGTTACTAGAATATAATGGTCCTGTACAGAGAGTAATGTTAAGTGGACAAAATTGAAAAAAAATTGCCTTAACTATTCAATTGTTAAACATTGTTCTTTTCAGAATCATATTAATGCTATTTTGCTGTATTGTAATCATATTGTGGATAAGTGCTTGTCCAAGTCCCTGTCAAAATCCTTTATCAATAGGAATAGCATGGTTATTATCCAGGAATTGTGGGATACATAATGGAGTTTTGTAATGATGCTGCTGACAAAGCAATCAGTTTAGTGTTATCAAAGAGCCACGCAAAGTGCAATTAATACATTGAACATATTATGAATAATTGGAAGAAATGTCTGTGAGAATTAAAAGATTTTAGTAGTGATACTGGTACTTCAGATATCATTGACTGCATAGATGACTTTTCACTGTTGTGGACATTCAGCAAAACTCAATTTGGAACCATTCTTCAACTGTTTCATAAATCTGCAGTTCACCCTTCATCTCTGGGTTACCTTCATCTCTGAGTATTGATCCCACCTGATTTTTAATAGTTGAAGGAAAATGGGTCTTCAGATTTATTTAGCTCATGTGTTTAAAAATATATTTATTTAATAGTTTATATTCATGTTCCCTCTTTTAACAGTCACCAATCTGAAATGAACAAATACCCTCCTATCACAAAGATGCCAATGCCGAAACTAAAAATGTCTAGATTGTTTTGGTATTCGATTTCCTCAATAAATTTATTCAGTGGTACCATGTCTGGGACATTAGATGTCTGGTACACTAACTTATACTATTCCTAAGTACACTGCAGATTCCCATGCAAAGCTCCCAGGAAGATTGGTAAAAGTTGTAATCACCTTAAAAATACAATTCAAATTATTAATGTCACTAAATATTAAATTGGAAGTATTTGGCTAGATTAATTTCATATATATTGTGAAAACTCATTTTTAATTTGGGGCAGGGCTAGTTCTTATCCCTACCCACCTGACGGGAACCAGGCGGATGGGCAGTTCAAAATGAGCAGGCCCATTACCCGATCAGCTTCCAACCATTTTCCAGCTTCACCTGCAGGGTTTGGAGACAGAAAAGCAGCACCTAAAGCAGGTAGAAGCCTCATAAATTTATGGAAATCAACACCCTATTCCATCAAGAGGACTCCAACACAGTTTTAGCTGGGACCTGAGTGGGAAAGGGTCTGCAATAAAAATACGCCGGCCAAGCCCCTCAATGAACGGGATGATTGCATTACTACAGGCAATCACATTTTACAAAATAAAAGCTAATACCAACCCAGCTAACTCTCAGGCCCAGCCTCGTTCCTGGGAAATAGACACAGTTCCATGGGCACCACCTCAGTCCAGCAATGCATTTGCTCATATAGCTACAGTAAGAGCCCAATCCATACAAATTTCTTGAGCAATGGTAAGGGAGCATCCCTGGCTATATGATTCCATGACTTGTATCAATGCATGCCTAAAAATGTGGCTTTAGTGCCAGCAGTGCTCAAAAATATTGATGCTCAGGCATCATAAATCTGAAGTGTCACCATTGAGCAAGAAAAAAGTGATTAGCAGAAATAACAGCCTCGCTGTTAAATTAGCAATTAAATATCTTATTGATTAAAGGTGAATGAATCACAAATGGCAGAAAAGTACCAGTAAGGAATGAGTAACAGCAGAACAGTGAACAATCAAATTCCACAGTTAATTTAAAAAGTTACCATTGATAACCAGCAAGAATGACAAACCCAATCAGATCTCTCAACTGATTTCTTAACGCCTTATTCATCCAACATCTAGTGTGGTTGGGGAGGGTTTAAACTACAATGGCAGGGGGATGGGCACCAGCATATAGAAGTAGAAAAAGTTTATGCCATTTCCCTATTCCCCATTATAATTTCTCCTGCCTTGGCTTCTGAGAGACCCATGTTTACTTTTGGTCTATTATATTTCTATAATAGTACATTCTGAGGCTGATTGAAAATTGCTTCCACAGTTAAATCTGTTAATTAGAATATCCTGGTAGAACATAAATTGTTCCATTTATCAGATTGCTCCCCATTAAGGGAAATTATCAGTGCAGTTCTAAATACGTTGTGGTTATCAAGGAGAGGGATGTTGCTGCTGATCCCTAGTGTCTCATAAAGACTCAAATCAGGCATATTCTAAAGAGTTGGAACCCAAGTATAGCTCTTGTAAACTGCACTGGTGATGTGTGTCAACCCTAGCTAGCCTCAGACGGTTGTTCCCCACTGTATTTTCCCATTAATCACACCAGCAATCATTATGGCATTGATAAAGCAGGTTGTCAGTATTGTGCCCTGGCACACTGTGAACTGGGTTGAATCTATCCATGCTATCTTTAAAAAGAAGCCTCGTGCCAGAAGAAATTCATTGCATAAGTCCAGTCTAAATTTTAGCCCTGATCCTAGAGAGGAATAAATTGCTTTCACTGTGCCATTCATTTGTTTCTAAAAATTCTGTGTCTTAATCCAAAATAATTATGATCTTGTAAAGCATATCCTCACTTGCTGCTGTATTTGTTTATTTGTCAGTGTAGTTATTTTAATTGTTGTTTTCTTTGCTTCCAGTCGTGTGTTTTTGTTCTTTTTCCTTTCTCTAGTACACAAATGTGAGTGGGAAAGTGGATGGGTAGGCAACATGTTGAAGCGGTATTGTACCGTGCCACTGAATATAATCTCCCATAGCCAATTACCACCACAACACAGGGGTAAGAGGCGACACCAACTAGAGATCAGGAAAAACAAGCGGGTAATAAGTTGCCAAACTACAACCAAGCACCTCCTAGCAGGTATTCAAAGCACCTTGGCTGAGGCATTCACTTATGTTGTGTGCATGTGGGGAATGGGATGAAAGTTAGGAGTTTTGTTGTCATGTTAAAACATTTCTAATGTGTTTATACAGTCCATCGTGGGCTTTTAATTAAGTGAAGAGTTCTTTTTCGCTATTGTACAGTTGCACATGTTGCACTGTAATTGAAATAATAAAAAGTTTCAATTTGAAGAAAGTTTAAAAAAAATCTGCACCTTCACAGATCAGAAATGATATAGTTTTTGTAGTTTCTATTGATAGTTATTTTAATCTTGGAATATCATAACTTCAACATGCATGATGCCTTTCCAGAGCCTTTGGGCTGAATTTTACCGGCTCCTCAACGCCATGGGTCACGGCGTGGGGGCCGGTAAAATTCTGCGGGGAGAAGCACGCCTCGACCCGCAACGTCGAGAAGGGCCCGCCGCATATTACTGGCGGCAAGGGGACCTCCCCTCAGCCTGGTGGCAGGCCCTTCATCTCCACATGTAGATTGCCATTAAATATATTCAAGTGAACTTACCTGCCATCTCATGCTGATTGTACAGCCTCCATTCGGCCTTCAAGCGCCTTCAGAACTTCGCACAGAGTTTGAAGGTGAGAACATGGTGGGGAGGGGAGACGTAATAAAAATTACAGGACAGGAGGGGTGGAGGAGTGGGGAAATAAATTCTTATTGGATGTGGAGATGGTGGGAAGGGGTTTAAAGGCAAAAGATTGAAGGTTGGGGAGGAAAGTTCGGGTATTCGAAAAATCATTTGATGGTCATTTCGGGCAATGAAATGACCATTGGGGGGGATGGGGAAGGGCCTCCATCACTTTATTTTATATTTTAATAAAAATCACTAATGTTTTCAATTTAAACTTAATTGTAAGGGCTTAAAGCCCTTTAAAAATAGCGCCTGCGCGATAGCACCGGACGCTGTTGCCAGGTACGCGGCGGCCACCCCGATGACATCATCAGGGGGCGGCTGCTCCGCCTCCTCTATTTAAATGAGCCCCCACACGTAATATCGCTGGGGCTCGGCGGCAGCCGCTGAATGCGGGCACACCGCTGTGTTTAAAGGGCACCACCGCGGAGCACGGTGCCCGAACAAGATTCAGCCCTTTGTGTGTATAATCAGAAACTATGGAACATACCCTTACGATTTTTGTGCTCCACAAAATAAAGTCTTGCCTGTTTGAAATCTATTTCTATCTATGCAAATACTCCTGTAACAAAAGATTTGCATATAGTAAAAATGACTGTAATTGTATTGTCTGAGGCAGGTTTAAAATTGCTTCCGCAGTTGAATCAGTTAATTAGAATATCCTGGTAGGAAATAAATTGTCCCATTTATCAGATTGCTCCGCATTAAAGGAAACCTATTAATGCAGTTCTAAATACATTGAAAATCAATTGGTGCCTGAAAAACTCTATCCTGTAAAAGGGATCAGCACATTAACCCTTTCATATGATATCAAACGTAGCAGGCATTTCCTTAAGTTCCATTTGTGGGCCTGAATGCAGCTGTTCGATTTTTTTTGAAGTGGTGGGGGGCATGTTGATTCCACTTCAGCAGCAAGTAAATATCCACAGCTATTTTCAGAGGGTTAGAGGTTTTTCCCAATCCCACTGTTGACAAAAGCCATTTATTGACTCAACAACTCTTTCAATTACATAAACATTAGAGAGAAACATCAGATCGCACTGATTATTTTACTACTATTTAAATTGAGCCCTTGAAATGGACAAAACTGTATTCTATAAGCCAGTGGTGTCCAGCTATTTGATCAATGAGCCAGACCCATGTGCCACATTCATGTTGCCTGCATATGATTGAATGGATTCTGTGTCAGACAGAATCATGATTAAATGTCCAATGTGTTTTGTGTTTCTTGGAATTCTTGGACTACATAATTTCCACCTCCTTCACTTCTTCCACTTCTGCATTGTCTTTGCTTTTCACTTATGCTCACTCCTTCATTTCCCTCTCTTCCCCCTTCACCATCAGTTCTCTCTCTCCTTCATTTCTGTCTCTTGCTGCTTGTTTTCTCTTCACTTTCACTTTCCTCTTGCTCCATTTGCATTCTTATTTATCTTCCCTCCTGTTTCTGTGGGCAATCACAAGCATTTAAAAATATCTTTTTTGGGTTGTTGGCATCACTGGCAGGCCTGGCATTTATTGCCCATCCTTAGTTGCCCCAAGAAAGTGGTGGTGAGTCATCTTCTTGAATCACTGCAGTCCATGTGGCGAGAATACTTCTACAGTGCTGTTAGGTAAGGAGCTGCAGTAGTTTGACCCAGCGACAATGAAGGAGTGGTGATATATTTCCAAGGATGGTGTGTCACTTGGAAGGGAACTTGGAGGTGATGGTGTTCCGATGCACCTGCAAACTTGTCTTTCTCGTGGAGGGGGTTGCGGGTTTGCTGTCGAAGAAGTCTTGGCGAATTGATGATAGGCAACATCACTGGGACTGAACTAGGAAGGTAACTTAGAAGCAGAAGTGCTCATGGGGTAGATTTTCATCTTGACTGCCTGGGTGTTCAGCATCGTTTGGACAGAGTGCAGAGGAGCATCGTGTAGAGAGGATTGCACATTAGTAACAGAATCTGCCAGATTCTCCTATTCATTTAAATGAATGAAAAATCAGGTGGGTTTTGTCAGCAGCATACAATCCTCCCATCTATATTTTCCACTCCGCACTCCACCAGGGCAACACTTAACACCCAAGTCTACCTGGTGGTATCTGCATCCCTGAGATAATGATGATATTAATGCATGTTTCACGACAGAGTTTTATGACTAAATTTTTATGCCTAGCACCTGATGGAGAACAATTCCAGGTGCAAGTATAAATTGGAGGGACAGCAGCATTAGAAATCCAGAATGGAGCTGCCCTCCCAAAATTGAAAACTCTAAATAGAAGAAGGAGGTTGATATTTTAGATAACAGATACAGGGGAAGGCAAGCGGACATATTTATAGGGCTAATCAATAAGACAGTGGGGGGGGGGGGGGGGGGAAATTACATGGATTTACATAAAATATACAGCATAAAGAGGCCACTCAGCTCTATTAGCCCATTCCAGCACCCAGGGTCCACTGGAACCTCCTCATCAGTTCTATCAGCATAATCTCAATTCCTTTCTCCCTCATATGATTAACTAGCCTCCCTTTAAATGCATCGATACTAGGGGTCTGCAACCTGCAGCTCATTAAGGACTCGTGTGGCTCCAGACCTTGATCGATTAAACCCATTTTGAGGCAATTTAAATGGCTTTTTGCTTTTTCAAAACTTTTATTAAATTTGTACTTGTGGGAAAGTATCATTCAATCAACAACTTTTTTGTAAAAACCTTTAAAATGTTCTTGAAATGTGTTTTTCCTGTTTTTAATTATAATTGGCATTTTGGGTAGTAGCATTGCAGCTCTGAAGATATTACATTTTTGGCTGAATTTTAAAAATGGCTCTTATTATTAAATTGCTACCTCCTGATCTTTACTGTTCACCTCAACTACTCCCCACGGTAGCGAGTTCCACATTCTCTTTTTTCCCAAAATATACTTTATTCACAAAATTTGTAAGAATACATAACATAACAATTCAAATTGGGCATTACATAAAGTACAACACAGATCAGTTTCTTTAAATACCGAACATAAGGTGCCTTACTGCACTTGCCATTTCAGGTTATATTTACAATGTGCATTTACCTTATACATCAAACATTTTCCGGTGCATAGACAGTTTTAGACGGTTTCCAGCCCCCAGTATACTTTGGCAGGAGAGCCTCACACAGTGCCCTTTGCCCATTGAGCCTTTGTGGTGGCTGCCCCAAGTTTTAGTGCATCCCTCAGCAGATAGTCCTGGACCTTGGAATGTGCCAGTCTGCAACACTCGGTCATCGACAGCTCTTTGCACTGGATGACCAGCAAGTTTTGCGCAGAACGAAGTCTGTCTTTCACCAAGTTGATGGTCCTCCAGCAGCAGTTGATGTTTATCTCTGTGTGCAAGCCTGGGAACAGAGTGTAAAGCTCTGAGCTCAGTGTTACAGAGCAGCTCGGGATGAACCTGGACAAAAACCACTGTACTTCTTTCCAGACTTGCTTTGCAAAGGCACATTCCAGAAGGAGGTTGGAGATGGTCACTTACCCACCTCAGCCGCCTTGGAGGCAGTGAGACTCCGGGCGTGCAGGAAGGATCTGACAGGACCTTCTCGCCACCAGCCAAGCTAGGTCTTGTTTGAAAGTGCTGGGGATGAGGCATTCTGTGAAATGAGTTTGACAGTCTGCCAGGGGAACCATCCAACAGGAGCCACAATCTCCTTTTCCCGAAGGGTGTGAAGGACATTATATGCAGACCTGTACAAATTTTTCCACAAGGGACAGGTAGTGCAGCACGGTCCAACTGAATGGAACTTTCCAAGCCAAACCCATCCTTCCTAACACTGGGGACAGATAGAACCTCAGCGTGTAGTGACACTTGGTGTTTGCATACCAGGGTCTATGCACAGTTTGATGCAACCGCAGACAAAGGTGGCCATCAGGATGAGGGCAGCGTTAAGTATGTGTTCTCTCATTTTATCTAGAGATTTGAACATTGTGTCCCTGTAGACATAGTCCATTTTTGATCCCCAGATAAAGCAGAAGGTGGCTCAGATGACTGGCATGGTGCAGGAGTGGGGTATAGGCCAGACCTGCACTACATAGAGCAACACCGAGAGTACCTCACACCTGATGACCAGGTTCCTACCCCCAATGGGTAACCCACCACTCCCACATGTCCACTTTCTGTTTCACCAGGGCTATTCACTCCTTCCAGTTTTTGGCACATGCCCAGCCCCTCCGAACCATATCCCCAGCACCTTCATGTAGTCTGACCTGACCTGAAAGGGACAAAATATCGGTCGGCCCAGTTCCCAAAAAACATGGCCTCGATTTTGCCACCATTTACTTTGGCTCCGAGGCCAGTTTGAACTGGTTGCAGATGCTTATCAGTCTATGAACTGACAGTGGATCCTAGCAGAAGACGGTGATGTCGTCCATGTACAGGGGAGTTTTGACCTGAGTGCCTCCACTGCCTGGGATTGCTACTCCTCTTATGCCCATATCCTTCCTGATGGACTCAGTAAAAGATTTGATACAGCAAATGAACAAGACAGGGGAGAGAGGAGAGCCCTATCTGACTCCAGATTTAATCGGAAAACTTTCAAAGTCTCAGCCACTGATTCAGACTGCACCTCAATGTTTGTGAAGAACAGTTGGAGCCAATTGTGGATCCCCTCCCCAAACCCCATTTTGGAGAGCACATCCATCATGTCGATGTGCGATATCCTGTCAAAAGCCTTCTCCTGGTCCAAGCTGATGAGGCAGGTCTTCACCCTCCTGTCCCCTACACAAGTGATCATATCCCTGAGTAGTGCGAGGCTGTCAGAGATCTTCCTGCCAGGTACAGTGCAGGTCTGATTGGGGTGAATCACCGACAGACTTGATCTGATTGTCGATAACCTTGGACAGGGTTTTGTAGTCCACATTAAGCTGTGAAATGGGCTGCCAATTTTGATTTCCTCCCTCTCCCTCTTCCACTTACAGCTGAAGGTGATGATGCCTTTCCTCATGGGTTCTGGCATATTGCTGGCCAAAATCATAGTCTCGTACACTTCCAGCAGGTCTTGGCCGATCCAGTCCCGCAGATTGACTACAACTGGACCGGTAAGTCATCGCTTCTCGAAGGTCCTGGTGGACTTTGTCAGCCCGTCCAAAGTTAGCAGTTTGTCCAGGGTCTCCTGCGTACTGTCATCTAAGACCTCCATAACAGAAGACAGGAAGACTGGGAGGCCTTGCTGTGTGTGGGCTTCACATATGATTTGCTGATCCTCAGTATGTCAGTCTGCGCTGACGTTACCGAGCTGTCTGCTTCCTTCAGGCTGCTGATCCCTCTGTGTACCTTTTGAAAGGAGAAGCATGAGTACGCCTCATCCTGATCCTGGATCGGAAGATGATCTTGGAGGTCTCTGTAGCAAAGAGCAAGGCCTGCTGGCTCTTAACCTCTTGGAGATCATCTTTGACCCCGACCCCTGATCGACAGGAGTAGATTCTGCATGCTTTTTTTGGAGTCGGGACATTTCTTTCTGTCTCCCTACCTCCCTCTGAACATCTTTGAGGATGAAGAACCTCTTGATGTTAGACTTGATCGGTTCCCACCAGTGCGTTGGGGACTCAAAGAGAGGTTTCACGGTTCTCCAACCTTTTTAACCCTTATAAGTTCCTCAGTGTTTTCTGGGGTCAGCAGTTTCACCTTCAGCTTCCATGTCCCCTGCCAACTAAAGGCATGCTCAGGTCGGGAAAAAAGAACCTGACCGAACCACAGCGGACCCGAGCCCGACCTGGCCCGAGTCCCTCCGATTTTGCCCCGAGCCCGACCCGACTCAACCCGACCTGAGTCCGACCGGACCATCCCTTGACTTATCTTCCTGACACCGAACCTGCAAGAAGCTGCAACGCATGTGTGATGACGTCATAGTGACGTCACTCACTCACTGCGCAGACACAGTTTCGTCCCGGACTCCCAGCTCAGGTAAGTTTTTTTAATTTCGATACTTGCCAGCAGAGCACTTACCGTGTGTGTCCAGCCCGACCCAACCCGACTCGACCTGGACTCGGCCCGACCCGACCCCAACCCGACACGTCATCTGGTCCCGTCGGATTCGAGTCGGGTAGCAGGCCTCTACTGCCAACCCTCTGGTCTTCCTGTAAGTGACAGTCAGCCAGTAGGAGGTAGTAGTCAGAAAAGAACACTGGTTTGATGTTGGTGAATCTGACTATGAACGCTCGGGGAACAAACAGGAGGTCGAGCCTGGAATGGACGGACTCATCTGGCCTCAACTGGGTGTATCTATGCAGCGGTCCATCTGCAGGGTTGCTGAAGACAATGTGCAGCATTAGGAGTCTGGACGTAGCAAGTTCCACCTTCTCACCACTCTCTGGTTATAACCTTGTCGTTCTGGTATCATCCTGGTAAATCTTTTTTGTACCCTCTCCTGTGCCCCGATAGTCTTTTTATAATATGGTGACCAGAACTGTACACAGTATTCCAAGTATGGTCTAACCATGGTTTGATACAAGTTTAGCATAACTTCTCTATTTTTCATTTCTGTCCCTCTAGAAATAAACCCTCGTGCTTTGGTTTGCTTTTTTTAATTGCCTCACTGCATCACTGCCTTTAGTAATTTATATATTTGTACTCTGCGATCCTTTTGCTCCTCTATACATTTTTTTTGTAGTATGTGCCAAGATTTTTCTTATTAAAATGTAATACCTCACACTTAACTATATTGCAATTCATTTGTCGAAGACTAATGGGTAAACTTTGAAAGTATAGCTCTGCTAATTAGAAACAATATCTGACTTTGATTAGCCTGTGTGCAGACAATAAAAAAAACTGGAAAGAGTTGATGTGCTCGATGATACACATCTCAATTGGACCTCCTGAAAAGATGTCAGACAAAAATTGGTCAGAAAAGCTCCAGAGTGGAAGGGAATGGAGCAAAATGTAAATAGGAGAATCTGGCAGGCAATAATCAGAGAGACAGCCAGTTTTGAAGATCGTAAATGTGCTGAAGCTGCAGAATGCTCAGGTGGAACATTTGATATTTGTGAAATGCTGTGGTTATATTCAGAAATACATTTCGAAATGTGTCACAACATTGTACTTTGTGATATTGAAAATCAGACCATATTTCATCTTCATAGGAATCATCTATTATATCTCATTTTTAAAATATCATAGATTTGACAGGATAGAATTTTCACAGGGGTTCTCCTAATCACCCACCATAATTGGCAAGAATTGCCCAGACAAAGACGTGATACTGCTAATTTTATCATCCCTATCCTGCCATTATTAGCAGCCCACTTATGAAATGTTTTGCTGCCACATACTGCCCTATCTGGTGACCCCCAGAAAAAACTTATCCAATCAGTCAACTCATGGGGCCAAATTTCCTCATACGTTTTCATTGAGTCAAACCCAGGTGCCAATCAACTCAGCCATGCAGCAGCCCTAATTACGCATGAAATAGTTCGAAAAAGCTTATTCAACTTGCTACTTCTCCATGACCTTTGATGTAATTTACATATGTCCTTCAATGCTTATAATTTGGATTATATATAAGGTACACTAAATCTTTTTGTAATTAAAGCAGGTTTATGAATAAGCAGGTTTAATTAAACAGATTGGCATCAGGAGAACACAATACAGCAAATCCATTTCATTGCCATGAAAAATATATTCCACACAAAATATATTTCAAACTGCTAGCTATGAATTGCTAATCTGATGAACTAGAGAAGGTAGGAATTTCCATTTCATTTACAGTAAATATTTTATTCAAGGATAATTTTTCTTGAACTGTTCGATTTCAGACGAGAATTCTAACATAAAATAATTATGTAATATTTCATCAAAAGATGATATGTTCCTGAGACATTATTTCCTGTGTAGAAATAGGCTGATTTTTTTTTTGAACATATAATTAGAAGATGTAAACAGCTTTTTTTCTGAACGTTACAATTTCATTGTTTTAAGGCCTTAATAATTAAAGACTAGTTGTCATGAACTTTGCTGTCATAGTTTGACATCTGAAAGTTTTGGTGTGGGTTATTTCACAAAATGTGTTAAATGTATTCTGCGCTGGTTATTATAATTCTTGTTTTTGTTTTGAAGATGAAATGTCTCCTATTAACTTATAGTGAAGCTGTTTATTGTCACTGCATCTTCATATTTAGATCTGTATTGTTCATAGTTTCTGTAAAGAAACAAATTAAAGAGCAGTTTAATGTCACCACACTTTTGATCATCCAAGTTTACTACAATTTCCTCTGAGTAATCAGTTTAACACCACATTGAATCCTCTTTCAGCACTTTGCTCAGGTTGTACTACCGTGGTTCAGTATTGTTTCTTCAGTGTTGATTTTACAGCAGATGAAAATTGAAGAAAACTTTCCCTAAGCAACAAGTTATAAATATTGTTTAGCTCAGAAAAGGCAGCAACAGCTTGCATTTAAATAGTACATTCAACATACTAAATGTCCCAAGGCACTTCACAGAAGAGTTAGGGAAGATGACGATAATTAAAGAGAGAAATATTGAGGAGGGCTGTGAAGGGGGAGAAAGAAAGAAAAAGAAGTTTCATTTATGTAGCAGCTGATAACAACCTTAAAGATATTCCTAGGCACTTCAGAACAAATGAATTATTTTTGGAGTGTTGTTATGTAGGCAAATGGGGCAGCTAATTAGCACACAGGTCTCAAAACAGCAAAAGAGATGAACCAATGATGATGAATGAGCATCTGTCGGTTGCAAATATTGACAACAATATTGGTAGAATACTAATTATGGGGTCTGCATATGCACCTAAGCAGGAGCAAACAGCCTTGGTTTAAAGTCCCATTTGAAAGACAGCATCTTTAACAATACAGTACTCAATACGTATTGTGCTGAAAAATCAGCCTAAATTATATGCTGAAATCCTGGAGCAGGACTTGATCTCAAAACCTTCTGATCCAGGCATGAATACTACAGATGAACTGCACTGAAACCTGAGGAATGAAGTGTTCATTGTTCCAGAAAGTTGGACTAAGATGGATCAGGATTGTAGTCCCAGTGGTGTAATGGGGAGATCAGGGAGACGAACAAGATGGTTAAAGTTGGAAGATTAAAGCGTATAAGCAGATGTAAGGCTGCAAGAGACTACAGAAATTGACTGGGGTAAGACAGTGTAATGATTTATCAGAAGAGACTTGATTTTAAATTCAATTAGGAAACAGCAGGTCAATGGAGTTGACAAGGGCAGTGATGCTGGATAAGCGAGATCTAGTGTAGAAAAGGGCACAAGTGGCAGTGTTTTGGATGATGCTCAGGCAGTCAGTGAGGAGGGCATTCGAGAAGTTGAAGGTAATTAAAGAGTGGATAAAGATTTCAGCAACAATGGGGTTGAGGTGGAAGTTAGCAGTCTTTTTTTTTAGAGATACAGCACTGAAACAGGCCCTTCGACCCACCGAGTCTGTGCCGACCATTAACCACCCATTTATACTAATCCTACACTAATCCCATATTCCTACCACATCCTCACCTGTCCCTATATTCCCCTACCACCTACCTATACTAGGGACAATTTATAATGGCCAATTTACCTATCAACCTGCAAGTCTTTTGGCTGTGGGAGGAAACCGGAGCACCCGGAGGAAACCCACGCAGACACAGGGAGAACTTGCAAACTCCACACAGGCAGTACCCAGAATTGAACCCGGGTCGCTGGAGCTGTGAGGCTGCGGTGCTAACCACTGCGCCACTGTGCCGCCCTTGGTGATCTTGGTGATGACTAGTATATAACATGTGGGCCGGGATTTTGTGAGGTTCCCTGAGGTGGGGTCGGAGGCAGGGGGCACAGTGTATCGTGATGGGTGGTGGGGGGATCGCAGCGGGGCAGAGGCTCATTGCCAAGCAATCTTCCAGGGGACGGGATAGGCGAATAAAAGCCTTCCTGTGCAGAGGCCAATTGAGGCCCTTAAGTGGCTGATTATCGACCAGGCCTCTTCCGGCTGTTACTGGGATCTTACCAGCAGCAGTGGGAGGATGCCCTGCAACACAGGGTAACCCCCCCCCTATGCATCTTGGGGCCCACGGAGGACCCCCCCCCCCCCCACTGCACCAGGAGCAACTTTACCCCCGGGACCCCCCACCACCTGGACTGCATGCCCACCCTCCCACCACCACCCCCACACTGGGCCTTCTGGACTGGCCCTGGCGACCCTGCCTCACCTACCTCTGGTCCAGCGTTCCAGCGCTGGGCATGAGTCCAAGGCCGTACCGGTAGTGGCCACTGCTCCCAGTGGCATTGCAGATACTGCTGAACTGCCGACCCTCTGATTGGCCAGCAGCTCTTGAAGGCAGGAACCCCTTCCTTAAAGGGATGGAGCTCCCGGCTCCTGAAACTTTGATTTAAAAAGACTGGAGGATTGCTCCAGGAAGGGCACGAAAAGGCATAGGCGGGGCTGCCCTGTCTTTTCGGCCCCGTGCTGACAGCCCTGCCTCTAGCACAAAATCAAACCCATGAAGTGCAATGTAGATTAGAACAGAGCACGGAAGGTGTGCACTCTCTAGTTTAGCCTGAGTGGGCAGAGATGGAGGAGGATGGAGTCAGAGACAATTAGAGTTTGATTTGGGGCTCGGCAATGTTGAGATGGAGAAAGATCTGATTTATCGACTTGATGTCAGTAAAGTAATTAACAGATATTTACAGGGCAACTGTCTATGGTTGGGAAATTGTTAGAGACATGATGGCTATATCAGGACAAGTATGATGGAACAAAGAGATCGTGATCCCATTGTGGGGAGGCAGTGAAGAGGATAGCATGATGAACAATGTGGATTGTAGATGAACAAGAAGGATAGCTTACAGCATTCCCAATCATGAGATAGCAGAATTTAATGGCACAAAGGAATGCCATTTGGTCCATCATGCCTGTGTTGTTTCTCTGAAAGAGTTATCCACTTAGCTCCATTCCTCTGTCTATTCTTCATGCCGTTTTGAATGTTTTCTTTTTCAAATGTAAGCATTTCCCTTTTGAATTCCATTCTGGTTTCTAATATGGCATTCCAAGTCCAAATGAACTCTTTTTCTTAAATTATGCTAACTTCTGCATTCATTCCTTTGGTAATCACAGAGGGTATCATTGATGCCTAAACATATTTAAAAACTTAAAAGGAACAATTACTTGTGCACAGACAATGAAAAACTGTATCTGTAGGGTAGCATCATTTGGCCTTCATCAGTATGTTATTCTTTCAAAGAATGCTATGCCTTTTATTGTAGAACTGGCAAAGTTAAGAGAGAATAAATGAGAATTGTAATGGCAAAGAGAATTTTTCATCTGATGTACAGGAAATGTAATTGCTGTTCATTGTGTGGTTTCCTTTTGAAGTAGTTTTCATTTAAATTCTATCTAATGCTCGTATTCTAGAAGAGATTACTTTTGGACAGTTATTATGACTGTGCAAATACAATTAATTGCATTTTTGATTTAAAGGGAGTCAAGGGATCAGTTAAAATTCTCAATCCTAAACTTTGTCAAAATCAGATTAAGTATGACTGTCAAATTAGCATACATTTTAAAAAAAGCAAAGTCAACCATAATGAATCAAAATTAAAAAGGACCTCATATGGTGGTACGAACACGTTTTTCATCAAGTATGGCTTCTAATCAGTTCTTTGATTCTTGCAGTGTTAACCCAGAACAGGTTTTATCTATCTAGTTTTACAGAAACTAGAGGTAATTGCTCTCATTCTGAACATTTTCTATTGTATGTTGACATAACTTTTATATTTGATCCAAATTAATAAGTTGTTATAATTGAAAATGTATGACTTCAAGCAGGATTACAGAATAATGTAGAGAGAGGAAGAAAAGTTATGATTCAGATTTTTGCATTATTATATATTTAGATTTTTTGAAGGTATCTTTTAATCAAACTCATTTAAACATTATTTCAAAACCATGCACATTGAATTATTAAGAGTTAATGCTTCGACCCAAATTTGGTTCATGTGATGAAAATCAAATAGTGTTCTGGTTTGACAGATCTGTTTCAGTTGTTCTTTCCTGTGGAAATGAAATTGCATTCCCACGCGCTGAATGTCATTGACAAAACTGTGCTTCAAAACTTCAGAATGTGTTTTATGTCTGGTCACTTGTTAGCTTGTTTCCTTGATATTGCTTATCAATCTCTGATAATAGCACATTCATGAACGAGAAAGGATTCTGTTCTTCTCTAGGCTAAAGAAATTAGTTCTAACTGGATAACTTGTGTATATGAATAGATGAGAAACAGAAAGGAAGAAATGTATGTACATTGACAGCTTATTACTCAGCATGCAGAAAGTCTTCTTGCTTTTTGAACAAGTGATTCAGACAGCTAAAATAAAAGGGGGATTAGCTGGTCTAGCACTCAGAATTAACCAAAATTGCAGTGAAGTTGGAAGATAAGCTTTGTGCAGTGTCATCTTCTTTGCAGTCTTTAAACAGTTTTGAGGCTTTTTTGTTTTAAATACTGATGTATTGGGAAATTACTAAAGTTGTTAATTAGACTATAAGAAGTGACTTAAATAATGAGACAGCTGTGGCCTATTGGAGCTAACATTTTCTACTTTGTTTTCCAAGGATTTGTGTAGCTATCCGTAGACAAAATGACTTCTGATGCTCATACATACAATTTTTTAAAAATTTAATTGATAAACTGTGAATGCAACAAAAAGGTTTATCATTATGGGTAAAATGTTGGAAAAGGTTATAAGAGATAGGATTTATAATCATCTTCAAAAGAATAAGTTCATTAGCGATAGTCAGCACGGTTTTGTGACGGGTAGGTCGTGCCTCACAAACCTTATTGAGTTTTTCGAGAAGGTGACCAAACAGGTGGATGAGGGTAAAGCAGTGGATGTGGTGTATATGGATTTCAGTAAGACGTTTGATAAGGTTCCCCACGGTAGGCTATTGCAGAAAATACGGAAGTATGGGGTTGAAGGTGATTTAGAGCTTTGGATCAGAAATTGGCTAGCTGAAAGAAGACAGAGGGTGGTGGTTGATGGCAAATGTTCATCCTGGAGTTTAGTTACTAGTGGTGTACCGCAAGGATCTGTTTTGGGGCCACTGCTGTTTGTCATTTTTATAAATGACCTGGAAGAGGGTGTAGAAGGGTGGGTTAGTAAATTTGCGGATGTCATTAAGGTCGGTGGAGTTGTGGATAGTGCCGAAGGATGTTGTAGGGTACAGAGGGACATAGATAGGCTGCAGAGTTGGGCTGAGAGATGGCAAATGGAGTTTAATGCGGAAAAGTGTGAGGTGATTCACTTTGGAAGGAGTAACAGGAATGCAGAGTACTGGGCTAATGGGAAGATTCTTGGTAGTGTAGATGAACAGAGAGATCTTGGTGTCCAGGTACATAAATCCCTGAAGGTTGCTACCCAGGTTAATAGGGCTGTTAAGAAGGCATATGGTGTGTTAGCTTTTATTAGTAGGGGGATCGAGTTTCGGAGCCACGAGGTCATGCTGCAGCTGTACAAAACTCTGGTGAGACCACACCTGGAGTATTGCGTGCAGTTCTGGTCACCGCATTATAGGAAGGATGTGGAAGCTTTGGAAAGGGTGCAGAGGAGATTTACTAGGATGTTGCCTGGTATAGAGGGAAGGTCTTACGAGGAAAGGCTGAGGGACTTGAGGTTGTTTTCGTTGGAGAGAAGGAGGAGGAGAGGTGACTTAATAGAGACATATAAGATAATCAGAGGGTTAGATAGGTGGATAGTGAGAGTCTTTTTCCTCGGATGGTGATGGCAAACACGAGGGGACATAGCTTTAAGTTGAGGGGTGATAGATATAGGACAGATGTCAGAGGTAGTTTCTTTACTCAGAGAGTAGTAGGGGCGTGGAACGCCCTGCCTGCAGCAGTAGTAGACTCGCCAACTTTAAGGGCATTTAAGTGGTCATTGGATAGACATATGGATAACAATGGAATAGTGTAGGTCAGATGGTTTCACAGGTCGGCGCAACATCGAGGGCCGAAGGGCCTGGACTGCGCTGTAATGTTCTAATTATATTTACTATCGCAGGAATGCTAGCTGTACTCATTATGTTTTACACTCACCTTGTTATTTCCATGCTAAACACTTGAAATTTAAAACAAAACGATGTAAAGGGTACAAAACGTTCAGCTGAATCAAGAAAGCCTCTGAAGATATTTTTAAACCAAAGAATGCATTGAGTCCAATTTTTCTGAATTTCAATTTTGCTGTTATGGATTTTAACTCTATCTGGGACACAAATGTTACAATCTACTGCATACCTTATTCCACCTCCATTCATTAAAATGAATGTACCCAGATTAGTTTATCTTAACAAACTTCTTATTCAGCTATGAGAATATAGAACTTGCTACCACATGGAGTGGTTGAGGTGAATATCATAGATAGATCTATTTAAGAGGAAGATAGGTAAGTACATGAGGGAAAAAAGAATAGAAGGATATGCTGACAGATTGACATTAAGTAAATAGAATGGGAGGAGGCTCCTGTGAAGCATGAACCCAACGTCGACCGGTTGCACCGAACAGCCTGTTTCTATGTAATTCCATATAACATAATTCTTGATACTTACAATTTAGCTTTGACTCAACTTAAAGAAAATATGGAACAGTGACACATTATTGCAAATATTCATTTTTTTCCAGAATATTCTAAGCTAACTTTGCATGTGGCTAACAGTTAGACTTTTAGTCACTGCGATAAATGCATTTGTCTTATAACCAAATATGTTGGATTATACACCCACAAAATTTAAATTTGCAAATGTGACTTCAGAATTTTCTACTGTTTGCTTACACTGATTTTTCAAAGCTCGTGGTTAATGCTTTGACAGTTGAGGAACATACCTATTTTATATGTTGTCCTATTCATCACTCACTTTCAATGTCAAATGCTCCTTGTGGCTCAAGCAAATTAAGTAAAATTAGTTTGACTTGTGAAGAATAATTTTCATTTTACAGTTTGAATCTTTTGACACACAAGCTAGCTGATCACGAGCAGCAACCCCAAATGCCTGATCCTACTCTCTCGCCAAATTTCCTACCCAGCAGGTCCACTGAGGACTAATATTGCCAATCTCTTTCCTGTCCAATACATCCCTCACACTGCTGACCATGGGGCTCTGCCAGTGGATCAGCTCTCACCACCCCTCACGTATCTCCCTTCAGAATGTCCGTTCACTTGTGAACAAGGCCCTTGCCATTCACGAACTTATTGTGGATGTTTACATCAATAATATGGCCTTAATGGAAACCTGACTAAGCGGTGAAGCCCTATCTGAAGCTTCCCCACCTGGCTATATCTTCCACCACTTGCCCCATCAAGACCGTTGCGGTGGTGGTGTGGCGCTTATCACCTGATCACACCTTGCCCTGTCACCATACCCCTCTGGCACTTTCTCCTCCTTTGAGCATCTCACCTGGTTCCACCCCTCTCACCACTCATTCAAAATGTCATTCTATACCTCTCTCATAAGTATGATAAAATTTTTCTCACCGAGATACGTTCACTGCTTTCTTCCCTCAACCTCTGCACCAAACGAATTTTCATCCTTGGTGATTTCAACCTACATCTCATCTCATCATGCTGTCTCTCCTCTGAGTTCACTGCCCTTTTAACCACCCTAAATCTTTCCCTGCATGTAAATCCCCAACCTATATTCATGTCGACGCCCTCGACCTTGTCATCTCACATGGTTTTGCTACTCTCATCAATCACAAATCAGGCCATCTCTTATCACTTCCTTTTATCACTCTCCATCCTCATTCCTCTTCCACCCCCAACCATACCTCCTTTGGTATTCACGTCTGGAAAAAACTATCCCCCAGAACACTTACAACTGCAGTTTCAAAATCCCAACTGTCACGTCATTTCTGCAGCTACTGATCTGCCCAACTGCACCCTCACTTCCACCTTTGATGTCCTAGTCCCCAATAAAACCATTACTCTCTCTCAGCCTGGCCATTTCCCCCGATATGACCCTCATCTCCACTCCCTTAAGTCCAAGACATGCAGACTTATAAGGATATGGCATATCAGTGGTTTAGCCATTCACCACAAGATCTGGTTGGGCCACAGAAAGCACTGTCTGGTTTTGCTCTCATCTGCTAAAACAGCTTACTATTCCAGGATCATCCTGCAATGCAAAGATATTCCCCAGCTTCTTTTCTGTATTGCAAACCGTCTGCTTAAGTCCCCTGTACCCTGCCTCTTTCACCGTCACTTCCAACAATAAGTGTGAGGGGCTCATGGAATTCTGTGTCACTAAGATCGGGACTATCTGATCAGCTGCCTTTGCATGTCCCTTCCTTCCATTGACCCACTGGGCCAAACTTCCTCTAACGTTCCCAGATGCCCTAGCCCTGAACTCGCATCTTTCTCCAGTTTCTCTCCTGTCACCCCTCAGGCTCTCTCCAAGCTCATCTCATCCATGAGACCCACTTTCTGTTGCCGTAACCCTAGTCCCACTAAATTGCTTACCACCCAAATTTCTCACCATTCCCCATGTTCGCTGATATTGTTAATGTTTATCTCTCTTCAGTTGTTTCCCCTCACTCCTTTAAAACTGCCATCATCACCCCTCCCCTCAAAAACCAACCCTTGATCTCACCATCCTTGCAAACTACTGCCCCATCTCCAACCTCCCTCCTGTCCAAAGGCCTTGAATGTGTTAGTGCCTCCAAAACCCGTGCCCATCTTTCTTGGAACTCCATGTTTGAATCCCTCCAATTAGGTTTCTGCCCCTCTCACAGTAGCGAAACAGCTCTTATCAAACTCACAAATGACTTATGTAACTGTAACAAGGTTAAACTATCCCCCCTTGACCTTCTCAACCTATCTGCTGCCTCTGACATGGTTGACCACACATCATCCTCCAATGCCTCTCCACTATCATCCAGCTGGATAGGACTACTCTCACCTGGTTCCAATCTTATCTATCTAATCGTAGCCAGCATATTCTCTTGCAATGGCTTTTGTTCCTGCTCCCACACCATGACCTCTGGTGTTCCCCCAAGGATCTATCCTTCACCCCTCCCTTTTCTCATCTAGATGCTGCCCCTCAGCAACATTTTCTGAAAGCACAGCATTGGTTTCCACATGTGTGTTGATACGACCGACTGCTCAAGACAAAGCCCCCAATCAAAATATATGATTCTGATTGCAGTGGAAGAAACGCACTGTCAATTCAATCCCATCCCTCCACAGATCGTCTAACACATCACTTTAACCTTTCCAAATTAAAGAAAACCACAGCTGAATTGAATCATCTATTAACCCACGAATGAGGCGAACCAAACCAGGTAGCTTTACATCAACAAATTAACTGTTTATTAGAGAAAACTAAATTCTTAAACACTACTACGATATAAACAACAGTTAAAGAAAAAAGTAACAGAGTCCTTGCAGATTTACACTCCTGCCAAAGTGGAATCTTCTAATGTGGAACAGTCCAAGTTTGCTTGAAGTCCTCACCGCCGTCCGATGGGGGAAAAGAAGGCTCTTCAAGAGTAGAACAGTCAGTAGTCTAGTTCAGCAGTTGAAGTGATGCTCTTCTTCTTTTCCAGCGATGAACACAGCAATTATAGTTCTGTAGTTAAAGTAATTTGTTATTTTCTTTTCAGAAATTAATCTGCTTGAAACTTCTTTAAAATTTTGAGAGAGTATAATAAATAGGTTTTAAACAGACAGAGGGAGCGCTCTCCTATTTCCTTCAGTATATGTTGGCAGACTGTCTGTGTGTCTGTGTGTGTCAAAAGCCAGTTTTTCAGCTAGTTTCAAAAATTAATCACAACATTTTATATTTGACCTCAGTCTCTGAGTGGCTGTATCCAAGGCAACTAGGATGGACATTTTAAGCTGGTTGGTTCCCACTCTGTATGGTTGTATCCAACGGCGACCAGAATGCACCTTCTCTAACTCCTGAGGTTTGCTTGTTTTTAAAGCAGTACTGATCCTTTGCTGTATTAAAGACACACTGCATACTTCCCAAAAATAAAACACCAAAATCATAACAGTGTTGACAACACCCAGTACCCAGCTCTACCTCATTACCACCTCTCTTGACTCCTCTACTGTTACTAAATTATTGGGCTGTTTATCAGACATTGAGTACTGGCTGGGTGGAAATGTTCTCCAATTAAACATTAGGAAGACTGAATCAATTGCCTTCGGTCCCCACTCCAAACTTCACTCTCTAACTACTCACTCCATCCTCTCCCTGCAACTGTCCAAGACTAAATCAGACTGCTCGCAACATTGGTTTCATATTTGACCCCAACATGAGCTTCCAGCCACATATCCGCACTATCCCTAAGTTTGTCTATTTCCACCTCTGTAACACTGTCTGACCACCCCTGCCTCAGCTCATCTGCTGATGAAAACCTCATTCATGCCTTTGTTATCTCTGGACTTGACTATTCCAACATAGTCCTGGCTGGTCTCCCACATTCTAGCCTCCGTAAAGTTATAGTGATCCAAAACTCTGCTGCCCATGCCCTAACTTGCACCAAGTCCCGTTCATTTATCCCCTCTGTGCTCGCTGACTAACATTGGCTCCCGGTCAAGCAACGTCCTGATTTTAAAATTCCCATCCTTATTTTCAAATCCTTCCATAGCTTTTCCCCTCCCTATCTTTGTAATCTCCTCCAGGCCATAACTCTCTGAGATATCGGCACTCATCTAATGCTGGCTTCTTGAGCATCCTTGATTTTCATGGCTCCGCCACTGTTAGCGTGCCTTCAGCTGCCTAGGCTGCTTAGCGCTGGCTTCCCTTCCTTACACCTCTCTGGATCTCTCGCTTTACTCACTTTCCTCCTTTAGGACACTCCTTAAAACCGATCTCTTTGACCAAGCTTTTGGTATCTGACCTTTTTTTTACTCTTTTGTGGGATGTGGGCATTGCTGGCTGAGCCAGCATTTATTTCCCATCCCTAATTGCCCTTGAGAAGGTGGTGGTGATCTACCTTCTTGAACCACTGCAGTTCATGGGGTGTGGGTACACCAGCAGTGGTGTTAGGAAGAGAGTTCCAGGATTTTGACACAGCAACAGTGAAGGAATGGTGATATGGTTCCAAGTCAGGATGGTATGTGGCTTGGAGGGGAACTTGCATCTGCTGCCCTTGATCTGCTGGGTGGGAGATGTTGCAGGTTTGAAAGGTGCAGTTAAAGGAGCTGCTGCAGTGCATTTTGTAGATGGTACACACTGCTGCCACTGTGCATTGGTGGTGAAGGAAGTGAATGTTGAAGGTGATAAATGGAGTGCCAATCAAGCGGGCTGCTTTGTCCTGGATGGTGTCAAGCTTCTTGAGTATTGCTGGAGCTGCACCCTTCCAAGCAAGTGGGGGGGTCTTCCAGCACACCCCTGACTTGTGCCTTCTAGATGGTGGACAGGCATTGATGAGTTACTCGCTGCAGAATTCTGAACCTCTGACCTGCTCTTGTAGCCAAAGCATTTATGTGGCTGGTCCAGTTCATTTTCTAGTCAATGGTAACCCCCAGGATGTTGATAGTGGGGGATTCAGTGATGGTAATGCCATAGAACATCAAGGGGAGATGGTTAGATTCTCTCTTGCTTGTGATGGTCACTGCCTGGCACTTGTGTGACGCAAATGTTACTTGCCACTTATCAGCCCAAGCCCGGATGTTGTCCAAGTTTTGCTGCATCTGGACATGGGCTGCTTCAGTATCTGAGGAGTCGCAAATGGTTCTGAACATCAGCAAACATCCCCACTTCTGACCTTATGATGGAAGGAAGGTCATTGATGAAGCAGCTGAAGATGCTTGGGCCTTGGGCACTACCCTGAGGAACTCCTGCAGTGATTTCCTGGGACTGAGATGATTGACCTCCAACAACCACAACCTTTGTGCTAGGTATGACTCCAACCAGCGGAGAGTTTTACCCCTGATTCCGATTGACTCCTTGATGCCATACTCAAATGCTGCCTTGATGTCGTGCAGTCAACCTCACTTCACCTAATCGCTTCTTATGTGGCTAGGTGTCATCTTTTGATTTATAATGCTCTCTGAAGCGCCTTGAAACATTTTGTTGCATTAAATATGCAATATAAATAGAAGCTGTTGTTGCTAGTGGTTTCTTCAAAACCTGATCCACTCCCTTATTTTGTCATTTGCCACATTAAGATTCATTAGTGACGTATAGCTGTATTTCAAAAGCTTGGATTTGTAATGGGGTGTTTCAAAAGTTTCTACCTCTAAACATATAGAGACTTTATTGGGTCAATGGTTGGTGCAATTCTCATTCATTTGAGGATTATATATGATAAGGGTCTCTTAGTATGTACAACAGCTCCTAATATGCATTGGAGAGTTCGAGAGGCAGCTGAAGAACCTAATGTGTTTACCCATTTCAGCTGGTTGAAAACACATGAAACTATTTAATGATGTAAATCTACCAGCCCTGGGGTCAGAAGTGCATCATTACTACAATCAGTAAGCAGACTGACAATCAGTAAGCAGTAATTTTTTATGTCGTTGCAACATCAAATAATCAGTTCATGTGGCATTGAATCAAAATCTGATGACCACTTTTTCAAGGCTTGATGAGAAGTTGCCAAAAAGAGTATTTTGAAAAGATGACAATAACATTTTAAATTGCATTTTTGTGTTCATCAAAAACTCTAACCACACAATGGTTCTGTACAGAGTGATGTCCTATTCAACAATGTCCAGCTTCAGAAGAACACCTTCTCCTGCAGCAGTGATATTTTTGTATTTTCCACATGTATCTTCCTTTATATTTCTGAGAAAATTTTCTAAATTTAGTGGCAATTAGTGCAACAATTATGGGGAGTTTGTGCTTTGAGATTATGCCCAGTAGCAGCTGTTTGGAGACTGCCAAAATTTATTTAACATAGGATCGTGCATCTGGCAAATAAAGGAATCTTCTCCCTTTGGGTTTGGTCCAAATATAAAAGGTGTCTAACCAATTGCATAACACCCCCCCCCCCCCCGACCCCCAGTACTCTAAAAGATGACAGTTTTGGCCTGCATTTTTCAGTGAGCAGCAAAGGGATGCCCTTTTGCCCTCCACAGGAGATCTGTGGTGTGTGTGTGAGCAGGGCAATGGGAGCGAGGCTCTTCGACCAATTAGATTGAAGAATCTTCACTGAGGCATGCAGAATCTAAATCACGAAGTATAAGTTAGATTTGGAGCATGTACAGAAAGCAAAATAAAGATTAGCAAAGACAAGTGGGATTAAGAGAGAGATAAAAGAGATAAACAGAAAAAGTGAAAAAAAATGTAGATCACCAACATCAATTAACTTCTAATGGAATGAGACTCCACACATAAATTAAATTTTCAAGGCCAGAGAGGTTGTTTTGCAGTAATTATCAATTATCACACCAGTGAAAGTTCACTTACTCCTGAAAGCACCAGCTTTACATTTTCTCGCATCTTTAGTGGGGAACAGGTACCCCAACCTCCCGCCATTGCATTGATTTTAGTGCCGAGTCTATTGGTGAGGAATGTTGTAGCACACTGTCTGGAGAAGTGGGGTATCTCAGAAATCAGCTTCAGGATTTCCGTGTTTAATTGCACATATGTGGATGCCAGAAGTTGGTGTCCATTTTACTCTGTTATAACAGCGAGCACTGTTAGCCTCGCTGTTATTATCGACATGAAATTCAGACCAATATATCGCCTCTTGCTTCAGTGAAGCCATGTTCCTATGTGTTTTATAGCAACATTGATGTTTACAGATTTACTCTTGTATAATTTACTGGTTACTCCAATTAAAAGTAAGGGAATTCATCGTCAATTATCTCCACTCAGTTTTGCTTTGAGTTAAATCAGAATTTGTATAAAAACATTTTTTTAAAGAATTATTCCAATGGTATGATTACAAAATGTAATTTGCTGACTAGCAGATGAAAAAACTTACAATGAGTCAACAGAATTGTAATGAAAGATATGGTGAAACAATGCTGATGAACCTATATCATCTCTATACTGGAGGAAAAAGTCTGGATGAAAGAGCATGAGGTTAAATGTTGAAATGATTATCCAGATTTTAAGTGTTCAAATGTTTGCTAATTTCAATGCTTAGCTGAATCCTATTTTACAAAAATAGCAGGATGGGATGTAGGAAAAATCTTGGTATCAGATGTGCTAGCCTGTGTACATATTAGTTAAGGAACTCCACGTGTAGCATTGCCTCAGCTGAGTGTAACTGGCTGTCTCTCTAGAAATAACAAGGGGATTACTTGAGGAAATAATGTTTTCAACCACTGTGGTGCAAGTGAGATCTTTAATTAAATGTGGTATGTTAGGAAGTGAGTAGAACAATAGGCACCGTGTGAAAAGTGTCCCTTGATACATCACCTAAAGCTGTGAAATTTCATGAGTGCATAAATGAACTATTGTTAGCTTATTCCAGACCTCATTATTATTCTTTTAAGCAGGAGAATACACAGGCACAAACCCCATCAAAGCTAAATGTCAGCAGTTTAATAAAACAATGTTTACTCACAGGTGTAATTTCTTTGTGCAGACTGTCGGTCAAGATAGATACATGATGAGCTGCCTTGACTGCTGGGCTGCATATATTCATTGTTATATTTGAGATGTGTTTTAGTTTACCTTTTTAAAGAAATGACTATGTTGAAACATGAAACAGAATACAAGGGTTCCAAATAACTTCAAATACTTCAGTCCTCACCTTCAAACAGTAATTGGTTTTCATTTTTGATTTAGTTCCATTCATGATACAACAATGTGGTGATTTGCAGTCCACTAATTTGAAAGGCTTGTGATTGAAAAAAGGAAATGCTCTGTCTAAAAATACGCAGAAATATCTCAGTTCACCCCTACTGAAGAATTCTTCAAATAAATCTTTGGGTATAAAACAAATCATTTTATTGGAAAGGCAGTTCCGCGGAAGAAACCACCACATTTTTGTAGAAGTATTTCTGAAATATGCTATGTAGTGACATTAATATATCAGAGGTAAATATTTTCAAAGCACAGTGATGTTAGTCTTCCCATAACATGCTGAGAGAGGGAAATTAAAATGGATTTCCCTGAGGGGAATATCTTACTTCAATCCAGAGGGTCATAAAGATACCAAATAAGTTTAGTTCTCCTCTCTGGAGGCCCAGTAGCACTCATCATTTAAATACACATTATTGATTGTTTTAATTTTGCTTTTAACTGCTAGTGCTGTCAAATTAAGTTTGGTATCCTCTGAAAAATATTAATTTTTTTCCACTCCCAGCACTAATAATAACATAATCTTGTCTCGTGATAGAACCCTACCTGCCAAGAATGAGGCACATTAATTTTGTCATGAACATATGAACATACGAATTAGGAGCGGGAGTAGGCCACTCGGCCCTTTGAACCTGCTCCACCATTCATTAAGTTCATGGCTGAACTGATTATTCCACATTTCCACCTACCCCTGATAACCTTCCCTCCCCCTTGCTTATCAAGAATCTATGTACCTCTACCTTAAAAATATTCAAAGACTCTGCTTCCAGCGCCTTTTGAGGAAGAGAATTCCAAAGAGTCATGGCCCTCTGAGAGAAAAAATTTCTCCTCACCTCTGTCTTAAATGGGCCACCCCTTATTTTTAAACAGTGACCCCTAGTTCTAGATTCTCCCACAAGGGGAAACATCCTTTCCACAGCCACCCTGTCAAGACCTCTCAGGATCTTATATGTTTCAATCAAGTCGCCTCTTACTCTTCTAAATTCCAACGGAAACAATCCTAGCCTGTCCAGTCTTTCCTCACAAGACAGCCCACCCATTCCAGGTATTAGTCCAGTAAACCTTCCTGTACTGCCTCCATGCATTTACACCCTTCCTTAAATCAGGAGACCAATACTGTTCACAGTACTCCAGATGTGTCTCACCAATGCCCTGTATAGCTGAAACATAACCTCCCTACTTTTGTATTCAATTCCCCTTGAAATAAACGATAACATTCTATTAGCTTTCCTAATTACGTGCTGTACCTGCATACTAACCTTTTGCGATTCATGCACTAGATCCCTCTGCATCTCAGAGTTTTGCAATCTCTCATCATTTAGATAATACACTACTTTTTTATTCTTCCTGCCAAAGTGGACAATTGCACACTTTCCCACATTATACTCCATTTGCCAGGTCTTTGCCCATTCACTTAACCTATCTATATCCCTTTGTAGCCTCCTTATGTCCTCTTCACAAGTTACTTTCCTACCTATCTTTGTGTCATCAGCAAATTTAGCAACCATACCTTCGGTCCCTTCATCTAAGTCATTTATATAAATTGTCAAAAGTTGAGGCCCCAGCACAGATCCCTGTGGCACACCACTTGTTACATCTTGCCAACTAGAAAATGACCCATTTATGCCTCCTCTCTGCTTCCTGTGAGCTAACCAATCCTCTATCCATGCTAATATGTTACCCCCTACATCATGAGCTTTTATTTCTGCCACAACCTTTGATGTGTCACCTTATCAAATGCCTTCTGAAAATTTAAGTACAACACATCCACCAGTTCCCCTTAATCCACAACACATGTAACTCCCTCAAAGAACTCCAATAAATCGGTTAAACATGATTTCCCTTTCACAACACCATGTTGACTCTGCCTGATTATCTTGAATTTTTCTAAATGCCCTGCTATAACATCTTTAATAATAGTTTCTAACATTTCCCCTAAGACAGATGTTAAGCTAACTGACCTGTAGTTTCCTGCTTTCTGTCTTCCTCCCTTTTTGAATAAAGGAGTTATATTCGCTATTTTCCAATCTAGTGGAACCTTCCCCGAATCTGGGGAATTTTGGAAAATTAAAACTAACGCATCAACTATCTCACTAGCCATTTCTTTTAAGACCCTAGGATGAAGTCAGTCAGGACCCGAGGACTTGTCAGCCCGCAGCTCCAACAGTTTGTTCAGAACCACCTCCCTGGTGATTGTAATTTTCTTGAGTTCCTCCCTCCCTTCCATGAACATTGATTTTAAACTGTTACTAGAGTGAGGGGAGGACTTGTTGAACAGATCAACCGTGGCTGGAAAAGACATTTGCATATTAACAGACGTGTTTGATAGGACAAAGCAGCCATTCCCTGAAATTCAACCCACAATGGGCTTTTGATCACCAGACGTTGAAGGTGGGGAGCTCGCATTCCAGGTTGACTGCTAACACGGCCGAATACACAAACGGACATAGTCAAACCAGCTAGTCAGATGACTAACCTGCTGGGCAACCTGAGTTTTTAAAATTTGTACAAACAGTTTGGGGCAGAAAGACTGTTTGCTTGTGGACTGAGAAGATCTCTCTGCTGTCTGCTCCCATCCCTTTCTCACAAGCCTCTGAATCCACTGAAGACACATTTACCCCCAGAGAGAAAAGTCTCCGACAGCGAACAAAGTTTAAGAAGAATACTGGACGCCACTGAAAAGCAAGATCTACCTACAATAAAGGACATTACAGTGAGCTCAAAGAACCGTAACAACAACTCTTAAGATATTGCCTCAAACCTTTCCACTTTATTTTTCTTCTGCTCTTTTCTGTCTCAATTTGCATGTGTGTATCATGTATGCATGCTAGTGTGAGGCGCGGTGTGTAACCGTAGGCGTGAACTGAATTAGAGTTTAATAAATTTCAACTTTTCTTCTTTAAACCTAAGAAAATCTGTTTGTGCTGGTTTCTTTGCCTTATAATTGGAAAGCCGTGAACAAGGATTCACCAAGGGGGAGCTAAAAACATGGTGTGTTTAAAATTAAGTCCTATTACAGTAAGACCAGTTCAAGGCTGAAAGGGAACCCTAGACCTCTTTCTCACCTGGTCGTAACACTTGCCATAAAGATTATTGATGTTTTGATATAATAGATTTGTATAAGGTGTGGATTTCAGTCCCGTGACTGTAAGTTAAATTAAATTTAACATCGTATAAATATAAATGAGTTTGCAAATTGTGTGTCCATAGATGTCTATTTTCCAAGTCTCCACAGTGTTAATTGTGAGATACTAGGAGCTGTGGTGGAACAAAGGGATTTAGGTATCCGGTTAAACAAACCATTAAAAGCTAGCGCATAGGTAATCACAAAAGCTAAAGGCATGTTGGTTTTAATCTCAATGGGGTTAGACACAAAAGTGAGAGGGTGATGTTACTGTGGTACAAAATCTTGTTCAAACCACATCTAGAGTACTGCATCCAGTATTTGGGATGGCACCTCAAAAAAGATATATTAGCCCTGGATGGGGTACAACACAGATTCACCAGAATCATACCAGGGCTTTAATGGTTACATTATGAGGGCTTGCAAAATAAACTTGGTTTGTGTTCACTTGAGTTTAAAAAGTTGAGAGGTGATTCAGTCAAGGTCTTTAAATGATAAAGGAGTTCCATCTGGAACTCTTCTTCCACCCCCTCAAAAATAGTTGCCAATACTGGGTCCATTGAAATTTTGAAGACTGAGATCAATTGATTTTTGTTTGGTAACAGTATTAAGTAGATGGAAATAAATATAAAAGGAGTTGAGATACAGATCAACCATGATCTAATAAAATGGCAGAAGTGACTCCAGGGGCTGAATTTGCCTACTCCTGTTCCTATGACACAATTCATTTTTTTCTGTTGCCATCTTATTGAGCAGTTTTTCAAAGAGTTTTGATCAATTTTAATCTATACGCAATGTAGCCAATGTTGAGAATACTTGTCATGATTTGCATGGATCAGCAAAAAAGATCATCAAGCTGCAGTTTCAGTTCAGTATTGATAAAAAGGTCTTCAATAGAAATGGGCTGAACTAGGAGGCCGTTTTTGGATTCCAGAATATAATGCTTGCAGGAAGTGATGTGAGAGAGCTGAGAGGAAATACATCTGGTATTGGAACAGTGTTGCAAAGTTAGGAAATGATAGCAACTCTTTGGAGAACCATCCCCTGAGACTTGCAACAGAGTTTTTGGGTCAAAAATTCCTAAGGTGCCCTCCCACAGACCTCATGATCTAATTAGTACAGGTCAGGCAGAGGCAAGCATCACTTTGGGTACATGGGTACATGTCTGGCATTTGCACACTCATGGGATAGGGGATTGCACAGATCTCACAGCCCCAGAAATTAGGAAAAGGAGACAAAGAAAGGAATGGAAGCATGTGGCTGTATGCTGTTTCACATAGATACCATGGAAACAGTATTGATGTTTATTTACTAACCAAGCACTGGTGGTTAGCCCACAACCTCACTTTCTTTCAGCTGGATCAAAGTGATTGCCCCTGAGCTCTATGGTCTTCTCCTCATAGGGCATGAGATGTTTAAAGTTCGGGATGCCCCTCCGGTGGCCAGCCTCTGCAAGAAGAAGGAGTAAATGAGTGGAAGACTAGTAGTTGAGGAGTGATTTTGAGAGGTGAGGAAAGACGTTTGCTGGTATTAGTCTGTTAAAGGGAGGAAGGGAGTTTTAGGGTTGTGCAGGTGTGTAATTGCTGTTAGGACAGATGGGTAGCTATAATGTAAGATCTTGCATTAGTGCCATTCTTAATCAAAGTGCATTGTGAAGGGTCAGTTGTACAGCTGTTATTTTTAGAGGGTGAAGTGTGTACTAACTCCCAGGGTACCCAAGCAAGAAAAATGGGAGTGGCTAGAATATTATCTTGCATGTTCTGATGAGGCCTTTGCACCTCTTGCAGCCATGGTTTGTAGTCTTACCGGTGAGGCTCAAAGAGCCAGTGTCATTTCTCTCTCAATGGATGGAACATTTCTGGCATTGTTGTTACCACATACATCCAGCAGTCTGTGGCTCCTAACCTCTGTTTCCTTGTGGAAGGCTTGCAGGTCATCTGATGCATTTTCTTCTCTGAATGTGTGCCATGCCTTCATGCCATATTTGGCTGCATATACCAGCTGCCCCTGTAGTAGGCATTCTTGAAAAGTGACTGCAGTCATCAGCTAGAACTGGGTTTTCAAGTGTGCTCTATAATTTCTATACAGCCCAGCAGATAACATTCATTTTACATGGAATTTATAATAATCACTGCTCCGATTAATATTTCAGGAAATACAAGTGTAAAATACCTATTAAGATTGTGGTTGGGTGTAATTTGTTTCCATTAGCATCTAAAAAGTGCGCTAAATCAGGATTTTGCAAACTTTCTCCATATTATGGCTTAATAAATTTACTGAATATGGAAAGTATAATTTGTTAATAACATTTCTTTACTGTGTCCTGCTGTTTCTCTGCAGATGTGCAACTCCAACTTGGCCATGGCTCAGTCTGCTCTTGTGCGAGTGGATGATCTCACTGGGATTGTCAGTGCTTTTTTTGTGTTGCTGTCTTTGTGTTACAAAGGAAAGCTTGAGCAATGATAATAGCTATCTGAAGATGCAGAAACCAGGGTTGTGAATGATGGAAAAATCTCGCTACACAAGGCAATCCGTCTTTCACGGCTGATGTGTACTGTACTAACTGTTCCCCTGAGGAGTGTGGGGTGACTACAGTTGGTACAGTCATTGAGTATGGGAACAAACAGTGAAGTATTTGTGTCATATTTCCCAATAGGACTGAGCATATAAAATCAATTGATATCTTTGCTATGAAGGAGGTACACAGCATTGAAAATCATGGTAAACTGATAGTTATGCACCTGTCTAAAATAACTATAAGATACTAGTTTATTACACGTCAGAATGATCAAGCCTGCAATGCGCAATAGTTAATGCACTAATCATGGACTATCCTATGTAACTTAGAAATTTATTTGCTACTTGTCAAATATATTTTAACACTGAACATCACAAAACAGAATTGGAGAAAAGTGCAGGAACCATATCCTAATTCATACAATCTTCAAAACAGATTTCAAGAACTTTTTAAGAACAAAGAACATTAATCAGTCACTGCTGTTGACAGATTCCTAATTCAAAAGTTAACCACCGTTGAAAATACATTACTGTATATACACTTGGGTATCAAGGCTAAGTTTCTCAGTTTCTGCAATGTTTCACTACTATGAATTATTACTTTAAACTTTCAATACACAAAAAGCGCATAGATCACATATAAACAGCCGTAAGTGTACACCGTAACCCTCGCTAATGATTTTAAAGGAGGATTCAAAATGAAATAATTTCAAGAGTGCAAAACTTAAAACAAATTCTCACATTTGATATTAATTTCTGAATGCCTCAATAAGATTGCTTTCTTGGAATTATTCCTGACTATCTCATATCGTCTTTGTATATTAGTACTGTGAAACTGTGGGCTGCTGCACTTTAGGAAAGATGTGAAGGCATTGGAGAGATAACAGATTAGATTCACGAGAATGGTTCCAGGGATGAGGAACTTCATTTATGAAGATAAATTGGAGAACTTGGGACTGTTTTCCTTGGAGAAGAGAAGGCTGAGAGGAGATGTAATGGAAGTATTCAAAATCATGAGGGGTCCAGACAGAATAGATAGGAAAAAACGGTCCCCACTCGTGAAAGGATCAAGAACGAGCGGGCACAGATTTAAGGTAATTGGCAAAAGAATCAATGGCGACATGAGGAAAAACAATTTCATGCAGCGAGTGGTTAGGATCTGGAATGCACTGCCAGAGAGTGTGGTGGAGGCACGTTCACTCGAAGCATTCAAATGTAATCAGATAATTATCTGAAAAGGAATAATGTACAGGGTTATGGGGAGTGGGCGGGGAAATGGCACTAAGAGAATTGCTCCTTCGGAGAGCCGGTGCAGACACGATGGGCTGAATGGTCTCCTGTGGTGTGACGATTCTGTGATGTGTTACAGTTACCTATGTAGTAAATTAAAAACCCCTGTAAAGAGTTAAGTAGATGCCAAGGATACAAAAATGTGAAGCATAGGTTGAAAGTCTGAAATGTTTCGTGAAGTGCAGGCTAATATAACAAATTTCAATTACAGCACCTGAAAATGGATCTGGATTAATCCTTAATGTTTTAACTTGGCTTTTCCTTGTTCTAACAGGTGAGATTTCAAAATAACTAAATTAAAAAGATTGACACTGCAATAACTTAATTCAGAGCAGCTGATTTCATTGTAAGGTTTATAAGATGAAAAATGTTCCTCCATTTAACTTCAAAGTACTACATCGATTGCCAGTTGATATATTTTATACTTTTGTACTAAAAGAATTCTTGACCAGAGGGATGTAATTTTGAGGCAAATATATTAATCTGTTTTTTGTATAGCGATCTATTTTCCAATGATTCATTGACAAATTTAGTTCATTTTTGATATGCAATAATATCTGTCTGAAGTAGATTTCCTGACATATTTTTGGCGACATAATTGCATTTCAAACTGTGCATTTCTAATGCTAGTCAAAACACAGATTTATTCACATTTGATTTAGTTTATTAGATTGCAGACAAAATTAGTGAATTGGAAAAAAAGTTGGAACTAATAGGATAGATCGATGTCATTCAATCTAATTCACAACAATTACAGATAGAAAGATGGCTTATAAAAACATTTCTGTTAAAATTCACATAGAAGTATCAGCTGTAGCTCAGTGGTAGTACTTTCACCTGGGTTCAAATCCCACTTCACAGAGACTTGAGCACATAATCTAGGCTTATGCTTAAGTGCAATAATGAGTAAGTGCTACACCATTAAATGAAATGTTAAACTGAGGCCCCGTCTGTCTTGTCAGGTGGATGTAAGAGCATAAGAAATAGGAGCAGGAGTAGGCCATTCAGCCCCTCGAGCCTGATCCATCATTTAATAAGATCATGGCTGATCTGATTATGGCATCTACTCTGACAAGCCCCTCAGAATCTTATATGTTTCAAGAAAATCACCTCTCATTCTTCTAGGCCCAACCTGCTCAACCTTTCCTCATAAGGCAACCCCTTCAGCCCAGGAATCAGTCTAGTGAATCTTCTCCGAACTACTTCCAATGCAAGTATATCCCTCCTTAAGTAAGGAGACCAAAACTGTACGCTGTACTTTAGGTGCGGTCTCACCAATGCACTGTACATTTGTAGCAAGACTTCCCTACTTTTTTACTCCATTCTCCTTGCATTAAATGCCAACATTCCATTTGCCTTCCTAATTACTTGCTGTACCTGCATGTTAACTTCTTGGGATTCATGTACAAGGACACCCAGATCCCTCTGCATTGCAGCATTCTGCAGTCTTTCTCCATGTAAATGGGGCGGCAAAGTGGCGCAGTGGTTAGCACCGCAGCCTCACAGCTCCAGCGACCCGGGTTCAATTCTAGGTACTGCCTGTGTGGAGTTTGCAAGTTCTCCCTGTGTCTGCGTGGGTTTCCTCCGGGTGCTCCGGTTTCCTCCCACATGCCAAAGACTTGCAGGTTGATAGGTAAATGGCCATTATAAATTGTCCCTAGTATAGGTAGGTGGTAGGGAAATATTGGGACAGGTGGGGATGTGGTGGGAATATGGAATTAGTGTAGGATTAGTATAAAATGGGTGGTTGATGGTCAGCACAGACTCAGTGGGCCGAAAGGCCTGTTTCAGTGCTGTATCTCTAAAAAGAAAAAAAAAAGAAAAATAATATTCTACTTGTCTATTCTTCCTGCCAAAGTGGACAACCTCAAATTTTCCCACATTGTACTCCATCAGCCAAATTTTTGCCCACTCACTTAACCTATCCATATCTCTTTGCAGGCACTTTGTGTCCTGCTCACAACTTGCTTTCCTACCTATCTTTGTATCATCTGCAAATTTGTCTACAATACACACGGTCCCTTCGTCCAAGTCATTAATATAGATCATAAATAGTTGAGGTCCCTTAATGATCCTTGTGCACTCCCCTAGTTACAATTTGTTAACCTGAAATGGCCCATTTATCCCGACTGTCTGTTTTCTGTTTGCTAGCCAATCCTCTATCCATGCTAATAGATTACCCCAGCATCATGAGCTCTTATCTTGTGTAGTAACCTTTCATGAGGCACATTATCGAATGCCTTTTGTAAATCCAAATACACTACATCTACTGGTTCCCTTTATCCACCCTGCTAGTAACATCCTCAAACAACTCCAATAAATTTGTCAAACACAATTTCCCTTTCATCAAACCGTATTGAATCTGCCGATTTGGACTATGATATTCCAAATGTCCTGCTACTACTTCCTTAACATTTTCCCAATGACAGGTATTAGGCTAACTGGCCTATAGTTTCCTGCCCTCTGTTGCACCCCGCCCCCCGCCCCCCCGCAACCACCTTCTTGAATAAAAGTGTTACATTTGCGGTTTTCCAATCTGCTGGGATCTTTCCAGAGTCTGGGAAATTTTGGAAGATTACAACCAATGCATCCATTGTCTCTGCTGCCACTTCTTTTCAGACCCTAGGATGCAGGCCATCAGGTCCAGGTGACTTGTCAGTCTTTAGTCCTATTAGTTTTCCTAGTACCTTTTCTCTTGTGCTAGTGATTATTTTAAGTTCCTCCCTCCCTTTTGCCTTTTGATTTTCTGCTATTCTTGGAATGTTTTTTGTGTTTTCTGCTGTGAAGACTGATACAAAATACTTGTTCAAAGTCTCTGCATTTCTTTGTTTCCCATTATTAAGGGCACCATTTGAAGTAGAGCAGGAGAATTCTCCCTGGTATCATGGCCAATATTTAGCTCTCAAGCAACATCGCTAAAACTGATTATTCGGTTATTATCTTATTGCTATTTGTGGGATCATGCAGTGTGCAAATTGGTTTCCACATTTCCTACACTATAACTGTGACTACACTTCAAAACTACTTAATTGGTTATGAAATGCTTTGGAATGTCCTGAGGTCATGAAGTATGCTATATAAATTCAAGTTCGCTCATTCTTTCAGTATCATATCCAGAAATATACATTGTAACGTTTCTGTAGTGAAATTCAATAAAATGTTAGTATTCAGTTGGCAAAGTGACTGGAACCTCAATGGATGATGCCACAGAATGTTAGCTTGTCACTTTGATTCTCCTCACCCCCATTCGACTGGACTGTGGGTCAGGTGCCAAGCCAACAGTAGGTGCTTTCTCTTTTTTTAGAACATTACAGCGCAGTACAGGCCCTTCGGCCCTCGATGTTGCGCCGACCTGTGAAACCATCTGACCTACACTATTCCATTTTCATCCATATGTCTATCCAATGACCACTTAAATGCCCTTAAAGTTGGCAAGTCTACTACTGTTGCAGGCAGGGCGTTCCACGCCCCTACTACTCTCTGAGTAAAGAAACTACCTCTAACATCTGTCCTATATCTATCACCCCTCAACTTAAAGCTATGTCCTCTCGTGTTTGCCATCACCATCCGAGGAAAAAGACTCTCACTATCCACCCTATCTAACCCTCTGATTATCTTATATGTCTCTATTAAGTCACCTCTCCTCCTCCTTCTCTCCAACGAAAACAAGCTCAGGTCCCTCAGCCTTTCCTCGTAAGACCTTCCCTCCATACCAGGCAACACCCTAGTAAATCTCCTCTGCACCCTTTCCAAAGCTTCCACATCCTTCCTATAATGCGGTGACCAGAACTGCACGCAATACTCCAGGTGTGGTCTCACCAGAGTTTTGTACAGCTGCAGCATGACCTCGTGGCTCCGAAACTCGATCCCCCTACTAATAAAAGCTAACACACCATATGCCTTCTTAACAGCCCTATTAACCTGGGTAGCAACTTTCAGGGATTTATGTACCTGGACACCAAGATCTCTCTGCTCATCCACAATACGAAGAATCTTCCCAATCGCCCAGTACTCTGCATTCCTGTTACTCCTTCCAAAGTGAATCACCTCACACTTTTCCGCATTAAACTCCATTTGCCATCTCTCAGCCCAGCTCTGCAGCCTATCTATGTCCCTCTGTACCCTACAACATCCTTCGGCACTATCCACAACTCCACCGACCTTAGTGTCATCCGCAAATTTACTAACCCACCCTTCGACACCCTCATCCAGGTCATTTATAAAAATGACAAACAGCAGTGGCCCCAAAACAGATCCTTGCGGTACACCACTAGTAACTAAACTCCAGGATGAACATTTGCCATCAACCACCACCCTCTGTCTCCTTTCAGCTAGCCAATTTCTGATCCAAAGCTCTAAATCACCTTCAACCCCATACTTCCATATTTTCTGCAATAGCCTACCGTGGGGAACCTTATCAAACGTCTTACTGAAATCCATATACACCACATCCACTGCTTCACCCTCATCCACCTGTTTGGTCACCTTCTCGAAAAACTCAATAAGGTTTGTGAGGCACGACCTACCCGTCACAAAACCGTGCTGACTATCGCTAATGAACTTATTCTTTTCAAGATGATTATAAATCCTATCTCTTATAACCTTTTCCAACATTTTAACCACAACCGAAGTAAGGCTCATAGGTCTATAATCACCAGGGCTGTCTCTACTCCCCTTCTTGAACAAGGGGACAACATTTGCTATCCTCCAGTCTTCCGGCACTATTCCTGTCGACAATGACGACATAAAGATCAAGGACAAAGGCTCTGCAATCTCCTCCCTGGCTTCCCAGAGAATCCTAGGATAAATCCCATCTGGCCCAGGGGACTTATCTATTCTCACACTTTCCAAAATTGCTAACACCTCCTCCTTGTGAACCTCAATCCCATCTAGCCTAGTAGTCTGAATCTCAGTATTCTCCTCGACAACATTTTCTTTCTCTGCTGTAAATACTGACGAAAAATATTCATTTAACGCTTCCCCTATCTCCTCTGATTCCACACACAAATTCCCACTACTATCCTTGATTGGCCCTAATCTAACTCTAGTCACTCTTTTATTCCTGATATACCTATAGAAAGCCTTAGGGTTTTCCTTGATCCTATCCGCCAATGACTTCTCGTGTCCTCTCCTTGCTCTTCTTTAGATCCTTCCTGGCTAGCTTGTAACTCTCAAGCGCCCTAACTGAGCCTTCACGTCTCATCCTAACATAAGCCTTCTTCTTCCTCTTGACAAGCGCTTCAACTTCTTTAGTAAACCACGGCTCCCTCGCTCGACAACTTCCTCCCTGCCTGACAGGTACATACTTATCAAGGACACGCAGTAGCTGCTCCTTGAATAAGCTCCACATTTCGATTGTGCCCATCCCCTGCAGTTTCCTTCCCCATCCTACGCATCCTAAATCTTGCCTAATCGCATCATAATTTCCTTTCCCCCAGCTATAATTCTTGCCCTGCGGTATATACCTGTCCCTACCCATCGCTAAGGTAAACCTAACCGAATTGTGATCACTATCACCAAAGTGCTCACCTACATATAAATCTAACACCTGGCCGGGTTCATTAAAATCAAAATTAAGTATCAGTGGAATTGCTGCTGTGCCAATCTCACACACCCCTATCAATGAGCCTAAGAGTGGCAAAACATGGGACCAGATTACCTACTTTCTCTCTTTGGGTGCAAGAACTGTGTAGCTGAGGGATACAACGATCGTGAAACATTGGTGAATGTGGGGAATTAAAAACTAACACACCCTCAGAAATTGCAAATGAGAGTTTTTCTGGTCACAATCTCAAATTAATTTCTCGTGCATCATAATGTTATTGATATAATTAATTATTAATGCTTTAGGCAACATAATTTATTTAAATTTGTTCATTTAAAGGGCTGGTGTCTTTAATCAGACATTTCCAGAAAAGGTGATCATTACATTAAATGTACAAATTATCATCAGATTATGAAGTTGAAAGAAGTAATTATTATATACTAGTTTCAGATAATAGGTAGTGTAGATTAAAATACATCAGAGAAACTAGAAGTTTTAATTAAAAACTAAATTAATGTGATTAAATCTTGCTGCACACTGTCTGTAAAATAGGAACTGTAACTATAAGAGTAAAGTCTTATTTAGGGATGTCAACTTCTAAATTACAAATTTTAAATTTTATTGTGTGAAAATATTTTGCAACTAAACTTATTTTCATAAGTGATTTGATTGGACAATCTATTATTTTCTAAACCTAATTTGGTCAGTACTTGATTTAACTATGTTTTTTTTCCATTCATTCATGGGATGTGAGCATCACTAGCTAGGCCAGCATTTATTGCCCATCCCTAATTGCCCTTGAGCAGGTGGTGGTGAGCTACCTTCTTGAACTGTTGCAGTCCATGTGGGGTAGGGACACCCACAGTGCTGTTAGGAAGGGAGCTCCAGGATTTTGACCCAGCGACAGTGAAGGAATGGCGATGTAGTTCCAAGTCAGGATGGTGTGTGGATTGGAGGGGAACTTGCAGGTGGTAATGTTCCCAACCATTTGCTGCCCTTTTCCTTCGAGGTGGTCGAGGCCGCGGGTTTGGAAGGTGCTGTCTAAGGAGCCTTGGTGCATTGCTTCAGTGCATCTTGTAGATGGTACACACTGCTGCTACTGTGCGTCGGTGGTGGAGGGAATGAATGTTTGTGGATGGGGTGCCAATCAAGCAGGCTGCTTTGTCCTGGATGGTGTTGAGCTTCTTGAGTGTTGGTGGAGCTGCACCCATCCAGACAAATGGAGAGTATTCCATCACATAACTGACTTGTGCCTTGTAGATGGTGGACAGGCTTTGGGGAGTCAGGAGGTGAGTTACTCGATGCACGATTCCTAGCCTCTGACCTGCTCTTGTAGCCACGGTATTTATATGGCTACCCCAGTTCAGTTTCTGGTCAATGGTAAGCCTCCAGGATGTTGATAGTGGGGGATTCAGCGATGGTAATGCCATTGAATGTCAAGGGGAAATAGTTAGATTCTCTCTTGTTGGAGATGGTCATTGCCTGGCACGAATGTGACTTGCCACTTATCAGCCCCAGCCTGGATATTGTCCAGGTCTTGCTGCATTTCTACACGGACTGCTTCAGTATCTGAGCAATCACAAATGGTGCTTAACATTGTGCAATCAACAACGAACATCCCCACCTCTGACCTTATGATTGAAGGAAGTTCATTGATGAAGCAGCTGAAGATGGTTGGGACTAGGACACTATCCTGCAGTGATGTCCTGGAGCTGAGATGATTGACCTCCAACTTTTAAAATATAAATTTAAGTATAGTGATTTGTTTATGGTGTGAGTGTGCTTTGACAGTGCTTTAATTCAGAAAGGTTGGGCTTTTTGGAAATGTATTCGTATGTACCTGAAAGGCAGAGGTTATTTTCCCCTCTCAGTTGTTCCATTTGGAATTCTGACAGTTACACCTGTGAAGAACAATGTAATTGGCCTCTTCAATACTGACTACATTCTGAGACATACTATCAAAATTAGTGAAGACATCTATTCACAATAATCACAAAAAACTTATGAATTCAGTTCAGGTGATAATTTGATTGTGACATTCAACAAGCAACCTATCAAATTTGAATGAAGTGCTCTCGATATCTGTAAACAAAGCTGTTATAATATGTAGCTAGTATACAATATAAATGTATTACAAACAATGTTATTAACATCATAAAAATAATCCACAACGTACTCCACCTGAGTGCATTTAAATTTTTTTTTGAATTATTCAGCTTACAACTTTTGTTTTGCCTCTCATAAGAACATCGGTTTTTGCCTTTACACATACACAAAGTAGTGCTGCTTTCATGCTTACTTGTCTCTTACTTGTCTGTTTAATTTGCATTGTGTAGTTGCTCATTCTTTTATCATTTGAATGATGTTTATTGGTAGGGTTGGGGGAATTGTTCTGCAGAAGGGGATTGAAGCTGAATACAAAAATATCATGAGGATATTCAATAATTATTTAAACAAAATTTAGTACTTTTAATTTGTGTATAATGTATATGCTCACCAGTAGGAAGGAACAACCATAAGAATTGAAAGAAGTAATACCATTGGCCTATTAAGCCCACACTGCTGTATTCTGGACTCTATTGTGGACTCTAGCACACCCATTTAACCTGGTAAGGGAAAGTTCTGCATAAATATACTCTTGATGTCCTGATGGCAATGAAGCAAAATTACAGCATATTTATCAATGCATGCATCCCTATTCAACCTTGTGTGACTGTTCACCACAGAGAATACCCAACCCTTTCTCCACCTCCCAATGCAGCTGCAAAAGAGCCATTGTGTCTGTGGAATATTTGATCCCAAGAAGCACTGAGGAAAGGTCTCCACCTTGAGACCTCTAGGACCTATACAACGGGAGGAGGTGAGGCATTCTCACCTTGAAAAGAATACAAAGAAGGTCAACCAAAATTGTTCAATAGGATTTTTCACCTATACCATCAGAAATACTGATAATTGGAATACTTACATTGCAAAGGGGACAGCTGAGAGACGATCTTACTCAAATTTTGAAGATCCTTAAAGAAATAAATAAAATTCCAGAGCAATGCTCAATATTAACGCATGCATTTAAGGTTTGAGGGAGAAAGTGAATATTAAGGTATAGGAAGTTCAAAACCATCAAGATTGCAAAATGAAGGGGAATAAATTGGCTGCCTGTTGTGCATTTTACCTGATTTTCCTCAATTGCCAAAAGAACACTGATGAATTGAGTGATATTTTATGAATATGTTTGTGAATTCTTTTTCCTTTCCTTGACCAATACTCCTAATTGATCAGACTTTTAAAAATGTTTTTCTTCCTTTTCTTGATTTAAAAACAAAACATGGCAAGAGAAAATTGTATACTACAGGGAGTATTCGCCTTCAAATTGTTTTATTAAGTGAATAACCGATTTCCCTTCCCACTTGAAAAGCTCAGCTCCCAGATGCAAGCACGAACTTTTTTCATTTGTCATGTCTTCTTTCCAAATTTTTAATTCAAGAAATTAGCTGCATTCATTCCAACACATGAAACTTTAGCAAGTGCCTTCTGAAAATCTAGGCAAATTGTAACCACTGGATACACAACATCCACTAGTTAAGTTGTGTCATCAAAGAATTGCAGCAGATGAAAAGCAGAGCATGCGAGTGCTTTTTGGTTGTTGTGAATGCTTGGTTACTAAATAGCAGTCTATCTTTGTTAAGTAAATATGTACATGTAATGTACATTTGTAGTGTGTATGTATCAAAGTAAATTTACTATAATAGGTGCACATGACTTCAACCATGTCCCTATAGTCACACCTGTGACGAGTTAGTAATTTGAATTGGAAAATACTGACCGATGGTGTCTTTGCTTTTTAAATAAACATCAATAGCATTTAGCATAATGCTGCTGAGCATTTTATTCACTACAGATATCAGACTAACTTGCCCTGAATTTACAGGATCATGTCTTTTTGAATATTCTTTCTTTTTCTTTCTTTTCTTTTTAAGATATAATATAAGATAACATTTATTGCCCTCCAGTGCTCAGCTATGTCTCGTTTTTTTTTATAGCTCTATCAGTGAAAGCCAGAGCTTCACTTAATACACTCCTCTTTTTCATAAGGAATAAGGTATCCCACCTGATCAAGTTACCTTGTAAGCATTTATTTCTTTGAATTTCTTCATAACGCAAGTTGGTTTGAATACAGGAAACCTGTGTAAGCTAGCCTTTTGCAAATGATCAAAGACATTTTTCAGCGTAAATCAATCCTCGAAAATAAATGGTGCAATGCTGCTCCTGCATGGCAGTTACACCAAAAAGGTCCAGGAGATACCAAGCTCCAGTATTTTGCTGCAACATTGTATTAGGAAGTCATCACTGGTTACCTCCAGGAAATTGCTTCTCTGTTTATCGCTTATCAGACCACTTTACCTCAGGGATATTGAAATCCTCTATGATGATCAGATTATGATTTCTTGCAGCCTGTCTGACTTGCCTGAACAGCTTGCTATCTACCCGCTCAGCTTGAGCTGCTGGCTGATAGCAGTTCCCAATTGCCATTTGTTCCCCTTATCATTACCAATTTCTGTCCAGATTGCTTCTGCCATCTCCAGATTCTGTTTAATCCACCTTCTTGACAACTTGTATCATCTCTTGCCAATATCATATAGCTTCATGGGTCAATCTTTTTGAAACATTCTATCCTCTATAACTTCTTCACGTGTGATATTTCACTTACAGTCCTCTATGTGATGTCAATAGTGGTAATTCCTAATGGAAATTATGGTGAAATGTATAGAAACACTAGTTTTCTCCAAAGACTGAGAGAAAAATGAAAATGCTGAGGTATGGTAATCTTCACCATAAAAGATACCTTTTAGTAATGATTCATTTCTGTTACTTCACTCTACATGTTATATGACAACAACTTGCATTAATAACACTTTGGCCCAGATTTTGCAGTCTTAATTGCAGTGAGCGCTCTGTAAAGTGGCAGTGGCCTGTAATTTGACAATTTGGGCTGATTGCCCACAAGCAACACTGATTTTCATGTTTTTTTTTAAAGTAGGCACACTGCCTGCTCGGGACATTCCACACTATAAATTAACAAGCCTGTTAACATAAAGCACCTTTCCACAAATATATCTAAACGTGCAAAATATTTCCAAACAGCGGGATCTTTTGCAATGCAAACCATCCGATACATAGGACATTTTTTTTAAGCTCAATTCTTTTAAAATGCATTGAAAGGAGCATTTGCAATGTAGTAAACTTTCTGCTGTAAAACACCTGACATATTGACCAGAATTTTCAATCGCCTGTGGCAGCGAGAACTGGAGTGGATGCACTTTGAAAATAATGTTCCTGGATGGCCTGTCAGTGTCCCAACACTTCCAGGATGCGCTGATATTTTCAAAGCGAGGTGGGTGGTGGTTGGGGGTGGGGCGGGGAAGACGGGAACCCGCTCGCCTCCAGTTAACGGCCTATTAAGCTCCTTGAGGAGCTTGTTAACAGGCCGGGGAGGGCCAAAGAGCGATTTTTAACTCACAAATTGCCACACCCAAACAGTTTGGTGTACATTAGTGCACAGCTGTCGAGATCAGTGCGGGAGCAATAAAATAATTTTGTTTTAATGAGGAACAATTTTTGCCACTGAGAGTTTTTGTGGGAGACCAATGTTTTAGTTGGCTGTTTGGCCACTCTGATGTCCTGCCTCCTCTCTTCTGCAAGGCAGTAGCAGGCCCCATCATGGCTGCCGTCTGTCTTTAACGATCATGTTCAGCATCTTGGTAGAGCTCAGTGCCACTAATAGGACGTCAAATGTGCCGTGGGCTCAATTAGGGCATCTATATTTGACGATTACATTGTGGGGACCTGGAAATTATCCAGATGTTGGGTTCCCAAACCCAGATTGAAAATCAAGCCTATGGTGAGGGTGGAGGAGGAGAGAAAGTGACTGAAGAAAGAATTCCTCTCCTTCCCTCCACAGAAGGGACAGTTAACATAAATCGGCTCCTCTCTTTGGATCTGGCATTTCACTGTCTCCCTCTGTCTCAGTCTTTCTGGGTCTGGGCCTATTTCTCTCTATATATATCAGTGTGTTTGTGTAGGGTTTTTCTCTCGTTTCTCTGGGAAGACGGAAGCCATTGTTTTCAGTCCCCACTCCAAACTCCGTTCTCTAGCTACCGACTCCATCTCTCTCCTTGGCAACAGTCTGAGATTAAGCCAGTCTGTTCACAACCTTGGTGTCAAATTTGACCCGAGATGAGCTCCTGACCTCATATTCGCGCCATCACTAAGACCACCTGTCTCCAACTCCGTAACATCACGTGACTTCTTCACCCCGTCTCAGCTGATCTACTGCTGAAACCCTCATCATCCCTTTCTTACCTCTAGACTTGATTGTTCCAGTACACTCCTGGCTGGTCTCCGTAAACTTGACGTCATCCAAAACTCTGTTGTTGGGGTCTTAACACACGCCGTCCCGTATCCCTATCACCTCTGTGCTCACTGACCTACATTAACTCACATCAAGTCCCGTTCTCATATCACCTCTGTGCTCACTGACCTACATTAGCTCCTGGTCAAGCAACACCTTGATTTTAAAATTCTCATCCATGTTTTCAAATCCTTCCATGGTCTCTGCTCCCCCCCACCCCAATCTCTGTAATCTCCTCCAGCTCCACAACCCTCCGATATATCTGTGCTCCTCTAATTCTGGCCTCTTGTGCATCCCTGATTTTAATTGCTCCACCATTGGTGGCTGTGCCTTTAGTTACCTAGGCCCCAAGCTCTGGAATCCCATTCCTACATCTCTTTGCCTCTCCACGTCACTTTCCTCCTTTAAGGTACTTCTTAAAACCTACCTCTTTGATTATGCTTTTGTTCATCTGACCTAATATCTCCTTTTGTGGCTCATTGTCATACTTTGTTTTGTAATGCTCCTGTGAAGCGCCTTGGGACATTTTATTACATTAAAGGCACTATATAAATATAAGTTGTTGTTGTGTGTCTGATGTTTAAATCTGTCGCGCCCTCTATGTGTGTGTGTGTGTGTGTCTGTCTCTCAATCCACTCTCTCATTGTTTAGTTTAGTTTAGTTTAGAGATACAGCACTGAAACAGGCCCTTCGGCCCACCGAGTCTGTGCCGACCATCAACCACCCATTTATACTAATCCTACACTAATTCCATATTCCTACCACATCCCCACCTGTCCCGATATTTCCCTACCACCTACCTATACTAGAGGCAATTGCTAATGGCCAATTTACCTATCAACCTGCAAGTCTTTGGCTTGTGGGAGGAAACCGGAGCACCCGGAGGAAACCCACGCAGACACAGGGAGAACTTGCAAACTCCACACAGGCAGTACCCAGAATTGAACCCGGGTCGCTGGAGCTGTGAGGTTGCGGTGCTAACCACTGCGCCACTGGGCTGGCTTTTACTGACCCCCGATATCAGGTTTTGTGGCGGGTGGGGGGGCACCAGGAAAAGCCTCCGGGAGAGGACCACCACGCACTCCGATGCTGGGAGGTCCTGGGCCAAAATTACCGGAGGCAGCGAGGCCTCTTGGCGGTTCCCCTTGGCGGTTCCCCGGCCTCCCAGCAACGGGACCGCAATTTAAATATTTAAGTAAATTAAATTAAGTGAATTAATTAATCTCACCGCCTCCTGATGTCCTGCCGCAATATGCAGCCCGGCGGCCGGCGCTACCTTGCCTTCAGATCCCTGTTCAGGGAAACGAGGTGGAATACTTGTGGGGAGGGGGGAAGGTACGTTTATCAGTGCGGTGGGGGGGGGGGGTGGAGGTTGGGGGAAGAACGGGGTCAAATTAATGTCATGGGTGGAGGGCATGGTGGGTAGGGTTGTATTGAAAATTTGGGAGGGGGAAGGTCAGATGGTAAAGGTGTTTTAGTGGGGGGAAGGGAAAATAATTTAATTGTTATGGGGGGGGTGGGAGAGGGACAAAAGAGATGTATTTATTTAATTTAATTCCATTTCCCTTTAAATATTTAAATGTCCCAGTAGGGCTAACAGCCCTCTAAAAATGGTGTCAGCGCCTGCACACAGGTAGCTGATGCTTTTGCCAGGGATGGATAGCCCGCACCCTCCACATGATCAGGAGTGGTGACCTGCCCTGGCTATTTAAATGAGCCACTGCACAGAAGATTGCAACGGCTCCACAACGTGCAGCCCGTGTGGCGGGCTGCTGTATTCTTTGTCGCACATAAAATTCAGCCCTGTGTTTCTCTTTCTGGATCTGTTATCTGTCTCTCAGATTCTCTCTGTTGCTTTCTCTCAGTGACAAGGATCTCTGCCCCAGTTTCTCTCCCTCTTTGTATCTGTCTCAGTGTCTCTCCTCTATCTCATCTCTATGTCTTCCTTTCTGTCTCTCTCTGGCCGGGATTTTTCATCACCTATGGGAGCTTTGAAAATAGCGCTCCCAGATGTTGTGTCAGTGTCCCGAAACCTCGTGGACGCACTGCTGTTTTCAAAGTGAGCACAGAGTGGGGCGGTGGGGTCGCTGGGAACCTGCTCGTCTCCAATTAACTTCATGTTCAGCTCCTTGAGGAGCTTGTTAACAGGCTGGGGAGGGCCAGAAGGCGAATTTCAAATTGCAGATCGCCAAACCTGAACAGTCTGGTGCACGTTAGTGCACAGCTGTTAGGTGCAATGCAGGGAGCTATCAAGCAATGTTTTCTCTGATGGAAAAAGTTTTGGCATGGAGGGTTTGTGACTCAGATTGGGTCCAGTACCTTTTTGTCAGCCGTTTGGCCACTTCTCTGCGCAGTGCGACTGCTGGCCCTTCAACGTTCTCCTCTATTCTGCAAGGCAGCAGCAGGCCCCACCATGGCTGCCATCTATCTTTGAGGATCGTCCTGAGCAAGCACATCCCGGCTCCTGGCAGAGCTCGGTGCCACTAATTGGGAGCCAAGCTTGCCTTTGGCCCAATTAGGCTATCGGCAAATGACAATAGCGTCACCGCAGGATCGGGACCCAGAAATTTTCCAGGGGTCGGGTTCCCGTTCCCGGATTGAAAATCACGCCCTCTATATCTGTTTCCTTCTCTCTCAGTCTCTCACCCCATTGTTCCTCTGTCTCAGTGGTTAAGCTTTCTAAGTCTCTCAGTTTCTCTGTCCCAGTTTCTCAGTCTCTTACAAGGAATTTACCATTTGCAAGCTGCCCTGACCCCATTGGCTAGTCCGGTGGCCCCGACTTAGCCCAGAAATCTAGTAATTTCTGTCATTTACTACTGGAAACAGGAGTTGTCATTAATTATCCCTGTCAGTGCTGCAAAACAAGTGTTCACACAGGAGCCAAAAAGAAATCCTACACCAAGAGCTTGCTGCGATGTAATAGTGCTGTGAGACTAATAAATCTTTAACCATCTAAATCATGACTAGAAAGTTTATGGAGAGACACCACCATTTAAAAATCACAATCAGCCTGTCCAACTGGGGATTTGAATTGTCTTTAAAATAATATAATAATATCAGGTGGGATGGATATTTACAGAACAAAGGACAGGGGCCCTTGGTAACTTTGAAGTAATGTCGTTACTTGTTCATTTTTAAATGTGGACTTGTTTTGAGAATAAATGTGTATTTTGTTGTCGGAAACTAAACATATACATTTCCTTTGATATTTTAATTGTAGTGCACGTATCTACTGCAATGGTAATTTGGATTTTTTTGAAAGTCTTTTAAAAATACTGCAGTTTAATAAAACGTTGGGGGGAATTTTATGCTGCCTCCCCCCCACCCTATGGTGGGATTGGAGGCGGGAAGAGCATAAAATCAGGTGGGATGGTGACGGAGGGACCACACACCTTCCTACCTCCTCCAAAATTAAGTCCGGGCGGGAAGGCCTGTGAACGGCCTTCCCATCCCACCGCCAATTGAGCCCCTAGCTGCACAATTAACCGCACAGGAAGTAGGGTATGGAAAACCGTGTGAGCTGCTTTCCGGCTCCAGAGGGTGGGGGTGTGGCTCCCTCGTTAAAAGGTACTTTGTGCCTGAATGAGGGACCCGGCATTGGGAAGGGATAGTCCACTGAGAGCCACCTCTCTGCCATTGCTACCGACACCCCCCACACCCTCTGCCCCCACGGCACCCACCCTGCGAGACCCCTCCTGCCCTGGCCTGCCTGTGGCCTTGATCCAGCGACGCTCCTAGGCCTAAGGTGGGTGCTTCACTGGCAGCAGCCACCGCCTCTGTGGTGGCGCGGCTCAGTGAAAGAGCTGCTGGCCTCTGATTGGCAGGCAGTTCTCCGAGGGCGGGACTTCCATCACTGGGGTCCTTGATCCCATAGAAAACCCACCATTGTCCACTTAAGTGCCTAATTAGCAGTAGATTCAGTGGGCCTCCCACAGAACAGGCGGCGCGGGGTTCTCGGCAGCGCTTTTTCTGGACGTTGAGACCCCCACCGCCAGCATAAAGTACTGGCCATTGAAACAAGATTAATATTACAACTTTAATTTGGTGTTAATGTAATTTAAGCTTGTATTATCAGTGGAGAATGGGACTACAGTCATTCAGCGATGTCACCGTCCTTGATAGCAACCAGTTTAACATCGAAACTGCGAATTGGCCCAAAATGGCCACATTAGCAGAGATATCAGTGACTAGGAGGCATAGATTTAAAGTGATTGGTAGAAAGATTAGAGGGGAGATGAGGAAAAAAAATTTCACCCAGAGGGTGGTGGGGTTCTGGAACTCACTACCTGAAGGGGTAGTAGAGGCAGAAACCCTCAACTCATTTCAAAGGTGTATGGATGTGTACCTCACCTGCAGGGCTATGGACCAAATGCTGGAAGGTGGGGATTAGACTGAGTGGCTCATTTTTTGGCCAGCGCAGACATGATGGGCCAAATGGCCTTTTTCTGTGCCGTAAACTTTCTATGATTCTAAGGCTGTTTACTGTGAACTTAATAAAGGACATTGAAACAAAAATAAACAAAACACTTGTGTTTTTCCACTGCCTTCTTTCACCATGGTACTGAAATAAGCTTCATTTTTACACCTGTTCAGTCCTGTTGATTTTTAGGATGTTTTCTGATCATGATTGGCAAGTTCTTTGCATGAAATATGAACTTTAAAATTACTGGCAAATAAAGCATTGATATTCAGTGTATTACTCATACCTATCCCCTCCTCCCACCGGCACCATCCTACACCTGTGTAGGGGCCCCAACAACCCCACTGCCTTGTGGGCGTCTCGGGAGAGACCAAGGCTAAGGGAGTAAACCCTAACAGAAAATCCGGAGCGGAACCCCGTAGGCGGTCATGTGTCACCTTTGGCATGTTTCCGGCAGTTCCTGCAGCCATACTGGTGCCAAACGTCGTGTCCTGCACTCCTTTGGACCCCACCAGAAAGGCCGAGAGGGGGGTTTTGACGACTGGGCAACTCTCAACCTCCATAAATTTGCCCAGGCATGCGCCATGGAGAGGTCACTCCATAGTTGCCTCACAGCGACTGAAACAACACGGAAGGCAGCAGTTACGGGTTATAAGTCCAGATAAATTGGCGTAGAAACTGGGCGCCACGGGTTGCCTTTGTCGGTGGGAGAGGTCATTGCACCTCACTGGACAGCTACCGCCCGCCTCAAACCGGGCAGCCCCCGGTCAATAAGGTTCTGTCCCGCCACAGTCTGCCTGCTTCAATGGGTGCTTGGAGCTCAGGGTCATTGCCCGAAAGGTGGACTGATACACCGCACCAAACAACATGAAAAAAGGAAAGAAGGTACCAGCCCTTCGCTTTGCAAGCTGGAACGTCAGAACTATGTGTCCTGGCCTGTCGGAAGACCTTACACAAATCAACGATTCTCGGAAGACCGCCATCATTAACAACGAGCTCAGTAGACTCAATGTGGACATTGCAGCACTTCAGGAGACTCGCCTCCCCGCGAGTGGCTCTCTAGCAGAGCAAGACTACACCTTCTTCTGGCAGGGCAGGGATCCTGAAGAACCAAGACAGCATGGAGTGGGCTTCGCCATCAGAAACTCCTTGCTCAGCATGATAGAGCCTCCCTCAAATGGCTCGGAACGCATACTGTCCATCCGACTGCTCACCACCTCTGGTCCAGTACACCTACTCAGCATCTATGCTCCAACACTCTGTTCCGCACCTGAAGCTAAAGACCAGTTCTATGAACAACTCCATAACATCATTAGCAGCATCCCCAACACCGAACACCTATTCCTGCTGGGGGACTTTAATGCCAGGGTTGGGGCCGACCATGACTCATGGCCCTCCTGCCTTGGGCGCTATGGCGTTGGAAGGATGAATGAGAACGGGCAGAGACTGCTTGAGTTGTGTACCTATCATAACCTCTGCATCACCAACTCGTTCTTTCACACTAAACCCTGTCACCAGGTTTCATGGAGGCACCCAAGATCACGTCGTTGGCACCAGCTAGACCTCATTGTCACAAGGCGAGCCGCCTTAAACAGTGTTCAAATCACACGCAGCTTCCACAGTGCGGACTGCGACACCGACCACTCCCTGGTGTGCAGCAAGGTTAGACTCAGACCAAAGAAGTTGCATCATTCCAAGCAGAAGGGCCACCCGCGCATCAACACGAGCAGAATTTCTCACCCACAGCTGTTACAAAAATTTCTAAATTCACTTGTAACAGCCCTTCAAAACACTCCCACAGGGGATGCTGAGACCAAGTGGGCCCACATCAGAGACGCCATCTATGAGTCAGCTTTGACCACCTACGGCAAAAGTGCGAAGAGAAATGCAGACTGGTTTCAATCTCATAATGAAGAGCTGGAACCTGTCATAGCCGCTAAGCGCATTGCACTTTTGAACTACAAGAAAGCCCCCAGCGATTTAACATCCGCAGCACTTAAAGCAGCCAGAAGTACTGCACAAAGAACAGCTAGGCGTTGCGCAAACGACTACTGGCAACACCTATGCAGTCATATTCAGCTGGCCTCAGACACCGGAAACATCAGAGGAATGTATGATGGCATGAAGAGAGCTCTTGGGCCAACCATCAAGAAGATCACCCCCCTCAAATCTAAATCGGGGGACATAATCACTGACCAACGCAAACAGATGGACCGCTGGGTTGAGCACTACCTAGAACTGTACTCCAGGGAGAATGCTGTCACTGAGACTGCCCTCAATGCAGCCCAGCCTCTACCAGTCATGGATGAGCTGGACATACAGCCAACCAAATCGGAACTCAGTGATGCCATTGATTCCCTAGCCAGCGGAAAAGCCCCTGGAAAGGACAGCATTACCCCTGAAATAATCAAGAGTGCCAAGCCTGCTATACTCTCAGCACTACATGAACTGCTATGCCTGTGCTGGGACGAGGGAGCAGTACCCCAGGACATGCGCGATGCCAACATCATCACCCTCTATAAAAACAAAGGTGACCGCGGTGACTGCAACAACTACCGTGGAATCTCCCTGCTCAGCATAGTGGGGAAAGTCTTTGCTCGAGTCGCTCTGAACAGGCTCCAGAAGCTGGCCGAGCGCGTCTACCCTGAGGCACAGTGTGGCTTTCGTGCAGAGAGATCGACTATTGACATGCTGTTCTCCCTTCGTCAGATACAGGAGAAATGCCGTGAACAACAGATGCCCCTCTACATTGCTTTCATTGATCTCACCAAAGCCTTTGACCTCGTCAGCAGACGTGGTCTCTTCAGACTACTAGAAAAGATCGGATGTCCACCAAAGCTACTAAGTATCATCACCTCATTCCATGACAATATGAAAGGCACAATTCAACATGGTGGCTCCTCATCAGAGCCCTTTCCTATCCTGAGTGGTGTGAAACAGGGCTGTGTTCTCGCACCCACACTTTTTGGGATTTTCTTCTCCCTGCTGCTTTCACATGCGTTCAAATCCTCTGAAGAAGGAATTTTCCTCCACACAAGATCAGGGGGCAGGTTGTTCAACCTTGCCCGTCTAAGAGCGAAGTCCAAAGTACGGAAAGTCCTCATCAGAGAACTCCTCTTTGCTGACGATGCTGCTTTAACATCTCACACTGAAGAATGCCTGCAGAGTCTCATCGACAGGTTTGCGTCTGCCTGCAATGAATTTGGCCTAACCATCAGCCTCAAGAAAACGAACATCATGGGGCAGGATGTCAGAAATGCTCCATCCATCAATATTGGCGACCACGCTCTGGAAGTGGTTCAAGAGTTCACCTACCTAGGCTCAACTATCACCAGTAACCTGTCTCTAGATGCAGAAATCAACAAGCGCATGGGTAAGGCTTCCACTGCTATGTTCAGACTGGCCAAGAGAGTGTGGGAAAATGGCGCACTGACACGGAACACAAAAGTCCGAGTGTATCAGGCCTGTGTCCTCAGTACCTTGCTCTACGGCAGCGAGGCCTGGACAACGTATGCCAGCCAAGAGCGACGTCTCAATTCATTCCATCTTCGCTGCCTTCGGAGAATACTTGGCATCAGGTGGCAGGACTATATCTCCAACACAGAAGTCCTTGAAGCGGCCAACATCCCCAGCTTATACACACTACTGAGTCAGCGGCGCTTGAGATGGCTTGGCCATGTGAGCCGCATGGAAGATGGCAGGATCCCCAAAGACACATTGTACAGCGAGCTCGCCACTGGTATCAGACCCACCGGCCGTCCATGTCTCCGTTATAAAGACGTCTGCAAACGCGACATGAAATCATGTGACATTGATCACAAGTCGTGGGAGTCAGTTGCCAGCATTCGCCAGAGCTGGCGGGCAGCCATAAAGACAGGGCTAAATTGCGGCGAGTCGAAGAGACTTAGTAGTTGGCAGGAAAAAAGACAGAGGCGCAAGGGGAGAGCCAACTGTGCAACAGCCCCAACAAACAAATTTCTCTGCAGCACCTGTGGAAGAGCCTGTCACTCCAGAATTGGCCTTTATAGCCACTCCAGGCGCTGCTTCACAAACCACTGACCACCTCCAGGCGCGTATCCATTGTCTCTCGAGATAAGGAGGCCCAAAAGAAAAGAAAAGAGCTCATACCTAAGTAGAGATCAGATAAAAATAGAATAGCTCTGAAAGAATAGTCTACTTGAAAGTATGCATGAGTATTTAAACTTCAAAGTTTTGGTATTCCAGTATTAAAGCAATCATAACTAATGTCGAAATGGTGTTCATCCTAAGGCAGGAGAATTGATTTCACAGAAACCATTTTACATTTTCAGTCAGGACAAAGGGATTATTGGTTAGCGTAGCACTGGAGATATTACTATGGAAACTCCTTGCTCAGTTCAGCAAATAACTATTGTTACAACTGAGGTGGGAGCAATGCACTGTCAATTCAGTCCCATCACTCTGCAGCATATTATTAAAGTTTTCCCACCCAAACAGCCAAATTAAACACTCTAGTAACCCATAGTATAAAACAGACCAAACCAGGTATCTTTAGACAACAACCAATTAACTATTAAAAAAAACTAAATCTTAAACACTATTAAGATAAACCTATGTCTTGAAGGCCTTATAACTTTTTATTTTAACCTAACTCCCCCATTCACACACATACATTCAAAACAGGCAACCAATTTTAAAAGTGGTGTTTTTAAAAATTATCTGTTTCTTAAGAATAAATAAATAAGTAGGTCATTATGGGTTACGTTCCAGATGAATGAGGTATTCTGATGTGAAAATAATCAAATGCCTCTCAAAGTCTTCACACGGATTTGATGAAACAGTCTGTTCTTGATAGGCATTCAAACTCTCCAGCTGCAGCAGGCATCTAACAGATCTTTAAACAATGAGCACAGCAATAGGTCGACTTGAATTTTAAAAACTGACAGTCTCTCAGTCGAAACCTTACTTCAAATTCCAGCAAACACAATCAGTCAAGAGAGATTCAATCTTGAAGCAAATACTGCCTGGCTTGGATGTAAAGAAAATGAGTTTTTCTACCTTCAGCAATACAAATGGTCTCTTCAAAAAAAAAGGGTTTTTTTCCTCCATAGACAATTAGCTTGGCTTGTAGCTCCTTGTAGAATTTTTGCTGAGAAAAATAGATAGCTCTTCAATAGCACGCATGCTGGGAGAGTCTCTCAAAACTGGTTTCAGCCAGTTTTTATACAGTCAATGTGAAACATTATACCATGTGACCTCTCCACTCTCCTGCTGTCACCTAGGTAACAAAATGTAGCTGGCACATTGTGCCTCAGAAATTCAAAAGCTTTTCTCCCTGTCTTAAAGGTGCAATATTTTTAATCCGAGGAGAAGATAAATACGGTTCGGTGATACTATGAAGAATATAAAGAGCTATGTATAATGAACGAGGAGGTTGCATTATTTAAGTCAGTCTGAATGGTCACTTGATTTACTTATATTTGAGAACAAGCCATCCAATTTGGACAATAAAGTCTTAAGTAGATTCCAAATCGAAGGATTATAAATTTAGTACAAAAAGGGAAAATGCTGGAAATACTCAGCAGGTCATGCAGTTTCTGTGGAGAGAAAAGCAGAGTTAATGTTTCAGGTCGATAACCTTTCATCAGAACTGGCAAAGATTAGAAATGTAATAGGTTTTGAGCAAGTGCAAGGGGGGAGAAGAAAATAAAGGAAGGTCTGTGATAGGGTGGCGGGCAGGAGACATTAAATGACAAAAAGTTTCATGGTACAAAGCTCTTACATTACATATTCAGTACTTGTTTCCTGGAAACACTTTGGCTTCACCAGGAATGTGCCTCGCTGCTGGATCTCACAGATCATTTCACCGGTGGACCATGCTGCTGCCAACAAACCAGGTAAGTTCGTATTTCTCAGTGCAGGCAGTGGCGAATGCCGCTGCTTCGCTGCTGACTGCAAAATCTGGACCAATAAAACATCCCAAGGTGCTTTACAAACAAAATATGACACCCCAAGCTACCGAAGGAGATACGAGGCCAGATAGCCAAAAACTTGGTCAAAGATGTAGTTTTAAGGAGCGTCTTAATGTTTAACTGGAGTAGATTAAGAAATCCAAGAAAGCAGTTGCGCTGTTAAGTTACGAATTCCAGCCTATGATCATCTCTTGGTGTAACATCTCAAAACCGGTTAATGAATCAGCTCTGATTGTTCATTTATGACGATGCCACTGTCACAACTTCAGTTACTGTCACTTCAAATACTACAAGGTTTGTTTTTATTTTAAAATAGGAACAAAAATTAAATTAACTACTTGGTCTTGTTAAGAGCAGTTTAGATTGACTAATTGACACAAAAATCCTTTGAAAACAGACTTGCTGAGCAATAGGTGAAATAGTGTTGTGTGTTTGTCAGTGACCCTCCATAATGTATTAGATATTTGGGCTAGACATTTACTTGGTTATCCTTATGAGATTCTTGACAGCTGACTTTAAAAGGTCACAATTAAATTTCCAAAACACATGGAATGTATTTGGGAATTTGTAGTTGAACTGGTGAGTTAGAACCATTTTTAGAAGTATCTTTCAAAAAGGTAAGATTGAGATTTGAAAATTTCATTGAGGGTTCATTTCACACCTTTCAAATTATCTTTAAAGAGCAACTGCACGCTAATTAATTAACTGTGGATTAGATGAAAGGTCATGTACTTTGGTAATGTTGTGCACATTCAACTAAACAAAGCTACTGGTATCAAAAACTCCATAAAAATCGTTCTGGTTCATTAAGAGTGATTTATTTTCTCTCTTTTGTTATATTGAATGACTTATCGCAGTGCAGCCAGAGGACTAATATCTCATGAATTTGTGAGAATTGTTACAAGTACAGAAGTACTTGTAGAATTAGTACTGAGAATCCTCAACAGGAAGCCAGAGGTTTACCATAGCGTACTGTGTGTTTTAATGACCATGTTCAAATGATGGTTAAGGCTGTACTTAAACATTATATAATGGACAGAGCTTCAGAGTACAACTGAAAAACAAATTCAGTGGTTGTTAATGAAAATTCAGGACAGATGTCAGGAACTATTTCATTACTTGGACGATGATCCCTGGAGGCTGGAATGAGTTATCAGGAAATTTGGTTAAGGCTAAGAATCGCAACTCATTGAAAGAAATAGCTAGATACTGTAATAAATTTGTATTCTAGAAGGATGAATTAAAAAAGTAAAAAGGGGGGGTTTATGGGGGTGGTGTGGATGAAGGGCCTTCAGTCAAACCTATCTTATGGCAACACTGACTTAAATTGGCTAAGATGCAATGTAGATCTTTTGGATGGATAGGGGATCTGGGGAGAGAAATGTGTTGAGAGTGTTTATGAAATCAGTAACATATTTGTTCAAGGCAAATCGTGTTGGATTAACTTGATCAAGTGCTTTATTGAAGTAACAGAAAGGGTTGATGATGGTAGTGCAGTTGATGCTGTTTATATGGACTTTCAAAAGGCGTTTGACACAGTAGTACATAGACTTGTTAGCAAAATTAAAGCCTATGGGATTAAAGGGATTGTGATAGCATGGATACAAAATTGGCGAAGAGACAGAAAGCAGGAAATAGTGTTGAACCGTTGTTTTTGAGACTGGAGTTCTGTTCCCCAGGGATCAATGTTAGTGGCCTCGACTTGGTTATACAGGGCATGATTTCAATGATTGTAGATGATATGAAAATCAGAAATGTAATAAACTGTGAGGAGGATAGTAACAGACTTCAGGAGGAAATAGGCTGGTGAAATAAGCAGGCATCTGGCAGATAAAATTTAATGCAGAGAAGTGTGAAGTAATACATTTTGGTAGCAGAACAAGGAGAGGCAATATGAGCAAAAGGGTAAAATTTAAAGGGGGTACAGGAACAAAAAGACCTGGGGCATATGTAGACAAATCTTTGAAGCTGGCAGGACAAATTGAGAAGGCTGTTAAAAAAGCATATAGGATCATTGGCTTTATTAATGGAGGAATAGAATACAATAGCAAGGAAGTTATGCTACATCTTTATAACACACTGGTTAGGCCTCAGCTATAGTATTGTGTTCACTTTTAGGTGCCACAATTTAGGAAGGATGCCAAGGCCTGAAGAAGGTGCAGAAGAAATTTAGTAGAATGGTACCAGGGATGAGGGACTTCAGCTATGTGAAGAGAGTAAACAGCTTCTTTAGTTAGAGTTGTTCTCATTAGAGCAGAGAAGGTTAAGAGGAGATTTGATTGTGGTTTCAAAATCATGAATGGTTTTAATAGAGTAAATAAGGAGAAACTGTTTCCAGTGACAGAAGGGCCAGTAACCAGAGGACACAGATTTAAGATAATTGGCAAATGAACCAGAGGTGACGTGAAGAAGCATTTTTTTTTTTACTTAGCATGTTGTTGTGATCTGGAATGCACTTCCTGAAAGGGTGGTGGAATCAGATTCAGTTGTAATGTTCGAAAGAGAACTGGATAAATACTTCAATGGAAAGAAGTTACAGCACTATGAGGAAAGAGCAGGGGTTTGGATTGATTGGATATCCCTACCAAAGAGCTGGCAAAGGCACGTTGAGCTGAAAGACCGTGTCCTGTGCTGTATAATTCTATGATAGCACAGAAGCTTCTCCAATATGACTTTTAAAAAAAAGTGAGAACCCTCATATTAATCCAATTGTTTGTTGCATTGGTTTAAAAAAATCTCACTTTACAATCTGAAATGACGATTCAGGTCCAGAGTTATAATTGTTAATTTGTCGGTCCACTGTTATTAATGTACATTTGCCTTCTAAGTTTAAGGTGCAGCTTGCCATGATTTACTACTCATGTTCAATATTCTGCATAAAATGATTTATTATTATGTTTGATTTCTTGGTATGGATGGAAGGCACTTCACTGCAACGTGTAAAATCAAAAATGTTGATGAAAATTGTTTTTGCTAGTAACGTGTCACATTATTGTGCTTGTCCAACTGTAATACAGATTTTTTGAACCACAAGTTATATCTTTTCACAATGCATATGCATAGAATATACAATGTGAGTGTCCCTATTCGTAACAGTAATTGTCTGGCTAGAATCATGCATGTATGTTCTTGTTACAGAAAGGATTTTATTATATCCTCATGGTTTTCAAATTTTATTTGACAGGTTAATGGTAAGGATTTATCCAGAGCCACCCATGAGCAGGCAGTTGAAGCATTTAGAACGGCCAAAGAACCCATTGTAGTACAAGTGTTGCGAAGAACTCCACGCACAAAAATTCTTAACCCATCCCATGAGTGTCAGCTGGTAGATATGGGCACGCAGACAGACATCACCTTTGAACACATCATGGCACTGGCTAAAATAAGACCACCTACGCCACCTGTTGTGGTACTGGAACAATACCTTTTGTCTGAAGAGTAAGTGTATGTTTATTATTATTACAATAAATGAATAAGGAGCAAAATAATATTTTCCATTTTCTCTAATGTGCAAAATTAAGTCAAATTGTGAAGCAAGTGCCCTGTTAGTTTATGTATAATTATGTATAAAAGAGCACAAATTAAGACAGTAGTTTGCTGGTCTGGAGGCAGTGCTGTTTTAATTGCTATCTCTAACTCATTTAAATCAGGTTAAACCACCATCAGTATGGGTTAGTAGGAAAACTATCAATTATTTTGAGATCCCTGAAGGTATTTCATTGTATTAGATTTTATTACACTTGGACAATAATTTATGTTCTAATTTTCTCAGTTTATTTTACAGCTATTGCTTGAAACCCCAGTATGTATTTCTTTGAAAGATTAGTTTCAATTTTGCAGGCTTTTTACTAATCTCACTGGATAACTTGTATTAAAAGACCACAAGCTGATGATTGTATGGAGAACTTACCTTTAATAAGAAACCTCAAAACAGTTAGAAAAATGTAGGTCTTTGAAAGAAACAATTTTGTTGAAATTTTTCACTGTAGCAGAAGATCAGTTTTCATTAATTCACACTTTTTTTGCACGGGAGTAAAAATACAAGAAAAAGATCAAAGCACTCTTTCAAAGGTTACATGCTGAGAAATTCGACGTGTGCCAAAAACAAGTGCAAAAGGGTGGTGGAAGCAGATTCAATAGTAACAGTAAAAAGAGAATTGGATAAATACTTGAAGGGAAAACTTTTACAGGGTTATGAGGAAAGAGCAGGGGAGTGGCATTAATTGGACAGCTCTACCAATGAGCCAGCACAGCCATAATGGGCCAAATGGCTCCTTCTGTGTTGTACTATTCATTGAAATCAGCAGAGCGATAGCACCCCTTGGCACTCCATGTCAGCTTGAGGCCCGGGCCAAATTCAGCTTTGGGCCTCATTTAAGTGCCAACTGCACCAAATTGGCACCCACTGCTGCGGTTCGCTGGTCGGGGAGGGCGGGAAATTGGCTGAATCCTTCATTGACCTGGTCAGCAGGTTGGGTCTGAGAGAAGGTGATCTCAGGAGCAGTGGGTTGTCTTTTTGTGGGTCCAGGAAGAGCACTCTGATTCCACTGAAAAATTGAAAATTTGGCACTCCCTCACCAGTAGAAGATACAGTATCAAACATGTCAATATTCTGTTTTTTATATACAATCTCTGCATGTACTTTGTTGGCTGTGAAATGCCTTGAAACATTCTGAGGTCACATGCTATACAGTTGGAAGTTCTTCACTTTTTTTTAGAAAAGCAAGAAAGAAAGCCAGATATTTGTCTAGGTCCTAAGTTGAAGGTTGAAGAGCAATTAAACTTTAATTTACCACGTTGTGCATAATTCCTTCACCAAACAATTAAACTGTGACTTGAAATTTTGTTTACTTAGCAAATTTGAACCTCAAAGGGATGCAGATTGGCCTTAGTAATGGAATAATATATTGAGTGTTACACAAAACACAATATGATAGTCTTATCCTAAAGAACAATGTATCATCCAAACGTCTATGAGCAATGTCTGACTATGCTTAATCAATACACTAAAAACAGTTAACTCGTGTGCGAATGTCATATTCCAGATATCATAAACATAGAAAATTTATGACTCAGGAGGAGGCCATTCCACCCATCGGCTGGGATTTTATCCGGACGATGGGAGTCTCGATGTCCAGAAAAAACAACGGCGAGAACCCCGCGTCGCCTCTTCTGTGGGAGGCCCACCAAATCTAGTGCCAATTAGGCACTTAAGTGGATAGCGGCGAGCCTTCCATGGGATCAAGGACCCTGGCGTGGAAGTCCTGCCCTCTGAGAGCTGCCAGCCAATCAGAGGCTGGCAGCTCTGTAATTGAGCACCGCAGTGGCTGTTGCTGATGGAGCAACTATCCGAGGCCCAGGAGCGGCGCAGGACCCAGGCCACATATAGGTCAGGGTGGGAGGGGTCTTGCGGGGGAGGGGGGTATGGGTGGTTCAGTAGCAAGGGCAGGGGTGTGGCTCACAGCGGGCCCTTCCCCCTTCCCAATGCCAGATCCCTCATTCAGGTACTGTATCTTTTAACGAGAGACCCCCCCCCACCACCCTCGGAGCTGGCAAGCAGCCCACACAGTTTTTCTTACCGTGCTTCCTGTGCGGTGATAGACCTGCCCGCCACAGGTTAATTGTGGTGGTGGCGGGATAAGGCCCTTAACTATTCACAGGTCTTGTCACCCTAGACTTCATTTTGGTCCCCCCCGCCACATCCCACCCAATTATATGCTCTCCCCACCTCCAAATCCACCGTGGGGGAGAACATAAAATTCCCCCCATTACGTTTGTGCCAAAATAGGGCTATCCATCCTAATCCCACTCTCCAGCCCTTGGTCCGTAGCCACGTAGGTCATGACACTTAAGTGCATGTCCAAGTATTTTTTAAATGCGATGAGGGTTTCTGCCCCTACCACTCTTTCAGGTAGGGAGTTCCCCCCATCACTCTCTGAGTGAAAAAAATTGCTCCTAAACTTCCGTCTAATCCTTCTGCCAATTACTTTAAATCTATTCCCCCTGGGTATTGACCTCTCTGCTAAGGGAAATAAGTGCTTTCTAACTACTCTATCTAGGCCCCCTCAAAATTTTGTACACCTCAATTAAATCTCCTCTCAGCCTCCTGTCTTCCTGCAGTCTGCAACTTTCTGCCTCACGATCAACCACATGACCAATTTTTGTATCGTCTGAAAACTTCTTAATCATGCCTTTTTCCAGTTGCAAAGTAATTGTTTGAAGAAGAAATCCAGTCACTTAATACTGGGTTCTTCTAAACTAAAGCCTGAAATTCACACGCATGTTCTATACTGTGAAGTTGCCACCTAACAAGAACTTTGATCAAAGTGCATTTACTTAACAATAGTTGGATTTCTGGTTCTAAAGCCTAAATCTCCATCAAAGCGGCAGAATAATACAGCATGCATTCTATGGTTTGACTCTGTTATCCTTCTAAAGCAGTGCATTATTCTTCTTACTGAGAGGTATCATGTATTGGTCAGGACCAGAGACACTGCATTGAACACTCAGTACTCTTTATCTATTTCCCTTGTGTTGGTGTTAGTAGCAATCTGTGACTTCTAAAGATTCAGAGGGGGTTTGAAACCAAGAGGGGAATTTTCTCAGGCAAGGTAGGGGGGGCGGGTTGTGTGTATGCAGGGAGTTGCACCCCCTAAAAGTGACGCCGGGTCGTGATCCCAACATCATCCTGCCCGCTTCCGGGTTTCACAGGGGCGGCATTGAAGGCAAGCGGGGAAACCCCCTTGCATCTGTCAAGTAAGTAATTAAGAAGAACTATTTTAACCCTTAATTCTGGATTTCCCAGCCGGGGCACGTGGTTTCCAACCTGTCAACAACTCGCCAGGGTCGCTGAGGCGAGTGCTCAGCGTGATGAGCCACCTCAGGCTCTCCTCCCACACCTACCTTTTGCCTGAGTAGGTTGACCTGTCAGTCATCTAATAATGTGCTGATCTGGAGCCAGCCAGCTACACTGGGATGCCCATTTGGCGCCCACAACCCACCACATTTATGTTAATTTGACCCGCCCCTCGAAATGGATTGGGTCATTTTAACATAGGTCGGCTAACTAGGTGCACACTGCCAATCAGCTGTTCAAGAGTTAAACACTCCCCCAATCTCCACCAGACAGAATGACTTCTTTCTGTATTATGTGGAATTTGTCTTGAAAGGTGCAGAATGAAGGCATCCCAAGGACAAATGGTCTGCTTTCGACCAGGGTTTCAGCTGAGCTGGACTAGGGAACTGACTCAACCCATAAAACTGAAGGGTTCCGAAGAAGGGTCACTGACCCGAAATGTTAACTCTGCTTCTCTTTTCACAGATGCTGCCAGACCTGCTGAGTGGTTCCAGCATTTCTTGTTTTTAGGTCAGCATTTACTGTTTTGTTGCATTACAGAAGTATTATCTGAGTTCATGTGATGAAGATTGAAACAACTTTTTCACTAGTTGTCAGCTGGGTGTCTGCTTGGAATTGTTCTATGGAAAATGAGGATTTTTGTTCTGGAGTTTGGAAGAAATTGTTATTTCCATTCCTGCCGCCTGCTGACACTATCGTTAACAGCTGTGGACACCTGGGGCCCAAATTGTTTGGCTGTTTGAGCTGGAACAGGAGGCCTGTCGTAACCCATAACTTGCAAAGGAGCATTAAAAATGAAGATTAGTTATTACACTTCAAAGAAGCATTTTACTGTTTTGATTAGTTATTTTATAGAACTGCATTCCAGTTGGCAAAATGTTCCCATTTGCTGTTTTGCAGCAGGTGGATGTTCAATGCAGTTACCAGCATTTACTATTATACTCATTTATTAGTTTGCTAAATAAAAATATCAAACTGGTTGAGGATATGTGGATAATCTAACAGTTTAAAATTATTCTAATGAATACTTCAAGATAACAATCTCTATGTTAGAAACAGTAAACTGTCCCAAAGAAATGCTGTCCAACCTCACATATCCAACCAGAGAATCTCCTCTTCTCCAGATTAAACTTTATACTAGACTGCAAAATGACTTTTTTGCAATACCTTGCATTATTAGTACAATAAAAACACAATTATATTTCCAGTTATTAGTTGTATGATTCATGTGAGAGTCCTGTGAGTTCTCCACAGATTACTTGACTGACATGCTGGGCTGCATTTTCACCATGGAGGCGAGAAACAGGAGCTGGATTTGTTTTCGGGTCAGAGACCCGGCTCCGGTGGGAAACTGATTAAAGCTCAGATTTTCATGTGGGTGAGCCCTTAACTGGATCTGGAGACGGGTTTCCTGTCCACTTAGAGCCAGTGGAGGTGGGAATGGAGGTTGGTCAGATGAAGTGTGGGGCTCATTTAGACTTCCCACTGCAGCCATCACTGTAGCTGCTGGTTGTCCCGAGGGAGAGATCAGAGATTTGTGCCAAAGCCTTCCACTGCACCAGAGGGAAACGAGATGTCACAGGGGAGCTGGAGGCCTGGTACCGGGGCAGGGCAGCCCCTCACCTCATCCATGCCAACCTGGTTCTAATGCTGGAGGCTGTGAGGGAGAGGAAGGAGGTCCTCTACCCAGAGGGTTGCAGGAGAAGGCTAGCTTGTTGTGCAGCACAGGCTCGCCTGTTTTCAGCGTCATCTCCCTCTGCTTCCAATTCCTCCTCCTCTCTTACCTCATGCTCCTCCCGCTATGAGCAATCTCCTTCCAGGGTCTTGCCATCCTCAAGGTCTGCTCCTCTCTGGAAGACCATGTTATGGAGAGCACAACAGACCACCACAATGACTGTGACTGAGGCCCTTGCAGGAGGGTATAGGAGGGCACCACCCAACCAGCCCAGCCGCTGGAAGGGCACCTTCAGAAGTGCGATGGCCTGCTCAATGGTTGTCCTGCTGAGCAGGTGGCATTGGTTGTATCGCCTCTGTACCTCTGTCTGGGGTTCCTGTAGAGGAGTCAATGGCCATCTCTTCAAGGGATTTCCCTTGTGCCCTCGGATCCATCCACGCACTTTGGGGGTTGGAGTGAAGATCTGAGGCAGCCTGGACTGGTGGAGGATATCAAGGCAGCATTTAACCGAATGTGGCATCAAGAAGCCCAGCCAAATTGAAGTCAATGGGAATCAGGTGGAAAACTCTCCTTTGGTTGGAGTCATACCTAGCACAAAAGAAGATGCTTGTGGTTGTTGGAGGCCAATCATCTCAACCCCAGGATATTGCTGCAGGAGTTCCTCAGGGAAGTGTACTTGGTCCAACCATCTTCAATTGCTTCATCAATGACCTTCGCTGTATCATAAGGTCAGAAGTGGGAATGTTCGCTGATGATTGTGCAAGGTTCAGTACCATTCACAACTCCTCAGATACTGAAGCAGTCCACGTCCATATGCAGCAAGACCTGGACAATATTGAGGCTTGTGCTGATAAGGGGCAAGTAACAATCGCACCACACAAGTGCCAGGCAATGACCATCTCCAATAAGAGAGAATCTAACCATCTCTGCTTGACATTCAATGGCATTACAATTGCTGAATCCCCACTATCAACATCCTGGGGGTTACCATTGACCAGAAACTGAACTGAAACAGTCACATAAATATTGTGGCTACAAGAACGGGTCAGAGGCTAGGAATTCTGTGGCAAATAACTCACCTCCTGACTCCCCAAAGCCTGTCCACCATCTACAAGGTACGTCAGGAGTGTGATGGAATACTCTCCACTTGCCTGAATGAGTGCAGCTCCAGCAATACTCAAGATGCTCGACACCATCCAGGACAAAGCAGCCCACTTGATTGGCACCCCGTCCACAACCTTAAATGGTCACTGCCTCCACCATTGATGCACACTGTCAGCAGTGTGTACCATATACAATATGCACTGCAGCAATTCACCATGCCTCCTTCGACAGCACCTTCCAAACCCGCGACCTCTTCCACCTAGAAGGACAAGGGCAGCAGACGCATGGGAACGTATCGCCATTCCTTCACTGTCACTGATCAAAATTCTGGAACTCCCTTCCTAGCAACACTGTGGGTTTACCTGCACCAGATGGACTGCAGCGGTTCAAGAAGGCAGCTCACCACCACCTTTACAAGGGCAATTAGGGATGGGGGCAACAAATGCTGACCTTGCCAGCAACGCCCACATCCATGAAACGAATAAAAAAAAGAAAAAGGATGAAGTAGTCATGGCAGCTGCCAGGAACGCAAGCCCACACATGGAGGAAGCTCTTGTTGTGGTTGCAGACCAGTTGGATGTTGAGGGAGTGGAAGCCCTTCCGTTGATGGAGCTCACTGACTGGTCACTGGGTGTCTTGATGGCCACATGGGTGCAATGGAGGTGAAACCCAATGCCCTTCATGCCTGGGCACAAAATCTGACAGTTTTGTCCCCATTGCCAGCTGGAACTTCCTTCTGGGCAAGTGGCTGCCCAGTTGTCCTTGACAGCCTTGCTTCAGTGATGCCAGAGGGGTGTCAACCTCGTTCAAAACCCGGGTGCTAAGTGTCCACTCTCCCTACCACCTGTGCAGTGGATTTACTATCCAGCTCTGGCAAAACGGACATCGGTGACCTGTGAGATGCAGAGGTGTGAAACCATTTTTGAGATGCCACTAAAGTCCACAGCTGATCCTTGGAAGGAGCCAGATGCTCAAGGCAACAGTGACTTTGGCAGCCACTGGGAAGGCATGGTGATCAGTGCTGCAAGATGCGAGGTCTTTGACGATGAGGGCATCGATGTCTGTGACTATCTGCCTGGAGAGTCACCACGTCCAGTGGCACAGGTTCTTGGTTATCTCCTGGTAGTTCCATCTTCGACAGTCAAGGGTTTGGTCTCCTTTGCTTTCCTGCCCTTCTTTCCTCCCGGGGCTCCGCCCGTCCTGCAGACGATGTTGCCCCTCATCGCCACTGGGCCCAAACTCTGACAGTCGTGTCCCATTGCCAGTTGGAGCCTTCTGGGCAAGTGGCTGCCCAATTGTCCGTGTTGTCAATGGTTTGGTTGTTTGGGCAAATGAAATTCAATCCAGAAAAGTGTGAGGTAATACCTTTGAGGAGGGCAAACAGAGCAAGGAATACACAATGAATTGAGAGGGGTAGAGGCTGTGAGAAACCTTGGAGTGCTTGTCCACAGGTCCCTGAGGTGTAGAATACAAAAGCAGGAATATAATGCTGTATAAAACACTGGTTGGGCCACAGCTGGCGTATGGCATACAGTTCTAGTCACCACATTGCAGGAAGGACCTAATTGCTCTGGACAGAGTACATAGGAGATTTACAAGAATGTTGCCTGGGCTGGAAAATTGCAGCTATGAGGAAAGATTGGATAGGATGGGGTTGTTTTCCTTAGAACAGAGGAGGCTGAGGGGTGACTTAATTGAGGTGCACAAAATTATGAGGAGTCTAAATCGAGAAGGCAGGAAGGACCTGTTTCCCCTAGTAGAAAGGTCAATTACATGTGGGCACAGATTTAAGGTGATTGGTAGAAGTATTAGAGGGGACATGAGGAAAAACCTTTTCAACCAGAGGATGATGGGTGTCTGGAATTCACTGCCCAGATCGGTGGTGGAGGCAGAAACCCACAACTCTTTTAAAAGGTACCTGGATCTGCACCTGAAATGCTGTAAACTGCAAGGCTATGCACCAAGTGCTGGAAGGTGGCATTAGAATGGGTGGCTAGTTTTTTCAGCCAGCGCTGAAACAGTGGACTGAATGGCCTCTTTCTGTGCCATAATGTTTCTATGTTTCTATGCTCCAGCGATGCCAGAATGGTGCCAACCCCGTTCAAAGCCCAGATGCTCTGCCTACCACCTGTGCAGTGCCAAGGACACCGCATTACCAAGTTCCCAGTCCCCCTTTGCCTTGCTGACCGTCTTATGGGGCCGAGGTGATGCCCTGGAGCAGCCATGGCTGGCTCCCCACTCTTTTCCTGCCTGCCTTCAGATAAACTGTTTCTGAAGGTGTGGCTAACCTGTCCAGGCTTTTAAAAAATTGAATTTGAAACCCTGACAAGCTCTTAAGGAGCTTTTCAACAGTATTAATTGGCCTTAATTGGAAGGAGAGTGGGATTTCTGTCCTGCCCTCCCCTGCCCTGGTGATTATTGCTGGCGCAGGTATTTTCAGGGCCCCCTGCCTCTGTTCCTGACTTCGAGGCGGGTTGGGGGGCCAAAACTTCAGCCCACTGTCACACTGGAAATTTCTATAATCTCAAATGAGTAGTCTTCCAGAGAAAAAAAATTCTTGATTAATGGCAGTGTATTCTGTATAAGCTTGGACGCATCTTTTATAATGGACTGTAACTTAAATTAATATAACCTTTTTTGTAAAATGCGTTACACCATGGAGCTGGAAATCCAAATTGCATAACATATAATCAAATTCTTTGTTTGGAGATGCTGAGTTTGTCCCCTAATTTTGAAGGCTCTTTTTGGGAGTGATGATTGCCTCCTGACGTTAAGTCCTGGGGAGTATTGTTATGTTTTTGGAATCTGTAAAGTTAAAAAAAAGTTTAAATTTATGGTCCAGATTTTGCAGTCGGCGGCAAAGAGACTGCACCCGCCACCGGCCTTGAAAAAATTCACTCACAAAGATCTAGCAATCTCTGTGAAGTGAATTTCACCTTTCCCGGCATTAATTTAACTCCTGTGTCAGCTATAGGGAATCTCTGGCATCCAGCACCAGTGATGTCATCAAGCAGGGTAAGCAGCAAATCAGAGTGAAAAATTCTCTCAGACAGCAAACTAGGAAATAAAAAGCACTGATTATCCATCATATTTTTAAGCATTTTACAGACAGCAAAATAAAGATTGGGACATACACATGGGATTAAGGTAGAAACTGAAATATCATAAATTGAAAAAGAAACAATGGAATTTTTATTATAATGGAGGAATTTAACATGGGCTAGAGAGGTTGTTTAGCAGTAATTATGACATTAAAACCCCAGATGCACATCATTCAACAAGGCGGAACTTTCTACAGTAAGATTAACAGCATGCAACTGGAAGTTCACATCAAATCAAGCAATTTTGAAGCTTTCCATTTGCACTCTATAGAGCAGAAGGGAATTCCTGACAGCAACTTCTGGATTTCCACATTTAATTGCGCATGTGTGGACACCAGAACTTGCTGTCAGTTTCACAGAATGATGAGGGCGGGCACTGATTGTTTTGCCATCATTACAAGCACAAGGTCTAGGCCAAAATATGGAGTACTAAATAGAGGGGAGTAGAATGTGTTATTATTTCCGCTCATACTACCTTATAACTCATTCAATATATTAGCTTAGCAACAGCCAGCTGTGAAAGCATTTACTGAATTGCACTGCATCCCCATTTATTCCGAATTGTATGTTATGAAGGTACAACATGAAAACTGCTCAAATCTGTTGTTAGTTGGTAATGGGTAGTTCTTGTTCTCTGGTATAGTTTTGACAATGAGGATGTGGTTTTGTCAGGCTCGGGTCAGGTTTTTTTTTGCAGACCCAAGCAGGCCTTTAGGAGTGAGTGGTTTACCACGTATGAGCAAATATTTACTGATGACGAGGTATGTGGTTTCTTTAATTGTTGAACTCTACTGTAAGGCCTACTCAGAGGTGTCTCAATAGAATATCAATATTTCATTCATTTCAAAGCAGCTTTAGAGAAATGTAATTATATATTTATATTTATATATTTATGTTTATTTCATAATTCATATTTTCAATATTTCAATAATACCAAAGATTATATGAATGGCAAAATTATCTCATAGGACTGTACACAGTGAAGTGCAGCAACAGCTCATGTGGCCATATGCTGTATAACGATCCTTGAGTATAGTTACACAAAGAATACTTATTTGCTCAGCCAGTATCCATTCTTAGAATCACAGAATCATAGAAAGTTTATGGCACAGAAAGAGGCCACTTCGTCCATCGTGTCTGCGTCGGCCAAAAAAAAAGGGCTACCCAGACTAATCCCACTTACCAGCATTTAGTCTGTAGCCCTGCAGGTTACAGCAGTTCAGGTGCACATCCAGGCACCTTTTAAATGAGATGAGGTTTTTTATCTGTATCATCCTTTCAGGCAGTGAGCTCTAGACCCCCACCACCCTCTCGGTGAAAAGATATTTCCTCATCTCCCCTCTAATTCTTCTACCAATCACTTTAAATCTATGCCCCCTAGTCGCTGAGCTCTCTACTAAGGTAAATAGGCCATTCACCTCTATCCAGGCCCCTCACAATTTTGTACATCTCAATCAAATCTCCCCTCAGCCTCCTCTGTTCCTAGGAGAACAACCCCAGCCTATCCAATCTTTCCTCATAGCTGCAATTTTCCAGTCCTGGAACATCCTCATAAATCTCCTCTGTACCCTCTCCAGTGCAATTGCGTCCTTTCTGTAATGAAGTGACCAGAACTGCACACAGTACTCAAGTTGTGGCCTAACTAATGTTTTATATAGTTCCAGCATAATTCCTATTCTTATATTCCCTGCCTCAGCTAATAAAGGAAAGGATTCCATATGCCTTCTTAACCACCTTATCGACCTGTCCTGCTATCTTCAGGGATCTGTGGACATTCACTCCAAGGTTCCTCACTTCCCCTGCAACTCTCAGTATCTTCCCATTTATTGGGCTGATTTTTGTTGAGCTCCCAATGTCGGACTCCGTAGAGGGAGGTGGAGGGGAGGTTGGACGATCACAGCGGTAGCCCGCTACGAAGCCCGATGCCGGGATTGCTGGGCCTGATCTTCCCAGCGATAGCGAGGCTCCATGGTGGCCCCCACCCTGCCGCTTGGCACCAGGACCCGACGTTAAATATTGAAATTAACTTTATGCATACATTTAAATCCAATTCCCTGCGATCTTAGCATCAGATCCAGATCATCAGTGCGACGGGCAGCACTTGTGCCTTCACATTTCCGTCCAGGGAAAGCTGGCACCATCGAGCTGAAGAAGGGGGATCGGAGCATTTTTAGTGTAGTGGAGGGGGGTGGGTCAACTCTGCATTTTTTGTGTATGGGGGGAAGGAGGGAGAGGGGTCAACTCTGCAATTTCAGTTTACTCGGGGGAGGGGCAAACATTTATTGCTAATGTTGTGTGGGTGGGAGGACGGTGGCAACCCTGCATTCTCTGAGCAAGGCTGACAGCCCTTTTAAAAATGGCACCAGCGCCTGCGCGGCGACAGCTGACATGTTCACTGTGTCGCCGTGGCTGCCCCCACCACGTGATTGGGGGGAGACGGCCACCCTGCATATTTAAATGAGCCGCGTTTGGAGTTTCAGAGGGAAATTAAAATATGGCCCATTCTGCATTTATTTCCCTTGTTTGACTTCCCCAAATGCATCACTTCGCACTTCTCTGGATTAAATTTCATTTGCCACTTTTCTGCCCACCAGACCAGTCCATTGATATTTTCCTGCAGTCGACAGTTATCCTCCTCGCTAACAACCACATGGCCAATTCTTGTGTCGTCTGCAAACTTCTTGATCATTTCCCTCTACATTTACATCCAAATAGTTAATACATACCACAAAAAGCAGGGGACCTCGTATCGAGTCCTGCGGAATGCCACTGGAAACAGCCTTCCAGTCACAAAATCATTCACCAGCAATTACCCTCTCTGTTTCCTGCCACTGAGCCAATTTTATATCCAGCTTGCTACATTCCCCTGAATACCATGAGCTTTTATTTTTTTGAACCAGTCTGCCATGTGGAATCTTGTCAAAATCTATGTGGACCACATCAACTGCATTACCCTCATCAATCCTCCTTGTTACTTACTCAAAAAATTCAATCAAGTTAGTCAGGCACAACCTTCCTTTAATACATTCATGCTGACTATCCTTGATTAATCCATGCCTTTTTAAGTGACAGTTTATCCTGTCTATCAGAATAATTTGCCCACTGCCGTGGTGAGACTGACTGGCCTGTAATTACTCGTTCTATCCCTCGCTCCCTTTGTAAATAACATTAGCAGACCTCCAATCCTCTGGCACTACACCTGTATCCAGTGAAGATTGTAAAAAGATGGTCAGACTTCCACTATTTCCTCCCTGGCTTCTTTTAACAGCCTGGAGTACATTTCATCTGGCCCTGATGATTTCTCAACTTTCAAGGATGCTAATCCCATGAATACTTTCTCTCTCCCTATATTTATCACATCCAATACCTCACACTCCTAATCCTTAACTTCACTGTCTGCATCGTCAACCTCTTTTGTGAAGACAGACGCAAAGTATTCATTAAGAACCATACCCACATTTTCCACCTCCGCACATAGGTTCCCTTTTTGGTCTTTTATGGGTCCTACTGTTTTTCTAGTTATCCTCTTATTCTTAATGTATTGATAAAATATCTTTGGGTTCTCCTTGATTTTACTTGCCAATATTCTTTTGTGCCCTCTCTTTGTTGTCCTAATTTCCTTTATGATTTCACCCCTCCACTTTCTATACTCCTCCCGTATTGAGTTCTCGTCGTCTGACATAAGCTTTCCTTTTCTGCCTTATCAAATCTTTTAAGCTCCTTGACATCCAGGGTGCTCTAGATTTGGTCACCCCACTGTTTTTCTTTGTGGGCAGAACTTTGAATCTCCCTTTTGAATGCCTCCCACTGCTCTGACACTGAAGCCTGAATTTTATAATCTCGCCGGCAAGGTGAATAAACGACGGCCCGCCTGTCACACGCCACAGAGCCACTGCAATCTTCCATGTGGCAGCTCATTTAAATAGCTGGGGCGAGCCACCCCCGCAATCACGTTCAGGGGGTGGGCTGTCCATCCGGCAATGACGTCAGCTGCCTGTGTGCAGGCACTGATGCCATTTTTAAAGGGCTGTCAGTTCTACCAGCTAATTTAAATATTTAAAGGTAAATTGAATTAAAATAAATAAATACATCTCTTTTGCCCCTCTCCCACCCACCCCCCCCCCAATAATAATTAACTTAATTATTTGCCCTCACCAGCTTCCAAAATGGAAAACCAATTCATGAATGAGATAGACTCAGAGGACTACTGCACTGATCCTCCTAGGCTTTCTGGAGACCACCCATTCTCTCTCTGCCTGCATGCTTGTAACCTTCTTCCAAGCTTTGAAAATTGGATCGAAAAGTATGAATCATAATATATGTTTTATAGGTTTATACTGCAGCATTATATCAATTGTATTATGTTCCCTCCAAAACGTATATTGAAGTGATGAAAAGTGACCTTTTAGCTTTCAGTGCTATAGTATAAATGTTCAAAAATATGTGAGCCTATGTCCTCGTCATTTCTGAAGATTTTACTAAGGCAATTGCAAAATTTATAAGTATCATTGATCATTTCAGCACAAAAATATATCCAGTCCTCAAAATGTAACATTTTTATGTGTTTTCAAATACATACAGCATTTTCAATTTCTTTTCACGTAACTGGAGACCCATAATGTGAAAAAAAGGCTGGATGAGGTTACTAAAGTTTATATTCACTGCAATTCGCATGGAGAGAGAATTTTTAAAAAATCTATACTATTCTTATTTGGAAATTTGGAAATACTCCCAATTAATGAATTGAATTTATTTCCAGTTTTTTTATTTAACAATTTCTCGTCAAACTGTTTAACAATACATATGTTTGCATCTTTAAGCAGTCTTTTGCAGTTGAGAGCTGCTTTGTTCATTTCATGCAACTTCAGTTTGCAACAAAAAGAAGCACCAATTAAATTTTGACATTAACTAATTATCTTGTTACACCAATGTGCTTTGTTAATGATAATTTTCTTTAATCCACTGACTGGAGACCTGAATTTGTATTTTTCTTTATAAGACATGTTTCAAAGACTAGCGAAAAGGATGATTTTGCTGGCAGCTCAAGTCGGCTACCAAATTTGCAACATTGTATCCTACATTGCACAGGACTGTGAGGAGGGAGATGAGGGGCTGAATTTTACCAGCCCCTCGGCAAGGGGGCCTGTAAAATACTTGTGGGACAACCGCCACGACCCCCGACACCAAGAAGGCCCTGCCTCATATTACCAACGGCGGCGACGCCTTGGTGCGGCCCCCCCTGCTGCTTGGCAGCAGGGCCTTTATTTAAACATTAAAATTAATTTAAAACAAATGCTAATTAACTTACCTGGTCCCGGCGGCCGTCCCATGCCGGTTTTACATCCGCTGGCTGCAACTCCCTATGAAATTCCGAGGTGAGTCACCGGTGGGGAGGGGGGAGGAGTGAAATCATCAGGGCGAGGGAGGGGAGCAGGGAAATTCTTTTCTATTGGTTGTGGGGTTGGTGGGAAGGGGTTGCGTGTCAAAAGTTATTAAGTTTGGGGTGGAAAGTTCAGAACCTGAATAAAAAATTTTTCGGGGGGAGAGGACCAGTTGCACATTTATTACTCATTGGGGGTGTGGGACAGCGAATTAAAAATGTAAATAAATGTATATCTGCATTTTTAACCATTCTGCCACTTTAAAAACTTTTAATGAGGCCGAAGGGCCTGAAGCCCTTTAAAAATGGCGCTGGCATCTGTATGGTGGCACCGGATGCCATTGCCAGGGACGGAGCAGCTGCCCACTCTACATCATCAGGAGCTGCTGCTCCGTCCCCTTCATTTAAATGAGAACCTGCACGAAATATGGCGCGCGCCTACAATATTCAGCCCAAAAATGTCTCTGCATTTCCCAGCAAGAACCATGACCCAGGGAGTTTAAAAGAACTACTTGTTCTTTCAGCTAGTCGAGAAATACTGCTAACTGCTAGATTTGAATGACTTAGTGACTATAATGTGACAAGCCCCTTCCTATCAGTGGTTTTAAGCTGGTGTTGTCTCTGCAGCAAAGGAAAAACAACTGGATTCTGACGTGAACAGACCCTAAGTGGGGGTCCCTCTCACTCTCTCTATTCCAGCTTGAAAGCTTTCAAATCTTGCTTGTTGACTGACTACCGTTGCATACTCTGGCTACAATCAGAAACCACATTGGAGGAAATCATCCGCATCACTATCTCCAAGAGACCCACCAAACCAGCCATCTACCTCTTCAAACTATAAGCCTCAGGACCACCGAATTCAGCTAGAAGCCAGCCGAATCACCAAACCCCACAGACTATATAACCCTTTTGTTTTATGGACTCTAACTCAACCAATCTACCTTTCCCCACTTTGTAACCTATTTTTGTGTGTGTAAAGCTCTAGGGCTGAATTTTACCAGCGCGCTGCGCTGCAAAGTCAGCAGCCTTCTGACACGGAAGAGCTGCCACCGAGCCCCCGCGATATTACGCGCGGGAGCTCATTTAAATGGAGGGGCTGGAGCGGCCCAATGACGTAGAGGAGGCAGCCGCCGCGTCCCCGGTCATGGCGTCCAGCACCACCGTGCAGGCGCCAGCGCCATTTTTAAAGGGCTTCCAGCCCTTAGATGAAATTCACATTGTTAAAGATGCCATTAATGAAACTTTAAGATTTGTGCACAACTGCAATCCCCTCTCCAACCCCCCCCCAGTGTATATACATTTATTTTTTTGGCCTGTCCCCCCCAGAAAATTAGTTAGCAGTAACGACCTATCCCTCCGAACTTTATTCCCTTTGACCTTAAACCCCTTCCCACCATCCTCGCACCCAATGAAAAAAGGTTTCCACACTCTCCCCTCCCCCCCCCTCACCCTGATCATTTTATTCCTCCCCCCTCCCCACCTGTGTCTCGCCTGAGAACTCCGTAAGGAGTTCCGAAGGCATGCGAGTTGCGATCCGCAGCAGTAGAATTGGCGTCGGCGGCCGGCGGCGGCAGGTAAGTTCATTTGCATTTCATTAATGCTCATGTAAATATTTAGATGAAGGCCCCGCCGTCAAACTGCGTGGAGGCCGCACCAAGGCCTCGTCACCGCCGCTAATATCCGGCGGGCTCTTCTCGACGTCGGGGGATGAGGCGACTGGGTGTGTGAGTGAAAGTTGCTGCGTTGTTTATTATTTTATTAGTTTGGTTTAGGTACAATAAAGTTAACCTCTTCCTTTGTTAACTCAAGAAAACCTGTCTGGTTCTTGTTATAATCATGGCAAGTAAATAATCACACACCTACTGAATTTGCAAGTACATTCACATTCAGCCCTTCAATCACTCCTCATTTAACCGTAAAAATCTCCACTAGTGCCAGTGCCAATTACATACATCTGTAAGACAATTATTCTACCTTTTCTAACACCCATGAAAGAAGGCGAGAGAGGCAGAGTAAAAGACGTTATGAGAAGATCTGGTCGTTTCCTTATTCTAATTTGATTTTATTTACAAAGGAACAAGTTGAATTTTGAAAGCAAACAAGGCATCTTGGGGGAGGGGAGAAACAGTTGTCCAGAAAGACTATTCATGTACATATTGATTTAATTAACAATTTCTGGTGTAATGGGAAGAAGCAAAGTTACTTATGCTGTATGACCATTCGCTAAAATTTGTGTTATGACGTTTAGTTTGAAGTGAACTCTGGTGTTGAAGAATGAATTTGGTAATAGGCCTGAAAATACAATTAGAAAAACGTTCTTTATATATTTTTGTTCGCTCAGAGCTGATGAGAAAGCCAATTGACTTATAGGAGTTAGTTAGTGTAACAGTGAGGGGGCTGAAATAATTTAAGTAGATCCACTTATTAACCAGGAATTCCTCAGTGATCCTGTCATGTTAATTGTGTATATTAATTCAAAGTCTTCACACTATTTAGGATCAGTAGTTCTACCAAGCCAGGATCTACAATGTAATTAGCATTCAGTGTTTGAACAAAAATGACACAAATATACAAGATTGAAATAAATAGATACATTCAAGTTGATCGCAATTTTTTATAATTTGTAAATAATTTCTAAAGGGAATTCCTGAAGGAAAGATTTATTATCAAGCAATTATACCCACCAAAAATTAAACTTTTGATGTTAATCGATATTCAGCATCCTTTTGTTTAGTTCTGTCAGCTTGTTAAATATTTTTGTTTAAACAATTACTGAAGACATTACTGGGCCACTGATTTGGAAAAGTGACTGAGCTGGACAGTATACAGGAGCTAAATTAACACCACAGTTGAAGGCAGCAATACCCGAAGGTGAATTTAGCTCTTTCACACTAACAGTCACAGTGTGTTGAAGCTTGTATCATGTTAGTTATCAGCATTTGTTTCACCAAATATTGCACCAAATAAAAAGGCTGTTTATATGAATCATAATTCTTTGTCACTATTTCATGTCTTTTTTAGATTTCCTAATCATATTAAATTTTGACTATTTTAAAATTGTACAAAGTGTCTTTGCAATATTTTTTATAGTGAAGCAAGCCTTCAATGCAAATGTTCATACAAAAATGAATCTCAAAGATATTTTCATATATGTGGTGAAGGCTTTCATCTTTTGCTATAAAGAACATAAAACGTGACCATTAATCTGCATTAACACTGTGGTATCACTGCAGGATATACCAAGTCCTTCAGTTTAACTCACTGTGAACAGATCCTTTCAATGGTTCACATGGTGTAGGCTGCAGAGCTGAAGTATTGTACTTTGTTTTTGATTTAAATTACATTGGCTCAGAGCAGAGGAGCTACTGCGGTGCCTTTAAAGCAGTAGCAAAATGTGGTAATGGGGAATGGAGTAATGGGACCGGAGTTCCATACAAACAAATCCAGCCCAGAGTGGTTAAAGAGGATAAAGACCTCAAGTGTTTTTCCACAGTCTATGTAATGCAAAGGGAAATTAATCTGAATTAGAAAAGCAGCTAATGCACTGGTTTTCATGCCAAAAACTGGGGAAAAGTGGTCAGTGCTGTCAAAGTTTACATGCTGTCCATAAAGATGAATTTTAGGGATGTGCAAACTAGGCTGAGGAAGAACAGGATTTTGATCATAAATCAGTACGAAAGGACCAGAACTGGATTTTGAATGCGGTGACAGTGATTCTTGAGAGAAGTCAATGTGCTTGGTCAGTACCTTGGAATTCCTGACCTAACACCATCACAGGAACACCAGCACCACAGGGCTGCAGCCGTTCCAAGGAGAAGACTCACTTCCACCTTCTAAAGGCAACTAAGGGATTGTCTATAATGCAACCTTGTCATAACCACCCACATCCCAAGAGCATACAAAAGTGTCAGCAATTCTGGTAGAAGAGTTTCACTAAAAATAAGATTGAGTTGTTCCACTGAGACTGTAATGATCAAGTATTCTTTGGCTTTGACCAATTTTATCTGAATTAATGGAGACTATTGCTAAACCATGAAAAAAACTACAATTATGTTCTAATTGAAAAGTATAACTATTGTGCAATACTGACAGTAGGGTACCCTGCAGATCCTTTTTGTTTGAATTGTGTTTTGTAGTCAATATTTATTGATTTATGAGGTGTTCCTGTGTTTTGTGCTCCATAAAAAGCAAGGGAATGCACGCTGCGCCATGCAGTATGTTTTACAGAGGACAGTGGCATGCCTTATATACAAGCATGTGTTCTAATGCAACATGCACTGTATCAACAAAAAAGATGATTGATTACTGCAACTCCTGCTAGACCATTTAAGCCTGGAAGTACACAGACTCCATCTGTGACTAATTCAGTTCCATTTGCTTAGTTATTATGAGCTGTCTCAATAAAATAAATGCATCAGGTTCTTTTGTGTGTTGAAATCCATATTAGTGTTATTTGCACCTTGTCCAAGTGATTTTGTTTTGATATCAAATTATAATTGAATTTAAAATGTGAATCACCTATTAACATTTTTTTCATGGCAGGCACCCATCAGGACAGGATTATTATGATCCAAATGACTACTTAGCAATGCCAACTGAAATGGACAGAGAAGAATTAGAATACGAGGTGAGCTGATTTGTGGAGGCCAATTAGACTGAAAACTTATTAAGTATGGTATATTTTAAAATGTTGAAGATTTTCTTCATTTTACTGTAAAATACTTATATGACATACTTGCCCTTTCACACATCGTCCTGCACTTGATTGATTAAGAACATTCTTCTTATGTATCCATAATTATGAAGTAGAAATCTTGAATTATGTTTGATGGTACAATTGGCAGCAAAATCTGTCATTTGTTTTACAAAGTACAAACTTTGCTCGTGCAATAATGTTTAATCAATAGAATCTTTAATTATGTCATCACGAAGAATATATTGAGAGTAGATGGAAGTTGATCTAATACTGAAGTACGTAGCTTCTTCAGAGAACCAACGCTATTACATTCAGCAGTTGATGAGTGTAGATAATTCCCCACCCTCTTCTATGAGGCTTTTGGTAGTGACATGCTCTCTTTTATAATATTAGGCTCTATCTCCTGGCTCATACTATGCTGGGAAGCATTCACTGTAGTGTACACCTCATAGTAAATTGCTAAATCTCCAACCTATTAACTATATAACATGCTGGAATATATCTATTTTCAGGTCATTAATTTTCAGAATTACTGTGTTGTTATTATAAATCATCCACACATCAAAGCACCAGCTGAAATTAGCACAGAAATTGTAATAGTTAATAATTGAATTACAAATGTAATGTGATAAATGAAAAGAAAAATATCAGGCTTGAAATGGTGAAGCTTTTTACTGTTCATTCCTTTGTGATGATGCGAACCAAACCATTAATAATGGTGACTTTGATATACTGTGTGGTGGCAAAAGGTGAGTGGTGCAATGACACAGGCAGCTGAGCATTGGGAAATTCTTAATGGCCTGATAGTATGTCTTGAGCCACTAAAGAAGCTTGTTCAAATCTTGAAGACTAAGATCAATGAGAAGGTCAAAGTACTAACAAAGCAGAGCTCCAGTACCTTTCTCAGTTACTTTTTGTTGTCCGTTGATAAATGCTTTTGAACAGACCACAGAGACACTTGTTCCATTTACTGTAATGGAAATGTCGAACTGTGCAAGAAAAATATCAAGTCAGCCTTATGGGGTTTCTCTCCATTGGACGTGCCTGGAATTTAATTGTGTTGGCAATGTAAAGATCAGCTATTGTTTTCTGTGAAATGTCTATATCAAATCAGCAGTTTAGTATAAACAAGCAGGATAGGCAAAAGGTCTCAGTTGTAATTTTTTTATTTGTAGTCAAACATTAGAGGACTTTTATGTAAAAAATTAAGTTCTATGGAGCTGATTAGTATTTCCTCAATGCATTAACATTTAATGCGAATTTTGTTGCCAAAGGCAACTGTTCTTCATATCTTCCTCATGTTTTATAGTTATAAGTTCTGTATCTTCTGGTTAGCATATATGACAGAAAATATTCACTTCTGTCACCTCAAGTCCTACTGATCCAAGACTTTAAAATACAGTGAAATGTTAATCTGAAGTTGTTAGTTTTCTATAGTAAACCAATTCTCACGTCATCTTAAAAATAGCTTGAAAATGTTATAATACTGATATCTATATATTTAAGAGGTGCAAGTAAATAAAATTATTGTACATAATAAATTAGTATATGAAGAAATGATAGTTCATAAAATGTACAGAGTTAAATATGATTCGAACAACTACATGAAAGTGTTGGAAGACATAGACTTGAATGGGAAATCTCAACGCCAGCCTTCAGTTAGTTTTATCTGAAATGCATTCTCCAAGGCAAATACTGTGAAATGAAACTTTGTTTAAATGTGTAATGTACATTTTGCCTGAAGCATAGCAATTGTAATAAATGGATAACCACAAATGAAATTCCAAGTCAGGGTACCAAGATATGTCTTTTGTTGATTGATTTTATAGTTGTTATGCACAATATTGATTGGTTACTTTTTAAAAAATTATTTCAAATTGCTGCTTATATCTGCTAGGATAATGGAAACCTGTGTTCTTGTAAATGATCCCCAATACATTGTGGAGAGTTAGATGGCACTATGACCCTGCCTAACATTGATTAATGACTAAATCACAACTCAACAACCCCAAGCAATGGGTAATATTTACCATTTTATCACCAGAAATGGAATAACTTCTATCCCATCTAATATGCTTACAACTATTTTTCCTTTCTGCAGTTGCTATCATAACTAATTGTCAGGATTTTGTATTTCATGTAATATTGCTTTACCACTTTTCAAATTGATTTCAGCTTACATAAAAGGCAGCAGAAATGTCAGTGACATGCTGTTTAGCAAATTACAAATGTTGGCAAATCTAGAACAAAGTTTGCTGGTTTGTCAGCCTCTGCCTGACAGCTGTCATGCATAGCTGTCAATAAATAATGTATTTTTCAATTTCCTTAATAGCAAGACTTAGTGATATACATACTTCTCAGTCAACTGCAATTAGAATATACAGCACTCGTGATATGCACACCTTCCAGTCATGTGTTGCTGTTGGAGAAAGCAGTTTCTGTAATGCATATTGTATTCTAAAACCCAATTTGTGATTTCTTCTAAAGTCAAATACCGCAGACCTCCCACAATGTTTATACCGGCTATATTGGGTTTTTTTGCCTCTCTACTGGAAAACAGACAGTATAGGAAAAGATTACTGATAAATGACAAGTCTATATTGATTTAGAGATTTATGTGCAAAATTGACCCAGAATTGAACTGACATACAGCAGTGCTGAAAAGACATCCCCATTATGATCTCCAGTAATGTGCATAAAAATATTTTTTGATTACCCATTGAACTTTAAGATTTTAAATCCTTGGCTTTTTAGATGTAAAAGAATGACATAGATTCAAGTTCCACAGAGATTCAATGATTTAAATGCAAAATATAGCACTGATTCAAAGAAAAATTCTCATAGAGAATGAAATTCATTTTCAGCAGCAGTACAAAATGGGGGAGAGCAAATCAGCAGCCCATTTGCGCCCTACCTGTTTTACGTCCTGCTGAAGTCATGTGTGAAAAAAAGTGGAATTCAAATAGATTGCCTAAAATTAAGTTCCATTTTAAGGTTAATCTGTTTGGAAGCCTGAAGTGTGTTATATGATAAGCTGTTTAAGCAAACAAAATCCTTTCCGTTTCAAAGAGACTTATCCCACAATCTAACCATGGTCGCTTTTTAAAAATGTGAGGGCACAACATTTATTGCATACTTGGGCGGCACAGTGGCACAGCGGTTAGCACTGCATCCTCACAGCTCTAGCGACCCGGGTTCAGTTCTGGGTACTGCCTGTGTGGAGTTTGCAAGTTCTCCCTGTGTCTGCGTGGGTTTCCGCCGGGTGCTCCGGTTTCCTCCCACAGCCAAAGACTTGCAGGTTGATAGGTAAATTGGCCATTGTAAATTGCCCCTAGTGTAGGTAGGTGGTAGGAGAATGGTGGGGATCTGGTAGGTAATGTAGGATTAGTGTAAATGGGTGGTTGTTGGTCGGCACAGATTCGGTGGGCCGAAGGGCCTGTTTCAGTGCTGTGTCACTCTATGAGTCTATACTTATGTTTTAAAAGAGACTGAAGAGCCACTGAATAAAGAGTGGTGCATCTTCATGCAACAAAATAATAAATTTCTAGTCAAGTAATGGTAGACAACTGCAACTGATAAAAATACATATTTTCCTCCATGGACTTTTGACAGCTCTGTGATAGAATACCATCCAAAAAATGGGCATATAGGTTATCTTCATATTAATTCAATGGAATATGGTTTTCTAATTGAATCTGTCATACTAGAATGAAATGATTGAAACTCTATAAGGTCTTTGGTGATGGTGCATAGTGTTCCTGCTGAGTGCTTGCAATATCACTGTAGTGTGAGCGACTCAACCTAAAGAAAATGCAATCAGAAGCATTGTAATCAAAATTGAACATCAGATCTGAATTTGAGTGTGAAGTCTCACTGAAATTTAAAAAAAAACTGCTGAATTTTATGTCAATTTGTCTTGTAACTGATTAGGAAGTAGACTTGTACAGATTGCACAGCCAGGACAAGCTTGGTCTCACAGTATGCTACAGAACAGATGATGAAGATGACATGGGAATATATGTAAGCGAGGTAAGAAGCACAAATTGTGTTACTTTTAAAAGAGAAACATACTTTTCTTGGCTGCAGTAAAGCATACTACAGGAATGACAAGGGCCTAAATACTCAGTATAGGACTGTAATTTGCCATCACTATTATGACTAAGCTTTTGTTCTTTTTCAGCAGTCCAGCAAACAGTTTCTACCAAAGAACACACTCATACATCTAATTTATTGGTGGCTCTTTGGCAACAGATAATAAAAAAATATTTTTACAACATTTCTTGCATGTGACTGCCTGTCAGATTTTCAGATTTTGGGAAGGGGACCTTGAAGTGAGCTGTCAAAGAGTAGTCAAACTCAGCAATGCAGGTTTTCGAGTAGTTGCATAATTCGGGCAGTGTCAGAATTGCTGTTACTTAACATATTGTTGGTGCTGCTGATTTTCATAATTACATTTGTGTGCAAAACTAGGTGCATTTTCAATAAATACCATGCATGTAGATCTTAACCAAGGCAATAAAACCTCACTAAATGCTAAATTTTGAAGTAGGTGCTCAATTTAGGAAAAAAACAAAATTATATAAAAAACTAACATATGAACATAATAAAATATTGCAACCAGTCACTTTCCAGAACTCCATGAATCAATTTTTTAAAACCCACATGATAGTGCCAGGATAATTGTGACTGAGATATTATCATGTTCATATTTTTATTTCTAACTTTTTAAACTGGATTTTGAGCAGCTTTTGACAGAAAAAAAGTGAGGAAAAATACTAAGCTGGATGAAACTCGAAAATCAATACAAATATTGAACTACAAAAAAAAATTGAAAAGTCATAAGGATAAGCATACAAGGATGACCTTAAATAAATACACAAATCAATCAGAAATGAATTAAAAAGTAAATATGAATTGTGCAAACCTGGCACAGAGAAAGGGGAGAAAAATAAAGAGGCATGTTAAAAGGGCAACTGGGGGAAAAGGGAATCTGGAAATGAGAATATCTCCAAAGACAAAACATAACACATAACCTTGTAAATGACAGCCATCAAGGATTCAGAAGAGCAGATGCTGTCTGCCAAAACTCCTGGGCTTCTTTGAAGAAGTGCACTGTGGAATTGAGATACTAGGCCGCAATTTCCTCGATCTGACTTGACATCAAAATTTACACCAGCAAACAAATATTTTTGCAGTAGAACTCTGAAATATAATTTCTCCCCTCCACCTCAGGATCCTTAAATATGTCAGAGTCCTGGCACTTCATTAGAAAACATAGTGGCAGGTGTAATTTAAGATACATAATGGGTGGTTGGGCAGGAGACTTATTTATTTGGGTCTGTTGTGGCTCCAGCTCCACTTCCTGCTGGATTGAAAACTCCAGCAACTCCCTTGCTGCAGCCACCAGTTGAAGTTGCAGTCAGGTCCCGTTGATGTACACGTAAGGAAAGTCCCCACCATTATTGAGCAGATATTCTTGCCGCCTGCTCCGTAGAGCGGGTTAAAATTGGGAATGGTGGATTCTTAGTAGCTTTCTGACGGGTGAATGACCAGGACAGTTTTACCTGCCCAAATGCTTTACCTGCCAGAGAGAGTGTTAAAATAGCCCACGTGGAATTGACTTCCTGGGACCACAAAATCATAGAAATTTATAGCACGGGAGGAGGCCATTCGGCCTATCATGCCATGCCAGCCGTCAAGTAGACATCCAGCCTAATCCCAATTTCCAGCTCTTGGTCCATAACCTTGTAGGTTATGGCACTTTAAGTGCATATTCAAGTACTTTTTAAATGTTATGAGGGTTTCTGTCTCTACCACCCTTTCAGCCAGTGAGTTCCAGATACCCACCACCCTCAGGGTGAAAAAGAATTCCCCTTGAATTCCTTCTAAACCTCCTACCACTTACTCTAAGTCTATGTCCCCTGGCCATGGACCTCTCAACCAAAGGGAATAGCCCTTCCTATCCACTCTATCTGGACCCCTCATAATTTTATACATTTCAATTAGTCTCCCCTCAGCCTCATCTGTTCCAAAGACAACAACCCTGTACAACATTTTCTCATAACTAAAATTCTCCAGTCTAGGCAACATCCTTATAATTCCTCTGTACCCTCTCTAGAGCACTCACATCATGCAGTGACCAGAACTCCAGCTAACTAGTGTTTTATACAGTTCCAGCATAACCTCCCAGCTCTTACATTCTATGTCTCAGCTAAGAAAGGAAAGTATCCCGAATGCCTCTTTGACCACCTTATCTACCTGTCTAGCCACTTTCAGGGATCTGTGGACATGCACTCCAAGGTCCTTTTGTTCCTCTGCACTTCTCAGTATCCTACCATTTATTGCATATTTTCTTGTCTTGTTTGCCTTCCCCCAATGCATTACCTCACACTTCTCCCAATTGAACTCCATTTGCCATTGTTCCGCCCACCTGACTAGTGTGTTATAAAAGTGCCTCCATTTTTAAATTTTTTTTGAGGACCCGTGTTTGAAGATGGATTCATTTGGGACTTAAACGAGTCCATAGATACTGGACTTTTGTTTTTTAAAAAGAAGTCACTGGAAGGACCTGGGAACTTTGTTTAAAAACAAACCCTTACTGGATGTCACATGCCTTAAGCTAAATAAACAGACAAGAGCCTTGGTGAGTAGGGGAGTTGTTAACAGGGAAGTGACGTGTCAAGATTTATAGTGGTCAAGAGTTGGTTTCGTTTTGGATATTGTTTTGAGTCAGTTGGGGGTCAGACTGCTAAGAGAAAAGACACCAGCTCATCCTTTTTCCACCTCTCTGAGAAACCCTGAGCATCCAGAGTGATAACTGAAACCCCTGATGCCGCATTTCTCCTGGAAAGCCTGCCAGACTAATCCTCAGTGACGTCTGAGGTGAATTGCTCCACAAAGATCCCAGTGACAGCTGTCGATGCGTATTTGGGATGCCAGAATAAAGGGACAACTGATATCATTCCATATCTTCTCCTTTTCCTGCAAGAATTAACAAGTATTTGGCCAAAGTATTTTTTTTTCTTTTTTGTACAGATATCTCTGCAGAGAAAACTTTATTTTTCTTTAAATGGGGTGTGTGTGTGTTGTGTGTGTGTATGTGGCTAATTTAAAAAGGAACTTTCCTATTTCAATCTGTGTGTTAACGCTTTACATCTTTACTGAATAAGTCTTGTTTTATAATAAATTAATAATTTTGTTGTTTGTTAAAGAAACCTGGTTGGTGAATTTTATTCTGAAATAAAAAGAGTATATAATTGGCCATATTGGTAACTGGGTAAACATTTAAGTATATGTTGTGAGCTGTGGAGAAGTGGAACTCGAGAAAGACAGTGCACTCTTCCTGCCTCGGTTGTAACATATAATTGGGGGTTCTGTGCAGGATAACTTAAAGCCAATGAAGTACAATTGTAAGTGGAGTAATAATAATTGAAAAGGGGAAAAGGAAAACACCAGATTTCTTGTGCATTAGAGTAATGTTTACACTACCGGAATGGCTTTGTCAGTAGCTCCGACCATTCTGCGGAGGAAGGACTTATCCCTGAGTGATTTGAAAAAGTTAACGAAGGCTAGGCTAAAAGAATTGGCAGAAAAGTTAGAGTTAAAACCAGGGGCTAAGAAAGCAGACATACTGATGTAATAGCACAGCATTTGAAATTGGAAGAAGGAAAAGGCAATCCAGAAGATAATTCAGTTGAATTAGCTAGAATTCAGTTGCAAATGAAGCACCTTGAACAGGAAAGAGAATTGGAAAAGAAAAAACTTGAACTTGAAAGAGGAAAAGAAATGAGAAAACTTGAACGAGAATTTCAAAAGGAAAGAGAAGAAAGGCAGGGTAGAGAAAGGGAGCATGAAAGGGAATTTCGATTTAAAAAGCTGGAACTAAAACAAGAGGGTGGCCTTGACTCCAGTGAAAATTCCAGTGCGAAAAGACCTGACCACAATCCAGGACCCAGTGGAGAGCTGTTTAAATCCCAAAGTGTGAAGAAAGGGACTTAGAGGCATTTTTCATTTCTTTTGAAAAGATAGCTAAACAAGTGAGGTGGCCAAAAGAAAACTGGACACTGCTCATGCAAAGCAGGTTGATGAGCAGAGCTCATGAAGTTTATGCCATGCTTTCTGAGGAGGCTTCTGCAGATTATGAGATGGCAAAAAGGCTATTCTCGCTGCTTATGAGTCAGTCCCTGAGCCTCACAGGCCGAAATTTTGGAACTTCCACAAACAGCCTGGGAGTTTGAGATGGTAAAGCAAATTAACTTTGATCGTTGGATGTGGGCACTGAAGGTAGGCGCCATGTATGGGACCCTTAGGGAAATAATTCGACTGGAAAAATTTTAAAATTCACTCCTTCTGTTAATAAGAACTCAACTAGAGAACCAGAATGTGTCAACAACCAGACAGGCAGCTGAGATCGCTGATAATTACGAGCTTGTTTACAAGCTGAAACCCTTTTCATGTCACCCGCACAAACACGAGAAGGATAGAAGGTGAGGGGGGTGGGTGGTGAAAGAAAGGCAAGTAACCGGGGACAAGAAGGGATAGCTGGGAATGTCCCGGGATCTCCTCAGGCCAGAAAGGAAGATGCTGAGGTTGGAAGTGAGGTCCGCAAGCCTAACTGTTTCCATTGCCATAAGGTGGGACACCTTCATGCAGAATACTGGAAGTTGTGGGGTAAACCCATGGGATTTGTTGGGGTACACAAGGCCAATGCAGAGAAAGGGGCTCTGGCCGAGAATATGACAGATCTGGCTGTGGCTCTGACTGCAGCTGTAAGGCCAAGTACAAAAATCGCTGTGACTGTGGAGCATGTGAACAAGATACAGGTAAACCTACAGTTATACTTAGAGATATAGGAGCCACCCAAACTCTTTTGCTGGGAAAGGCATGATTTTTCCACCAGAGAGCGTACTGAATGATTTTAGTGAATGATATTGGTGGGGAGTTTCTACCCATACCTCTCAATGGGGTGCACCTGAAGTGTGACCTCATAGACTGAAATTTTTACTTCAGCCACCATAATCGGCAGGGGACGTAAACAATGACAGTCCGCTCATGCGGGCCGCACAATATTAAATGCAGTGGCTCACTTAAATAGCTGTAGCGGACCGCCCACCTCGATGACGTGAAGAGGGTGGGCTATCCGTCCCTGGCAATGGTGTCAGCCACCTTTGCGCAGATGCTGACGCCATTTTTAAAGGGCTTCAAGCCCTAACTTTCAATTTAAATATTTAAAGCTGGATTGTTGTTTAAAAAAATTAAATAAATTAATCTTGACCCTCTCCCACCCCCAGATAACCATAGAATTAATTCCTTGCCCTCTTCCCCACCACCACACCCCCCCCCTGCAAATTACTTAGCTTGTGCACCTGACCTTCCCCCACCAAAGTTCATAAATTGTGCACTGTAACCCTTCCCACCATCCCCTACACCAATGAGATGAGTTTGACCCCGCTCCCCGCCCCACCGGACAGAAAAACTTACCTGCTCCCTCCCCCCCCCCCACTTCCAGTGTTCTGCCTCGGATGCCCAGCCAGGGATCCTAAGGCATGGGAGTGCCGGCCACCAGCACCAATATCACTGAAGGACAGAAGGCAGGAGCGCGACGGTAATTAATTCATTTATTTAAATTATTTTACGTATTTAAATTGTTGTCCCATCGGTGAGCAGCATGGAGGCTGCCACAAAACCTCTCCACTACCAGCAATATGGGGCCAGGCCTTCCCGCGTCGAGGGCCATGGTGGGCCTCTTCCGGAAGCGTTTTCCGCAACCCCCCCCCCCAAACCCCCGCCATGACCCCCAATGTCAGGGGGCCTATAAAATTCAGCCCAAGGTCAGAAAGGTAACCGTCAGAGGTGTCCATAGTTTGCCTGTAGACGGAGATGGCCTACTCCTGGGGAATGATTTGGCCAGAGGAAAAGAAGTAGCTTCTCCAGTAGTCACAGAAAGACCAAGTGGGGCTGGATTTTACCAGCCCCCAATATTGAGGGTCATGGCGGGATGGCCTGGAAAATACCTCCGGGAGAGGCCCGCCACGGGCCTCGACACCAGGAAGGCCCCACTCCATATTACAGGTGGTGGTGAGACATCATGGCGGATCAGGCGGATCAAGGTTCCAATTTTATGTATAAAATTTTTCCGCAAGTTATGGGTAATCTGGGTATAACACAATTAAAGTCTTCAGCTATCACCCACAGACACAAGGGGATTTAGAATGGTACCATCAGACCCTCAAAATGATGATCAGGGCATACTGTCATGAATATCCCCATGATTGGGACAAAGGTCTGGAATTTCTTTTTCTCCCCCGCCCCCCCCCCCCCCAGGGATTCACCTGATGAGTCTACCGGTTTTAGTCCTTTTGAATTAATTTATGGACATGAGATAAGAGGTCCTCTAAAACTAATCAAAGAAAACCTTTTACAACTGAGGATTGCATTTTCCATGTTAGATTATGAATCCGTGTTCCTGGAGCGGCTCACGAGAGCCTGCAAAGTGGCTCAGGAACACCTAACAGCTTCCCAAACAACCATGAAGAAATGGGCAGACAAGCATGCAAGACCTGAACAATTCAACCAGAGGATGAGGTGTTAGTATTACTGGCTTTACAGGGTGAACCTCTGAAAGCATGGTTCAGTGAACCATATAGAGTATTCAAAAGGATTGGTAAAATAAATTATTTGATAGACACCCCAGATCACTGGAAAAAAGAATCGTCTGTGTCATATCACTGCCTGGAGGAGGATAAGCAAGTGCAGGTGTGTCAGGTAGTAGGGACAGTGAAGGATTAAAGGTAGAGTGAGGATGAGGCAGAAGGAGGCCTAGACAATTCTCAAATTGAACCTCCTACTATCAGGTTAGCTAATACTGAATTGTTAGGGAGATTAGACACTATGTTTTCCTATTTAGATGCAGAACAACGAGAAGATCTAACAAGGCTACTTACAGCATTTACAAGAGTCTGTAGGGATAAACCAGAATGTACAACCTTAGCCATTCATGATATGAATGTAGGAGAATCCTCTCCTATAAAAAAGCATCCTTATCGCTTAAGTCCAGAGAAACAGGCCCAGGTGAAATCAGAAATCCAATACATGTTGAAAAACCACCTAATTGAACCCAGTCAAAGCAGCTCGAGTTCCCCAGTCATGTTACTGCCTAAACCTGATGGTTCAACTAAATTTTGCATAGACTACAGAAAGGTTAATGCAGTAACAAAGGCAGACTCCTACCTAATTCCTCACTTGGAAGAGTGTATTGACACAGTTGGCAGTGCCACATTTCTTATTAAAATAGATTTGTGAAAAGGATACTGGAAAGTTCCTTTAACAACCCGAGCTAAAGAAATATCAGCCTTTGTCACACCAGACGGTCTTTTCCAATGCCGAGTGATGCCATTCGGGCTACAAAATGCCCCAGCAACTTTTCAGAAATTAATGAACCAAGTGGTAGACAGTGTTCCTAACTGTGTGGTTTACCTTGATGATGTACTGGTATACAGTTATACTTGGAACAAATAGAGGTTCTATTTAGAAAATTACAGTCAGCTGATTTGATAAACCTTGCCAAAAGTGAATTTGTAAAAGCACGGCTAACCTACCTAGGGCATATAGTAGAGCAAGGACATGTGATGCCAATAACAGCAAAAGTACAAGCATTGATGGAATTACCTGCCCCAATACTAATTGAGAAATCATGAGGTTTTGGGGATGTGTGGTTTCTACCACAAGTTTGTACCAAATTTCAGTACTATAGCTGCTCCACTGATGGATTTGCTACAAAAAAGAAAGCCAAGGTAGTGTAGTCAGGAGAGTGCCAAGCATCTTTTGAGAGGCTGACAGCCATTTTGATCAATGAAACAGTGTTGGCTGCCCCAAATTTCACTCAGCCCTTTAAAGGAGCAATTGGTGCGAGTGACCTGGGGGTCAGTGTAGTCCTGTTACAAGAAGATGAATTGGGCATAGAAAGGCCAGCTTTTCCAAAAAGCTAAGTCGATACCAAAAGAGATATTCAACAGTGGAAAAGGAAACCCTGGGTTTACTGTTAGCTCTTAAGCATTTTGAAGTATATGTGTGCCACGACTACAGAGAAACCCTGGTATATTGATCATAACACCCTAGCCTTTGTGGAAAAATTCAAAAACCAAAATGTCAGACTATTTTGATGGAGTTACTATTGCAGCCCTATCACTTAAAGATTGTGCACATTGCAGGCAAAAATAATGTAATTGCTGATGCTTTGTCTAGAATTTAACTTTGCTTTGAGTTATCTGAGTACAAAGATGGTACAAAGCAGAACTGTATTAGTTACAGTTAAAGAGTAAATAAGAATGAGTGTGTAAATGTGTTTTAATTTTTTTTATTTTCTGTTTTTTTCCATACTTTGTAATAAAATGCATCTAAAAATGGCATTTCATTCCTCCAAGAATGGAGGTGTTCTGAAAGTACTTCCATTTTTAAATATTTTTTGAGGACTCATGTTTGAAGATTGTGAAGATGGATTCATTTGGGATTGAAAAGCTTCCATAGATGCTGGACTTTTGTTTTTTTTAAAAAAGGTCACTGGAAGGACTTGGGGAACTTTGTTTAAAAACAAACCCTTACAGGATGTCACATGCCATAAGCTAAATAAACAGCAAGAGCCTTGGTGACTAGGGGAGTTATTTACAGAGAAGTGACACATCAAGATTTATTGTTGTCAAGTGTTAGTTTCGTTCTGGATATTGTTTTGAGTCAGTTGGGGGGTCAGCCTGCTAAGTGGAAAGACACCAGCTCATCCTTTTTCCACCTATCTAAGAACCCCTGATGCCGCATTTCCCCTGGAAAGCCTGCCAGACTAATCCTCAATGTCGCCTGAAGAGAACTGCTCCACAAAGATCCCAGTGACAGCCGCCTACGTGTATTTGGGATGCCAGAATAAAGGGACAACTGATATCCTTCCATATCTTCTCCTTTTCCTTCAAGAATTAACAAGTATTTGACCAAAGTATTTTTTTTCTTTTTTGTACAGATATCTCTGCAGAGAAAACTTTATTTTTCTTTAAATGGGGTGTGTGTGTGTGTGGGGAGCGGGGGGGGGGGGGGGGAGGGGTGGGTGGTGGCGGTGCTAATTTAAAAGGGAACTTTCATATTTCAATGTGTGTTAATGCTTTGCATCTTTACTGAATAAGTCTTGTTTTATAATAAATTAATCATATTGTTGTTAATTAAAGAAACCTGGTTGTTGGATTTTATTCTGAAATATAAAGAGTATATAATTGGCTGTATTGGTAACTGGGTAAAGTTTTAAATATATGTTGTGAGCTGTGGAGAAGTGGAACTAGAGAAAGACAGAGCGCTCCACCCGCCTCGGTCGTACAGCTTTCGTCTTCATTATGAACCAAACAACTAATTTTTGAATCGCTTGCACCTTCTTAATCAGTCTCCTACATTCAAGTCCAAATCACTGATATATGCCACAAAATGCAAGGGGCTTGGTACTGAACCCTGCGGAATTCCACTGGAAGTGCCCTTCCAGTCGCAAAAACACCCACTGCCCATTACCCTTTACTTCCTGCCACTGAGTCAATTTTGGATCCAACTTGCCACTTTGTCTTGGATCCCATGGGCTTTTACTTTCGTGATCAGTCTGCCATGTGGGACCTTATCAAAAGCCTTGCTAAAATACATATAGACTACATCAAATGCACGTCTTCATTGACCACCCTTGTTACATCCTCAAAAAATTCAGTCATATTAGTCGGACATGACCTTCCCTTAAGAAATTCGTGTTGTCTTTGATTAATCCATGTCTTTCTAAGTGAAGATTTATCCTGTCCCTCTGAATTTTTTCCAATAATTTTCCCACCACCGAGGTTAGGCTAACTGATTTGCAATTATTCGGTCTATCCCTTTCTCCCTTGTTAAACAATGGTATAATGTTATCTGTCCTCCAGTCTTCTCACAGCATACCTGTAGCTTGAGAGGATTGTACAATGATGGTCAGAGCCTCTGCTATTTCTTCTCTCACTTCCCTTAACAGCCTAGGATACATTTTGTTAGGGCCTATGGATTTAGCCGCTTTCAAAGATGTCAAACCCCTTAATACTTCCTCTCTCACCATGTTAATTTCATCTATTATTTCATACTCCTCCTCCCTGACTTCAATGTCTGTACCATCCCTCTCTTTTGTGAAAACAGGTGCAAGGTATTCATTAAAAACCATACCAACGTCCTCCACCTCCACACACATGTTACCCTTCTGGTCCTTAATAGGCCCTATTCTTTTGTTATCATCTTGCTCTTTATTGTATTTATAAAAAAAATTTTGGTTTTTCCTTGATTTTATTTGCCAATATTTTAATGCCCTCTCTTTGCTTTCCTAAATTCCTTTTTAATTTTGCCTCTACATTTTTTATACTGCTCTAGGTTTTCTGTAGTATTGAGCCCTCGGTATCTGACGTAAGCTTCCCTTTTTTCCCCCTATCCTCTCCTTTAAGCCCCTTGACATCCAGGGGGCTCTGGATTTGTAAGTCCCACCTTTTTCTTTAAGGGGGAACATACTTGCTCTGAACCCTCACTATCTTTTCCTTAACTACCTTCCACTGATCTCGCACTGATTTACCTTCAAGTCCACTTTAGCTAAATCACATCTCAGCTTAGTAAATTAGTTTTCCCCCAGTTGAGAACTTTTATCCCTGGTATATCTTTGTCCTTTTCCATAACTATCCTAAATTAACTGAATTATACTCACTTTCACCAAAGTGCTCCTCAACTGATACCTCTTCCACCTGCCCAGCTTCATTCACCAAAACCAAGTCAAGAGCCAGCCCCTCTCTCGTTGGGCTTGCAATGCACTGGCTAAAAAAGTTCTGAATGCATTTTAAGAATTCTACTCCCTCTGTGCCTTTCACATTAATTCTATCCCAGTTAATATTAGGGTAGTTGAAATACCCCACTATTACTGCCCTATTGTTTTTGCACTTCTCGGAGATTTGCCTACATATTTGCTCTTCTATCTCCCTCTGACTGTTTGGGGTCTATAGTACACTCCCAGTTGTGTGATTACCTCTTTTTTGTTCTTCAGTATGGTAGTGGAGGCAACGTGCTTGGAATTATCTAAGAAACATTTAGATGTTGTGAGGGAATATTAATAAGTTGTTTCTGGATGTATGGACTAAAACGCAGGAAAGGACCTTCCTCAGGTGTATCTGGCTTCTGATGTACAAAATAAACAAAAATTGGCTTTATTTTAGGAGGCATCAGAAAGTTCTAGGATGTGGCTTTGCATCCGTAATTACCTCTGTATTGATTTACCAATCTTAGTTGTGAGGAGATGCAGAGCAGATACATCTTTTCCCCCTCAAAATAATGAGAAAATTTGAATATTAACTGGTAAACCTACAAGTTGCCAGTCACAGAGCAACATGGCAGAGAATTGTGAACAATACACCTGCTCTCTAGATCATGAATGCTGCTTGATGCAAGCTAACATTGGAAAGGGGAAGCAGAAAAGTAATGATTAACCATACCTTAAAAGAAAAATAAATATTTATTTCAGATTGATCCCAACAGTATTGCAGCAAAAGATGGCCGCATAAGGGAAGGGGACCGAATAATTCAGGTAAAGCTATGCTCGTTCTGGTAACATGGGTATGAGAGTGTATTTGTCTGTGTCTATATTTACGTATATTTTATATTTTCTAGAAATTTACCTTGTATAGTTTAACAGTGACATAGTTAGACCTTACAAGAAAACCTCCTATCCAAAACTTTACAATGAAAATGGTCCTCAATGTTGTTCTGATGCATGCTACATTCAAATAGTTGTAAAAATGCAATTAGGCAGTTTCACAAGTATGATGACCAAATTATTGTGGCCTCAGGTTTTTAACACAATTGTTACAGTCTTTAAAATGTTAATTCCTGCTATTTCAACACTGCACACTATCACCTATGCTTTTCTTTCTGAGAGGTAAAAAGAGTAAAAATCACCAGGGACCAGGGACTGACTCATACATTTTAGTAACTAGTTAAGAGAAGTACTGAGGTGGGCCTAATATCAGATCGCATATATTTTGTGCGCAATCATTTTTATTTTACTTTTTGTGTACATCAAATGCTGCTGAGAATTTACTAATACATTTCTGAGGCTGGAGCTCCTGAACAAATAAATGTTTGATTTAAACCTGAAAAGACAAGAGCTTGGATTCCTTTTTATTTAATCAGGTTATTATGTAATTCTCCCATTTGGAATAAACTAATTAATGGTATTTGTCAAGGAAGCATACAGTTTGATGGCTAATCACTTCCTTTCACCACTTCAATCAGTTAAGTCTATTATATTTAAGTCAATTAAATTGTGGTTATGTATCATCTGTAGATAAATGGTATTGAGATCCAAAACCGAGAGGAAGCAGTGGCCTTGCTTACCAGTGAGGAAAGCAAAAACATTTCTCTGCTTTTGGCACGGCCTGAGATGCAGGTAAGGGAATTCAAGTCTTTGCCTAACAGATCATTCATTATGAAATTGCAAAGTCCGTACGTGAACCCCAGCTTATCTCATGTCTGCATGCACACACTCACTCACACACTGGCACAGCCATATGATGGCCACAATACGTTTAGCATTTTATCAATGAACATTTGATAACTCGAGTTAAGGAGGAAAATAAATATACATATATATGCAGTCAAAAGAAACTTATCTGAATTAAAAAGTAAAAAAGGTTGAATAAAATGTGAAAATTCTCAACGGTAAAATTGTCCTGTGTCGATGTCCCCTCACAAAAATAAACAGTAATAAACACAGATGCAGTTGGAATTTCCTTAGGGCTTCTTCCACTCAGGTACCATAACTGTGCTGAAGGTACAACAGCAAAGCAGAAGTCCTGAGGAAATTCCTCATGATGATTTTGAGTTTGTGCATTTTTGCAGCAGTAAAATCATTGTATCTTTCATGAATATGAAGAGGCCATCATTTCAGTCTTATGAGCTTGCTTTCTTTTCATCTCATACGTAGTTGGTGAGCATTTTATTATGTTTTTCAGGAATGTTTCAATCCACTTCACAGAGTGGACACAATTTTCCCAGGCTGTTGGGGGCAGGTTTGGGGGGTGAGCTGGGTTGGGAGGTCCCAGTAAAGGACATCAGGTTGGGATCCTGATATGATCCCTTGGCGCTTGGGAGTCCAGCAGGAAACTCCCATGGGTCCGGTGGGAAGTCAATTTTGGTAAATTAAAAGGCAGTTATGAGCCTTTTTAAGCATGGAATCCCTCTTTGCCAACAGCACATGGGTTACGGGCTGTGTCTGCAACTCGCCAGGCGCGTGCACAGTGGGAAACAATTGTAGGGTGAAACTGGCATGGTATGAACAGTATAAAGGCTGAAACTGGTAAGCCTGTGGTCAGCCACACTGAAAGGCTTGTGCTGACAGAAGCAGTTCCTTCAGTCTAAAATCACTGATTTCATTGGGAACAGCAACGTTGTGCAACCTATTGCAAGTGCCTTGCCTACACTGAGGGTCATCTCATGTTATTGCCTGTGAGACTTCCTTGTAACATGGGAACTACATATTCTGAAGTTGCTTGGACCTCTGAAGAGGAGGTGCAGCTTGCTTCAGCTCAGCAGCCACAGCAATGGGGCAGAAACTCCAGCAGCAGCAGCTGCCTTCTTCACAGCCACATGCAGCTGGACGGAACAGAGGGAATGGACATAGGGCTGCACCTCAAAGGAGGTAATACCTTTAGCACAGGGTCTTTAGGCCAAGGGTCAGCTTTGGGTTATATTCGACGTTCTGGAAGAATAGGCAGAAAGGAAAAGGAGGTGGGGCAGCTTTTTTATTAAAGGAAGGGATCAGTGCGGTTGTGAGTAATGATATAGGTGTAATAGATCGTGATGTAGAATCAGTTTGGGTGGAAATAAGAGATAGCAAGGGAAAGAAAGCACGGGTGGGAGTGGTCTATAGGCCCCCAAGGAGTTGCCTCTCTGTAGGACAAAATATTAATCAGGAAATAATGGAGGCGTGTAAGAAGGGCACTGCAATTTTCATGGGTGATTTTCATCTGCATATAGACTGGACAAATCAAATTGGCGCGGGTAGCATGGAAGACGAATTTGTAGAGTGCATCAGGGATTGTTTCTTAGAACAATACGTTGCAGAACCTACCCGGGAACAGGCTATTTTAGATTTGGTAATGTGTAATGAGGTAGGATTAATCAGAGATCTCGTAGTTAAGGATCTTGTAGAGGGAAGCGATCATATCATGGTAGCCTCTCATGACCTCTACAGCTGCTTGGAAGAAGGCCTCTGCCCAAGAGGAGCAGCTGGCCACCCATTGCCCGTGGCTGCCAAGGTGACCACAGCCCTTGATTTCTCTGTGTCCAGGTCCTTCCTGGGCTTGACTGCTGATATATGTAGGACCTCGCAATCTGTAGCTCACATCTGCATCAGCCATGTCACCGATGCCTTGTTTGCAAGGGCTTCCAACTACATCAAGACAGATGAGGCCAGTCAAACCAATAGTGCTATCCGTTTTGCTTCCCATGGGGGATTTCCACAGGTCCAGCAGGTTGTAGACTGCACCCATGCACCAGCATTACAGCCAGACGTATTTGTAAATCGGAAGGGATTCCATTCCTTTAATATGCAGCTGATATGTGATCACCACAAGAAGATAATGGAAGTGTGCGTCAGGTATCCAGGGAGCTGCCATGACTCATTCATCTTTTGGCAGTCTCAGATTTTGCAGCTCTTCTCTGCACCAGACAGCCTCAGCAGTTGGCTCCTGTGGATCAAGGGATACCCAAGGCCTCGTCGTGACCCCAGTGAGGAACCCAACCATTGGTTTGCTCAAATTGAGGTTTCACTGCCTTGGCCGATCTGGATATGCCCTGCAATATGCCTCAACAAGGGTCTCCAGGATTGTAGTGGTCTGCTGTGCTTTGCACAACATGGCGCTGAAGAGAGGACTGGAGCTGGCACCAGAGGAAGGTGGAGAGCGCCCAGCATCTTCAGAGGACAAAGTGCCATTGGTGCCTGCAGCCGCAGACTTGCCTGCCCAAGAGGCCCACGAAGTCCTTATTCAAGCGCACTTCACTTGAGAAGTGTGCTTGCAGCATTGAAAACTTCCCATCATGCCCCGCTGTGCAAACCGTGCCCTTCCACCACCACCAAATCTCCCTACAGACACCCAGTGAACCATCACATTCACAGCCTTATCTCCTCGTCAAGGCGGCTCGTGCAATTCACCAGAATTAAACTGACCAGGGTCAGTGGGGGATCCAACAAAGTAGATGCCATGACAATGCGTAGTTCACAAAAACTCAGGGCAGGAATTTCAAACCCCGCTAAGAGTGGTAACAGCAGCGAGCACAATTTGAAGATCGCGTTCTCAGCGGTCGCACTGGGTCCCACCGCCTCTGGAATGTGATGCAGTTTTTGAAGTGCTGCCGGCAGAGAGGGAACAGGTCGATGCTCGCCTCCAATTAATTGCCTGTTGAGCTCATTAAAGAGCTCATTAACAGGCTTGTCAGGAGTAGGGAGTTAGTTTTAAAGACTGGGAACGGGGAAATGCATAGGCGGGAACATGACAGGGTTGTGAAGACATGAGCATTGGGGAGGGAGATGAGGGCTATAGGAAGGGCTGATTAAATTCAAGCAGAGGCAGCAAATAAAGCTTAGCTGCCTCAGATGTGTCTCAGTGTGGATATTGTTGAAGCTGGAAGAGTTAAAAGTAACATTGGAGAGTGCCATGAAACCAGATAGGGAAGTGAGCCCGCTGGAATCACAGTGGCAGCTAGGGTTGGCACGGAAGGCCTGGGGTGAACGTGCAAAACCCAGCTGAGGGAGTTCAGATGGGAACAGGCTACTCTAAAATTGGACAGAGCATCCAGGATCTGTGGTAGATACAACCTCCTGGAAATCAGGAGGCCAGAGGAGCACAGCAGGAAGCTGCAAGAAGAGGTGCACAGCCCAAGAGTCAGCTACCTGCAAATGACAGAGTGCCAGTGTCATAGGAGGCTAAGCCTATCCAGGCAGATGGTCTCAGTCCTGTCTGCTCTGATTCACAATGACCTGAGGTCTCACAGCCCCTTACCTACAGTCGGCAAGGTCTCCAGTGCCCTGAATTTCTGTAAAACCAGGTCATTCCAAGGATCAGCTGTAGACCTAGGTGGCATCTCTCAGTTGGCATCTCATTAGGCAGGTCATAGCTGCCCTTTTCAGGTGTGCAGGGACTACAGCCACTTTGACACAGATGGGCCTGTGCGACCACAGAGGGCATTGGGATTTGACACCATTGATGGATTCCTTCAGGTGTAGGGGGGATCAACAATTGTACTTGTGTGGCCATCAAGGCAGCCAGTGATCAGCCAGTGAGATCCATCAACAGGAAGGGCTTCCACTCCCTCAATGTCCAATTGGTCCATGAGCACAAGAGCTTCCTCTATGTGGGCACTCACTTTCCTGGCAGTCCAGGCTGCCTCTGTCTTTCACTCCATTCCCCAAAGTGCATGGCTGGCTCCAAGGGGTCAAGGCAAATCCCTTGAAGACATGGCTACTGATCCCTCTACGGGAGCCCCAAATGGAGGTACCAAGGCGAAACAACCAATGCCACCTGCTCAGCAGGCCAACCATTGAGCAAGCCATCCGGTTTCTGAGGATGCAAATCTGGTGCTTAGTAGCACCCTCCAGTACCCTCCTGCAAGGGTCTTGGTCATTGTGATGGTCTGCTGTGCTTCCATAACATGGCCCTTCAGAGATGTGTGGACCTTGAGGACAGCGAGTCCCTGAAAGGAGACAGGTCATCGGTGGGGGGAGGAGGTAGAGGGGGATAACACTGAACAGAGAGGTGCCCCTGCTGCACGACAAGGTGACCTCCTGCCACCCTCCGGAAGGAGGGCCTCCCTCCTCTCCCTTATGGTCTCCACCTTTAGATCCAGGTGGTCATCAATGAGGGAAGGGTCTGCCCTGTCCCTAGTGCCAGACCTGCAACTCCCCTGTGACATCTCGCTTCCCTCTGGTGCTGTGGAAGGCAGATCTCTCCCTCAGGACAACCAGCAGCCTCAATGATGGCTGCCACAGAAGTCTACATGAGCCCCATATTTGATATGACCCGCTGCCATTTCACAATCCCACTGCCTTTAAGAGGACAGGAAACTCGTCTACATACAAATTCACATTTTTCCACTTGAAAATTGCAATCTGAATCAGTTTCCCAGAGGTGGCAGGTTTTCGACCAAAAACCAAACCAGGCTCCTGTTTTGAAAATCTAGCCTTCAGTCTTTCATTCAGATGAACAGCATCAATGGAACGCTAACAGTGTTATAAGCACCCAAGTGATTCCTTTTGTGCAACTAAGACCTTTTCCTCGTACATTTTATTTTTTTTTATTTTTTTTTTTATTTTTAGAGATACAGCACTGAAACAGGCCCTTCGGCCCACCGAGTCTGTGCCGACCATCAACCACCCATTTATACTAATCCTACACTAATCCCACATTCCTACCACATCCCCACCTGTCCCTACATTTCCCTACCACCTACCTATACTAGGGGCAATTTATAATGGCCAATTTACCTACCAACCTGCAAGTCTTTTGGCTTGTGGGAGGAAACCGGAGCACCCGGAGAAAACCCACGCAGACACAGGGAGAACTTGCAAACTCCACACAGGCAGTCCCCAGAATTGAACCCGGGTCGCTGGAGCTGTGAGGCTGCAGTGCTAACCACTGTGCCACTGTGCCGCCCCTTTTCTTTTACTTCTATGTGGTGTTACCCCTGTGGCTTTAGCAGAACTAGAGGCAGGCTGCTCATTTCCTTGCTCTGACATGAGATGTCCATGGCGGGCATCCTCTGGGTTTTGGAGCCCGTGTGGGCCCTGCCAAAGACTGCCCCACCTGCAGCTGTGCAATGGTAGACTGGGTCATCGCTGCAGGATGCAGTGTGTGCAGCTCTGTCCGAGGGGGTGAGGGCAAGAACCATGAAGTGGGGTGCCTTGAGAAGAGCCCCCACTGCCATCAGCCCTTTTTCCATCTTCTCTCTCGGGGCCCGTCTGCACGTCCCTGCTAACCAAGAGTAGGAGGGCCCTTGGCTGTGTGTGAGTCTGGCGTTCAGCCACCAAGACGATGCTTTGATCGATGTTGTGTAAACTAGCATTAGTGTGGGCCTGCAGTGCCTGATCTCTATGAGGTTGGCCACTCTTTCAATGGAGGTGGTCAACAGCACAAATGCCTGAGGCATCGCAGCACTCATACTATAGATGGGGTCTTCTATTTTCTGTGCAAGGGTGTGCACTGCCTCTGGAAATTCTGGCAAATGCACACACATTTCCTGTTGCTGCTCCACAAGTACCCATTTAGTGTATGACTTCAGCATCAGGTTCCAGCTAAGCAGAGCTTGTAGTGTCCTGCACCCTCTGATGAGAACACTCCACTGCTGTCCCTGTCTCCACCACCTGCTCCTGCTCACATGTGCTGTGCTCCTCATCATGTGCTGCTCTATCTAACTGATGAGCTGGACCCACCGAGGTGTCTGTACCTGTGCTGGTGGAGGGTGCGCGGGAGCCATGTGACGATACATCCTCAGAGTCCTACTCCTCCTCTGTTGTTCATATTAGTTAGTTAGTTAGAGATACAGCACTGAAACAGGCCCTTCGGCCCACCGAGTCTGTGCCGACCATCAACCACCCATTTATACTAATCCTACACTAATCCCATATTCCTACCACATCCCCACCTGTTCCTATATTTCCCTACCACCTACCTATACTAGGGGCAATTTATAATGGCCAATTTACCTATCAACCTGCAAGTCTTTTGGCATGTGGGAGGAAACCGGAGCCCCCGGAGGAAACCCACGCAGACACACGGAGAACTTGCAAACTCCACACAGGCAGTACCCAGAATTGAACCCGGGTCACTGGAGCTGTGAGGCTGTGGTGCTAACCACTGCGCCACTGTGCCGCCCACAGACTTGTTAGCAATGTTGAAATTCATGAGATTAAATGGGCTGTGGCAGCATGAATACAAAATTAGCTAAGGAATAGAAAGTTTTGTGTGACAAAAACAAGTCACAAGACCAAACTCTTGACAAAATTAGTATTTATATTCCTAGGCCTGTTTTAACACACAAGCAACTTTATGTAGCTTTTTCCAGAGTGAGAAGTTTTAATTCTGTTCACATCTTTGATGAAAGAATAACTAGAAATCCTGTATTTAAAGAAGGACTGTTGCAATAACGATGCTAATTTGTGTGCAAAAATTTTGTGAGTCTCTGCTAGTTCAAAATAAAAAGTTGTAGTTCATAGAATCATAGAATGATACAGCATAGAAGGCGGCCATTTGGCCCACCTTGTTTGTGCCAGCTCTTTGAAAGAGATGTCCCATTCGTCCCACTACCCTGCCCTTTCCCCATAACCTTGAACATTTTCCTCCTTCTAGTATTTATCTAGTTCCCTTTTGAAAGTTGTTATTGAATCTGCTTCCACCTCCCTTTCAGGCTGTGTATTCCAGATCACAACAACTCCACATAAAAGGAATTCTCCTCATCTTCCCTCGGATTCTCTTGCCAATTGCCTTAAATCTGTGTCCTCTGGTTACTGCCCCTTCTGCCAGTGGGAACAATTTCTCCCTATTTACTCCATCAAAACCCTTCTTGATACTGAACACTTCGATCAAATCTTGTCTTAACCGTCTCTGCTTATTGGAGAACAACCCCAGCTTCTCTACTCTGTCCACGTAACTGAAGCCCCGCATCGCTGGTACTGTGCCTCTCTAAGGCCTTGGCATCCTTCCGAAAGTGTGCTGCCCAGAATTGGACACAGTATTCCAGCTGGGACCAGTTCAGCATAATTTCCTTGCCTTTGTATCCTATGCCTCTGTTTATAAAGCCAAGGATCCCATCTGCTTTTTAGCTGCCTTATTAACTTGGCGTGCCACCGTCAAAGATTTGTGTAAGTACACCCGCACATGCCTTTGTTCCTGCACCCCCTTTAAGTTTGCAGCGTTTAGTTTATATTGCATCTCCTCATTCTTCCTACTAAAATGCGTCGCTTCATTGTACACTGTCTCTGCTCATTTTCCCAGCCGGTCTGTACCCCACTGAAGTCTGTTACTATCATCCTCGGTGTTTACTACAATTCTGAGTTTTCGGTCATCTGCAACCTTTGAAATTATGTCCTGTATACCCAAATCCAGGTCATTAATACTATATGAAGAGCAGTGGTCTGAATACCAACACCTCCCATCTAAAAACAAAAGTTCACCACTACTCTCCACTTTCTATTCCTTAGCTAATTTTGTATTCATGCTGCCACAGCCCATTTAAGCTCATGAATTTCAACGTTGCTAACAAGTCTATTATGTGGTAGTTCATCAGACACCTTTTGAAAGACCATATGCAACATCAACCATACGACCTTCATCACCCCTCTCTGTTATTTCAACAAGAACTCAAATCAAGTTAGTCGAACACAATTTACCTTGAACAAATCCATGCTAACTGCCATTTATTAACCCATATTTTTCTAAGTGGCATTTAATTTTGTCTCAGGTTATAGTCTTTCAAAGTATCCCAACCACTAGCATTAGGCTGACAGGTTTATCGCTCCCCTGTTATGAACAGAGGTGGATCATATGCAATCCTCCTGCACAGCTCCTATAATTAAAGATGATTAGAAGATTGAGGCCACAGCTTTCCATCGAACTGGGTGACTTTTCTACTTTAAGCACTGCCAACCTTTTGAGTACCTCCTCTTTATTTTTATCCTCTCCCATTTCTCTACTGCCTCTACTTTACTGTGATATTAGCAGCATCCTCTTCTTTAGTGAATATGAATGCAAAGTACTCATTTAGTACCTCCGCTATGCCCTCTGCCTCCACAAGAAGATCTCCTTTTTGGTCCCCAATCAGCCCCACCTTTCCATTAACTATCTTTTTACCATTTAAATGTTTATAAGAGACTTCTGGGTTCTCTTTTATGTTACCCACTAGTTTATTCTCATAGCCTTCTTTATTTCCATTTTCAGTTCTCTCCTGTACTTTCGGTATTCAGCTTGAGTTTCAACTGTATTATGAGCCTGGCATGTATCATAAGCCTCCTTTTTCTCTTTCATTTTAATCTCCATATCTTTAGTCATCTAATGAGCTTTAGCTTTGGATGCCTTTTCTTTTCCTCTTGAGAATGTGTCTACTCTGTACCCAAACTATCTCCTCTTTGAAGGCCTCCCATTGCTCATTTACTGTTTTGCCTACCAATCTTCGATTCCAATCCACCTGCGCCCGATCCCCTTTCAATTCACTGAAATTAGCCCTCCTCCTGTTGAGTACTTTCACATTTGATTGTTCTTGATCCTTCTCTGTGACTGTTAACCATAGTTTTTCTTTCTTTTCTGAGTTTTCTTTCCTGTTTTCTGCCGCCTTCTGTGAAGACTGTGACTGAAGTTATGTGCCCTGGCAGCCATCTGAAACCACTCCCAAATGCTTCATATGTGGGATTAGGATGCAATTTTCAACATGTAATAATTTGAAACTTATAGGCAGTACACTTCAAATTTCTGATTTGTAGCTGTGAGCAGGCAAGGCTTCCCCAGCAGCACAGACTTGTAAGATTATCCATTAAATCTCTTCAGCCTTTTGGACCATTGGAACCGCACCACCAAGTCCAGACTTGTCCCGAACAAATGTCCACATATGCTACTTACCAGGAGGGAGGTCACCAATGCCAGGTGTGGAATATTCACGTTTCTATTTGGCTCTGAGGAAGCCTACATGAATTCCTCATTAATTACCATAACAACATAAAATCAACAATTTTTCCTACTTTTCACAGATGTTCAGTAACTCATTTTTGAAGAAGTGTGGAATCTTAGATGAGAATTCCTGCTTTCTACCAGCATGCTTTGGATCACATTGAGCTGGAGTTTTACTAACCCAAGGATGAAATACAAACAGCATGAGACTACTTACTGGACCATGTCCCATTACTCATGCTTTAAGTCCATTCATCAGTCAGACTGAAATTTGATTCCTAAGTCAGATGGCTGCTATTGTGTCAATACACAATCTGTATCGTTTGGATGCCAGATAGTATAACTGCAGCCTAATTTCAATACTAATTGGTAGGCTAAAATGAAAATAAATATCTAAATTAAAAGGTTAATTAACATGTACACATTTTAAAGATGTTCCTAAGTTAATTACAGTTATTGTCATTGTAAAACTGATCCTGCCCCATTGCTTTTCATTCTGCAAGTTAACCCAATTCTGATGATCATGTCAGACATCATCCCAGAAGAGACATTTCCTAAAAAGATAAAATTCAGCAGGTAAAATTTCTAATGAATTGCTGCTGCCTGAAAGAAGAAAACATTGATGACTTTTTAACATATCAATCTATTTAATACCAGAAAATTGCTTCTTTATAAATTCCTCCAGCATGTGGCAATAGTAAGGAATAGTGCTTGATCCTCATTTGCACAGGTTTGTTAAGCTGTCCATTTATATGTTTCTTTTGTGGACAATCATATCTATATCTCTGCACCATTAGCTCTGTTGCATGGGCTTGGAATGTTAAATCTCCCTCTTTGCACTTATGCAGTAAGTCTGTTGAATCGGGTCAGTTATAACATCACTGATCTGAACTGTTGCCCATGCTAGGTCTTTAGAGGAAAGGTTTGTTGTGCCTTTTCTGGTCCTAAAGAGGACTGTGTCTGTGGAAGTCCATGAATTTTGGAGATAATAGTCTGGATTTTTCAATGAAGATAATGGTGAGGCTAAAAGCGCTTACTGTTATTAATGTGTAATTCAAACAACAACCTCCAGTGACCCACATGCACAGTGAAACACGTAAATCCTGAAGTTCCTGTCTGAGTTGCCCTGCTGTTCCAGAAACTACAGGATAATGGTATCACTCTGAGAGGCATACCATTGAAATACACGGAATGACCTGAAAAATATTGTTACGACCGAGGCGGGAGGAGTGCACTGTTAATTCAGTCCCATGTCTCCACAGGTCACAACATATCAATAACTTTTCCCATGAACTGAAACAGCCAATTCGATACTCTATTTGTGCCCAGAATAAAGCACACCAACCAGGTTTCTTTAATAAACAGTAAAATTATCCATTTATTATAAAAGCAAGTCTGAACCAATAATGAAGTAAATATATACGTGAATTGAAATATTAAAGCTCTGTATTATTACCCTAGCCCTCATGTACACGCACATACATCCAAAAACCAGTTATCTGGGGGAAAAAGAGATTTTTGTTTACAGCTGTTTCAAAGGAATAAAAAAAAACTTATGCTGAAGCGAAGAGATGGAAGTCCTTTGGTTTGGTAAGGTGTCCCAAAGTTGAATAGTTGGATGCCACTCGGAGTCTTTCCAGGCAAGGTTGATGAACAGTCTTATTTGGGTAGGTGTTCAAAGAAATTCAATTTCAGAAGTTTCACATAGGTCTTCCATCAGGTGTGCAGCAACAGGTGTCAGTTCTCTCACACAGTCAATGCAAAAGTCCCTTTTTAAAAATGCAAGCATTCAGGGTTTCTTAAAAATGCAGGAGGCAAGAGTACCACTTCATATGGGCTTTTGCTTTTCACTAGCAGGGATTCTTCAAAGAGAGTTAATAGCTATGTGTTTTTTCTTCTGATCTCCTGGCAGGTCCATATGCAGATTCCAACTGCCTGCTTTTAGTCCAAAAAACAGCATCTTTTAACAGTTCAAAATGAAACTACACTTTCCAAGCAAGACCCATGGCAATCATGAATTCTCTCTTGTCACAACAAAGGGTAGCTCCTGCTACGTTTACTGGAAATGATATGCTTTCCAGAAAAAACTTGTTTACTTGTCAATCTTCTTTTTTAAAAAAGCCCAAAGGTCAGCCTCTTCAATTTTAAAAATACAGATTCCAAGTTTTAACAAAAAATATATGGAAATTCCATAACAATATGAATTAAACTTGCCAGAAAATGTTAGGGCTCGTCCATTCCAGAGTGAGTATACTTTTAATAGTGTGATACGTTTTAATTACTGCCAAACAACCTCTCTGTCATTTTTACAGATATGGAGTCTCATTCCTTCAGCTTTTAATGATTGTTAGAAATGTTTAAAAATATCTATTTTTTTACTTTTTCTTTCTTTCCTATCTCTCTCAATAGCATTTTCTCTCTATTTTGCTTGTTGTACTCAATTTGACATTGAATTAAATATTCTAACTGACACTTCCTGGTTCAGACTCTGCCCGGCTCATTAACGATTCTTCAATCAGATTGGCTGAAGAGTTACACAGTTGCTTTCCCTGTTCACACAGGCGAGGGTGCTGCAATTTTTCAATAGTTGGCTGACAGGAACTTCCTGGGCAAAAGCCCATGAAAGATCTATGGGCAAGTTGGTTTGTTGCTGACTGCAAATTCTCACTCACTGTTTTGCAAGAAGACTTTTAAAACAACAAAGGTTGTTTGATTGAAAGTTAGGAATGTTCATTTGATCCCCAAAATAGCGATCAGGAATTTGTTTACTTATTTTATTTGAAATGAGGATCCACAGGTAATTATCATGTTACACAGAGTGCAATTTTACTTCAGTAGCTGATGCTTACTCATGATTTAATCTGGTAGGACTGGTTTGTGGACCTGCAGTTCTCACTAATTCTGGTAATTCAAAGGGTTTTCTCTCCACTTACAGCCCAATTCATTATTTTTCTTTTTCTGTCAGTGTCTGCATCCACTTATCTTCTGTTTTGAGCCTCTTTAGCTCAAATTCTTAAGTTATATATTTGCTATGGAATTTCCTCAGTGCAGCTGTTTACAGTAATTCTTCCTGGTGGTGGAGGGGGAAATTTAGTAATTTGTTTAATGGCTCCAAGTTCATGGTACAGAGGTCCAATGAGTTATTGTGTATCATGTTCCAGTTAATTTCCAAGGAGTTGAATGTGGAAAGAATTTCTGCTTATTTTACCTTTGCTACCCATATATAATTTAATGTATGTAAATAATTATATTTTAACAGCCATATTTTTCCTAATTTTTGAAAGTAGAACCTCAGTAAATAAGTAATTGTTCAGCCTAATAACCAGTTATTTTAGTCCAGTTGAATTTGAGAAAAGACACTTAAATGCTGATGAAAAAAGGTAACCCATGAAGAAGCTCAGCTCTCACTCAAGCAAGTCACGCCAATGCCTCATTCCTTAAAATCACAAAAAGGAAAATTGCTCCAGCAACTCAGTTTTACAACCAAGTCCCACTTCTACCAAAAACACAAAAGCAGAATGCCCAATCAACAAAGACTTGATGAACAGCGACACTTGTTTAAGTGAAAGATGAGACTTTAATTCCTTACAATTCCATCACAAAATAAGACTAGTTGGCGAGCTAGTTTTGTTTTATTTTTTAAAGTGAAGATACAGTGGACTTTACTCAGTAATTGCTGTGTTAGACATAGCATAAGCCATAAAAGTAAAATTGCAATAACTCATGATGTCATCTGGTAGGACTGATTTTTTTCAATCTTCAGAGGTTATGATACCAATAACATTCCTGTCACAATTGGCACCAATTGTTTTATTACAGCATCACACAATGAGACTGCTGGGACCTGGAGGGAAAATCAAAATATTGAGTTCTACATTTTCTTACTACAGCTTACATCTATGATATTGATAATGTTGAAATTTCAGCAATTTTCTTTTGAAAGCCTCTGCTTTTGTCATGTCATTTTGGAGAGGGGGGAAAGAGCAGACTTGAAATAGGTCACCAGTGAATGGCAGAATTACAAGGTTTTAACTACAGATTTTTTTTTCTATTTTCAAGATCTGTAAAGCAGTTTGTGTTTAAATCTATAGGCTGTAAAATAGACCAATTTCTGTTTAGAACAAACAACATTTTGTTACTGTGTTAAAGGAAGCTAATAGCTCAAAGTAATTCCAGATAGTTATTGGTAAGGTTACTTCTCCACCACATTAATGCTTTCAGAGTCTGATTGCTTGCACTGTGCAAAACAAGGTAGGATATCCCCATAGCTGACCTGGCTAAGACACAGTGTGAAAGAAATTCGGATCCCTAGCAACGCTGGAGGCAGCACTATGGAAACCAAACGCCCTCCTGGGGGTGTGCACAGTGCTGCCAACCATTTCTGGCATGGCCTGCATGGCACACCGTGTTGAGGAAGGCACTCACACAAGTGTCCCCTCTATGTGCCAGAAGCAACTGAGCTGGTCCTATCATGATGTCTCTTAGTCCTACCGGCAGATGTTATGCCCCACTGCCAAATATGGATCATGTCAATCCACTGAATGAATTTGCTTGTCACTCACCAAAGACCAAGCATTCAGCTGCAAGATGGGCCCTGCACCAGGACTATTTAAAAGGCTAGTCAACAAGTTGCATGCGAGGTGCTTTTGACTCACTTAAGCTGAGTTTGTGGAAGTACTGTGCCATGTTTTTGGAATTGGTTTTTGAAGCTAGTACTGACAGTTAGAGAGGACAGAGGAATACCTGACCTAGGTATGGGGGCTGCGTTGCAATGTCTCTTGGTCTGCTACATGACCAGGAAATGGAGTTCCCCATGAAAGACTCTACCCAACACCAGGAGGTGATGAGGGTGGGGTGGTGCTTTCAGAGAGCACTTCTATCCCTGACCCAGGAGCAGTGCTTATGGCAACTCGAGCTCAAGAAGGAAGTGGTCACTGTTATATGTCACCCCCTTCAACATGACCAGGAATCTCAGAGCAGAGCAAGGCTGGCCCTGCAGTGGCCATAAAGTTCACTGTTACCCTCAATATTTACGCCACCAAGTCCTTCCAGGTGGGAGCAGGCGACATCACCACATTTCACAGTATGCTATCCATCACAGCATCCAGGAGGTTACGGAGGCCATTTAGTTCAGATGAGGGCTGTTCATCATCTTTTTGTTGAGGAGGGACAAGCAGGATGAAAGGGCATGTGGTTTTGCCAGGTTAGCAGGATTTACAATTGTGCAGGGTGCCATCAACTACACACATATGGCTCTGTGCCCCCCACAACCCTCCACCCTCCCTGCCATGTCAACAGGAACCACAAGGGATTCCATTGCACGAATGAGCAGTTGGTGTGTGACCATGCTGACTGTCAATTTGATGAATACCTGTGATCTTGGCAGCATCCACAATGCATTCATCATGTGCCAGTCAGCCTTACCCACAGTCTTCAATCCTCCTAGAATCAGAGCATGGGTCCACCTTCCACCATCCCACCACGCAAGTAGAGGGGGCCTTCAATGAGAGCCATGGAGCCACTTGGAACATCATTAAGCAGGCAGTCAGCCTGTCTTGACCACTTGGCGAGCACTGCAGTACAGCCTGGAGAGGGTCTTCAAGTTTGTGATGGTCTGCTGTGTTCTCCACAACCTTGTTCTTATAAGGACCAGCTTGAGAAGAGGAGGAGGAGGAACACGAGGTGGCATCTTGGACCCTTTTAAACCTGACGGGCTGTGAGAGGGTGGATTATCCAGCTCCAATTTCAGTGATTAACTTCCCCAGACAAACATGGACCCAGCATTCCATTTATCCAAGACGTCCCATCACAGCATCCACTTGGCCACCATCCAACAAAAGTCTTTCCATAACAACTTTATCCAATAACACATTCAATTATACAAACAGAAATGGACTATTCGCCCTTGGTATTCCCTTAGTTGCCTGTCTTGTGGGTAGCTTTGCCTGTCCTAGTGCTACTACATAGAGCTGCCCCAGTGGCTGCAGCATTGCTGGTGGAAAGATACTGACTTTCACTGGGGTAGACTAGACTGTCTTTCATGATGGCCTCAAGCAGCTCTGGGCCTTGAGGGCCTGGCTTTGGACTACACCACCTTGACATGACAGCAAGAGGTGGGTGTGAGGTTGGCCTCAGTGGAAGGTATATGTGAGTGAGTTGGAGGATGTTAGGCATGAGTCTTGAGTGCAAGTTAGTGCTGCTGAGTGAGTGAGGGGGGCATGGTTCATTGAGCAGCATGAGAGGTTGGTGGGTATGAGAGGTGATGTGAAGATGCATTCAGTAACTTTGATCACATGTGTGAGGTCATTCAGCTTCTTCTGGCATTGCTGGCAGATCTTTTGGTTCAGTCTCCGTGCATTGGACTCTCTTGCCACCTGTTCCCGCTGTCTTCTGCCACAGCCCCCTCCCCCACTCGCCGCCCCTGTGGAAACTTGGCCTCGAATCCATCTCCAACACAAGACTCCAGAGAAGCATCTGAGAACCTTGCAGCCTTTAGAATCTTCATCACACTGGCCTGGTGTTCCAGGTTCCTTCACTTTGACTGTATCAATATGAGTTATTTGCAGCATTCAATTTATCCAGTGCAGCTTCCCTTTAAGGGGGACAGACTACCTTTAAAGCTGGAGGCTAGCTGGAAAACATCCTAGCCTCACACACTCTTAGGCACCCTGTTGTTCATGAAGCCAACCAACAGCATAGGTCACACTGGGCTGCACACCTCTATCATTTAAATGAGGAGGCAACAGAAAATTTACATGCTGCCTATGTCCGTCGGATCCGATGTAGGCAGGTCAAAAATCATAACCCGCATGCTCAAAAACACGCAAACCAGTTTTTAGCCCAGTGTGTCTGAGTAGCCCTTTCTATTCCAAGTTAACAGATCTCAGGAGCACAGCAGTAGAGGAGCTATTGTTAGTACTCCTGGGCTAGAGAGAAGAAAAGTGCCAGAAATTTCCCCATTAAAATTGCAGTAATCTTTAAAAATATGAAATCACTGTTTACTGAAAGGTCTGGAGAAAATTTGACTTATTTTGGTATGTTTGGCTCTTGTGATAAAAATATACTATTTTAGTTCATATTAACTACAAGTGTAATTCTTTCTTTACCTATTAATGTGAAATTTCCCACATCAGTTTTTTAATACAGTAACAAAATTTTGTTTTGTCTAAACAGAGATTGGTCTATTTGTGGATGGAAGTAATGGCCACCTATGCAACATTAATTCATTGTGTTGTCTTAATGTCTGAACCATTCATATGTAATTTGAGAATATCATCAGGTGGTTTTCAAGACTCCATATACTTGCCACCCATTGCACCCCGTTCTCTGACTACTGTCTTGCTGAACCAGACTTTTCACAACCTCAACAACCACAAGCTGAGTTTCTGACACCATATCCTCTTAATTGCTGCCTACTTCCATCTCTGTAAACATAGCTCACCTCCACCCCTGCCTTAGCCTTCTGCTGCTGAAACCTTCATCTGTCCCTTTGTCACTTCCAGATTCAATGCTCTCCTGGAGAACCTTCTGTAAACTTTAGCACATCCAAACTCTGCAGTTCATCAACGCCCCTCTAATTATATTTTGTTGTGCACAGACAATTCATTTAAGTGTACGGTATCTTTAAACTTTTTTGCACTACTGTGAGCGTGTGGTATCTTAAAGAGGACAGCTTATGCACGACCTGCACGGTAACTTCCGGGTTGCTGTTCATGCACACAGCTTAGACGTAACAGCGCAGTCCATATCCTACCCCCAGCACCAATCTTGGTCACCTGCCAGCTCGCACCTCGATGTTCTACACTGGCTTCTAGTAGTGCCTCAAATTGAAAATGCTAATCCTTGTGCTATAATCCCTGCATGGCCTTGACACCTTGCCCCCTACCTTGTAAATTTCTAACCTGCTCCAGCCCCTACAAGCCCCCCCCAAATCTCCATTTCTCTGATTTCTTAGCCAAAACCCATCTATTCCCCATTACCTTACTGTTGACAGCTGTGTCTTCAGCTGCCTAGGCCCAACATTTTAGAATTTCTTCTATAATCCTCTCTAGTTCCCTATCCACCCTTAACACCCTTCTTAAAACCCACCTCTTTAGCCATTCCTCCTAATATCTCCTCCTTTGGCTCAGCATCCATTTATTTGATTATGCTCCTGAGAAGCACCTTGGGAAAATTTATCAATGTTAAAGGCACTACGTAAATGCAAATCGTTAGTGTTTCACATTATACTATTAAATTCTGTTGGAATGCAGATATTTTATAATATGTTTATGTTGGTTTTGTTGATGAAATGCAGTTGGACGAAGGCTGGATGGATGACGATCGAAATGATTTCCTGGATGATTTGCATATGGACATGCTAGAAGAACAGCATCATCAGGCTATGCAGTTTACAGCCAACATGCTTCAACAGGTAATGAGACTATAACTTGAGTAATCTTTTGTAAAACTACTATATGGCATAGAAATTAGACAGGTTCAACACTGCTTACTGGTCATACCTCCACAGGCAGCTTGCCAGAGGGAAGACTTCAATGTCAAGCTGCCTGCCTCACTGGCAGCAGCCCTCAGATAAGTCCTTGGAAGTGGGTTGGCGTGAGCTAGAGGAGTGATTTCCCCCTGCCTGTGGAGTCGGGGGCGCATTCCTGCTCTTCCTGGCATCACAGAAAGGCATTTTGATATTCATCTTTCGCTGCTGAAGAATGCTAAGTGGGACAGACCCAACTGCTGACCCACTCTTCGCTGGCTAATCTCACCAAGTGTTCTTCAAAAAGCATTAGATCTCTAATTAACATATTCAAGAATCTAGCATCTGATTTAGGCACCCTGGATGGATAAAAAATGGGCCCTATTTATTTAGTTATGGGACCAATGCCTATGCACATTGGGCAGACGATCTTCCACTGCTAAATTGGTATGGACACAAACCTCGCTCTCGTGTTTTTAGCAGTAGATATCATATATAGTTATTTTGCTCAAATAGTTTAAGCTAATTATTTCATCTGTGATATAAATAGCCGATGAACAGGTATTGCTTTTGAAAAGCTATGATAAAATGGGAACGGATAAGGATCTCAGAACATTTTAAAATATATGCAGCACAAGAAAGTTTGTTCCCTCTAGTTTTTAATAAATATTCTTTTAAACTGTTATTCTTATGCCAGAGCATGAAGATATATTTTCATGGTCATTTTAAATATTCAAGTTGATTATTGAGCTGCACTTGTGACATAAGGCACAAGTCAGGAGTGTGATGGATACTCTCCAGTTACCTGGATAGGTGCAGCTCCAACAACACTCAAGAAGCTCGACACCATCCAGGATAAAGCAGCCCGCTTGATTGGCACCCCATACACAAACATCCACTCCTTCCACCGCCGACACACAGTGGCAGCAGTGTGTATCATCTACAAGATACACTGCAGCAACGCACCAAGACTCCTTAGACAGCACCTTCCAAACCCGCGACCTCCACCAAGTAGAAGGACAAGGGCAGCAAATGCATGGGAACACCACCACCTGCAAGTTCCGTCCCAAGTCACACACCATCCTGACTTGGAACTATATCGCCGTTCCTTCACTGTCACTGAGTCAAAGTCCTGGAACTCCCTTCCTAACAGCACTGTGGGTGTACCAATGTAGCAGTTCAAAAAGGCAGCTCACCACCACCTTCTCGAGGGCAATTAGGGATGGGCAATAAGTGCTGGCTTAGCCAGCGACACCCACATCCCATGAATGAATGAAAAAAAAATTGTTTCTCATTATCAGTGGCTTCTGGTCTTGTTTTCGCACAAATCTTGGGAAAATGTGATATTCTTTATCTAGAATTGCTGTGAGCAAGTCATGGAACAGAATATGTAATGTACAAATCTTGTACTCCTTGTAGTGGCTTCACTTGAGTGGCTTCACACATTAGCTGTAAGAAAACTCCAGGCATTACCTACATGTAATTCACCCAGGTTAACCATTCTGCTATTGTTGTATCACACAAGTCATTTGAAATCATTTGGAACAATTTTCAAGCCTCACACTGCAAAAATACAGTTACATTTTTATCTCACACTTTAAACATCATGCCCTTCCTTCAGTTTCTCTGAACACTAACCTGTCCCTCTATTCTATCAAACAATCTCCTTTATTTTGTCTTCCAGCATTCATCCTTATTTCTCTTGTCATTTTTCATTTACTTATGCGTCTCTTGAGACTCCACAGATTTCCTGTCTCACACTGTTTCTGTTTGTCTTTTATTGCCTCTTCTCAACAGTGAAAATAAAACTGGGGGAATGACGCTGAGTGAGGATGACACAGTCACTTCACCCAGCATCATGCTTACCCTGTTCAGCTATTCAAACTGTTTTTACCCTGTAAAACTTCACATTACCCACACAAATATATGTATTCTTGAGTATTGGCCTTTAAAACACAAAGCTTATTCTATAAATCAGTGAATTACTGAGTTGTGATTACACAAAATTAAACTACATGGTGGTCAGTCTCTGACTCGTCTCCCTGCACAGAACTAGCTTCTTAATGCTTTTTTATGAAAAGTGCTGCATTAAATTTATTGATCAGCTAGCGAGATTGGGGCTGTTTCTGCTTTATAACTGTTGGTACATTTACCTGAAAGCTTTGCATGATACAATATAAAGCCAGAAAATATTGCAAATTGTGATCTAACAACAGCTGGATTTGGTGGCCCATGACTTTTGTGAAGTTCCTGCCATGTTATCCATAAGAAATTTCTTCATTCTCACTGGACCAGCCAGTTCTCCCATGCTGCAGTAGTTTGCAAATAATAGTATGTATTGGTGCATGACTCTAAACTAAGCTAATTTCCTCTCATTACAATTTTATTAATATCAACTAGTGCACCTGACATAGTTGAAATTAAAACATACTTTGTTAATTATACATTCACGGCATTTGGAACATTTCATTTTCATAGGTTTTTTGTCAGTGTAATAGAAGCTATTAAACAATAAATGAGTAGATCTGATCAGCTCCCCATATGTAGAAATACACCAGCCATTCTGCCAATATTTCAATTATTCTGATGAGAATCAGTTTATATCAATTAATATGAATCAATTGATATCAATATACATATCACGCTTCGTGCTTCTTCCCAGTGCTCTTTACAAAAATATTTATTGTAATTTGCTGTAATCCCTGCACCCTTCTGTTATGAAATTCATGGTTGAAGTAATATTTTCCATTTCGAAAACAATAATAAATATGACAGCTTGAACAATTGATGGCACACCTTTTTTTTCTTGTTCAGTTCACGCTGTTCTTATTTCATAGTTCATGCAATTTAAGATGAATTGATGGTTATATTTATTATTCCCCATGGAATGAATTCCTGAACTGGGCTGGGTTGTCTGGGGGAGATACCAAGTAGGAACAAGGGAAGTTAGAAAACATGTCAACCCATAGTGCTCCTGGAGATCTTCTCGAGAATTGGCAGAAACATGAACAGGTTATCTGTGTTAATTGTATATTAATTGTGTTTAATTTTATGCAGATGGTGGGCATTACCCAGGGTTTCACTTGAGCCCTATAAATAGACACAGATTAAAACTCTGGTTTCTGGGTTCGGAGGTGTATATTTGTAATGCGTAATTCTATAAATAAATATAGAAGTGTGTAAACATTGGCTGTAGTTCTATCCTTCACCATCCAGCTTTCTGGAGTAGAACCATCTTCCTGGCATGGCAAAGGAATAATGGTGGAGGCAAAAGGGGACAAGAGGAGTAACTGGTGAAATTGTAGACTGTTATATCTCCATTGCAACAATTGTTCAATGACCGTAGTTAAGACGCACAGTTCATTCTTCAACATGAACCGAATAGTCTGTTTTCTTATCCCTAAACGTTTGGCTCCGTGAAGCATATTTCTGTAATCTGAAAGACTGTCAGGTTTAAATTAACAGGCACATATTTTAGCACTCAGGAAGAAGGGCACTTAAAATGAGGCCAGAGAATTATCCCCTCTGGTCCCTCTGCTTAAGAACGTAAGAACATAAGAAATAGGAGCAGGAACAGACCATATGGCCCCTCAAAGTTGCTCCACCATTATGGCTGATCTTCTGCATCAACTCCACTTTCCTGCTCAATCCTCATAATCCCTTATTCCCTGAGGGACCAAAAATCTATTTCTCTTAATCTTGAATGTAGTCAATGATGGAGTACCCACAACCCTCTGAGTGAAGAAATTTCTCCTCATTTCAGTCAAAGAACAAAGAACAGTACAGCACAGGAACAGGCCATTCAGCCCTCCAAGCCTGCGCCGATCTTGATGCCTGTCTAAACTAAATCATTCTGCACTTCCGGGGTCCGTATCTCTCTATTCCCATCCTATTCATGTATTTGTCAAGATGCCTCTTAAACATCGCTATTGTACCTGCTTCCACCACCTCCCCCGGCAGCAGGCACTCATCACCCTTGTGTAAAAAACTTACCTCGCACATCCCCTCAAAACTTTGCCCCTCGCACCTTAAACCTATGTCCCCTAGTAACTGACTCTTCCACCCTGGGAAAAAGCTTCTGACTATCCACTCTGTCCATGCCACTCATAACTTTGTAAACCTCTATCATGTCGCCCTTCCACCTCCGTTGTTCCAGTGAAAACAATCTGAGTTTATCCAACCTCTCCTCATAGCTGATACCCTCCAGACCAGGCAACATCCTGGTAAACCTCTTTTGTACCCTCTCCAAAGCCTCCATATCCTTCCGGTAGTGTCGCGACCAGAATTGTTCGCAGTATTCGAAGTGTGGCCTAACTAAGGTTCTGTACAGCTGCAACATGACTTGCCAATTTTTATACTCTAAGCCCCGACCAATGAAGGCAAGCATGCCGTATGCCTTCTTGACTACCTTATACACTTGCGTTGCCATTTTCAGTGATCTGTGGACCTGTACACCCAGATCTCTCTGCCTGTCAATACTCCTAATGGTTCTGCCATTTACTGTATACTTCCCACCTGTATTAGATCTTCCAAAATGCATTACCTCACATTTGTCCGGATTAAACTCCATCTGCCATTTCTCCGCCCAAGCCTCCAACCGATCTATATCCTGCTGTATCCTCTGGCAATCCTCATCACTATCCGCAACTCCACCAACCTTTGTGTCGTCTGCAGACTTACTAATCAGACCAGCTACATTTTCCTCCAAATCATTTATATATACTACAAACAGCAAAGGTCCCAGCACTGATCCCTGCGGAACACAGCTAGTCACATCCCTCCATTCAGAAAAGCACCCTTCCACTGCTACCCTTTGTCTTCTATGACTGAGCCAGTTCTGTATCCATCTTGCCAGCTCACCTCTGATCCCGTGTGACTTCACCTTATGTACCAGTCTGCCATGAGGGACCTTGTCAAAGGCTTTACTGAAGTCCATGTAGACAACATCCACTGCCCTTCCTCCATCAATCATCTTCGTCACTTCCTCAAAAAACTCAATCAAGTTAGTGAGACATGACCTCCCCTTCACAAAACCATGCTGCCTCTCTCTAATAAATCCATTTGTTTCCAAATGGGAGTAAATCCTGTCCCGAAGAATCCTCTCCAGTAATTTCCCCACCACTGACGTAAGGCTCACCGGCCTATAATTTCCTGGATTATCCTTGCTACCCTTCTTAAACAAAGGAACAACATTGGCTATTCTCCAGTCCTCTAGGACTTCACCTGTAGCCAATGAGGATGCAAAGATTTCTGTCAAGGCCCCAGCAATTTCCTCCCTTGCCTCCCTCAGTATTCTGGGGTAGATCCCATCAGGCCCTGGGGACTTATCTACCTTAATGTTTTTCAAGATGCCAAACACCTCCTTTTTGATGTTGACATGACCCAGACTATCTACATTCCCTTCCCTAGACTCATCATCCACCAAGTCCTTCTCTTTGGTGAATACTGATGCAAAGTGCTCATTTAGTACCTCGCCCATTTCATCTGGCTCCACGCATAGATTCCCTCCTCTGTCCTTAATCCTGTTTGCCAATGACTTTTCAGGACCCCTTTTAGCCCTCCTGACTCCTTGCTTAAGTTCCTTCCTACTTTCTTTATATTTCTCAAGTGCTTCATCTGTTCCTAGCCTTCCAGCCCTTACGAATGCTTCCTTTTTCTTTTTGACTAGGCTCACAATATCCCTCGTTATCCAAGGTTCCCGAAACTTGCCAAACTTATCCTTCATCCTCACAGGAACAGGAACTTTGACGTTTGAAAGACTCCCACATGTCAGGTGTTGATTTACCCTCAAACAGCCGCCCCCAATCTAAATTCTTCAGTTCCTGCCTAATATTATAATTAGCCTTCCCCCAATTTAGCACCTTCACCCGAGGACTACTCTTATCCTTATCCACAAGTACCTTAAAACTTATGGAATTATGGTCACTGTTCCCGAAATGCTCCCCTACTGAAACTTCGACCACCTGGCCGGGCTCATTCCCCAATACCAGGTTCAATGCGGCCCCTTCCCTAGTTGGACTATCTCCATATTGTTTCAAGAAGCCCTTCTGGATGCTCCTTACAAATTCTGCCCCATCCAAGCCCCTAACACTAAGTGAGTCCCAGTCAAAATCTCCCAACACAACAACCCTGTTACTTTTACATCTTTCCAAAATCTGTCTACATATCTGCTCCTCTACCTCCCGCTGGCTGTTGGGAGGCCTGTCGTAAACCCCCAACATTGTGACTGCACCCTTCCTATTCCTGAGCTCCACCCATATTACCTCGCTGCATGACCCCTCCGAGGTGTCCTCCCGCAGTACAGCTGTGATATTCTCCTTAACCAATAATGCAACTCCCCCACCCCTTTTACATCCCCCTCTATCCCACCTGAAGCTTCTAAATCCCAGAACGTTTAGCAGCCAATCCTGTCCTTCCCTCAACCAAGTCTCTGTAATAGCAACAACATCATAGTTCTAAGTACTAATCCAAGCTCTAAGTTCATCCGCCTTACCTGTTATACTTCTTGCATTGAAACAAATGCACCAGACCACCAGTCCCGCTGTGCTCAGCAACATCCCCCTGCCTGCTCTTCCTCTCAGTCTTACTGGCCTTATTCACTAGTTCCCCCTCAGTTATTTCACCTGCTGACCTACTGCTCTGGTTCCCACCCCTCTGCCACACTAGTTTAAACCCTCCCTAGCAAACCTCGCAGCCAGGATATTTGTGCCCCTCCAGTTTAGATGCAACCCGTCCTTCTTGTACAGGTCCCACCTGTCCCGGAAGAGGTCCCAATGATCCAGATATCTGAAACCCTCCCTCCTGCACCAGCTGTTTAGCCACATGTTTAGCTGCACTGACTTCCTATTTCTAGCCTCACTGGCAAGTGGCACAGGGGGTAATCCTGAGATTACAACCCTAGAGATCCTGTTTTTTTAACATACTACCTAACTCCCTGAACCCCTCCCCGCAGGACCTTGTCACTCTTCCTGCCTATGTCGTTGGTACCAATGTGTACCATAACCTCTGGCTGTTCACCCTCCCCCTTCAGAATGCCCCCTGCCCGTTCAGAGACATCCGTGACCCTGGCACCAGGGAGGCAACATGCCATCCTGGAGTCTCTTTCACCTCCACAGAAGCGCCTATCTATAGAGTCCCTTATAACTATTGCTCTTCTGCGCTTTGTTCCTCCCTGCTGAACAACAGAGCCAGCCGTGGTGCCACTGCTCTAGCTGTTGTTTTCCCCTGATAGGCCGAACCCCTCAACAGTATCCAAAACGGTATACTTGTTAGAGAGAGGGATAGCCACAGGGGATTCCTGCACTGACTGCCTGCCCCTTCTTGTGGTCACCCGTCTATCTGTCTGCACCTTGGGTGTAACCACGTCTCTGAAACTCCTGTCTATGATGCTTTCTGCCACCTGCATGCTCCTGAGTGTATCCAATTGCTGCTCCAACCGATCCATGTGGTCTGTGAGGAGCTGCAACTGGGTACACTTCCTGCAGATGTAGTTGTCCGGAACGCTGAAAGCGTCACGGACCTCCCACATCTCACAGGTGAAGCACTTTACCCCTCTAACTGACATTTCTAGCACTAATTAATAAATTAATTTAAAATAAATACTTATTAAATCCTTACTAAATTAAGTTACAATTAACTATATGTCCTAAAAGATCGGCCCCTTATCTTGAGACTGTCCCCGTGTTCTAGATTTCCCCAGCCAGGAGAAGCAAACTCTCATTTTTCTGAACTCCAGAGAGTATAGGCCCAATTTACTCAGCCTCTTGTTATAGGCCTTCCCAATGTAGCCTGATGTTAACTTGCTCTTTATGAAGATACAAATTAGGAGCAGGAGTAGGCGACTCAGCCCCTTAAACCTGCTCCACCATTCAATAAGATCATGGCTGATCTGATTGTAACCTTGACTCCACATTCCCGCCTACCCCCGATAACCTATCACCCCCTTGCTTATTAAGAATCTATCTACCTCTGCCCTAAAAATATTCAAAGACTCTGCTTCCACTGCCTTTTGAGGAAGAGAGTTCCAAAGACACACAGCCCTCTGAGAGAAAAAATTTCTCCTCATTTCTGTCTTAAATGGGCGACCCCTTATTTTTAAGTAGTAACCCCTAGTTCTAGATTCTCCCAAAAGGAGAAACATCCTTTCCACATCCACCCTGTCAAGACCCCTCAGGATCATCTTTTCAATAGGCGAGGTAAGATATCTGTCCCAAGTTCACAGGATCTTGTTTAAATGTGTAGGTCGGAGCCCAATGACTCCATTGGGACCCAATCGGCTATCTTAGTTGGGGGCTTGAGTAGGACAGCAGTGACAACTTCTCTGTAGGGTCAAACCTGTTGAGAGTTAGATTGTAGGGCAGAAGAGGCCCAGGCAGGTTAACTTTTAAATTTTATTTGAGGTATCCTTGTTCCCCTCAGTCCCACAATGTAGCTCTGGGTATTACTCATCCATGTCTCCATCACCTTTCCCTGATCACATCCAGAGCCCAATCACTTGCCTGACTGCTGGGGACCAATTCCACAGGTCCTTGGCTGCGGCCTCCTGCTGCCACCCACCAGCCAGGTACTGGATCTGGTTGGGTCCGAGTGGGATATCAAATTAGTGCCGCAATGTATAATTACTTAATTTATTTAGAGAAAACTCTGAAAATACACAACAAATCATTCAGCTTCTGACAGGTTAACATTCCAAGATTAATCCTTCATTCAGAATAACAAGCTGTTGCCATCAACATCTGCCTTTGTTTCAGATTTCTACTATTTGTAGTCTTTTTATTTAAAAAAAAAGTCAACATGTAGTAACAATAAACCAGTAACTTATTGTAGAGTGTGGAAACTGTACATGTGATAAAAGTACATGTAATTTTTTTTGCACAACATCCTTTTCATTTTACAATGTTCCATTGATATGACAAACTTCAAATCATCTACTTTCCAAGTTATGTCAATGTTTTTAGACATTTTTGCCTGCTCTCTTCCATTCCTTTGTGTTACAGGAAAAGCAAGAAGAAGAAGAGGGAACAACAGATACAGCCACTATTTTGTCTAATCAGCATGAGAAAGATAGTGGTGTTGGACGTACTGATGAGAGCACTCGAAATGATGAAAGCTCTGAGCAAGAGAACCTAGGAGATGAGCAGACCACCTCTAATACATTGAGTAGTCACATGAAACTCGTGTACAGCCACGAGACTCTTGGAAGTGGCGACATACCGTTCAGTAATGAATCATTCATCTCTGGAGATTACACGGATGCAGATTTTCTTGGCATTCCAGCTGATGAGTGCGAGAGGTTCCGTGAACTGCTGGAGCTAAAATGTCAGATGCAGAGTGCCAATCAGTATAGTCTTTACTATCATAGCAGCACCATGGATATGAGTAAAAATGAGCAGGATATTGTTGACCGAGAGCTTGATATGTTGAATGAAGAATTGCGCAACATTGAGCTTGAGTGTCTGAACATTGTGCGAGCCCATAAGATGCAACAACTGAAAGAGCAATACAGGGAGTCATGGATGTTACATAACAGTGGGTTCCACAACTACAACACCAGCATCGATAGCCGCAGACACGAGCTCTCTGACATCACAGAGTTGCCTGAAAAGTCAGATAAGGATAGCTCTAGTGCCTACAATACTGGTGAGAGCTGTCGAAGCACACCGCTGACATTAGAATTGTCTCCTGACAACTCCTTGCGCAGAACAGCTGAGAATATTAACAGTCAAAGCAATGAGGGGACAGCCAGCAATTCTATTGCCAGCAACTCACCCCAAAAGCCACTACTGTCCCTTTCAAGGAGCCGAGAGTATAGCCCTGCAAAATCTAACTCAGCCACTAAAGAATCTGACTATAGCCACCAGTCTGATGGAAAGGAGGAGAAACAAATTGCAGAGAGTAACAAAGGCTATGCTTTTGCCCAGAACTCGGGTTCCAAGCACATCCCCTGTCCAACCGCATTCCACCATTCCCCATATAGACATGCTCATATCCCGGCACATGCTCAGCATTATCAAAGCTACATGCAGTTGATACAACAAAAATCTGCTGTGGAATATGCGCAGAGCCAAATGAGTCTTGTAAGTATGTGCAAAGAGCCTTCTTCTCATGAATCCTCAAATCAGATAGAGCCTAAAATGGAGTGGAAGGTAAAAATCAGAAGTGATGGTACCAGATACATTACCAAGCGACCTGTCAGAGATAGACTTCTTAAAGAACGTGCATTGAAGATTAAAGAAGAACGTTGCGGTATGACAACTGATGATGATGCAATAAGTGAGATGAAAATGGGCCGTTATTGGAGCAAGGAGGAACGTAAGCAGCATTTGGTACGTGCAAAAGAGCAGCGAAGGCGACGTGAGTTCATGATGCAGAGTAGATTGGAATGTTTAAAAGAACAGCAGAGTGCTGACGAGAAGAAGGAAGTGAACATAATTGAACTGAGCCACAAAAAAATGATGAAGAAAAGAAGCAAGAAAATTTTTGATAACTGGATGACAATACAGGAACTATTGACCCATGGCACTAAATCACCTGATGGAACAAGAATATATAATTCCCTGTTATCAGTAACTACTGTATAAGTAAGCTTTTCCATGATGTAAATTAACTACTACCAATTGAGGTAGAAAAGATCTCGCCTCGTTAAAAGTGGCAAATTTTGTAAATATATAAAATACATCAGTAGTCCATATGTGAATGGAAGTACTACGTATACATCAGTGGGTGAAAGACACAAATTGATCCGATTGTGCTTTTTTAAAGGCAGAAATAATAATTGGTATACTTCTTTAAGCAACCACCTAGAGCCTGATATCTTGTTTTTCATATTGCTTAGAATCTACAAGTTATTAACTTTGGAAATACACATATGCCAATAGACTTTAGTCATTGTTAATATTTTATATGAAATGAAGGCTCCTTTCAGGTGTTTTAGATATAAAATGCTGTTTGCCTAGATCATACAGAAATCTGCAGTCATTTATCTATTTATACTGAAAAAGATCTTGTATTTTATAATTTCTTGCTGTTCTACGTGTAACTTGCTTTAACTTTAATCAGTTTTCAGCTGGAAGATCCTATAAATACTGCTGGAACAGGCTTACTTTTAAGTAGTTCTGCTTGCAAAACAAGCTGCAGTAAATTAGAACTGTTTTCTTTGCATGTACAGAAATATTGTTTGTTTATATGAAACAGATTGTGTAATTGTGAAAACCTATTGTAGTTAATTGTGCGCTTTGTCAGCTTGTATGTATTGAACTAATACAGTTTAATGAATATTTTTAGTTAGTCACACTTTAGATGTCTTGTAAAATAAATTATTGTTTTATATTTGAGCTTTCCAGTTGTGTGTTGATTACTTCAAAAAAAACAAAATTGACAACACAATCAATTTCAACACTGTCCCTTTAGAGCAGTTAGATCTGAAATTTTACAATATTAATATTCAATATTTACATCACCAGAAATGTCTCACAGGTAGCTTGACAAGGAAACTAACATGCCTGAATTTGTCCTTTTCCAATCTCACTCCAATAACTGTTCTGGCAAAATCAAATCTAGGTTTAACATTCATTCATACTGCTACTATTTAAAATTATTTTGTCAACTTCACCCTCAAAGGCTGAGTTATAACACAAGTTCATTTATAAGGCTGCTGGTCCTTGGTCCCACCACTTTCATGCATCAGTTTAATACTACATTATGGAACATTTACTTCATTATAATGTAAAAAGCACATAAACTCTTGACAGGTGCTATAATGAAAATAGAGTGCACTTTGAACTATTGTGGTCAACCATTTACTTATGCCTAGTTCATCATTATAGCATCTTTCTACAGCTTCTTCTGTACCAGTCTTGATATCCACAATCTTTTGCCAATTGGCAGTTTAGGTTGACTGGTTTGAGTTCATACAGTCAGGCACGTCATCTTTTGTTTCCTTTAAACTGCACCTAAGTACAGAAAAGCTACTTTTATTTGTATACTGGAGCCAGCACAATCCTACAATCCTATTCCTTCTGCTCATTATAAACTCAATAAGCTTTTTTAAGTTAAGGCAAAAATGTTTTTCCTTAACATTATGAACTTATGACTTTATATTTTGCAAGAATGGATGAAGAACACCTAAATATTTCTGCAGCATCTAATGGGCCAGATTTTGCTGCAGAAATAATGGTGAGGTGACTGCACATGTGCAGTTAAATGCAGAAATCCTGAAGTTGCTGACCAAATTGCCCTGCTGTTCTAGAAGCTGCACTATACCAGTATCTCACCATTAGACTCAGCATTGCAATACATGAAGTAGCATGAAGTTGCTGTCCTTATGTGATATATGTACACTAAACTCACCAGAAAATGTTAGGGCTTGTCCATCTCAGTGTACGTAAATTTTTTACAGTGTGATAAGTTTTAATTACTGCCAAGCAACCTCTCTGGCACCGAAAAACTAACTTTTACAAGTGTGGCATCACATTCTTTAATTATTGTTGCAGATTTTTATTCTTTTACTTTTTCTCTCATAATCCCATTTTTCCCCATCTCTACTTAGCTTTCTGTACATGACCTGTCACTGAATCACTGCTCAATAGCAATTCTTCAATCTGATTGATTAAGGAGAAACCATTTCTTGCCCTATAAAGAGCACTGCACTGAAATGGCTCTCTAATTACTGCAAGTTCCAGCACAAAATCCCATTGTTAGTCTATGGATAAATGCAAATATAGTGAAACAGCTCATGCCATTCATTCACCTCTGACAGCAAAATACATCCCAATATCTCCATTAAGATAGTGCAAAAAGAAATATCATAAAGGCCACGTTCAGAAGGGCAATTAGGAATGGGCAATAAATGTTGGCTTTGCCAATGACGCCATAGCCCATGAATGAATATATAAAAAAGTTCCCATTGATTGAACTCCCTTCAATCAATGCACCAACAGCGCACCCTCTGGAGAAATGTCAAATCCCTGACAACATTTTTTGGATTTCCGTGTTATTCTGTGCATGTGCAGGCTACTGAACGTCCTTAGTTTCAGTGGAGCAATGACTGCAAAAGCCGACAGTTTCACTGTAATTACCACTGTAAAATTCCAGTCAATAGCTTCTGAGTTATTGGGTGAGAAATTCAACTTTGTCTTGCCCATGTCTTGGATGCAAAAAAAAACATTATGGGGATAGATTTCAGGTAGCAATCTCCTGTAACACAATCTCCCGCAGCAGTGCATAGGCTACCACATAGGATTGGGATACATTTAGGCCCAGGCAGCTGCCTGAAAGGAGTGGGAGCCTCATTAAAATATTGAAATAAGGGGCATTCACCTGTTGAAGGGCCCTTTCCTTTAATTGAATTTTGGGAACATCAGATTGGCTGATTCCTAACCTTGTCCAGCAATTCTGGTGTCTACAGTCTGCAGGCTCCGTCAGCATTATTTAAAGGAATCCACAACTGCATTCAGGTATGTTTCTAGTTAATCTTGCTGGGCGGCTAGTGGGCTAGTAAGCCTTTTTTGGGTTCAAAACTTGTGACATGGAGATTCAGCTCATTTGCTATGCAGGGACTTTCATTAATGGTAAAATTCAGTGTGAACCTGGTCTTCCAGTGAAGCTGGAGAATAAGTAGAGGAAACAACAGCAAGGGAGCCAAGATCTGGAGCTGTTGCAAGAAGAGGACATAGGAGGGAAGGGCCCAGGAAGACAGCTTGGGGTCTTCTCAATTAGAACATCCTACCCGAACTTAACTGAGAAGCAGTGTGTCCAGGGAGGCGGTGGCAGATCTATATCACCTGTTTCAGCACTAACTGCAGCAGAGTACTGGGGCACACATGGCACTGCCTGTGGATGTAAAAGTGACTGTTGCCCTTGATATCTATGACCACCATTCCAGGCTGTAAGTGGTGATATTAGCAGCATTAGTCAATTTGTACATCATTGCTGCATCAACCAGGTCATAGATGCCCTTGCGAAGTGCAATCAATTTATCATCTTCTCAATGAGGCAGATAAACAAGAGGAAAGAGCTTTGGCATTCAGAAGAATTGCAGGCATTCCACAGATGCAAGGCATCATTGATTGTACGCACCTAGTCTTACGTCGTCCATATAAAGATCCCAAACTATTCCACTCCTTGAATGTCCAGCTGGTGTGTGACCGCAGGCAGTGCCCTGTTTCCTGTCAGTTGTAATGATACCAGTGTCAGCCCTCAATTTCACCCATCCTTCCAAAAGAATTCACCCAGGTTCATGGTAACTGCTTGGAGACAGAGGCACAATTTAGAAAAGCTAGAGTCCTATATACCATAGGTCTGGCTAGTGAAGTTGTACAGTCATTTCTTCAGTGTCTGGCCTTGAATTAAAATTTCACTCCAGAAAAAGAATGTGGAAAAGATTTTATTTACCATTGGTACACCCTTGACCCCTGTCATGACTTCTGCCAGGAACCCGAGCACTACAACGCAAACACCTCTCACCCAGAACTTCGATTGAACAATTGGCCTTCTAAAACAGAGCTTCCTCTGCCTGGCTAAGTCGACTGGCATTCTTCAGTACAGCCACAAGAAAGCCTCCAAATTCATGGGAACATGCTGCATGCTCCATCACTATGCCCTGCAAAGAAAGCAACCCTTTGGAGTGACCTCATGGGGAAGAAGGGGAGGAGCAAGAAGATGTCCAGAATGCAGTGGAAGAGCAAGAGGTAGCAATGATGTCACTGACCAGAACTCTACAGCAGAAGGTAATAAACAATGGTTGTGTTGAGTTTTCCCTTAAATCAATGCAGTATCGGTCCCTCCCACCATTAGACCCACTCCTTACACCCACCAGGATAATCCCCTCACACCATGACCAATGCATAGAAACTGCTGCACAACAACAAAATGGTACATAATGGTTCATTTCAAGATTGATTCCAGGGACTAAAAATCATATAAGGGCAAACTTCTAGTGTTTGTCTTCTGCTCACTTGCCTAATCTGGTGTTCCTATGAGGTTCTTCCCTAGTGGCCACTGCATGCAAGGTGGAAGCCTGCTGAGCTTCCACTGAGGGCACTTGTGGGGACCATGGTAAGCGACCTCGAGGAGTTCTGGCCTGAGAGAACCCTGGCTGAAGACTGCAGCATCTTGGCCGTGGCTGGGGCAATCTGATACCAACGTGGACACTGGTTGAGGGGGTGGCAGGGAAACAGGCATGCTGTCTTCTTAATTAAGGACAGCATAGGATCTCACATGGCAGCACTCCCACTTGCATGGGGCTGTGCCACAGCATTCCCACTGCTCTGTGCAGGAACAGTGTGCACCTGAGCTGGGAAGTTCTCTAAGCCCTATCCACACTCTCCTTCATGCTTTGAAAGTCAGAGAAGATGTTGGAACACAGAGTCAAGGTGACAGTAATGATTCCTACAGTAACAGCTCGTGTAATTTTGGTTACTAGGTATACACCAAAGTTCAAGGCATATTCATATGTGTTAGATATGAGAAATGCATTGCACAATATCATGCATTCTGGAGAATCTGCAGAAAATAAACTCGCATTTTATAAACCACTGGTGTTAGATGATCCTGATTCCGACTGCTGCAGTGTACTTTTAAGATATTGACTTCAATTCTCATTGGTAGCTTTGATATTAATGCAAAGCCTCAATATGCCAGAAGGAATGAAATTAAACATTTCTACCTCCAGTGTGAATAGAAATGCAATGGGACGCAATGTTCCTGAAACAAAAAGTTAAGAAGTTCTGCATCTTCACGCACATCACCCACATTCCAGATACCACCCTTTGTTCAGATGTGAGATAATTTTTTTAAATGAACCAATTACAAACATGCACCCTCATTTGTAATTAAATGCTGAATAGCTTCACTCTGTGTTTAAGTAATAACTATTTGATTCTTCTTCTTTGGCCTCCTCGTCTCAAAAGACAATGAGGAGGCGCCTAGAGGTGGTCAGTGGTTTGTGCAGCAGCGCCTGGAGTGGCTATAAAGGCCAATTCTAGAGTGACAGACTCTTCTGCAGATAAAATTGGTTGTCGGGGCTGTTGCACAGTTGGCTCTCTCCTTGCGCTTCTGTCTTTTTTCCTGCCAACTGCTAAGTCTCTTCGACTCGCTACGCTTTAGCCCCGCCTTTATGGTTGCCTGCCAGCTCTGGCGATCGCTGGCAACTGACTCCCACGACTTGTGATCAATGTCACAGGACTTCATGTCGCGTTTGCAGACGTCTTTAAAGCGGAGACATGGACGGCCGGTGGGTCTGATACCAGTGGCGAGCTCGCTGTACAATGTGTCCTTGGGGATCCTGCCATCTTCCATGCAGCTCACATGGCCAAGCCATCTCAGGCGCCGCTGGCTTAGTAGGGTGTATATGCTGGGGATGTTGGCCGCCTCGAGGACTTCTGTGTTGGAGATACGGTCCTGCCACCTGTTGCCAAGGATTCTCCGGAGGCAGCGAAGATGGAATGAATTGAGACGTCGCTCTTGGCTGACGTATGTTGTCCAGGCCTCGCTGCCATAGAGCAAGGTACTGAGGACACAGGCTTGATACACTTGGACTTTTGTGTTCTGTGTCAGTGCGCCATTTTCCCACACTCTCTTGGCCAGTCTGGACATAGCAGAGGAAGCCTTTCCCATGCGCTTGTTTAATTCTGCATCAAGAGACAGGTTACTGGTGATAGTTGAGCCTAGGTAGGTGAACTCTTGAACCACTTCCAGAGTGTGATCGCCGATATTGATAGATGGGGCATTTCTGACGTCCTGTCCCATGATGTTCGTTTTCTTGAGGCTGATGGTTAGGCCAAATTTGTTGCAGGCTGCTGCAAACCTGTCGATGAGTCTCTGCAGACACTCTTCAGTGTGAGATGTTAATGCAGCATCGTCAGCAAAGAGGAGTTCCCTGATGAGGACTTTCTGTACTTTTGTCTTCGCTTTTAGACGGGCAAGGTTGAACAACCTGCCACCTGATCTTGTGTGGAGAAAAATTCCTTCTTCTGAGGACTTGAACGCATGTGAGAGCAGCAGGGAGAAGAAGATCCCAAACAGTGTAGGTGCGAGAACACAGCCCTGTTTCATGCCACTCAGGATAGGAAAGGGGTCTGATGAGGCGCCGCTATGCTGAATTGTACCTTTCATATTGTCATGGAATGAGGTGATGATACTTAGTAGCTTTGGTGGGCATCCAATCTTTTCTAGTAGTCTGAAGAGACCACTTCTGCTGACGAGGTCAAAGGCTTTGGTGAGATCAATGAAAGCAACGTAGAGGGGCATCTGTTGTTCACAGCATTGCTCCTGTAGCTGGCGAAGGGAGAACAGCATGTCAATGGTGGATCTCTCTGCTCGAAAGCCACACTGTGCCTCAGGATAGACACGCTCAGCCAGCTTCTGGAGCCTGTTTAAAGCGACACGAGCAAAGACTTTCCCCACTATGCTGAGCAGGGAGATTCCACGGTAGTTGTTGCAGTCACCGCGGTCACCCTTGTTCTTATAGATGGTGATGATATTGGCATCGCACATGTCCTGTGGTACTGCTCCCTCGTCCCAGCACAGGCAAAGCAGTTCATGCAGAGCTGAAAGCATAGCAGGCTTGGCACTCTTGATGATTTCAGGGGTAATGCCGTCCTTCCCAGGGGCTTTTCCGCTGGCTAGAGAATCAATGGCATCACTGAGTTCCGATTTTATTGGCTGTACATCCAACTCATCCAGGACTGGCAAAGACAGGGTTGTATTGAGGGCGGTCTCAGTGACAACATTTTCCCTGGAGTACAGTTCTAGGTAGTGTTCCACCCAGCCGTCCATTTGCTTGCGTTGGTCAGTGATTGTGTCCCCTGATTTAGATTTGAGGGGGGCATAAGCTTAATTGATTACATAATTGATTACATTAATTGATTACATAAGCTTAAAGGGATATAGCATTATACATGGTATAAAAATCTTGTCTGGCTTAGCAGAGGAGCTAGTGTTACAAAATATACATGATATTCCATTGTTTCTACATGCATAATCAATGTTCAACTTTGCAAATTCAGTCTCCATGATAGCGGAATTAAGCACACACTGAATAAGACGCTCAATATTTAGCCATGATTAGAACTATGCTACTTGAAGAGGATCTGCATAATATGATTTATTTGTCCCCACACTTCAATAGATCATAGCACAGTAAAATGCAAAGCAATTGCTATAATCTATGCATTTGAATTACTGACAGCTTTATTGGCAATAAAGAACATCAACTTTATTATCCATTTAAAATCTGTAAATTATGTTATTACTCAAAAAATGTAGAGAATATGATTATTGTTCCATCACTAATAGCTAAGTAATGTTTTAATTTTCCACAGAGGCTACAATCATAATAATGAATGATCATGCAAAAAGTTTTGTTGGTTTTATTACATTAAAATGTAGTCTGTTCATTATTTAATAGTGACTTACAATATGGAATCGGATAGATTTTTCATGCTTTTTCTCCTCTTCCAACGTTTATGGTCAGGCCTCATTTCCATACTCTTGGTGAGCTGCTTGCACATCCAGTGAGGAGCTGAGACAACATAGGTGAGGAGAAGGGGTGGCATTTTTAAATTTAAAAAAGAGATAATTTTCACAATTTATCATCTGTTGAAGAGCAGCCTGTAACAGTCCATTTAAGGACCACCGATTAAGCTGTTCAACACGAGTTCCAATGGGTGGAATACATGTGGCACATTATTGTGATCCATTGGTAACTGAAAATTGTATTAAAGTCTTATTGATATCAAAGGACCCTGTTTTGCATTGGCCGATGAGGTGCCTGCTTTCCATTCTTGTTCTGCCCATTCCAATAAAATATGAAGGTGGCGGCACCCCACGTATCACTGACAACAAACATTAAGTCTTCTGCTACTGTCCTATTCCCACCCAAAATGGAGGCTCAAAAGTGGGCCATTCTGTTTTGATAGTAATAGACTGGGTAAATAGACATGTAAAGCTCAAGTATCTGAATGAAATCTCATCTGAATTTACTTCAATAGTTTTCCAAATGTTGCTATTAATATTGCCTTCGAAAGACTACAGATCAGGTTTTTTATGCTAATGTCTGGACCATGAACTGCTACAGTAAAGGGTACAAGTAGATATTAATAACAGGAGTTTGTGACAATTACCCAGGCAACCAAATGAATTGTTTACAGCAACATGAAAAAAATCAAATGGGAAATAGTCACATTAAAATAACAAAAAAGGGAAAAATATGAATGATGTTCCATTTATATAGTGCCTTTCATATCCTCAGAACATCCCACTGCCAATTGGTTACTTTTAAAGGGTTCTTATACAGTCAAACAGGGAAGCTAATTTGTGCACAGAATTTCCTACAACAGTATTGAGATAAAATAAAAGCAAAATACTGCGGATGCTGGAAATCTGAAATAAAAACAAGAAATGCTAGAAATACTCAGCAGGTCTGGCAGCATCTGTGGAAAGAGAAGCAGAGTTAACGTTTCAGGTCAGTGACCCTTCATCAGAAAAATGAACAGCCCTGGCCCAAAGCACAATCATGAAAAAAACAGTGGGCAGGCACAGAGTAAGAAAAATGAACGATGAAACAAACTAAAATAAAATAAAATAAAAAGAAAAAAGAACTGAAAATAAAAAGGTGTGTGTGGGGTGGGGGGAGGGGGGGGGTGGATTGCTGTCATGCTCTGAAATTATTGAACTCAATGTTCAATAATTTCACTCCAGCAGGCTGTAATGTGCCTAATCGGATGCAGCTTGCGTTGATGTTCACTGGAACATTGCAGGAATCCCAGGACAGATATGTGGGCATGAGAGCAGGGAGGTGGGTATTGAAAAGGCAAGCAACCGGAAGTTCGGGGTCATGCTTTCGGACTGAGCGGAGGTGTTCAACAAAGCAGTCACCTAATCTGCATTTGGTCTCCCCAATGTAGAGGAGACCACATTGTGAGCAGCGAATACAGTATACTACATTGAAAGAAGTACAAGTAAATCACTGCTTCACCTGAAAGGAGTGTTTGGGGCCTTGGATCGTGAGGAGAGAGAAGATAAAAGTGCAGGTATTACACCTCCTGCGATTACATGGGAAGGTGCCGTGGGAAGGGGACGAGGTGTTGGTGGTAATGGAGAAGTGGACCAGGGTGTCGCAGAGAGAATGAGCCCTTCGGAAAGCTGACGGGGAAGGGAGGGGAAGATGTGTTTGGTAGTGGCATCATGCTGGAGGTGGTGGAAATGGCGGAGGATGATCTTTTGGATGTGGAGGCTGGTGGGGTGGAAAGTGAGGACAAGGGGAACCCTGTCGCATTTCTGGGAGGGAGGGGAAGGGGTGAGAGTGGAGGTGCGGGAGCTGGGCCGGACACAGTTGAGGGCCCTGTCAACCACAGTGGGGGGAATTCCTCGGTTGAACATAGAACAAAGAACAGTACAGCACAGTACAGGCCCTTCGGCCCACGATGTTGTGCCGACCCTTTAACCGACTCTAAACTACCTACATACCCTTCATTCTACTATCATCCATGTACCTATCCAAGAGTCACTTAAATGTCCCTAATATATCTGCTTCTACTACCACCGCTGGCAGTGCATTCCACGCACCCACCACTCTCTGTGTAAAGAACCTACCTCTGACATCTCCCCTAAACCTTCCTCCAATCACCTTAAAATTATGCCCCCTGGTGATAGTCCTTTCCGCCCTGGGAAAAAGTCTCTGGCTATCCACTCTATCTATGCCTCTCATCATCTTGTACACCTCTCATCCTTCTTTGCTCCAATGAGAAAAGCCCTAGCTCCCTCAACCTTTCTTCATAAGACATGCCCTCCAGTCCAGGCAGCATCCTGGTAAATCTCCTCTGCACCCTCTCTAAAGCTTCCACATCCTTCCTATAATGAGGCGACCAGAACTGAACACAATATTCCAAGTGTGGTCTAACCAGGGCTTTATAGAGCTGCAGCATAACCTCGCGGCTCTTAAACTCAATCCCCCTGTTAATGAAAGCCAACACACCATACACCTTCTTAACAACCCTATCAACTTGGGTGGCAACTTTGAGGGATCTACGGACGTGGACCCCAAGATCCCTCTGTTCCTCCACACTGCCAAGACTCCTGTCTTTAAGCCTGCATTCTGCATTCAAATTCGACCTTCCAAAATGAATCACTTCACACTTTTCCAGGTTGAACTCCATCTGCCACTTCTCAGCCCAGCTCTGCATCCTGTCAATGTCCCGTTGCAACCTACAACAGCCCTCCACACTATCCACAACTCAAGCAACCTTTGTGTCATCGGCAAACTTACTAACCCAGCCTTCCACTTCCTCATCCTCCTACACCAGCTCTGTAGCCACGTGTTCAGCTGCACTTGCTCTCTGTTTCTAGCCTCACTAGCACGTGGCACCAGTGTCAATCCTGAGATTACTACTCTGCTCGTCCTGCCTTTTAGCTTCCAACCTAACTCCCTATATTCGCTTTTCAGGTCCTCAGCCCTTTTCCTAGCTATGTCATTGGTACCGTTGTGTACCACGACTTCTGGCTGCTCCCCCTCCCCCTTAAGAATCCTGTAGACTCGATCCGAGACATCCCTGACCCTGGCACCTGGGAGGCAACATACCATCCGGGAGTCTTGATCGTGACCACAGAATCTCCTGTCTGTTCCTCTAACCATTGAATCTCCTATCACTATTGCTCTCCTATTCTCCCCCCTTCCCTTCTGAGCCACAGAGCCAGGCTCAGCGCCAGAGACCTGGCCGCTGTGGCTTTCCCCTGGTAGGTCATCCCCCCCAACAGTATCCAAAACGGTATACTTATTATTGAGGGGAACGGCCACAAGGGATCCCTGCACTGTTGGCCTATTCCCTTTCCCTCCCCTGACAGTCACCCAGCTAGCTTTATCCTGTAACTTAGGTGTCACTACTTCCCTATAACTGCTCTCTATCACCCCCTCAGCCTCCCGAATGATCCGAAGTTCATCCAGCTCCAGCTCCAGTTCCCTAACGCGGTCTGTGAGGAGGTGGAGTTGGGTGCACTTCTCGCAGGTGAAGTCAGCAGGGACACAAGTGGTGACCCTTACCTCCCACATCCTGCAAGAGGAGCATGCAACTGCCCTAGCTTCCATCCCCTCCGCTCTAAATTGACAAAAGAGATTTTAAAAAAAAAGGAAAACCTTACCTTACCAAACCCTCCACACAAGAGTCCTTTTTTTTTTGGTTAGAGGAGGAGGATGGGTGGGAGACACTACACGTGTAGTGTTTCGGGTTTAGCCACTGCCCGAATATATAAGTTCACGTACCCAGCAGTCCCCATGTCCGCGTCCGCCGAATCACGAGGTAAGTACTTTATAGCTCAACTTCCCTTCCTGGCTGCCCCCTGGCTCTCGCTCTCACCGCTCCCGCTGCTCAAATGGGTTGAGGAAAAAGGAAGACATATCAGAAACACTGACGTGGAAGGTTGCATCATCAGAGCAGATGCGCGGAGACAGAGAAACTGGGAGAATTGAATGGAGTCCTTACAGGAGGCAGGGTGTGAACAAGTGTAGTAAAGGTAGCTGTCGGAGTCGGTGGGCTTATAAATGAATATTAGTAGACAGCCTATCCCCAGAGATGGAGGCAGAGAATTCGAGGAAGGGAAGTGTCAGAGATGGACCATGTAAAGGTGAGAGAAGGGTGGAAATTGGAAGCAAAGTTGATAAAGTTTTCCAGTTCGGGGTGGGAGTAGGAAACAGCAACGATACAGTCATCAATGTACTGGAAAAAGAGTTGGGGGAGGGGGTCTGAGTAGGGTTGGAACAAGGAATGTTCGACAGCGTTGAGATAAATGTTCAGTTAATCAGTTTTTGATGCTGTTTGAGGGATAAATGCTGACCAAGGTTCCAGGAGAACTACCCCTACACTGCCACCTCGCTACTAAATCTTTCAAATAATGCATCCATCTGAACAGGCAGAATTGGCCTCAGTTTGCCTCTTATCTGAAAGACACATTCTCCAACAATGCAATAGTCAGTGCTGCACTGAAGGAAGTCTAGTTTATGTGCTCAGTTTCTGCAGTGGGGCTTCAACTCAGAACCTCCTGACTCAAAGGCAAGAGTATTAATTAAACTGAGCCAAGCTAACACTACATGATAAGAGGATTAGTAACCTAATAAAAATAATTCAGTAGTTGAGGTCTAATTCCCCTTTACATAAGCAGCAAAAGTGAACCAGAACCACCACCATTTCTGAAATGGTTAACAGTGGTCCAGAAACATTGCTACACCCTTGTTTGAAATAGCACTTCAGACAATACAAGATTAATTTTTACAGAAAGTATTTTATGGTACTGTTTGGATGCAGTATGAAGCAACCTCACAACAGTTGAGCAATTAAGCTAAATTGAAGTGTGTTACACAAGTCACACACATTCTCATTACTGTTCCAGAGATATGAGGTTTAATTCAGTTGAATGTGTGAGTGATTTCCTTCTATCTGGAAATTGCATGTAAAAATGGAACGTAATCCTTGTTTTAAAATGACCCCTCAATGATTTCTTCAAATTCCCATAATGAAATACTGAGAATATTAATGTTTCAGATTTATGTGTACCAGCACATTCTGATTGAATTGAATTACAGGTGAGCGATTTGTAGATGAGCAGCTTGCCAATGTGTGAATAATATAACTTCATTGAATGTCAATGTTATTTCCCAGTCATCCATTTCAAATAAAATTCTACAATGATACAGTGACTAAATTATATTATAACCCTCAGTAAATCAACTGAATGGAATGGTCTGTGAGAAAAGTTGGCTCTAGCATCCACCAAAACTACTTGCATATTGTTTAAAATAACATCACTCTATATTCAATGAAAATAACAAAATATGGAAGTAATTACAATGGAAATAATTTTATATCTGCATTTTGTGATAACATATTACTAGTGTTTATGCTTGCATCATCCTCGGAACGCCTCAATAAGATTATTGTCTTGTAATCACTCAACTCATCCATTATTCTCAATATATTTATGATAGATAAATGGCAGGGTTAGTAAGTATGAGCTGAATTTTATTCGGGCGCCACACTGCGCAGCGGCCCCCTTTCAACTCAGTGCGACACCCGCATTTAGCGGCCGCCACAGAGCCCATGCGATATTACCCGCGGGGGCTCATTCGAATCACGGCGCCGAGTTGCCCTCACCATATTATGTGGGGAGATGCAGGACATTTGGCACAATGAGAGAGTTTTTGACAGTTATGCAGCAGGTGCTGGGGCCCTATTTTAAGCGCCCCCAGCACCTGCTTCCTCACAGCTGTCAAAGAAATACTTACCTGACTGCTGAAGGGCTGCTGTCAATCCGGCAGCAAAGCAGAAAGTGCTGCAGAAATCCAGCAGGTCAGGCAGCATCTGTGGAGAGAGAAGGAGAGTTAACTTGTCCAAGTTCACAGACCTGAAAGTTAACTCTGCTTCTCTCTCCACAAATGCTGCCTGACCTGCTGAGTGACCCCAGCACTTTCAACATTGCTGCCACATACTTACCCTGCTGTCCCAGTGTCCTATGAAGCTGCGATCCTCTTCTCTCACTCAAATGTAACATTCCTTCTTGTAGGCATGCCACACCTGGGTGAATAATCTTAATTAGGCACATTCCAGGACGTGAGACTTAAATAGACTATAAAAGGTATTACAGATGTTTACAGAGAACACACGGACACAAATGGGAATGCACGGGTGTCACAGCAATGTAAATACGTCCATCACTAAATGTTCCTCACCAACATGCGTGTCCTTTTCTCTGTGTGAATGATGTGTGCCAGCATGTAGTGCCAATGTCACATCCCTTTACACCATTGGTCTTTCAGGAGAGCAAACGTATGCAATAACATCATTGCCATGCCATCATTACTCATGAGCGTCTCCACGGATTCAGTGACATGGACATTGGCTAGGTCAGCTGCTGCCTCTAATGGTTTACACAGGGATGCTGCAGATGTGGACTGATGTACAGCAGGTGAGCGAGGGTGATGTGTGTTTTGCAGAGCTCATGTCGGTTCCTATGGAGCAGAGAGCCTTTGTCTGATAAGCCACTTCCGTACATCCCTACCTCACTGCTAGCCCTGCGTACAGGGCTTGGGTACCATCTGCCCTCCCATGTGTCTTTCATGTTGTAGGTCTTCACCGTCCTCATAATCCGAGGAGGAATCCTGTTGACGTCTCTCCTCATAATGCCAGACCTGGCTCCTATTCGGTGCGTAGTTGTGCAGAGCAGCAAATAAAGGAGCTGGCCTTTTCAGCCCGTAGTACAGGGCATCACCCTATCCATACAGGCATCGGAGGCGCTCTTTCAGCATGCCCATCTCCTGCTCAAAGGTGGTTCATGTAGCTCAGTGGCTGGCATTATGTCTCTCCTCTGCAGCAATCAGGCTTGAGAACTGCTGCCATTATGAGGAACAAAGGCATAGGTTGTCCACCAGAGCCCATGGACTGCAGCTCATCCTTGAGCGGGGCACAGAGATGTGTCACCACCCTCTCCATATGCGCAATCACCTCTGACACTGGTGCTCTGACATCCGATGGCATGTCATGTGGGGGCTGTAGATGCACAGCTAACATAATGGCGAGCTCCCCTTCGGGGCTGCTGCTCACGACTGGGGGCCTCTACCTGGATCGCACCTGCCTGTTGGTGTTGCCTCTGGCGCATATGGATCTTCACGAGCAGAGGATCACACAATGTCGGACGAGCCATACCTATTTCCATGTGATAAATAAAGTTGAACCCTTCATGTATTCGAAGGTTCCTAACAGGGCAGGGATTGGTGTTGACGGTTACATCAGGTGCTTTCCTGGATCAACTATGTGGTGTGCCATGGCATTGACCATCTTGACCAATACTCAGAGTGGGACAGCATGACCACATCAAGATCCTACCAGCTGAATCGATTGCCCCCACCATCCATATAACCTTAATTATTCCTGCCCTTTCTGGCACCCTCCCCACACAGAGAGTGCATCGTGTGCCATTGCCCCCTCAAAAACACAGAGCATACACTGTTAATGGAGAGATGGTACACGGTACCTCCCTTTATGCCAGCACAGCTTTCCCTCCAGTAATCCAAGGCCCTCTCCCTTTCAGAATGCAGTGTGAGACCCCTGTGTATCCCCCCTCCCTCCTCCCTTTAGGAATGCACAGTTAGACCCCTACATATCTGCCCTCCCTCCTCCCTTTAAGAATGCAGAGTTAGACCCCTGAATATCCCTCTCCCTCCTCCCTTTAAGAATGCAGAGTTAGACCCCTACATATCTGCCCTCCCTCCTCCCTTTAAGAATGCAGAGTTAGACCCCTGACTATCCCCTCTCCCTCCTCCCTTTAAGAATGCAGAGTTAGACCCCTGAATATCCCCTCTCCCTCCTCCCTTTAAGAATGCAGAGTTAGACCCCTGACTATCCCCTCTCCCTCCTCCCTTTAAGAATGCAGAGTTAGACCCCTGAATATCCCTCTCCCTCCTCCCTTTAAGAATGCAGAGATAGACCCCTACATATCTGCCCTCCCTCCTCCCTTTAAGAATGCAGAGTTAGACCCCTGTGTATCCCCCCTCCCTCCTCCCTTTAAGAATGCAGAGTTAGACCCCTGACTATCCCCTCTCCCTCCTCCCTTTAAGAATGCAGAGTTAGACCCCTGAATATCCTCCCTCCCTCCCCCCTTTAAGAATGCAGAGTTAGACCCCTGAATATCTCCTCTCCCTCCTCCCTTTAAGAATGCAGAGTTAGACCCCTGAATATCTCCTCTCCCTCCTCCCTATAAGAATGCAGAGTTAGACCCCTGAATATCCTCCCTCCCTCCCCCCTTTAAGAATGCAGTTAGACCCCTGAATATCCCCTCTCCCTCCTCCCTTTAAGAATGCAGAGTTAGACCCCTGAATATCCTCCCTCCCTCCCCCCTTTAAGAATGCAGTTAGACCCCTGAATATCCTCCCTCCCTCCCCCCTTTAAGAATGCAGAGTTAGACCCCTGAATATCCTCCCTCCCTCCCCCCTTTAAGAATGCAGAGTTAGACCCCTGAATATCCTCCCTCCCTCCCCCCTTTAAGAATGCAGAGTTAGACCCCTGAATATTCTCCCTCCCTCCCCCCTTTAAGAATGCAGAGTTAGACCCCTGAATATCCTCCCTCCCTCCTCTCTTTAGGAATGCAGAGTTAGACCCCTGAATATCCTCCCTCCCTCCCCCCTTTAAGAATGCAGTTAGACCCCTGAATATCCTCCCTCCCTCCCCCCTTTAAGAATGCAGAGTTAGACCCCTGAATATCCTCCCTCCCTCCCCCCTTTAAGAATGCAGAGTTAGACCCCTGAATATCCTCCCTCCCTCCCCCCTTTAAGAATGCAGAGTTAGACCCCTGAATATTCTCCCTCCCTCCCCCCTTTAAGAATGCAGAGTTAGACCCCTGAACATCCTCCCTCCCTCCCCCCTTTAAGAATGCAGAGTTAGACCCCTGAATATCCTCCCTTCCTCCTCCCTTTAAGAATGCAGATTTAGACCCCTGAATATCCCCTCCCCCCTCTTTAGGAATGCAGAGTTAGACCCCTGAATAATGGAACTTACCTTCGCTGGCGACAACTTCTGCCTCTGAGGACCCACCGGCTTTTCAAATCGTGAACGGGACGGCATATGACGGCCACCTGTTCAGCAAAAAATCCGAAGTGTCAGTGGAGAGGCGATGGGCTGCATAATTAGCAAAGGTAAGTACTCTTTATCATATGATAATTGTGGTGCCACCGTTGTGCGGCGGGGGGGGCTGCACCATGGTGCCGCCATCACCGGTAATATGCGGCGGACCCTTCTCGGCGTTGTGGGTTGTGGTGGGCCTCTCCCTGCAGCATTTTACTGGTCCCCGCGCTGCGACCTGCAGTGTCAAGGGGCAGGTAAAATTCAGCCCCACATGTGTAATAGTCAGGATTTTATTTTGTATGAAAAGGAAGCTGTTTGAAAGCATTAAACTACACTGAATGCCAAAAAAGTACCTGAAAGGTACTTAATGGCAATTTTATTCCCTTCATGACAATGTTGGTCCAGTACCAATGAAGGCTTTAATAGCCTCTTTAACCTATCATGCAACATAAATGTGGACCTGCATAACTAAGATCCCGCAATGCAATTGTAAAGCAACATGGTTCAATCGCCATCTGTTCAACACAGACTGGCTTTCTGCCCAATCTGCTAGTTTGCATAGTTGCCAATACACTGGAGAGATGCTCAGCAGAAGCCAAAAACTCATCAGGAAAGACAAAACACTTTACAATGTCACTGACTCTTTCTGAAAGCAACTTGGAATAAGCCCATATGTCCAATTAGTGGTATTAGTCATAATAGAGGTTAATGGTCAATTCTTCTTGTGTATTACACCAGAGGTAGTGATAGATCCCAGTTTCATACCTTTGATAACTGAGGCAACACCAGACATCATCTATGAATAATGCAGTCTTCTATGTTCCTGCACTTTTGATCTTTCATTCCATGGACAAATGGTCTGAAACAGATATTGTGCTGCAAATTCATTACATGTCAGCTTCAGAAAGCAAATAATTAGACACAGGCTACTGAACTACAGCACAGTTCACTTACATAAGAATTGTACAACTACTTTGTATCTGTAATAGTTTTAACTATGCTTTTTTTTAGTTTTAGTAAATACAATAGTTTTCTTGACAAATATGGTGCTGGGTTTTGTCAGTATTGTAAATCCCTCACAGACTATTGCTGAATGACATCTGACCCCAGAATGACAACAAATATAAATCTATATCAGAAGAAAGTGACCTTGAAAAGAAGCTATATTCTGCAAAAAAAAAGCCAAGAAGGCTTTCCAGTTATCACAAATATTAATTTGTTTCATAATTTACAAAGTCTGCATCATTAGCATTTGAATGATGTGCAGCCTAATCAAACATGCTCAAGCCACCAGAGTTCAGTCCTATTTTAAATCCAACTCTTCAGAAGATTACCAGTTAACCTGTATTAAACGCAGAAGAAATCCAATGAGATACTGTTTCTCTAAAAGTTGGCTGTTCCTGGACAATCTTGCTTGAATTAGTTCTTTCTTAGATCCTTAATGTTTTGCCTGTGGACATCAGTCATAACTCCAAGAGCAACTCATTATTGTCTTACTGCTTATCCATTGCTGCCCTAAGGACAAGAGTGAACAGTAGTTTGGGAATGGAGTTACTTATAAATAGCACCAGCGCCTGCGCGGTGGTGGCGGACGCCATTGCCAGGGACGCAATGGCCGCGCCCCATATCATCGGGGGTGGCTGCTCCGCCCCCTCCATTTAAATGAGCCCCCGCGCGTAATATGATGGGGGCTTTGCAGTGGCACTTCCATGCTGGAAGGCCGCTGGGTTCAAAGTGCGCTACCGTGCAGTGCGGTTCACTAATAAAATTTAACCTGTTAACTCTATTTCTCTCTCCACAGATGCTGCAAGACCTGCTGTGTATTTCCAGCATTTTCTGTTTTTACCCCATTAAGTGGACTCGTTGCTGGGTGTGAGTTTCTGTGCCAGCTCAGAGCATGACAATATTCTTTTTCCTTCTCATTGGCCTTGAATTCATGTCATGCTTTGCTCTTTCTGCATTCTGCCTTGATTTGGTTCTTACTTTTCTTCCTGTTTGCATTGCTTTTCTTCCTGTCCACATTGCTGAAGCTCCATCTGGAACTCACACTCTTTTAGTTGATGCCTTCTCCATTGTTTTCTCTCTGGCCCTAAGGCTTGCTAACTCAAATCAAACTTCCTTTGATTTCAACATTTTTTTTAAATTCCACTGATTTTGTTCGGTTTTAAATTTTAAACCTTTTGAATTGCTTTTGCCACCAATGTAACTCGATAGTCTAGGTAACAGCCATTAATTGGTACAAACGCAAATCTGTCATAGATATCTTCTCAGGTTCAGTGGCATTAACTACTCCTGTAAGTGGTTCCATGTCTCTTACATTCTGCGGTAGACTCACACTGTCCAATATCTGTTAATATGATAGCGAAATCCAAGAATGCAACAATATATTCATGTTTTTCACTTTCTGCTGCCTCTCCAAACTTTTTGAGCATTGATTGTAAAACACTTAGTGAGAGAAGACCAGATATGGATTGTTAAATTCCATTATTTTGCAACAGGTGAACATAGAGAGCAACAGTTTTGATTGGATTCACTTAGTTCAATTATTGCAACTAATCTTCATGTAATAATACAAAAATAATGAATGCACTCGGCATTCCCACATCAATTGGCCATCACGCTTATTAAACAAAATAGCTCCTAACTATACTCCTGCACCCTCCTTCTGAACCTGACCTATGGTTGCTCTCACAACTTCCTGTTTAAAATCTAACTGCCTTTTCTTTTCTCACCCAGTGTTACAGCCAGATGTGCTGGTCTGTCAGATCAGCCCTGCTGAGCACTTTGGACTAAAGATTTCCAACACAATGGATGTGGGGTGAATTGTTTATTGTTTAGAGTCTTTGGAGAAGCAAAATCAAAGCTTAGCTCATGTGAAGCACTTTTCAACGTATGTCAACCAAGAGCGACGTCTCAATTCATTCCACCTTCGCTGCCTCCGGAGAATACTTGGCATCAGGTGGCAGGACCGTATCTCCAACACAGAAGTCCTCGAGGCGGCCAACATCCCCAGCTTATACACACTACTGAGTCAGCGGCGCTTTAGATGGCTTGGCCATGTGAGCCGCATGGAAGATGGTAGGATCCCCAAGGACACATTGTATAGCGAGCTCGCCACTGGTATCAGACCCATCGGCCGTCCATGTCTCCGCTTTAAAGACATCTGCAAACGCGACATGAAATCCTGTGACATTGATCACAAGTCGTGGGAGTCAGCTGCCAGCGTTCGCCAGAGCTGGCGGGCAGCCATAAAGGCGGGGCTAAAGTGTGGCGAGTCGAAGAGACTTAGCAGTTGGCAGGAAAAAAGACAGAGGCGCAAGGGGAGAGCCAACTGTGTAACAGCCCCGACAATCAAATTTTCCTGCAGCACCTGTGGAAGAGCCTGTCACTCTAGAATTGGCCTTTATAGCCACTCCAGGCGCTGCTTCACACAGCACTGACCACCTCCAGGCGCTTACCCATTGTCTCTCGAGACAAGAAGGCCAAAGAGAGAGTCTTTGGAGAAGCAAAATCAAAGCTTAGCTCATTTGAAGCACTTTTCATCTCAGCGTTTTTTTAAACTTGTGTGAATACACTTTACTTTAAAACACGACCCTGTAATGTTTTTAAATTGCTGTATTTGTTGCAGTTTTTCCAGCCAGGAGAGAACTCTATGTATGCATGCTTACAGCAATGCATAGAGTTCTACTTCCTGCAATTAAATTTTTAGGTGAGAAATGCATACGCCAATTCCCTGGGAGGACCAGTACTTGCACAGTCTGCATAGCGTTCAGCAACAATATCAATGAGGAAACTTGCAAGGGCCATGCAGGTAGCAGCTCACATCAACTTAGCCTATGTAGCGCTGCTTCAAAAATGAACAAATTTTTCCCTCTAAGTGTTTTAAGAGTGGGGCAGGAGTGTGAAGTAATACTGCAACTATAGTGTTGCTGTGAAGTGGTATGCTTCACAACAATAATAAAATTATAATAATATTATATAATATATAATTATATTAATAAAATTACAACATAAATGCACCCAAAATGATTTGTATAATTTTTGTTGTGTGATTGCCTTTAAGAGTGATGGCCCTTTAAGATCTAAGTATGCTAATGAGCCATGTGCCAGGATGCAGTCATGCTAGTCTCACTCTGTAACAGTAACACCAAGAGGCAAGATCTGTAAATAGGTACCTCTGCACTGTATATACTTGTTAGCTGTTAATAAACCTGTTTGACATCTTCAATTAACTGAACTCCATGTATCTCATTTATGTTGCATCAAACAACATAAAAAGCTTCTAACATGCTGACAACTATGGTGAGTAGAATCCAAGATTGAAAACCACAGGAAAACAGCTTTAAAAATACCGGCAGCTAAAAGAGAGAACATTAAAAGAAACACTGTATAAAGAAGAAAAAATACTTCAGCTGTAGAAGGCAAAGCTGAACGACAGGCTGCAAATCAATCATTGTGAGTGGGTGAATCAGTGTGCCGTTGGTACAGGAAACCCAGTTAAAAAAAAGTTTTGAAGTGTTTGCAAAGTTTTTTTTAAAGGCTCAGTAAAAGGAAAAAAAACAGGGAAAATCCAATCTCTATTTCAGGCTGATCGATTGTTTTCAAAGGCTCCTCCAGGCTGATCAGGTCGCAGGAGGCATCCAATAGAGAAAAGCATGGGAATCCTCCATTCACACAGCTCACAGCTGGAGCTATAAAAGAAACCAGTACATCACTCAAATTGCAGAGTCTTCACTCATTCAGCCTGAGTTTAAAACAATCTCATAAAACCACTCAACCATGAAAATTTGACTATTGAACAGCTGCATAAACAAACTCTAGCAAAGAAAATAAACTTGAAATACCTATTGCACAACTGTATAAATAAACAGACTAGAGTGCTGGAAGCTAGATAAACAGGCAAGCTGCTCTTTTCAATCAAACCAGCCAGACTAAAGAACAGAGAATTTTTTTTAAAAAGGGAAGCAGTACAAAGTCACAGAAGCAGGTTCTTAAAGCAAGGTTAAAGCAAAAGAACAGCAGGAACATGGATACCAATTTTCCCAGCATGAACTGGAAAGCTTTGGATATCATATCCATGTTCAAACTGTTCCAACAAAGAATGCAGTTGTGCTTTACAGACCAAGTAATTGTAGAAACAGAAAAACAGCCTGTAAGAATAATGATAGCAATTGGAAATGAGGGATTACACAGAACCAATGCCTCATGCATAGCTGAAAAGGACCAGAAAGATCTTGCAAAGATATGGAAAGTGATGGAAGATCAACTCAGATTAAGTGAATTTTAGAATTCACCACCTAGAATTGATGCCCTACAGGCAACAGCCACAGGAATCAATAGACCAGTTTGTCAGCAGATGCTGTAGTAAGGGCAATGAACACGATTTCTCAGAAGCTGAGTTGTCTAATTGAATAATGGAGCTGGTGATTGCATCAACACCCATTGAAGCGTTTCTGAAAGACTTCTTGAGGAAAAAGAAGGGGCACAGTATTGATGCAATGTGGGAGGATGGCAGGAAATATGATGCTATTGTAGCTGGACAACAGCACCTGCAAGCATTAGGTGCAACCAAAAATATCGGCACCATAACCAGGTCAAAAAGAGCAAGCAAGCTATGTGGCATGAGTGGTCTGTCCCACTCATGGCAAGATCTGTGGAAGGCATGCAGTGCTAAAGGACACTGGGCCTGTCTATGCAAGAATTCTGGCTCGAACGATGCAGCCAGAAGCACAGTAGGACATGAGCGAACAGAAGACAGGTGCAGAAACATGCAACAGCAGCAGGGAAAGCACCAGAGACCTGCATAAACACAAGGCCGATACACGATGTCTACAGCCAAACAGACCTGAGACATGATTCAGGTAGATGAGCAAGCATTCCACATTGTGAACCTGACACACCATGTCGATGATGTCAAGCAACTGGAAGCTTTCGCCACTATCAACATCAAGCATCCAAAGAAAGCTAGCAAACAAACACTCAGGGTCAAGATTGACACCGGCGCTAGTGCAAATATCCTACCAGCCCGAATCCACAACAGATATGTACCAGAGTTGCTGGAGATTAATGATATAACGGATAACTGCCACACTATCGGCATATAATGGGTCACCCATCCTGTGCAGTGGCACATTAACAATGCAATGCAGCTATGGCAAGTCGGCATGGAAACCACAAACGTTCTACCTAGTAGACAGGAGCGGACCAGCAGTGGCAGGACTACTAGCGTGTAAGGACCTCAAAATCATGACTATCCAAGGGCAAATCTCCAAGGACTGGAACCCGCTCGCAGACTCTGGTCAGCATCAAACGGTGCAGTCTGGAAACACAGCAACAGCACAATTATGCCGCGCCTTCACTTCCGCCAGCACCATAATGAGCCGGAACAGACAGGTATCTCCAGCAGACCGAGTACTCTTCCCCCCAACAAGTCCTCAGCCTGCAGCTCCAAGCCTTCAGACGTGGAGGATGAGGAGGTGCGAAGGAGATGCAATGGTCTGAAGGGGCAGAGGAGGAATGTGTTGAAACATTGTCTATTGGCTCTTCGAGATGAGTTGCCAGAACTTTCCAAGAATGACAAGGCCCCACAAGCAGTTATCTTGAGAAAAGCAACAGAGTATGTTAGCAGCTGAAGGCAGAGCAACAGAAACTGGATGCAGAAAGGGAGAAACTTCAAAAAGAACCGCAACAGATGAGGTGCAAATTCCCCAAGCAAAAGTTGTCAATCCACCGAGACAATTTACGGACATTTGAGCCTCTATATTTGTCAATTTCACAATCTCTACCATGTGTAAATAATTTTGATGCTATCCAATATTATATGCTTTTTATTTTTACCATATGAGACTTCTCTTTGGACAGAGGGGGATGTTGCGTGATTGCCTTTAAGAGTGATGTCCCTTTGAGATCTTAGTATGCTAATGAGCCAAGCAGCAGGATTCAGTCATGTGGCTACATGCCAGTCTCACACTGTAACTGTAACACCAAGAGGCAAGACCTGTAAATAGATAGCTCTACACTGTATATACCTATTAACTGTTAATAAACCTGTTTGAGATCTTCAACAACCTAGACTCCACGCATCTCATTTATGTTGCATCAGACAACATAAAAAGCTTCGCATTAACATTCTTACCTTGAATTTCAGGGTGCTTTTTCATTGCACATCAAATTATGCAAAATGATACTGTTAATGGTAGCTTACTAAAAAGAATACATTTATGTGCAAGGTTTTAATGAACGAAAATTGTAAATCATGCACCATAACTAATCTGCCTTCAAGGGCAAAATGTAATTTTCACTTGTGAGGAAAAAAATTATGATTATTCAGTTATGAACATAGAGGAAATGATAACATATTCCACAGGTTATTCTCTATAAATCCCAATTTCTATGAAGCTTGGAAGGCACTTTGGATAAGGTCAATTCACATGTACAGATTTGATTTATTTTTAATCTTAAGAAATAGCTTATGTATAGATTTCATACTTTTGATGTGGTTCCAACACACTAATAAAGCATTAAGAATGTCTCAGAATTCTGTGAGCAAGTCACAAACCAATAATATTTTAACAATTACAAGATACAGTTACTTTATTTTATAATATCTTATGACTATTTAATGAAGTATGATTTAATAATTTGTACACATTTTAGTCACTAAATTGACCTTACCCATCTGTTTATGTGTTATAGCTTTAATAATAATTAAGAGCAGGAACTGACTTGAGAACTTGAGGTGGTGTAGGTAGATGAATAAAAGCCTGGTACTTATTTTAGTTCTGTAAGAAAATGCTAGAGAAACAATGACAGCACCATCCCTGTGTCTCAGTTAACAGCACTCTTACCTGTGAGTCAGAAGGTTGTGTGTTCAAGTTCCAGCCCAGGAATTTAGCCCAACAATCTAGGCTGGCATTCCAGTACAGTACTGAGGGAGTGTTGTGCTGACAGAGGTGCCATCTTTCAGATGAGATGTTAAACTGAGGTCCTGTCTGCCCTCTTAGGTGGATGTGAAAGATCCCATGGCGCTATTTTGAAGAAGAGCAGGGGAGGTATCCCCTGGCCCATATTTATCCCTCAATCAACATCACAAAAACAGATTATCTGCTCATTATCACCTTTGTGGGAGTTTGCAAATTAGCTGCCATGTTTCCTACATTACAACAGTGATTATACTTCAAAAGTACTTCGTTAGTTGTAAAGTGCTTTGGGACATTTGGTAGTCATGAAAGGCACTATATAAATGCATGCCCTTCTTTCTTTATAGTTACCGACTCATACTTAGTAATTCAGTGAGTGACAGTCATAGTAATCCAATGACAGTGATAATGCATCTATCTTGGCAACCTACTGTATACAGGCTTTACAGCTTAGGACTGAAATTCCTCCCACCCCAACCTAGCAAAATTGGTTATGTTAGGGCGAGGTTCCTTAATTTTCTTCCATTATGGGAGATGTGCACCAAAGAGGCTGCATGTTGCTACTGAGTCAGGGTTGGGTGGAGTGAATGACGTCTTTCCTCCTCCCCCAGGAAGGTTTTTTTTTCTGTCTCAGCCCCCATTGTAATGTAGTCTTTGAAACTTCCCTGGTACAGGTGACCATAACCCAGGCCTGGAATCCCAGGTGGGCCTCACTTTCTCCACTTGGCAGCCGGGTACTCCTGGTCTCACCAGGTATAACGCTGTCTACAATCCAGCGGTGGGTGTTCCACATCTCCTCCTATACTACTGGCCTTGTTTGGGGCGGATGGACACTCCACCCCAATTAAGACTAGCAAGGACCCCTCTGCAAGGTCAAGACCTATCATCAAACTTCCAGTACACTCCTATCAGAGTTAATGTGGAAATGTGCTGGAAAGGACAGTCGATTTTTGGCCCTCTCATTTTTCCAATAAATTACAATGCAAAAGGAGGTACCAACACAAGGAAATGAAAGCTCATTGACTGCTACCATGTAAAATTATAACACAAGAATGAGGGCTAGGAAGAGAAGCCATTGCTAGAGATCAGATCGATAAGAACAGAATTAAGGGCAACGCTACTGAGGAGAGGAAGTGGAGGAGGACGGATGGAATTATCTGTGTTAAAACCTGCAGAGAAGTCAAGGAGGACAAGAATAATAGTTCACCACGGTCACAGTAACAGCGGGTGCCATTTGTGACTTTGGTTAGGGCCTTTTCAGCCTTGTGGCAGGAGCAGAATCTTGACTCAGACATGAAATTGTAGAAAAGATGGGTATCGATTTGGGAGACTTTGGAGAAGAAAGGCAGTTGGAGATGGGGCAGTAGTTTACAAGGACAAAGGGGTTAAGGGTGATTTGTTGAGGAAGTAGTGATGACGGTGGTTGTGAAAGTGAGGGAGAACAGTACCAGAGAGGTACCATTTACAAGAGGGCCAGAAAGGGAAATTGAATGGTCAGCAGTGAGGCTGAGAGATCAAAAAACAGATCTCATGAACAAGATGCACTCATAGACATGAGGGGAGATATGAAAGAAACTAGAGAATGAGCAACCTTGAGGGAGTTTTGGCTTGGTGTATTTGGAGAAGGTGGGAAGCAACAAAGGCATTTGGATAAATTATCTCAACTTAGCGACAAAGAAGTCCATGAACTCTTCACACTAGTTCCTGGAGTTCTGGATAGAGAGGACAGGCAAGAATAATTTAAGGAGACAGTTGGTAGTGGAGAAAAGAAGCCAGGTGTTATCTTTATTCTCCACGAACATCCTAGTGACCAGTAGCTAGTACAAAATACTGCTTTAGTAAGAGGCTCTAAAATAGGCTCTGGGTTACAGGAGTGAGGCATCTTTTGGCTTGGGTATTGCATGCATGTAGAAATGACTGTTGTGCTTTGGTGTTCATGCATTTAAATAGAGGTGTCATCTATTGTCTTCTGAAAATGCTTCTACTCTATTTCTTTAACTGCGCATTGGACACTGAAAAGGCATCATTGCCTCATAATATGGGGACCAATGCACCAAAACCTTGCACATTCTTCATTCCATTCAAAGCTAAATGCTCTCTGAAGGCCTGAGTTTATCAAGATGTAATCTTATGTTGATAATCTGGAAATTATAAACAGAGGGCTGGATTTTGTTCTCCCCCAGGCATCGGGTTCCCTGGCAGGGGGGTCCTGAAGATGGCTCTGGTGGAGGCCCACCACGGACCTCAACACCAGGAGGGCCCGGCTCAATCCTCCCGGTAGCAGTGAGGCTCCAAGGTGGCACACCGCCCTGACCCGGGCGACGGGGCCACACTTTAAATATGCAAATGAATAAAATTAATAAATTAACATAGACTTAACTGCGATCTTGAGGGCCCGCCACAATCCTTGGCGCAGTGCCTGGCACTCCCGGGCCTTCAGATCCCTGTCCGGGTAAACACAGCACTGCACTGGTGGGGAGGGGGGAGGAGGGAAGTTTATTCGTGCAGCAGGGGGGAGGGGCGACAGGGTCATAGAAACATAGAAAGTAGGAGCAAGAGTAGGCCATTCGGCCCTTTGAGCCTGCTCCACCATTCATTATGATCATGGCTGATCATCCAACTCAGTAACCTGTTCCCGCTATAGAAAGGTCAAATTAACATAATGGGTGTAGGGGATGGTGGGAAGGGTTGAACCTTAAACTTTGTGCAGTCTGCGGGAGGGGGGGGGGTAGGGTTGAAGGTCAGATGTGAAAGATAAGTGTTTTGTGGGGGGGGGGGCGGTGCAAGGGCAAATAGATAATGTAATTGTTATTGGGGGTTTGGGAAAGGGGCATCGCGAATTTATTTATTAACTTTTTGGGGGGTTTCCTCTTTAAAAATTTAAATGTGCCAGCAGGGCATGGCTGCCCTTTAAAAATGGAGCCAGCGCCTGCACACAGGCAGCTACGCCATTGCCGGGGACAGACAGCCAGCCCCCCTACACATGATTGGGGGGGGGGGGGGGGTGGCGGGTGGGTCACTCTGGCCTTTTAAATAAACTACGGCGCGGGAGATTGCACTGGCTCTTTGGTGTGCGGCCCGTATGAGGTCTCGGCAGTGAGCTCTTAAAATCCAGCACAGAATCTTCTGCTGGGATTAATTGCTGTGAGCACATAAAATACCAATTTCTGCAAGTGTTATTTAAGGACGGAGTTAATCCAATATCTCTCTTAAAATAACAGCAGAAGAACTTGATCCAAACACCTTAACATGGAATAAAAGTTTGGAAAATGTTTCCTTTTGTTTTGTAGTACCAATTGTTTTCAATATGTTTTATCTTAGAATTTCAGCAAAAGAGGTGACCATTCAAAGAACAAAGAACAAAGAACAGTACAGCACAGGTACACAACGATATATTAATGGTGTGTTGAAAGACAAGCATTAGTACAGATAGGGTGTTAACGAACTGTACTAATGCTTTGTCTTTCAACACACCATTAACATATTGTTTGCCTTGCTCCACCACCTTCTGGTCAGCTATTCTGTGACCTTGTCCTATCTACACCTTCTCTTTTGTTATCTCTTGTCCCACCCCCGCTTTTCTTGCTTATAACCTTTTACATTTCTAATATTTGCCAGTTCTGAAGAAGGGTCACTGACCTGAAACGTTAACTCTGCTTCTCTCCACAGATGCTGCCAGATCTGCTGACTACTTCCAGCATTTCTTGTTTTTATATATTATATTATATTAATCATTTTCTCAGTTTGCACTGCTTCAGCACTAATCAAATAAAGTCTCAAAGTCTGGAAAGTGCCTTTTATTTCCGTCTCAAGTGTTAACTCTTGTCGTGATCTAATTAAAGTACAAAGAAATAAGAAAAGCTACTCTCAACCCTGCACTTTGATTGCTGCTGCTGATAAGGGAACGGTATTGCTGATAAGACAAAACTCTGCTATGGAGCTTTACTGCTCCGTAAATAAAGAATTTACGTGGAAAATGGCAGGTCTTAGATTGGAGTGAACAATTTAGGGTCACTGCTGACTTCTGTTTTAGTACTGAATTTTAAGTAGCTGAAATGCTGGAGATTATTTTAATAATATTTAAATATTCTGTTTTATCTAGTCTATTTCCCACAAACTGATGCTGACTCCCAGCAGGTTCCTCTGATGATATCACAAATCAGAAAGCAGGAGGAGGAAATTCTGTTCTTGTGCAAAACAGTTATTTGCATAAATTATATTAAATCAGCAGAGATAAAAGGGTAAAGATATCAGAGGCAACTGTCTTTCTAAAACATTTCCCCTGTCCCATCTTCCATATAGGTTCCCCCAGTACCATGCAGTAATCTGTGACCACAGAGCATACAGAAAGGATCAGTTCTCAAGTCCCTACCAATATCACTGTTAAATCAACTAAACAAGACTTATTTTGTAATACTCCTACCCTCCCTTTTCTCAGAATAAGGGTTTCACTTTGACTTAACACCACTGAAAAGGATCGTGAATTCAGAGAGGTAATTATAAGAATAATTCCACTGTGAAGAAAAGAAAGTACTTCTGTCTTGTTTCAGACTGCAGAGCTTCCTTTAATTCTATCTGGAGTAAAAACAAAACCTAGTTCGTCAGAAGCTTGCCTCAAGCTTAACTCAACACAAATGCTGCAAGTTTCACCAAATTGTCTTCAAATCTCAAAGGAAAATCCGAGCTATTTTCAAACAAACACAGACTGATTTGTACAGTTATGACATCCAATTATGGTCAACAGCCCTTTAAATCATGGAAGTCCCGGGAAGTGACTTGTGGGACTATTTAAAGAGTTGCCGCTATTTGAATCCGAGAATAAGTTTGGAATATCCAAATGATAAAGTTCAGACTGGCTCCTGCAGCGATAATACAAGGAGAAAAGAAACACCTTTTATATAAAAGGTAGCTACAAAAGAATAGTTTAGCATGTAGATTTTGCCACTTGATAGATTCAAGACAAATGGAAAGAAAGATAGATGGAACTTGCATTTATGTAGGCCTTTCATGTCCTCAGCACGTCCCAAAGCGCTTTGTAGCCAATAAAGTACTTTTGAAGTGCAGTCACTGTCAACAAATGCAACAGCCAATTTGCACACAGTAAGGTCCCACAAACAGCTTAGAGGTAAATGATATAGAAAGGTGATTTTGCGAGAGTGCCGGTGGGACAGGACATACCCGGGGATGGTGATGGCAGTGTCTGGGACATTGTCTGTGAGGTATGATTCCGTGAGTATGACTATGTCAGGCTGTTGCTTGACTAGTCTGTGGGACAGCTCTCTTAACTTTGGCAGAAGCCCCCAGATGTTAGTAAGGAGGACTTTGCAGGGTCGACAGGGCTGGGTTTGCCGTTGTCTTTTCCAGTGCCTCGGTCGATGTCCGGTTTCATTCCTTTTCATTGACTTTGTAGCAGTTAGGTCCAACTGAGTGGCTTGCTAGGCCATTTCAGAGTGCATGTAAGCGTTAACCACCAAAGCCCTATATAATTGTAGAAAGAATTCCTTACTCTTGCACTCCAACCTCCTTGTAATAGGTCAACATGCCATTTACCTTCCTAATGGCTTGCTGTACCCTCTTGTTAATTTTCAATGATTCGTGTGTAAGAACACTCGGATCCCTCTGAATATCAATATTTACTCGTCTCTCACATTTTAAAAAGAATTTTGCTTTGCCATTCTTCTTACCTAAGTGGGATAATTTTACATTTCCCCACATTATACTCCATCTGTCACCTTCTTGCCCAATCACTGAACCTACCTATATCCTTTAGCAACATCTTTGCTCCTCCTCAGCTTACTTTCCCACCTAACTTTGTGTTGTCAGCAAACTTGGATATATTACATTCTGTCCCCTCGTCTAAATCATTGATATAGATTGAAAGTAAATGAGGCCCAAGCACTGATCCTTGTGGCACACCACGAGTCAACCTGTCAACCTGAAAATGACTGTTTATTCCTACTCTGTTTCCTGTCCACTCTAACAGTTAGGTGGAGGAAATTGTTATCTTTTTACACTTGCTACAAGTTAAGACATGCTCTGTATTAATAATTAGTAGTTATATATAGAATCATAGAATGGTTACAGCACAGAAGGAGGACATTTGGCTTGTCATCTCCGTGCTGGTTCTCTGCAAGAGCAATTCACCTAGTCCCACTCCCCTGCCTTTTCCCCGTTGTCCTGCAAATTTTTTCTCTTCATATAGTTATCCAGTTCTCTTTTGAAGGCCTTGATTGAATCTGCCTCCAACACACTCTCAAGCAGTGCATTCCAGATCCAAACCACTCAATTCCTAGAAGTTTTTTCTTATGCCGCTGTTGTTTCTTTTGCCAGTCACCTTAAAATCGGTGTCCTCTGGTTCTGGATCCTTCGGCCAATGGGAACAGTTTCTCCCCATCTAATCTGACCAGACCCCTCATGATTTTGAACACCTCTATAAAATCTCGAACATGCAAACATACATATTCGGAGCAGGAGTAGGCCACTTCGCCCCTTTGGCCTTAATCTTCTCTTCTCCAAGGAGAACAGACACAGCTTCTCCAACCTATCCATGTAACAGAAGTTACTCATCCCTGAACCATTGTCATGAATCTTTTCTGCACCCTCTCTAATGCCTTAGCACCCTTCTGAAAGTGTGGTGCCTAGAACTGGACACAATACTCCAGTTGAAGCCAAACCAGTGTTTTATACAGGTTTATCATAGCTTCCTTGTTTTTGTACTTGATGCCTCTATTTATACCCCCTGCAATCTTCAATGATTTATGCATATGTACCCCCAGGTCCCTCTGCTCCTGCGCCCCCTTTAGAATTGTACCCTTTATTTTATATTGCCTCTCCTCATTCTTCCGACCAAAATAAACACTTCACACTATCTGCATTAAATTTCATCTGCCAGTTGTCCACCCCATTCCACCAGCCTATCTATGTCCTCTTGAAGTTTATCACTATCCTCGTCGCAGTTCACAATACTTCCAAGTTTTGTGTCATCTGCAAATTTTGAAATTATGCCCTGTACACCCAAGTCTAGGTCATTAATATATATCAAGAAAAGTAGTGTTCCTGACACCAACCCAAGGAAAACGCTACTGTATACCTTCCTCCAGTCTGAAAAACAACTGTTCACAACTACTGCCTGTTTCCTGTCACTCAACCAATTTCATATCCATACTGCCACTGTCCCTTTTATTCCATGGGCTCTAACCTTGCTGACAAGCCTATTGTGTGGCAATTTATCAAATACCTTTTGGAAGTCCATGTACACCACATCAACCGCATGACCCTCTTCAACCCTCTGTCACCTCCTCAAAAAACTCAAGCAAACTAGTTAAACACAATTTGCCCTTAGCAAATCCATGCTGGCTTTCCTTAATTATCCACATTTGTTCAAGTGACTATTAATTTCGTCCCGAATTATCTTTTCTAAAAGCTTTCCCACCACTGAGGGTTTCAATGGCTTCAGTCAGTAATTGCCGGCTGAATGATTTGCAACACCGTCTCCTCCAAGGGGCTCAGGTGAAGCAGGGATGCCTGTTCCCCATTGGTTCTCTGCTGCTTCCTCCTGTTATGTGTCACTTTATCCTGCAAGAGAGGGAGAAGCGTGTCAGTGAGTGTGTTGCAAAGTGTTTGGGTGATGTGCCTGTCATAGCTGAACAGCTGGAAGTATGTGGAAGCTGCGAGATGCGGGTGTGAGGCTTGCAGCAGCGGGAAGTGTGTAAGGGTGAGATAGAGCATCTGAATGTTAGGCATGAGTCCTGATTGCTAGAGATTGCTAATGGGTGAGTCAAGGTGGCATGGTGGATTAAGCAGGGTGTGAAGTTGGTGGGGTGGTGGGCAAGAGATGGTATTTGAAGACTGACATGACCACGAGTTTGTGAGGTCAGTAAATTTCTTTCACTGCTGCAGCCAGGTCCTCCGATGTCATCTGCTGCCATTCCCTTCTCAGTGTATGCCTTGTGGGCCTCCTGGTCCCCTGCAGAAACATGACATCTCTCTTCCTTTCCACCTCCTGGATAACACCTCCATTGCCGCATCAGAAAACCTGGCAACCTTCTCTCTGGCCTGCTGCATTGCTACATTTTCTTCATACTCAGATATGTTGTTCCACCACTTGCTTCATCCGACTGCAGCTCCCCTTTAAGAGGTGTAGGACGGCTTTAAGAAGGGCAGGCTAGCTTTAACTTGTGCTGGTCACGCATGCACCCGGGCCTCCCGGTGAGCATGCAACCAGTCAGCAGTGTTTACTGCTGGGTTGCATGTCACAATCATTGTGATGAACAGGCAGCACAAAGTTTGAATGCTGCCTGCATCACCTTGAGTAGGCGCAGGGCAATCTTGCATCGTGATCCCCACACCTGAAAATGGCACTGTCCAATTTTTAATCCTATTTTCTCACTTTTGCCTCTAATGTCAATTTCCTTCACTAAGGGAAAAGACAGGAAATAGTCCTGCTGCGCATCTAAAAGGCAGGGCATCACACGAATGGTGCATTTACACGACATGTTTAGCCTCAGTACAAAGACTCACTCTGACACTAAACTTGTGTAGTGTGAATACAATGTTCAGGCTTGCTGTGATATCATAATGGAGCAGAGGAAACTCCCTCTTTCAGTTGTAGTGTGACCATAAGTGAACAACGTGAGGTAGAATTTCGTCTCAGCCCATTTTCCGGCTCAGACACAACGCTACAGAGGCAAGAGGTGCCTGAACCAAAAGGCTCAACGGTGGCTCAAAATACTTCTTAGAGGCAGCACTCGCATTGTGTGTCATGAACGTCAGGCTGCTTACCTTGTTGGCAGCAGCCTAGAGGGAAGATCTGAAAGGAGTTAGACCCTGTGATGAGGTGGGGGAGGAGGGTTGGTGGTGGCTGAGTTGGGTGAGTACTCCTGCTTCTCCTGTCTCCACAGGGGGGTTGCTTTTTTTAAAATAGTTGTTTTCAAAAAACCTCACTTCTAGTTGGCAACCACAGTGGCGATTGTAGAATCCTGAGTGATCCTTCAACAGACATTAGGCCCTGAATTAACATATGCATTGGGCCGAACATTTGTTTTAGACAGCCACCCTGGAGGCCTAAAAATGAGCTTGGTGAATTTTGCAGTGAGTTCAAGACCTGCACAGATTGGGCACAAGTCTTCCCACTGATAAATGGTCCAGCGGGCGTAAAACGGGGACCATTTCTATTCCAATGAATTTAAAGGATAAAGTCTAATTCCAGAGTTCTTAGTAGACTGTTGGGTGAAAAACAATCATCCATATGACTTAGTAACTTAAAACAGGTAGATCTTACTTAAAATTGTTTCAAGAATCTGGAAGGGTTAACTGGGATAAGCCTCAAAAATGGGTGCAGGATTGCAGTCTGCGATTATGATGCACCTATTCATTGCAATGAAGCAGAATGCAGACTGGTTTCAATCTCACTTTGAAGAGCTGGAACCTGTCATAGCCGCTAAGCGCATCGCACTGTTGAACTACAAGAAAGCCCCCAGCAAGTTAACATCCGTAGCACTGAAAGTAGCCAGAAGCGCTGCACAAAGAACAGCCAGGCGCTGCGCAAATGACTACTGGCAACACCTATGCAGTCATATTCAGTTGGCCTCTGACATAGGAATCAGCAGAGGAATGTATGATGGCATTAAGAGAGCTTTTGGGCCAACCATCAAGAAGATGGCCCCCTCAAGTCTAAATCAGGGGACACGATCACTGACCAATACAAGCAAATGGACCGCTGGGTGGAGCACTACCTAGAACTGTACTCCAGGGAAAATGTTGTCACTGAGACCGCCATCAATGCAGCCCAGTCTCTGCCAGTCATGGATGAGCAGGATGAACAGCCAACAAAATTGGAACTCAGTGATGCCATTGATTCTCTAGCCAGTGGAAAAGCCCCTGGGAAGGACGGCATTACCCCTGAAATAATCAAGAGTGCCAAGCCTGCTATACTCTCAGCACTCCATGAACTGCCTTGCCTGTGCTGGGATGAGGGAGCAGTACCACAGGACATGTGCGATGCCCAAAAATTTTCATCACCCTCTATAAGAACAAGGGTGACCGCGGTGACTGCAACAACTACCGTGGAATCACCCTGCTCAGCATAGTGAGGTGAGGTTTCACTCGAGTCATTTTAAATAGGCTCCAGAAGCTGGCTGAGCGTGTCTACCCGGAGGCACAGTGTGGCTTTCGAGCAGAGAGATTCACCATTGACATGCTGTTCTCCCTTCGCCAGCTACAGGAGAAATGCCACGAACAACAAATGCCCCTCTACGTTGCTTTCATTGATCTCACCAAACCCTTTGACCTCGTCAGCAGACGTGGTCTCTTCAGACTACCAGCAAAGATCGGATGTCCACCAAAGCTACTAAGTATCATCACCTCATTCCATGACAATATGAAAAGGCACAATTCAGCATAGCGGCGCCTCATCAGGCCTCTTTCCTATCCTGAGTGGCGTGAAACAGGGCTGTGTTCTCGCACCAACACTGTTTGGGATCTTCTTCTCCCTGCTGCTCTCACATGCATTCAAGTCTTCAGAAGAAGGAATTTTCCTCCACATAAGATCAGATCGCAGGTTGTTCAACCTTGCCCGTCTAAGAGCGAAGACCAAAGTACGGAAGGTCCTCATCAGGGAACTCCTCTTTGCTGACGATGCTGCATTAACATCTCACACTGAAGAGTGTCTGCAGAGACTCATCGACAGGTTTGCGGCTGCCTGCAACGAACTTGGCCTAACCATCAGCCTCAAGAAAACAAACATCATGGGACAGGATGTCAGAAATGCTCCGTCCATCAATATCGGCAACCACCCTCTGGAAGTGGTTCAACAGTTCACCTACCTAGGCTCAACTATCACTAGTAACCTGTCTCTCAATGCAGAAATCGACAAGCACATGGGAAAGGTGTCCGCTGCTATGTCCAGACTGGCCAAGAGAGTGTGGGAAAATGGCGCACTGACACGGAACACAAATGTCTGAGTGTATCAAGCCTGTGTCCTCAGTACCTTGCTCTACGGCAGCGAGGCCTGGACAATGTATGTCAACCAAGAACTACATCTCAATTCATTCCATCTTCGCTGTCTCCGGAGAATCCTTGGTATCAGGTGGCAGGACCGTATCTCCAATGCAGAAGTCCTCGAGGCGGCCAGCATCCCCAGCATATACACCCTACTGAGCCAGCGACGCTTGAGATGGCTTGGCCATGTGAGCCACATGGAAGATGGCAGGATCCCCAAGGACACATTGTACAGCGAGCTCGCCACTGGTATCAGACACACCGGCCGTCCATATCTCCACTTTAAAGACGTCTGCAAACGCGACATGAAGTCCTGTGACATTGATCACAAGTCGTGGGAGTCAGATGTCAGTGATCGCCAGAGCTGGCAGACAGCCATAAAGGCGGGGCTAAAGAGTGGCGAGTCGAAGAGACTTAGCAGTTGGCAGGAAAAAAGACAGAAGTGCAAGGGGAGAGCCAACTGTGTAACAGCCCCGACAACCAATTTTATCTGCAGCACCTGTGGAAGAGTCTGTCACTCTAGAATTGGCCTTTATAGCCACTCCAGGCGCTGCTTCACAAACCACTGACCACCTCCAGGCGCTTACCCATTGTCTCCCGAGACAAGGAGGCCAAAGAAAGATTCATTGCACTGCAGACAGGACGTTAAGTTTGTGCTGCTTGCTGATTTCTACATGATTGCTGCTTGCAGCCAGCACTCTCTGTGCTGTTCACTGGCTACACGCATTAGGCACACTGAAACGCAAGTAACTACCGCTATTTAAAGGTAGATTGCAACTCTTAAAGGGGAAGTAGAGTCATAGAGTCAGTTATGGCATAGAAGGAGGCCATTCAGCCCATCGAGTTCATGCCAGCTCTCCACAGAGCTAAGCAGTCAGTCTCACTCCACGGCTCGATCCCCGTAGCCCTCCAAGTCTAGTTCTGTCAGGTGGCCATCCAGCTTCTTTTTGAAGTCAGTGATTGTCTCCTTTCCCACTATCCTTGTGGGCATAAAACAGTGCTTCCTCATATTTTCTTGCATCTTTTGCCCAAAACTTTCAGTATGTGTCCCCTAGTCCTTGTGTCATTTATAAATGGGAACAGTTTTTCCTTGTCCTTGTCTAACTTAATCTTATACACTTCAACCTCCTTTGCTGCAAGGAGAACAACCCCAGCTTTTCCAACCTAACCTTGCAACTAAAATCCCCCATCCCTCGTACAATTCTGCTAAATCTCCTCTTTACTCTCTCAAGGAGACTCACATCCTCCCTGAAGTGTGGTGACCAGAACTGGACGCTATACTCTAGTTGAGGCCTAAGCTGAGCTTTATAAAGGTTCAGCATAACCTCCCTGCTTTTGTACTCGATGTCTTTATCTATGAAGCCCGAAATCCTATATTCTTTTTTAACCACTCTCTCAATATGTCCTGCCACCTTTAAAGAGCGATGTACATGCACCTCCAGGTCCCTCTGTTCCTGCACACACTTTAGAATTGCACCATTAAGTCTATATTGCCTCACCCTATCCCTTCTGCCAAAATGCATCACCTCACACTTGTCAGTAATAAATTCCATCTGACACTTGTCTGCCCATTCTGCTAGCCTATCTATGTCCTGTTGCCGGCAGTTCGTATCATCCTCGCTGTTTGCCACTCCTCCAAGTTTGGCATCATCGGCAAATTTTGCATGTTGGCTCCACAAAGTGGTGTCAGGAAGTGACTTGGTTGTCAAGGTCACTCAAAATGCAAGAGAGTGTGTACCAAGGTTTTCTCATAGTGGACTGGAAGTCATCTTGGAAGAGATGGAAAGGAGGAGAAATGTCCTGTATCTGCAGGAGAACAGGAGGCCCCCAAAAGATATGTTCAGGAAGCAGTGGGAGGAAAAAGTAGCAGAGGTCAATGCCATGAGTGTAGCTCCAAGAACATGACTGCAGTGCAGAAAGAAGTTTAATGACCTGACGCAAGTTATCAAGGTGAGAGAGTTCAATCTTCAATGGCATATACTACCAATTGCACATCTTGCCTCATCCACTGCTCAAATCATTACATCCCCTTCACCCACCTACCAATATTCTCTATTAATCAGTACTCAACCCATCAATTTATATGGTTTACCTGACCCTCACATACTTAGCACTGTTGCAAGCCTCACATCCACAACTCACAGCTTGCACACAATGGCATCTATTCAACCTTGTCATCTATATCATACAAACATATTGCAAGACACTTATTGACATATTTCTCTTTCTTGCAGGATAAGGTGGGTTATAACAGAAGGCAGCAGGAAAGAACTCAAAGGGACAAACACGCCTGCTTGTTTTAAGCCCTGTGGAGGAGACAGTGCTGGCCAAAATTGGAAGGAGCATTGCTGAGACCGTGGCCACTGGCTGTCCTGGAGGGAGCAATGATGAAGGCCCAAACCTACTTCTCTCATCCCACTTCTCCCTCACTCCATAATCGCTTTTAATTCACAAGCTGCAGAGGGTGTAAGCATACACTTTTTACTTTCTCCTCTCCCTTCCCCATGACCCAACCCTTGACTTCTTTTCATTTCAAATACTCACTGGAACCTTCCCAGTCAGGGGAAGAAGAAAACAATGAAAATAAAGAGGCACCATCATTCGATCATTGGAGGCTGACACTGTGCATACTTTAGAGGCAAGGATGAGTGATGAGGGTACACAACCAAATGCTTGGAGTACTGGAAAGCTGGCTAGAAAGACTGCATCATTGTCATGGAGTATGGAGGAGTCCAGCATCAACTTGGCACAGCGCTTTACATAGACCTTGGAGCCTATCCTTTCTAATATGAAATGGATGGTCACCATCAGCACACCTGTAGAACCCAACATGCAGTGTCCAATGGCTAATATCACAGCTTCCATTGCAGCACAAGCAGTTTCAATCAAAGGTCTGAGTGCTGTAGTGGTAGCTCAGACTGCTGCCTTGGTAGCTAATGCTGCTGCTATCATGGTTTTGGATACCAGTGTTCAAAGGGACTTCCAGGGCAATCTGTTCTCCAACAGATCAGTAAGATTAATGAAGTACCACCCAAGAGACTGGCAGTGGCTCCATGGAACAGGAACTTGCTGACCCCTGTCAGGATGACAGAATTCCTGCTTTTGTTGCTGCCAGTGTTTTGCTGCTGCCTGTCAGCCACCCAGCCTAGACTGCTGTAGCTCAGGCCGAAGCTGGGCCCTCTAGGTCCAGGGCTAATCAAGGTTGTCTACCAAGGCCATCTAAAGTTTCTTCAATTGAAGTCAGCAACCTCCACCAGGCATGCTGCAGCCACTGGGAAGCACCTCATCGGGGCATTAGGAAAAGTAAAGGCACATGGAACACAGGTACTTAGGCAATGCAAAGAGCAATTTGTATGCATTATTTAATGAGTGAATTGATAAATTTGGATTTGAATTTGAATTTGCATTTGCAGGTAGTTTTTATTTCTGCAATGATGTGAGGGAGGAACCAATATGTGTTGGCAGAAAGAGGACGATGTGATGGTAAGTGATAAAGAAAGGTAAAGAGTGTGGTAATGTTGGTAAATGAAGAGATGTAGCTGAGGTTACTGGTATCACACATGAATAATCTGATCACGCAAAGCCCTGGCAGAAGGGGGCTGTCTATGTTGCAGCCTCCTTCCTCTCCCACTTCTCCTCCTCCCTTGTCCTGCTTTACGTGGTCTCTCTTCATTCTCCCAGTCATGTTCAATTCCTAGAGGATGTCTTACCAGACCCCCCATGCCTGGAAACTGTAGTATAAGGATGTAAAGGGTAAAGGCCAAAGGCAGTAAGAGAAACGCCTCCCACTGTATGAATGATGATAGAACAGTCAGATGAGATAGGCTTGAGAAGAAGGTGGTATAGCAGCACAAAGGATGCTATCTTATGTGGCTTGCTGGGAGTGTATATAGTAACTTTAAATAATGGAGTTGTTAGTTAACCTTTACCAGAGTATAAGACTTTCTCTCGAACTCCCTACTAATACAAACCCAACAACTAACATGGTGGCAACGGTGAAAGCAAACAGAAGAATTTGAAGATATTACCTTTGGAAGAAACATCAGGGGAGCAACAGAGAAATTTAAAGATAAATACTGGCCTGGTACAGTAAGTAAAACTACTTACCGGCAGAAGAGGCTGTGAAGAGCTCTGCAGCCTCTCAGACCCCACCATAGCAGCATGGGGCTCTGCGTCAGTACTTCCAGCACATCCAGTGATCGGGTCTAAGTCTTCATGCTGGGCGATGATGCTGGGTGAGACAGTGAAACAGGCCATTTATTTAAATAGCTCACTGGGAAAAAAAATCAGGTACAGAATGTGATTTCGGTCAAATCGGCGACTAGGGAGACTAGGCCGAGGAGAAAAAGTACGGTAACTGGCAGAAAGCATGGGAAAGGTCAGGGAGTGTGGGAAAGCCCCAACAGAATGCAAACACCTCAAGCCAACCCTGAAAATTTTAAAATTAATGGGGAACACCCTAGCAAAACCTAGTAAACAAAAAGAAGCAATATGGATCCAAAATTGGGAATGCCTGAGAATTTCCAGAATCAAGAAGGTCCCAATCAGGTCCCAAATTGACTAGTCTGGAATAAAAGGTTCTTGAGGTTCAGAATTGTTTCTCAACTCCAGATCCTGCGAGCTGAAGACAAGCTGTGGATGAGAAGGAGTCCAATGCCCATACAGCTGATTAAGCCAAAGCCAGGCAAACACTTTGGGGAACAGAAAAACATAAAGGTGAGAAGGCACATGACATAGGAAAACATTACCAACGTTGTGGAACCAAGAAGACCCACAGACGAGAGCAGTGCCGAGCAGGTAAAGCTGAGTGTTTAAAGTGTGGAAATACTGGACACTATGGGAAAATGTGCCACAGCAAAATTTCTGCACTGAACATAAGAAATAGGAGCAGGAGTAGGCCATTCAGCCCCTCAAGCCTGCCCCGCCATTCAATAAGATCATGACTGATATGTCCCAGGCCTCAACTCCTCTTTCGGGCCTGCTCCGCATAACCCTTGGCTCCCCGAGATTTTAAAAAATCTATCGACCTCCTCCTTAAATACACTTAGTGACCCAGCCTCCACAACTCTCTGAGGTAGAGAATTCCAGAGATTCACCATCCTCTGAGAGGGGAAATTCCTTTGCATCAGTTTAAATTTCATTTCAGTTCGAGATTCCCCCACCAGTGGAAACAGCTTCTCAACATCTACCCTATCAAGCCCCCCTTAGAATTGTATATGCTTCAATAAGATCACCTATCATTCTTCTAAACTCCGATGAATAAAGGCCTATTCTTGATAAGACAACGCCTTCTTCCCAGGAATCAGCCTCGTGAACCTTTTCTGAACTGACTCCAATGCTAATATATTCTTCCTTAAATATGGGAACCAAAACTGTACGCAGTATTCTAGGTGTGGCCTTGCCAACGCCCTGTACAATTGTAACAAGACTTCCCTATTTTTAAACTCTAATTCCCTAACAATAAAGGCCAAAATTCCATTTGCCTTCCTAATTACTTGCTGCACCTGCATACTAACTTCTTGTGTTTCATGTACAAGAACACCCAGATCCCTCTGCACTGCAGTATTTTGTAGTCTTTCTCCGTATAAATAATAATCTGCCTTTTTATTCTTCCTACCAAAGTGGATGATCTCACACTTTCCCACATTGAACACCATCTGCCAAGTTTTTGCTCACTTACTTAACCTATCTATATCCCTTTGCAGATTCTGTGTGTCCTCATCACACATGCCTTCCCACCTATTTTTGTATCATCAGCAAATTTGGATACACTACACTCTGTCCCTTCCTCCAAGTCATTAATATAGATAGTAAATAGTTGAGGCCCTAGGACCGATCCTTGTGGCACCCCACTAGTTATGGATTTCCAATCTGAAAAAGACCCATTAATCCCAACTCTGCCTTCTGTGTGTTAGCCTATCCTCAATCTGTGCCAACACATTACCCCCCAATACCCTGAGCTCTTATTTTGTGCAATAACCTTTTATGTGGCATCTTATCGAACGCCTTCTGAAAATCCAAATACTCTACACTGAAAGGCACAAAGCAGAAGACCTTCACACAAAGAGTAGTGAATCAAGTACAGCAATACCTGCAAGAGAAAGAACCAGGAGAGTTCTTGGGAGAAATCAGTAATGCAGACCAGGATTTCTGGACAGCAGACATCTATGTGAATGGACACTTCACAAATTTTAAGCTTGACACAGGGCTAGCATAATGGTATTGTCTGACCAAGAGCCTTGGGTGAAGAGACATTACCTGCAACCGACAGTGTTACGATCAGATGAGGAGGGGTCACAAGGCTCCACTCTTGTCCTTCCTCTTATTTGAGCGCAACCGGGTTTATTCCTTTTTTAAACAGTGGATATTTTTACCACTTCAGTGAGTGTTTAAACTTTTACCTTTGTAGTGATCATAAAAGAACCAATCAGACAGGTTTTCTTGAGTTTAAACAAGAAAGAGATGAGTTTATTATGTTTAAAAATCTATACCGATTCAAATAAAAATAATAAAATTACGCTACACTTTCACACCTACACACACACACGAGAATTACACACTCACAAATAGATTGCAGAGTAATGAGGAATAGGTATGTGTTGGATTAGAGTACAGAACAAATAATAGTCTGTGGTCTGGTAGCTTTAGTGGTCTTCCAGTTGAATTCATGGTCTTGATGTTCTGTGTTGATAGTTGTTCTTGGAGACATTTGAGCAGAGGGCTTCCTTCTCAATGTCTTTGTCTTGGATCTAGCAGCTGGCAGCTAGGCTTCCCATGCCCCACCAGGCCTTCTGGAGAGAGAGAGAGAGAGAGAAAGAGAGGGAGATAGCCCTTCTGGCTTCTGCGCAGATTGAGTTTCTGCCTTGTCTACTCATCCAAGGCAAACTCCCCATTTTCACAGAGATGGACAGACTGTCTCAGTGTATTCTCTGGTATCTTGTAACGAGATTCAAGTTTAGGAATTTCCATCTGTCAAGCCTCATGGTGACAATGTTTTCCCCTGGAGGGGTTTGCCCTTTCAATGTTAATGTCCCAGGATCACTTTGAACATCTTGCTAATGAAAGCAATCTCAGGCAGTTCAATCAATAGGGCAAACCATTGTTTTGGTACAGGCTAATCAGACATGTGTCTCCACTTTTGATGCCTTGGAATGTGCAAAGTTTTCAAATGCAAATGGTGGTGGCCATTTTTTAGCTGTGGCAAAGTCTTTGTAAAATATGTCTGTAATTTTCCAGCTCTTCTTTTTAAGTTTAATGTAAGTTTCCAACTGATGAGTTAAAAATCCTCATTTGGCATAGCATATTTTCTTGACAGCAGATATACAGTTGCGTGGTCCAGGCAGGACACAACTGCGAATAAAAAGCAAACTCCAAGCAACTCTTCATCATAAAGGAATACAACTGGTAGAGACCTTATATGTCTTACACAATTAAGAATTTTCTTTACTGAGCGGGAATGTATGCTTGGAATTGCAGCTGATTGAAAAGGTAGCCAAAGCCAAGCAAACAAAGGTAAACAATTCCTTCCAATTGTCAGCCGATCTGTTATTGAGGGTGACCTTATGTATCACCAGAACAGCATGAACTATTGTTGACTACCCAGTTTCCAACTAGACCTTGGCAAAGGCTAGGTATGGATGTATTCATGTTTGAAGGGAAGTCATATTTCATCATTATCCAGGTGGATAGAAATCAGATGATTACATTCTATGACCACTGAGATTGTTATCAGAATCCTTATGGGCATCTTCATGACACGTGGGGATTCCGAACGAAAATTATCAGACAATAGACCACAGTTCACGAACAAATGTTTTACCTAGTTTGCCGTGAAGATGGGCGTTCAGCGTGTTACGAGCTCACTGACGTATCCACAGTCCAATGGCGAGGCAGAACGAGGTGTGAGAACCATAAAATCTTTACTCAAGAAAAATGAAGATCTTCCTAGATCACTGCTAGTTTATCGTTCAACGCCACTGCTGTGCGAATTATCACCAGTAGAATTACTAATGGGAAGGAAGGTAAGAATACAGCTTCCAGTATTGCCTCAACAATTCTGGTGAAGGGTCACTGACCTGAAACGTTAACTCTGCTTCTCTCTCCACAGGTGCTGCCAGACCTGCTGAGTATTTCCAGCATTTCTTGTTTTTATTTCAGATTTCCAGCATCTGCAGTATTTTGCTTTTATATTATTGCCTCAACAATTAATGCCTGGATTGAAGACTCAAGAAAGTTCAAGAAAGAGAAAACTCCTACAGAAGGAAACAAACCTGGAATTACAATCGAAGATTTCGAGTGAGAAGCTTACCCAAATTAACAATAGTCAAAAAGTTAGGATACATGACCTGAAACGAGAAGGCACAGTAATCCATAAACATGAGGACTATCAGCGACCATATGTTTTACGAATGAATGAAGGGAACATACAAAGGCATCGGAGGAATATTATTTCTATTCTGCACAAACAACAGCCAGTAATCCATCTGCAAGATCCAGATGAAGAGGAACAAACCCAAACCGAATGGAATACTACAATCCGTAAAAAAAGAAAACCCAAGTCAGCAAACTAGATTTCCTACAAAGACAACTGATCGTCCCAGACAGATTACAACCAGATCGGGGACAGTTGTCAAATCTCTGATGCGACTGAATCTGTAAAGTCAGAGACTTGGTCGGAGAGAGTAGTACAGAAGTCATAAATGTATAAATGTTTGGAAAAAAGTTGGATAAAGACACGGAGGGAAGATGTCTTTGTTTTGGATCTGGCAGCTGGCAGCTAGGCTTCCCATGCCCGACCAGGCCTTCTGGAGAGAGAGAGAGACAGCCCTTCTGGCTTTTGCACATAAGGATGTAAAAGGTTAATACCGAAGACAGTGAAAGAGACCCTCCCATGGAACGAGCAATGATGTAATAGTCACATGAGATAGGCTTGAGAAGAAGAAGGTATAGCAGCATGAAGGATGCTAGCTTAAGTGGCTTGCGGAGAGTGTACATCATAACTGTAAATAATAATGAGTTGTTAGTTAACCTTTACCGGAGTCAAAGACTTTCTCCAGAACGTCCTACGCTACTAATACAAACCCAACAATGCAACAGAAGCAACTATTTTCAAGTACAGTATTTTAAATGATATAAAAAGTACTGCAAGGCCATTCCCTGTAGATATTTACTTAAACTTTAGCCAAGTATGGAAACCTCCAAAAGCAGATACAATTGTTACAGCAGCCAGACGAAATAATCCTGCAACTAACCTGTGAATTCTTCAGGATCCCTTTAAATAGCACCGGTGGGAGGGTCCTTCATTTCATTTAATGACATGTTCAGCTGTGTGAAGCTAAGACAGGGTGTTGCCTGGTGTGTGGAATAGAAAATGGCAACAGTGGTTTCGAATCACCATTGCACAATGACGGGCATCCTGATCTCCCTCCTCTGCATGCTGCCAGTAGTCGTTTGGCACGTACGTATCAACCTCTTTACCAAGATGGTGTCCTGTGCATTTTCCGCATCAGGGACCCCATTTTCAAGTTTTAAATGGCAACATAGCACCTAAAAACAGTCACTACAGCGCCCAATTTAATTCCCATAAGCTTTTAAAATAAACTGGCAGTTCGAGAAAATATTGTGATTTTTCACTTTAAGAATATTAGAAATTCTCCCGTCCAGCTCCAGCACATGCAGCTGCTAGAGGAAACTGCAAGTGATTATGCAGAGTGGAGAGGTGGTGTCCTTGTGCTGCTGGGCCTAGTTTTGTACACGGATCCTCACAAACACAAAATTCATGTGGTTACTCACGGCATTTATAGAGCTCAACCTAGCTCCTTCAACTGCAGAATCATAGAACTTCATTTTTGTATTCCTAGAATACTGTTTGGATAAATGACAAGCGTAGTTTACATTACGGAGTGTAGGTAATTGAGGGGAGACTATCTGTGAACATATATGGTGAAAAAAATCTTGGGCTGAATTTTACTAGCCCCTCGACGCCGCGGGTTCCGGCAGGGAGGCCGGTAACCTTCTGTGGGGAGAGGCCTTCTTCGATCCGCGACGTCAGGAAGGGCCCGCTGCATATTACCAACGGCAGGGAGAGCTTGGTGTGGCCCCCACCCCCCTGCCACCTGGCAGCGGGTCCTTCATCTAAATATTTAAATTAACCTTAAATAGATGTAAATTAACTTACCTTCTGGCGGCAGCCGTCCGACGCCGATTTTATGGCAGCTGCTGGCACCATGCTCGCCTTTGGAACTCCGTACGGAGTTTTGAGGCGTGAACCTGGTGGGGAGGGGGGAGTAATAACAGATTCAGGGCGGGAGAAGGGGCAAGTGACAAAAATGAACACGATTGGGTGAGGGGATGGTGGGAAGGGATTGAAGGTTAAAGGAAGAAAAGTTCAGGGGGGAAAGGTTGTTATGGCAACTTTAATGTTTTTTTGGGGGTATGACAAATAAGACTCTGATTCTCTGATTATTCATTGAGGGGGTGCGTAAGCGGATTTGAAGTGTGCATAGCATTTTATTGAAAATTATTTCAAAACCTGCCACTTGAATTATAAGTGAAAGGCTTGAAGCCCTTTAATAATGGCACCGCGCCTGTGCAGTGATGCCAGACGCTGTTGCCGGGGACACGACGACCACCCCCTCTTTGTCATCGGAGGCGACCGATCCGTCCCCTCCATTTAAATGTGCCCCTGCACGTAATATCGCAGGGGCTGTTTGGTGGCACTTCCGTGTCGGAAGGCCACCGAGTTCAAAGCACGCCGCAGAGCGTGGCGTACTGATAAAATTCAGACCCTTAAGTTAGTGCCCAAACATGCAGTGAAGGTTGCAAACCATCAAATAGCTGGACACTGTGCTGTTTCTTTATTACTATCTTATTAAAACCTAGTTATCATTTGCTGCAGCATGCAGCACATGCATGCAAGTTCTTCATGATTGATTGTGATTTGTACATGATTTTCAAATAAACAAAATGTGTTATGCAGACCAGAGCACTGTCTACAAGAACACTAGTGATTTAAAGTCAGAAGCCACCACTGAACAACCCACCACTGATGCAATCCCATTTGAAAGGTTATCAAACACACAGTGATAAAAATTTATCAAACGCATTTTTAGATAACAGTATGTTATCTGAACACTTGCTGTATCTTCTACAAAATACATGTCAAGCAGACATAAAAATGCTGGCCATCAATAACACTTTTATGTACCATTTCTATATGCATGAAACTATATCCTTATATTCTCCTTCATTGTCTGAGCCCTTTAAGTCGGTCGAACATTATTACATTTCCGCCAGCCAATAAATTCCAAAAAACACAGGCTTAAAGCTTTCACTTGATGATTCAAACTGGGTTAACAAATAGGAATTACCACACACCTAATAATGCACAGTTATAAATTAGTTTATTCCAGAGCTGGAGTCTGCAGCAATGCCTTTAGGTTAGATGAGAAAGATGAAAGCTGTATATCTTGTGCTTCCAGATTGATTAACACATGTTAATACAAATAATGTAGAAGAAAATGTCATTCTTGATCTCTTCATATGTTGACAGAGTAATTGAGCCAGATGTAAGAAGCTTTATCAAATAATCATTAATCTCCCTGCTGTGAGTTGTGAGCACAGTATTGGTTTCAGGTCCTATACTGAATTACCCCAACAAATTCTCCACATTTGCCACAGCTGGCTAGTCATTAATTCTGACAATTATACAGGGTAAGTTCAGGAACAAGTAAAACCACTCTCTTATTCCCCTCTTGAAAATAAATCCTAATTTCTTGTGGCAATGACACATGTCCCTTAAGGGAAGAAAAATGTATTGCAGTACTCTGGGACAAGTAATGAGATATATTAACATATACTGTGAAAGTGATATGCAAACATACAGTTAGCATATATTACTGAGCTCCGTTTTGACTTCAGACGTCTGAAGTAATATTGACACTTTGACCAATTAGTGAGCCATGAAGATGCTGTTGCTAACTCCCAACTGATGGTGTATCTTCCTTGGAGAATATTTAAAAATATAATGATAAAATTATTTAAATAACAAAAATACCAATTATATTTATGAAGTTATTATTAGTTATGAAATTTTTATTTATTTTTCTTAATTTTCTAAGTATTACACTAAATTCCATTTGGAGAAAGTCCCTATTTTAAATCAGAATCAATTAGAGTTTAACTTGAAAGATTCAACAAATCCTTGCGACGAAGGCACAACAAAGAAGTCTCAGCTGTTGTTAATGAAAAGAAATGCCAGCAATATGGTTTATGAAACAGCAATCATAACATGAATATTTTAAGATGGAATAAACACCCGCAAAGAAGTAGAATTTAGAATTATGATAGCTGGTATTTAGTGTTTCGACAAGAAAAGGACAATGAGGCCTTTGATCCTCTAGTATGCAGCTGCTGCTATAAATATATAGCAAGAGTACTCATTTGAGTCACTGGCTGCAAAATTCGATAAGGTCTGAAAATAGGTGTGTTGATCATAATGCGCGATTAACATGCGCCCGTTGTTCCCAATGCAAGAAGACCACGAACTTCGTGTTGCCTGCTCATTCACATGATTGCAGCGTGCAGCCGGGGCTAAGTTGAGTGGCTGTACACCTGAGCAAGGGGTGCAAAATCATGAGAGGCGAGCATGTGTGCAAGTCAGCCTGGGCTACTTAAAGATAGCCTGCACCTCTTAAAGGGGAAGTGCATCTTGACTGGAACAGGTGCTGGAAGTCATTCTAGGATGGGAAAGACACAAGACAGACACAACATGGCAGAGAAAGGGCTCCATGTTTCTCTGAAGCTGCACTGGAGGCCTTGGTGCAGGAGGTAGATGTGAGGAGAGAAGTCCTCTATCCACAAGGAACCAGGAGGCCCTCTGGTCAGACGCCATCACTGTCAATGCCAGCTCCGAGGACCTGTAGCTCCGAGCACCTGGATGCAGTGCTGCAAGAAGTTCAATGACCTCACATGAGTAGTAAAGAATCAGTAAATGCACCCTGAAATGCCATATCCCACCAATTGAGGCTCAAGAGGCCAGAATTAGATGAGCCCAGTTGCTCTTGCAGAGAGGCCTGATGGGATAAATGGCTTCCTTCTGTGCTGTAACCATTCCATGATTCTAACTGCACCACTAGCTTCACACACTGCTCCATGCACCACATCCCCATCGCTCACTTCCTAATAATCTATCAATCACAACCCTTACCCAACATTCATATCTTCACCTGATCCCACACTTAACACTGCTACAAGCCTCACACACATCTCCCAACTTGCATACGCAGCCAGCTATTTAACCATGACAGCCACATCACCCAAACACATTGCACCACCCTCACTGACACACATCCCTCTCTCTTGTAAAACAAGGTGGCACACAATCACAGGCAGCAGCAGTTAACCAACGAAGGACAGGCACGGTTGCAAATCCTCATCCCGATGGAGGAGACCATCATTGGAGCGCCCAAGACTAAGGCCATGGCTAGTGGTGGGACTGAAAACATTGAGGTTGACGATATGTTCATACCTGATCTTCCTTCTCATATGGTATTTCCCCCCTCATCCCACAATCTCATGATATGCAAGCTGCACATGATGTAAGCATGCACCGCTTGGTTTCACCCACCACCACCCCACCCCTGCCAGCACAACCATACACTTGTGCCTTTCTCCTTTCAGAAACCCAAGGACTGCCAGCTGGTTAGGCAGTGGTGCAGAAGTAAGCAGAGGAAGAAGAAGAAGACACTGATGATGAAGAAACACCATTGCTCAATCTCACACTTGCAGCCACAAGGCCCTGACACTGCACCTACTTTAGAGGTAAGCATAGAGATGGGATCTGCATATTGTGAAACGCCAAGTATAAGTGGCCTGCACCCAGGGCAGGGGAAATGGGTATCACAGGTGCCAACCCACTGGAGCATGCGGTCGCACACAAGTTCTGTTACAGAGGACTCAATTGAGGACTTCAATGGGGTAGCCATACAGTAAAAGGCTGATGGACATGCACACAGAAATAGTTGGTTCATTGGCAGGCCTGCCAGAAAGCCTGCTGTTACTGTCAAGGATCATGAAGGAATCTGACAGAAAACTTGCAAGTGGCTTTGCACAGAGCTTGAAGCCCATCCTTTCCTGCATGGAATTGGTGGCCAACTTCTTCACCATACTGTGGACCCATCAACTCACTTGTAGATCCAACCATGATGCAGGGCCCAATGACTGGTGCCTCAGCTCACATTGCAGTACAAGTAGAAGCCACCCAATGTCTGATTGCTGCAGTGGCAGCTCAGATTGCTGCCATCATAGCTGCAGATACCCATGTGAAAAGGGACTTTGAGAATCTCACAGCAGTCCAACAAACAGACCTCCAACACATTGCTAGGATTGCTGACGTGTTGCCCTGGTTGAGTGGCAGTGGCTCTGTGGAGCACCAACCTGCTGTCCTCTCTTAAAAGTACAGCATTCGTCCTCCCATCACTGCCACTCCGCCAGTGCCCTTGCTGCTGCCTATCAGGCAGCCAGCCCAGACTGCTATTGTCCAAGCCAAGGTGGTGGAGTACTGAAGCAGACCTTCCAGGGCCAGAGGTGCTTGAGGGCGTCCTGCAAGGCAATCTGCAGTCTCCCTCACTGAAGATTAACAGCCTTCCACCAGTCATGCTGCAGCCATTGGACTAGCACTGCATAGGAGCACTGGGAAAGGCAAAGGCACATGGAAGATAGGCATGAAGGGAATGAACAAGGGTGATTAGTTGACTTTTGTATGAAATATTGAATGGTTTGATTGAAAAGGTAGGTTGGGAATATTTGTTTTATAGTAGCCTTTAATTCAGCATGTGGCCAAGAAGATGCTGTGTTGATCAGCATCAGAGTGAATGTATTAGTGAATGGGTAATCGGGGTGTGTTCACTCGTACCGGAGTCAGATGAGGTGATCAAGAGCAGCCTGGTCAGAAAGGAGCAGACTTTGTTGCCTCCTCCCTTCTTCTTCCTCCTCTTCCTCAGCTGTTCACCATATACCTGGTGGCAAAGGCTGATCCGTCATGATGGTGAGGTAGTGCAGGACACAGCAGACCTTGACGGGTTGTAAGATATGCTCTTAAGAGTATTGTAAGGCTTCTCCAGAGTGGTTCAGGCAGTGGACGCATTGATTAAGCACCCCAATGGTCTGCTCGATGACATTTTGTGAGGAAGCATGGCTTTGGTTATGGTCATGCTGCTCACCTGTACTTGGGTTGCACACTGGAGTCATGAGCCAGGTGGTTAGCAGATTGCCATGGTCACCCAGTAGCTACCCTCTGGTTTTTTGTGGTGGCTCAACTCCTAATGTTACAGTGGACTGGCACAGAATAAAGACACCATGACTGCTGCCAGAATAGCGGGCATTAACCAGCTGGACATTGAGGGAGTGAATTTACATTGTTGCACTTCTGTCGCACTTTAATGTAGTAAAAACTTCACTGGAGCATTATCAAACACTGAGCCACGTAAAGAGATATTAGAACAGCTGACAAAAACTTGATCCTCACCTCTGCTGCATCTTATATTTCTCATTCTGACTTATCCCTAGTGTATTTTAAGTATAAATACAGGAAATTTGGGCTGTGGTGCCAACGGCTGTGCCAATTACCTTCATTTAAAAATATTTAAATCAGCTGTAGGAAGACTTAGTGGGAAAATCACAGGAAGGCCAAGTCGCATTTGAAAACAGCTCTACAGCTCTAGTTTGTTGGCCAGTAAGATGAGGTGTCCTAATTTTAGCTGAAATTGGTATAAAATTTTGTGCTCTATTACACCGGTGCTTCAGCAGCAAAAATTGAAGCACTTAGTTATTAACTTAATCCATCTATGCTTTCCAAAACATATAATGTTCTTGCTTTTATCTGTAGCACAAAAAAGTTAAATATCATCTTTTGCATGCTATGCCAAAATCCTTTGTTCTTCGTCTATTGGCATTTATGCTTTCATTATCTCCTCTGATGAAAACAGAATTGATATATTTTTTCCACTAAGTAGCTTGGTTTCCTCAACAAATCTGAATTGTCTATAAGCCCCAAGTCCATCTAGGACTTCAATATTCCCTGTGTATCTGGTGAGATTTCTCTGCCAAATCATTTACACATGATAGAAGAAAAGGCTTGAATATTGTCAGACGGTGCTGTCCATCATTGAAGAGGCCACAACTGAGCCACGGCCAACTGTAGCCTGGCCGTCCTGTGGTGCTGGATTAACAAGAGGTAGAGGAAGAAGAGACTGATGCTGAAGAAACACTGGGCTAGATTTTGTTCTCTCCCAGGCGTTGAGGTCTGTGGCAGTGGGGGGGTGGACCCGAAGATGTCTCCAGGAGAGGGCTGCCATGCAAGTGAGGGCCTAGCCTGATATTAATAATGACGGCGAAGCCTTGTGGCAGCCCCCCCACTACTCAGCGACAGGATCCATTTGAATATTTAAATACATTAAAATGAATGAATTAATTATACTTACGCCGCCGCCTCATGTCCCGCTGCGATCTTCAGCCGGGTGGCCAGCACTGCCGTGCCTTCGGATCCCCATCCGGGGAAATGAGATGCCACACTGGTGGGGAGGGGGAGGAGGTAAGTTTCTCATTGTGGTGAGGGACGGGGGACGGGGAATGTGGTCAAAGTAGCATCATTGGTGTAGGGGATGTTGGGAAGGAATATAGTTTAAAGTTAATGCAGTTTGGGGGGGGAAAAGTCAGGTGGACAAGGTAAGTGTTTCTGGGGGGGAGAGGGCAAATAATTAAATTGTTATTGGGGGATGGGAGAGGGGCAGTTGAAATGTCTTTATATATTTTTATTTACTTGCACTTGAAATATTTAAAATTACCAGTAAGGCTCAAAGCCCTTTAAAAATAGAATCAGCGCCTCACACAGGTAGCTGACGCCATTGCTGGGGATGGACAACCAGCTCTCTCCATGTGATTGGGGGCGGCCCGCCCCGGCTGTTTAAATGAGCCGCCGCATGGACGATTGCAGCAGTTCCGCGGCGTGCGGCCCGCGTGGGCGGACTACTGTTCTCCTTAACCCACTGTTTCTCCATCTCACACTCGCAGCTACCAGCTCAGATGCAGACACTCTGCATACTGTAAAGGACAGATTGGAAGCGGGACCTTCGTGTGGTGAGATACTGGACACAAATGGCCTTTAGCCATGGTAGGGAAAAAGAGTAGCACAGGTGGCAGCTTATCAGAGGGTGAAGTCAGACATGAGTTCTGCTGAAAAGGATTCAGGTGAGCACGTCGATGAGGCTGCCTACAGAAAAAGGCTGATGGGTATACACAAAGAAATGGTTGGTGCATTCACAGGCCTGCCAGAAAGCCTGCTGTCATGGTCAAGAAGCATGAACGAGTCTGACACCAACTTGGCACAGGGTTTTGCGCAGAGCTTGCTGCCCATCCTTTCCAGTGTGGAAATGGTGGCAACTCTATCAAGTTATGACTTCTTATGGCTGCGGTTTAGGAACTAAAGGGTTAACCTCTGCCATGTTTTATCTGTTGGATGAATCTATAAGTTATGGTCAAAGGGAGAGTAACTCCGTATCCTGTAAGTGAGGCAGGAAAACCTATCATTATACTCAGGGATACAGGCACAACCCGAACCCTCTTGATGGGAAAAGATATATATAAATATATATGCATCAATTTATTAGATTAGAGCTAAGTTATGGACTTTGGGTTTAGAATTATGTTGTTAAATGTGCAATGTTTATTGGTACACTGTAGTGGGGAGATGGTGGGAGACGGTGTTTACTGTAAAAACAATAGCAGAAGTAGTGTTGCTATGAGGCCAGATGTCTTGATGAATTGTCCATTCTGCATTTCAACTAAGAGAGACTCAGTCACAATAAGGGTTGGACTTGTAGGCCTCATGAAGGATGACAATGCAAATAAAGATATTCAGAGACCATTCAAGACTTGAATTGACAGCAAACATTCCATTTGTGTGACAATGACTTGGCCATCAAGCTGTCTGTAGAGACAATGTACAAAGGGTAGGGTCATATCCACTGTAATAAGATTACTGTAAACTAATCAAGAAGGGACAATGTACAGAAGGTGAGGTCACACCTAACCAAAGGGTTAAGGTGGACTATAATCTAATATGGAAGGAAGGAACCCACGAGGGGGCTATAAATGGCAGGTGCTGGGACAACTCAGGGCACACCAATTCAAGAAGAAACCAACCTACAGTCAATAGAACACCTCAAGAAAGAAGACAGCGCCACAGCAGCTCAGAAGGCAAGGACTGAGCACACCCTATATCCTGCTGTATAACTACTGCTGTTGGTTAAGTATTGCTTGTATATTCTTGCTGTACTTAATAAACTCTCTATCTTGATTAGGAAGCAAGAGTTTGTACCTTGTGGGTCAAAAGCTAGTCAACATCCCACCTAAACACACAAAAATCTTACAACAGTTGCCAGTGTTCAAATGGAACTTCTAGGGTCTCGCAGAAGTCCACCAATCTGTCCTCCAACAGATTACTAGGAGTGTTGAGGAACCACCCTGACGAAGTGGCAATAGCACCATGGAGCATGAACTGTTGTCCTTTTTCAGGGTGACAGCATTCATCCTCCCACTCCACCAGTGCCATTACTTTTGCCTGCCAGCCAGCCTACTGACACCCCATGCTAATGTGGTTCAGTTTGATGGCACACATTCTAGGGGCAGAGCTGCTTGAGATCATCCTGCAAGGCCATCTGCAGTCTACTATACTGAAAGTCATCAGCCTTCCACACACCATGCTGCAGCTACTGGAATAGCATCTCTGAGTTGAATGTCCCAGTCTCTAAACCTAGTTTGGGGTTCAGGTGATGAAAACACATTTATGTGGTGTAACATATAACATTTAAAAAAATCCTTAGCAAAGATCAGCAGTCTCTTCCACAACAGTATGTACTTTTGAATGCATGACCTGATTTTAATCTGAATTGAAATTGTACCATGTTGCAATTCTGCAGAAAAGCATTGCAGTGATATAACCATCTTGGTTAAACATGAAAGCATTTGCTATGAACACTGGACTTAAGATGGTATCTGAGAAGTCAGGTGACCTCACATCCATTCTGCCAAAGGACAAGACAGAAATCTTGGTTACCGGGACAACGAAGAACACAGATCAAAGACTTTTTTTTGAAAAAACAGAGATTGTAGGGGTATAACACCTAAAGAATAATGGGTTTCACCCTCTGAGACTTTCGGATCGCAAGCATGGAGTCAGTGATTCTGAGGATACAAATGTGCAAGGCAGCTGTTAACAACTGGGAACAGTGGAAGGCCCAGGTGGCTCTGCAGAAACCATACTTCTGGACTTTGCATATTGGAAAAGGACAATGAGTTATTTCTGTTTGATTCCAGATAAATGCAAAAGATTTTCTGACGGCAGACAGGCTGTACAGAAGACCAGAAGTGGCAGCTTTGGGGGAGAGAGAGGGAACATCTGCTCTCACAGAATACTAATACAGCAAAAGCTACAAATACTGGAACCTGTTTTGAAAGTTGAGGTTTGTGGAGGAGTAAAAGCACAAAAGGATCACCAGGAATTGCCTTATTCACAGACGTCCAGGTTGAATGTGCTCGGAGAAGTGAGCAAAGAGGACATTGATTTTGAGAAAGGTCTGGGAGATCCAACCTATTGCAATGAGGAGAAGTTTGGGACTTTTAATCCACAAAGGTTTCGCCATCAAAGAGGTCTGTGTAACTTATAAATGTGGTGTGAGGTTTCCAAGTATTTTAATAAGTATAGAATATATCTTTGTTATGCCAATGTGTTTTGTTGAATGATAATTTTCTTTAATCCACTGACTGGAGATCTGAATTTATGTTTTTCTAAATACATTTTAAAAAGACAAGCTGCCAGCAAAGTCATCCTTCCAGCTTTAGATGATCACCTAGTTTGCAATACTTTATCCTACAATGCAATGCTTGTGAGGAGAGAGACAAAATGTCTGCTAATATCCCAGAAAGAACCAAGACTCACGAAGTTTAAAGGAACTATCTGTACTATCGACAAGAAGAGAAATACTGCTAAATACTATGTTTGAACTCTGCAGCAAAGGGAAGCAACTGAACTCTGACATGAGCAGACCCTAAGTGGGGGTCCCTCTCTCTCTCTCTCCATTCCAGCTTGAAAGCTTTCAAATCCTGCTTGTTGACTGACCACCTTTGCATACACCAGCTAAAATCAGAAACCCCATTGGAGGAAATCATCCACATCGCTATGTCCAAGAGACTCACCGAACTGGTCATCTACCTCTTCAAACTAAAAGCTTCAGGGACCACTGAATTCAGCTGGAAGCCAGCCGAATCACCAAACTTCACAGACTGTAAACTTTTTTTTAGGGACTCTAACTCAACCAATCTACCTTTCCCCACTCTGTAACCTATTTGTCTGTGTGTAAACCTCCAGTGTGTGTGAGAGAGTGAAAGTTGGTATGCTGTTTATTATTTTATTCGTTTGGTTTAGGTACAATAAAGTTAACCTCTTTCTTTGTTAACTCAAGAAAACCTGTACGATTGGTTCTTGTTATGATCATAGCAAGTAAGAAATCAAAAACCTACTGAATTGGCCAGTACATCCACTTTAAGAAAGAATTAAACCTGTTGTGGTCTAACAAGGAGAGGGAAAAGAGGGAAGCCCTTCAACCCGTCCTCACTTGACTAACACCTTTCTTTGTGATTTAAGGTATTAGATACTTACAAAGTGCAATTTAGTTAATGGGGATTTCTTTTAGTTTAGTTCTTATAATAAAAGTATTCAAACATTAAATCTTGTCTTGTAATTCTTTAAATTGGTCTGGGGGTTCATATCTCATATTTTTAATGTTAACAGTCTCACTGAGGTCATAACATCATCTAACACTCTGTTGCTCATATCCTAACTTGCACAAGTCCTGTTTGCCCATCACCTGTGTGTTCACTGACCAACACAATGTCCTGGTCTGACAGCACCTTGATATTAAAATTCTCATCCTTGTTTTAAATCCCTCCATGGTCTTACACATCTTCTCCAGCCTGTCAATTATCTGAGATAATTTGCTGGGAGGTGTTGAAACTCTGTGAGTACAGCAGGTTATTTGCCAGGAGATCAGAGCTTTCATTTAATCTGGCAGTGGGTTGAAATTTTTTTAAAAGCAGTCTCTGAAGCCATTATTGTTTTAGCTTTCCTGTTTTTGTTTTTGCTTCATGGGCAGGGCCTAAGCCAAAAATAGCAGGAAGGGCCCAACAGCACCATGGGAGGTCCAGCACAAAGTAAGAAACTGGTTGTGGCAGCTGGTAGTACTGCAAACTACAACTGGCTCCTATGGAAAAAACTCTCACTCAGTTTTTAAAAAGGCAGCTCGTGGTGTTAAAAAATTGAACAGCCATGTCAACAAAAAGCCTGTCTCTCAGTTTAAAGAAAAACAAGCTGTGCAGACAATGATGGCTGCACTCTTTCTCACTTTTAAAACAGGCAGGTCTAAAAAACCTGAATCTGTCTTAAATGGGAAACAAACAGAAATGTAGCTGTGAAAAATACAAACTGTAAAAGTCCTATATTTATAAAAAGCAGGATTATTACGATAATGGCTTTCAGATATCAATTATGGACTGGAATGTGTCAGACATAGTATCTGAATTTAAACTATTCCAATAGAAAATGGAACTGTGTTTCCTGGACCAAGAAGCGAATGAATCAGTGAAATAAGCTGCCAAAATTAAACTTGCACTGGGCAACGAGGGTTTGCAACAGCTCAATATCTCAGCATTGTCAGCTGAGGATCTGAAGAATCCTAGCAAGACCTGGACATTCCTGGAGCAGCAAATGAAGGTAAAGCTAAATTTTTGAGTAGATAGGCTTGAGTTTATGACCTACCAGCAAAGGCAAGATGAGTCAATTGACCAGTTTGATGTAAGGTGCCGAGACAAAGCTCAAGAATGCAGCATCGCAGATAATGAATTGTGAGAACGGGTTATAGAGCTAGGAATCATGTATACCACAAGAGTCGCCTTTCAAATTGACCTGCCAGAAAAGAAGAAAAGGTACACCATAGATGCACTACTCAATGATGGTTGGAAATTTGAAGCCATCATGGCTGGGTGCCAACAGCTATAAGTGTTGGGGGTGGCTACAACAATTGATATAGTAACCAAAGCTTAGAAGTCTACTAAGCCTTGTGGCAACTATGGCCTGACTTACCCAATTTGAAGATGTCTGGTGTAACAGGACCTGTGCAAAGCTTGTGGCACGCGAGGACATTGGGCAAGGCAGTGCAGAAGGCTGAGCACACAGGAATGGTGGCAGATCACATCAGAGAGAACATCTGCAAGAAAGGACAGCAAACGCAGCAAGAGGTATGCCAACACACAACAAAACACAACATCAGGTCAGCAGAGACATAGGTTGCCAGGAGGACCTGGGAACAGCGAGCAAGCATTCCACATAGTTATTTTGGATCAATATGTCAATGTTATTACACAATCTGAGGCATTTGGTATGATTGGGATGATATGTGCGCAGAAGAGTGGCAAGTGTAAGCTCAGAGTAAAAATCGACACCGGATGAAGTGCAAATATTCTGCCCATCCGTATACTGAAGGACATGTACTTAAAGGAATGGGAACCTTTGGTGCAACCCACCAAAGCTAGGCTGATTGCCTAGAATGGTTCTTCAATCAAGTGCATTGGAACGATAATTTCACAGTGCAGCTATGGGAGCTCCGAATGGCTAGCACAAATGTTTTATATTGTAGATACAACAGGACCAGCTGTCACAGGACTTCCAGTCTGCTGAGATTTATGAATCCCACAATACACGAGGTCAGCATCGTACTGAAAGCTACAGAAGGTTACAACATGGAGTGCATTGAGTTGATTAGAGACCTGAAACTACTTTACCCAGGCAGGTTTGATGCAATTGGCAATTTCAAGAGTGATGCCATATTACATGTGAGAGAGAATGCAGTTCCTATTATTGATGCGTCAAGGAAGTGCAGCATCCACAAGAAGCTTAAAGTGGAGCTGGACAAGATGGAGTACAATGGAGTCATCCGCTGAGTGCAACAGCATTCTGATTGCTGCAGCTCCATTATCTGCATGCTGAAGAAAGATGGCAATCTCAGGATTTGCTTAAACCCACGGTGACTGAATTTAGCCCTTAAGAGATGCCCGCACAAAATCCCAACCCTTGGGCAGTTGAATCCTACGTTTACTGGTGCTCGGAATTTTTTAAACCTCAAAGCGAAACATGGCTACTGTTCTGTCCACTTAGCCAAGATGTCCCAGCTACTCACAACTTTTAGAATGCCACTCTGGAGATACTGTTTCAGATGGTTATCGTTTGTTCTGTGCATCAGCCAGGACATTTTCCAACAATACATGGACAGGATAACAGAAAATGTCCCGGGCTGTATTTGTATAGCTGATGAAATTGTGGTGATGGAGCGGACCAGGGCAGAGCATGACCGAAACCTACATTTGCTAATATTGGCTGCTCATCGTGAGGGTCTTGTGTTTAATAGCAAGAAGTTCCAGGTCAACATTGGGCACATCAACTTCTTTGGGTTGATATATTCCGCCACAGGAATACACCCAGACCCAGATAAGATCAAAGATGCCAGAGTCATGCCAAATTCTCAGGACTGGGAAGACCTATAATGGTGTCGAGGGCTGTTCAACCTTTTGCTGAGCAAGCAGCACCGCTTAGGGAACTGCTGCGTAAAGATATCCCCTACTTGTGGCAGGAAGATCACTAGCAGGTGTTTGAATCCTTAAGGTTAACTCTGTCAAGTCAAGGCAGCGTGCTACAATATTACAACCCAACCAAAGAGACCACGCTCGAGGTTGACGCATCCCAGAGGGATTAGGTGCCTGTATCATGCAGGAAGAGGGGCCAATCACCTTCAGAAGAGTTTGTCGCATAACCAATCCGATTACTCTAACATCGAACATGAAATCCCAGCTCTGTTTTTTGGTATTGCTAGGTTTTGCACCTACTTGTTCAGAAAACATTTTACCATGGAGACTGACCACAAGCCACTTGAAACCCTATGGCACAAACTACTCACAAGTGCTCCTCCGTGGTTGCAGAAACTTTTGGTGAAGGTCCAGGGCTACGATTGTGACGTCTGATATAAACTGGGCAGCAAAATGGTCACATCGGATATCCTGAACAGGTTGCCTAACCTGAATAATGATGCAGATGTCTCGTTGGATTTGCTTGTCCACTGTACGGATACTGAGATTGTAGATGTTCTGAAGATTGACCTCATGAGTTTTGGACCCACAAATAATAGCAACTGAAAGATGAGATGGCACATGACCCTACTCTATCGTTGTTGTGGAATGATGGCCTGATACCATATAGGAAGTAACCGAATGTCTACGTTCTTTCTGGCCTTATCGAGAAGGGGTGATTTTCGAAGGCAAGCAAGTCCTGATACCCAAAGCTCTGCATTCTGATATTCTAGCCCAACTGTATCAAGGGCACAGATTTGTTTCACATTCGGGGTGATGATTTCCTCCTCGTCATGGATTACTTCACCAAGGTTCCGATCATCATTGTCGCATAACCAATCCGATTACTCTAACATCGAACATCGTATGTTGGCCTTCATAGCGATAGGATTTGAGTGCAGGAGCAGGGACATCTTGCTGCAATTATACAGGGCCTTGGTGAGGCCACACCTGGAATATTGTGTGCAGGTTTGGTCTCCTTATCTGAGGAAGGATGTTCTTGCTATAGAGGGAGTGCAGCGAAGGTTTACCAGACTGATTCCTGGGATGGCGGGACTGGTGTATGAGGAGAGATTGAGTCGGTTAGGATTATATTCACTGGAGTTTAGAAGAGTGAGGGGGATGTCATAGAAACCTATAAAATTCTAACAGGACTTGACAGGGTAGATGCAGGAAGGATGTTCCCGATGGTGGGGGAGTCCAGAACCAGGGGTCACAGTCTAAGGATACGGGGTAAACCTTTCAGGACTGAGATGAGGAGAAATTTCTTCACCCAGAGAGTGGTGAGCCTGTGGAACTCACTACCACAGAAAGCAGTTGAGGCCAAAACATTGTATGTTTTCAAGAAGGAGTTAGATATAGCTCTTGGGTCTAAAGGGATCAAAGGGTATGGGGAGAAAGCAGGAACAGGCTACTGAGTTGGATGATCATAATGAATGGTGGAGCAGGCTTGAAGGGCCAAATAGCCTACTCATGCTCCTATTTTCTATGTTTCTGTCAGGCAGCTATGGCAAGTGCAGTGGTTGCTCATACAGTCAGTGCCCTGTTCAGTCTATTAGGTGTGCAGGACGAACTCATATCCGAAAATGGGCTGCAATATGCAGGAAAACCACTCAGAGACATGTGTGTCAGGTGGGGAGTCCGTAATGTGACACTGCTGCCACATTATCCAAAGTCTAACGGCATGACTGAATGCATGGTGCACAACATCAAATCATTTATTTTAAAGTGCAGGAACAGGTCAAGATCTCAAGGTTGCAATGTTGCACCTACAGGCCACTCCATCAGACATGGGCTTACTGTCACCTGCAGAGTTGATGTTTGGAAGCCAAGTAAGAACTACGCTGCCCAGTCATCACCTCTCTAAGTTTTCCACGTAAAGGATATACTTCTGTCTAAACGAGGAAAGATGAAGGCATCGTACGACAGGCATGATGGACCAGAATCAGCTCTATTTCGGGTAAGGCAGAAAATCAGAATCATCAATCATGCGTCCGGAACTTGGTATCCTGCAGTGTTTGCTGGGATTTGCGACCAAATGAGATCATATGAGGCCCAGACACCCAATGATGCGATTCTCAGACGGAATCAAAGTCAGCTCAGAGAGCTGTACGACACTACGTGTGACAACCCTGTGGCATCGTGGACACGTTCAAAGACAAAGTCTGAAGATGAACGTACAAATGCTACGAACACAGAGGAAGAACATGTTAACCAGAGTTCTGAGCCACCTGATTCTCAGAGGAGTCATCAAGACAAGCTCAGCTCTGGGAAGAGATTCATGATAACCAGATGGGGATGAATAAACAAACCTCCTCTACGTTTAGAGAGTGTTAAATTTGCTTACATGTAAATAACATTTTGTTTAATAATGTATAGTTAATCCAAACCACAACATCACTGCACACTGTACATATGTTTTTATCTTTGGAAAAAAAAGGGGGATGTTATAGTATGACCTTAAAAAGGGACTACCTTAAGAACGGACCAGCTTAAGAGCTGCAAGTGAAGACACCAAAGGAAGTGATGTCGTGTTGCACATAACCAGATGGTTGTGGTTGGAGCCTGGCAGATTGAGAGGTGTTCAAATCTAGCGCGTGCAGTAACTACTTGTAAATATATGATCTAGTTCAGTTATAATAAAATCCACCTTTTATTGGGATATTACTTGTAGTCTTGTGAGTCTTAGAACAGATCACTCACCAAATGGACAAGTAATATTACACTGATCATGCTGCCCCTTGGCCTATGATGACTTCAGTGGGTGCCCTCTGGCTGCCTGAGGCCAGGATTTACTCAACACCGATTTCAGCAGAGACCACAAAATAGCAAATGATTCTAAGGCAGCAATGCAAGCAGGGCTGGCAGGGCTTTAAATATGATGTCAGCATCTGCTCCAGTGTCATCTGATACAGCGCCTCGAATCCCACCCCATGTCACGAGATTGGGCCTGCCCCGTGCCTCCATTATTAGAATTGCCTGCCCACCGTCTGATTGCAGAGGGCTGGCCGCACACGTGACGAGCGGCAAAGGCACCCACTTCCAGGTTCGCCGTCAGGACCCGCGACAGGTTCACTGAATTCAACCCGAGGTGTGCAGTCCTGTTGATCCAGTATGCCAGTGGAGGGATGAATGACATCAGCAATAATGTGAAAAGCGGCAGAGAAAAGATCATTCTGCGGCAGTATAACAGAATTCCGAGCAGGATGGGAACCAGCAGGAACAGATCAGAGCTAGCTCAATGTAGAGTAAAAAGCTCCCAGCCAAGAAAATGAATACATTAGTATGAGAGTAAAAACAGAAAATGCCGGAAATAAAGCAGATCAAATAGCAACTGAGGAGAGAGAAGCATAACTGACAAATGGTCATCAATCTGAAACGTTAACTCTGTTTCTCTCGACACAGATGCTGCCAGACCTGCTCAGTACTTCCGGCACTCACTGTTTTCATTAGTGACAGCAGCATTTATTTTATCATTCGAAGAATATTTGGATTAAAAGCATAAAAGACATAGCTACAAATACAACCAATATTTCATCATTATTTTGATAAGAAATATGAACACAAGAGTTAACACAAGTAAAGGTTTAGATACTTAATTTTCAAGTTCAGTTCTTCAAACTCTTAATGTTAATTTTTTTTTAAAATTATTTATTTGTTTCATTGGGGAACTGGGTTATTGATAATGCTGGGCATTACAAACAGTCCTGACTGTTTCAGACATTTATCCATTTATCTTTCTTTGAACAGCTCAAGAGTAATTCCAGTTGACAAGCATGTTAATCAGGACCTGAAAATCCTATATGTAAAAGAATGTTAATGCCAAATGGAAGATAGTCAACAGAATACAGTAGTAATGGTTTATGATAATAGACTTGTAATCTAATAATGCAGAGAAAATGAGTTCAATTCTCACCACATCAGTATCAGAAGTTGAATTCAGTTTCTTTTAAAGTTGGTAACAGTAGTAAACCAATCAGGTGGTCACTTTTAATGTTCATTGGGGAAGAAAAGCTGATGTCCTTACCCTGGCTTATGTGTGACTCCAGTTTGACACCAACATAGTTGACTCTGAACTGCCCTCTGAAGTAGCCTAGCTCAGTTATATTAAACCACTGCAAGTGGCCCACCACCACCTTCTCAGGGCAACTGGGAATGAACAATAATTGCCACCCACATCCCAAGAATGAATACAAAAAAAGGCAGGGATTGAGAAATTAATTTTACGCTGAGGAATGCAAAGAATGGTACAGCTAAAACAAGTAAGATTAGAGTAACATAGATGGATATTATATATAGATAGTAAGTAAATATTAATATTTAGGAATAATTCAGGAACACTGATGTGAGGAATTACATGGGAGCTTTAAACTTTCTTGTATTGTCACCATTTTATGCAGGCTCCATATGAGCACATTGTAAATAATAGTTTTATTTGTAGCAATGTATTTTATTTGACTAATAGTTACAAAACCTGAATTATTTTCATTAGTGACTACTATGAGGTCCTAGAAATGAAGACTTTGAAGATCAGAGCAATAGTAAAAAAGCCCTAGCAATTCACAGGACACAATCGCAGCAGGTTGCATCCACTGAACCCGTCTGAGGATGCTGGGCATCTAATGTGCATAGGCTGGCAGGTTACTTTATGCAACCAGAAAATTTGGTACCTGCCTGCCATATAGATGTGTAGCCCAGGCCCCTTTGCCTGTCTCTTGCCATATTCCCCCATCAGCTCTTTTTCACGGCAGGCTGATCAAGGAATTTTGGAAAATAGTTCACCAGTTCTGGGTTCCAGGCTGTTGATGGACAAGCCTGCTATGTGGCCCGCTTCCACAAACCTGAAGACCGGGACAGCTCCTCTCACTGAACACATGAGCCTTTGTACTCCCCCCAACTCTTGAATGAACCGCCAAAGCAATAGCTCTCAGTGTAGGGAGAGCCCGCCACTGGGTCTACCGTCCGATAACACACGTCTTTTAAGGGGTGAACAGAGGTTGAAGACATGGGAGATATAAGGTGCTATATAAAAAGAAGTCTTTATTTTTCTTTCTTTCTACAATACAAGAACTTCCCATTTATGGCGGCTTCAAGTGCTAAGGTATTTTGCTTTGTGCAGCTGCAGGTGTGGAAGGAATATTTGCCTAAATCATCAGGATTTTCCTCAGTTTTAATCAATCTGGTGAAGATGGATACATTAAATAAAAATAAACCTACTAAATTGCAGAGACATAATATGAAGTAAGCACAGCGTAGGACCACTTATATTTTACTTTGTGCTAGTGACTCCTCCAGTAGTAGACACAAACGAGTCCCATGTGTGTTATATAACAATATCAGCTTAAACACATGAATTTCATCATTTAGCATTTTCCAGATCAAAAGACTTGTAACAATGCTGCAAAAGTAGTAAATCCTAACAGTTTGGCACATGCACAGATCTGAAAAATAATTAGCCATCAGGGAAATTACATAAAGCACTTTAAAACAGATATTACAAACTTGCAGAAGAAACATGCCATCATTATGACTCTACACATTAGACATTTGAATTGCACCTTCCATTATTTGGTGGCTGACTTGCTTCCAATAGAAAAAAATGTATACATTTAAATCTCTTCAGCTCCCAAAAATGATGAAGCAAGTTAACAAAAGACCATCAGCCAGGAAATTCCTTGGAGCTGTTCCTATTCTGCCTTCGCAACTTTGCCAAAAAGGCAGTAAAAACCCTGTTTATACTCTGAGGAAGTTGGCGGCCATTGTTTCAAAGTAAATTCTTAATAATTATTAAATTTCTTGCAACAAACTAGTAATAAGAAAAGGAAGGATGCTTTGAAATTTTGTCATTTGGGAAGAAGCTTGCTATACCCGATTTAACGTTTCAGGTCTTTGAAAGGTCAGAGACCTGAAACGTTAACTCTGCTTCTCTGTCAACAGATGCTGTCTGACCTGCTGAGTATTTCCAGCACTTTCTGTTTTTGTTTCAGATTTCCAGCATCTGCAGTATTTTGCTTTTATTATATTGCTATACCGATTTTTGTGTACTGGTGTAAGTCAGTTCTAAATCGTTAGGAACTGGTGTAAGTCTCACCAGAATGATATTGTACAAACATCACTCAATTTTCATGGGTCAGATTTTGGAAAAGCTCAAAAGGCATTTCAAGCCATTTCCCCAAATCTGAAGCGCGAGAGGTCTAAGAAACAACAGGCAAAAATGAAGTGGAAGAAAATGAAATGTGCAGATTCTGCAGACGACTGATAGAGTAGGCCAGCAGCACTTTTAATGGCTGCTGACGTAGAGGTGCTGCCTTGTGTTTGTTAGGAAGAAGGCCCAGGTTTACACTCTGTGGCATCATTCATATAATTCAGCAATGCAGCAAGCTTAGAAGGATATGGAACCAGACTAGAGAGTGTCACTGTCTGTGCCAGCCCTATGTGCACTTTAGCAGAATATTCCCTGACAGCAGATGGTACCGAACTGAATCTGGCTCTCTGCTGACATGGAACCTGTGAAGATAGCTCCCTACAGTCATTGCCAGGCAGATATGACAGTGCCTGCAAACATGGTTAGTGGCATCTTGATGGGTGCAGCCAATCTGGCTTTGGCTGCTACTGATCTCCCTGTCATGTCTTCTTTCATGTTGCAGCACTGAAGACCTAACAGATTGTAATTGTGGTGGTTCTGAAGAACCATCCAGCATAATGGTTGGTTAGCCCTATATTATCAGGCCTGCTGTTGCAACCTATCTGGAGCTTCTGTGTGCAATAATGCTCTGCCAAAGCAAGCTATATGCCTCTCTATCCGCAGAGGCTGCTGTAAGGCTATCAGCAGGACAATGCTGGTACAGCCTGACATGTCTGGCATCTTTCTGCTCTTCTTCCAAACAGTTCAGATATCTGGGCATTCCCACTGGGAAATCTATTGGTGGAATGCATAGAACTGGAAGGAAAAGCAATAAGCAGCACAAAGTATACTAAAAAATCTCACAGGAGAGCTCTTTGTGATAGCAAAAAACAAGCCAAAAAAAGACAAAACCAGTGCAGGAACAGCCTAAAAATTGTTCAGTTTGTCTTCTTGCATGGCCTAAATTGCATCTGATCTCCAAGAAACATGGGATGTCCATTATACACGTGTGTGATATGAAAGTGGTGTTGTTCTAGTGTAAAACGGCCAGCCACACGCAATCCCATGGCTGCCGGCCAATTAGCTCACAGCAGGTGTGGAGTCCGTCTCATTGAAGGCCAGAGGTGGGAAGTGAAGTGGCAAAGTCAGTGTCAGCTGATGCTGTGGCAGGTGCTGGCACCATATTTAAAGGGTTGTCAGCCCTGCATTCACTGCTGCCTCCAAACTGCAGTGCTTTGCTTGACTGCTGCCTCCAACCAAGGAGTTGACCAAAAGCCTACAGCAAGAATAGCAGAAGGAAAACTCCAGGTGGCCCCATGGTTTAGTGATTCCTCCCTGCAGGTTCTCCTCCAGGTTTCAAGGTCAAGGCAAGAGGAATGGGAAAGCAAGGAATGGGATGTGGAGAGCAGCCCTCCTGACCAAGCAAACCTGGCAGAGATTGCAGACAAGGTCAGCAGCCTTGGGGTCACCTAGAGAACCTGGATACAGTGCCTCAAGCAGGTGAATGACCTCTTTCGGTGTGCCAAGGTGAGTACTCAATACCTAATTTCCCTTTGGGCCTTGCATGTGACAACACGAGTGGATGTGGTTGGTAGAGAGGGAGTGACCACCCAGTCAGTGGCAAGGGGATCAGGAAGCAGCATATCATGTCAGAGGCATGGCTGCATCTCAGTGAGAGGCACCCATCTGTTATTGCTGACTCGCACAAAGTCCCTCGACAGTGGCCGTATGTAGGAGGCATTGTTCTGTCCCCATCGTGGACTGCTGGGCTGCCACCAGCATAGGCATTGTGGCTGTCTTCATGGGGAAACTAACAGTATTCCTTCTTGTGTTTGCAGGAGAAGACGGCACCCAACAGCAAAGAAAAGGCCGAGACCTGTGGAGGGGTGCCGTACCTGCATATCCTGACCCTCGAGGAGGAGGAGGCCTTGGAAATGGCAGGGCACCAGGGTGGCCACATGATTGCTGATGGCGCAATAGGAGTGCCAACCCAAGAGTGTGAGTGAACGAGGGAGGGATCTCATGCACACAGGGGATACTGCTCATGTGTCCACCACTGGACACATGGAGCTCCACAGCAGGGATAGTTGTGATGATGAAATGGGAAGCTCATAGCCCTTCAATATTTCTGCTCTCGTGCAGGTCAGGGTCATGCTGAAGGACATGGAGCTCGAGAGACCAGGAACCAGCCAGTCTCTGAGGAGGAGGAGGGATCCATAGGGGGAGGGTCACATAATTTTCTTGCACCCTCCATTAGCACAGATACTCTCACATTGGTGGGCATGCATTCATGAATAGATTCAGCGTTCTGTGAGTGCATTCCAGATGTGACCGAACAGCTGATGGAGGCTGTGATAGCTGAAACCACTGACAGTTGGAGTACTGTCTGGCGAACATCTGGTGGAGCTGCCAAAGGCTATGCATATCCATGTGCGAATGATGGGGGAATCCATCCATAAGTGCTGCCATGTCTCTGGCATGTGTGCACATGGCTTCCTACATGGAGAGATTGGTGACCCTCATGGAGAGCCTGTTCCAGCAGTCCACTTAGTGGATGCCAGAGAATAGTGCAGATCCACACAGCATCACCTTGTTCACGAGCTCAATACAAAAGTGGCAAAATGAGAGGACTATGTACCTGGAAGCTCCAGCAGGTCCTCTTCCTTCTCAGGTCAGCAGGGAGGTACAAGTAAACCTTGAAAGAGAGGAGGAGCAGCTGACCTCTGCTTCTGGGGACTCCTCTCAGGGTGTTCCTGGTGTGGACAGTGGCTCTTCAGCCCTTCTGCCAGTGACTCCAGCACCTCGAGTAGCCGAGATGATAGAGGAGGGTCCTACACCTGTGCAGGACTCCTTCCGCATGCCAGGGTCCTTCAGGCCTCAGGCAGCTAGAGGACGGCCCCCAAGGTCATCCCAAGCCAAGGGACAACCCGATCAGCAGCTGCCTCTATTTCAGCTGCAAGCGGAGAGGGAGCACCACCTAGGAGCACCCGTAAGAGAATTAAGAGCACCTAGCTACACTTGGGGGTCATGGGCATTTAGATTATGTAGATGTAAAGCTTCTCTTCTGTTGTGCCGCTCAATAAATCTTGCATTCACTGTTGTTGTATCTCATTGCAATTCTTGATGTCCTGTGAGATCTCATCTACAGCCTTACTCCCTCAATGGGCTGGAAGCAATGGACTAAGCCGCATCCAGTCAGCTCCTCAGCCTTGCTGCTATGTGCTTTGCATCGGGGCGGTGGATGATGGAGTGCAAAATGAAGGAGATAACAGCAGGACCGATTAAAGGTAAGGCTTTATTGGAATCTTTCTGAAGGGCATAAGGGTCACAAGAAATGGCTCTGTATTAGGGCATCCCAAGCCTCCCTTGTGCATATCTCATGCTTGCCTGTGGACCAAGAGGCCCCTCATCTTGCCTCGCCAGCGACCAATGTCCTCATCATTCAATGCCTTGCCCTCTGCAGAGCACACCAGACCACCATGATATGAATGTCCCTTGCTGGGGCATACCGAAGGGCTCCACCAGATTGGCCTAGGCACCTGAACCACATTTTCAGACCAATCGCCTGCTCGATGGTCACTCGGGTTGACCGTTGTAGGTGTTGTACCTCTCCTCTGCATCTGTGCTTGGGTTCCTCACAGGCATGAGTAGCCATGTCTTTAGTGGGTAGCCCTTGTCTGCTGGTATCCATCCCTGAAGGCATGCTGGGGGCTAGAAAAGCTGTGGCACCTGGGACTGCTGAAGTATGTATGTATTGTGGCTGCTTTCTGGGAACTGTGCGCACACTTAAAAGGTCTGATTTCGATAGTCACAGACCAGTTAGACATTGATGGAATGGAAACCCTTCCTGTTGATGGACATTGCTGGCTAGTCTGTGGGAGCCTTGATGGCCACATGTACACAGTCAATGATAACTTGCATGTGGGGGAATGCAGCGATGGCCCCGAACCCAATGGACCTCTCTGCCTGACTTTCCAGATCAGTGCGATAGTGTACATAGTCACCAGCCCTCTTGAACATGGCATTGGTCACCTCCTTGATGCACCATTGGGCCACAGACTGGGAGATCCCATACATGTCCCCAGTGGATCCCTGGAAAGTCCCGGAGGTGTAGAAGTTGAGAGTCACGGTGATCATCAGGGCTACTGGCATTGGGTGTCCATCAACACCCATGGGTTTCAGATCACCCTGCAGGTTGGCGCAGAGATCAGTGACTGCCTCCCTGGAGAGTCGCATGTATTCACCAACACTTCTGCTCGGACATCTGGAGGTAATTGAGCCTCGAGCGGTACACGCTGACTTGGGGATGGCCTCTTCTGTCTGCAGGAGGCTGTTGGAGTACCCCTCTGTTCCCTTCTGCACTTTGCCCATCCCAAGGCTGGCTGTCTTGCTGATACTGAAATTCTTGATGTGCCCCTAGCTGTGCCTAGACCTCCCTCCCTCTGAGTTGCCCCTCCTCCTGAACCAAGGCTGCAAAGCCTGGGTAGATGAGGCCCACGTCAGGTGGACTTGCTCCTAGTCTAAGGCTTTTTATCCATATGGTCCTCCCACCACCAAACCTTTCCCTGAATAATTTTTTTAGAGCAAGTTTCACTGCCTTGATGGCATCCTGGCAGCATGACCCCCAGTGCTGGCAGCTTTGCGCCCCTTCCGCCATTATGCAATGCCTCTGTGCACCACCCTCCCTTCCAGCTCATGCTAACTCTCTCAATGGCTGGCTGAGAGAGCCAGCACTGAGCTCCCACTTCCTTGCCACCTCCTTTAACCAGGCGAGGCTCTGAAGCCCTGTGGTTCCTGTGTGCCATTAGTAAAATTCAAGATGGCCTGTAAAATTCCAGTTAATTGGTCTTTTAAACACCTTAAATGGTGTTCTGCCGTGTTGTTGTGCAATGTCCACCCTCCATAGTTCCCGCTGTTGGTAAAATAGGGAATCGGCGTAAAGACATTGTACTTCCAACCAAACGAGTTCTGCTTCCATTTTACGGTTCCCTGCCATGCACCCACCACCCCACCCCCCCCCCCCCCCCCAACCCAACCTCTGAACTCATTCTAAGTGACCCGGTAAAATTCTGGACTTAGTATTATGAGTCCACACCCTCTTCTGTCTGTTACACCCCATGAACTGATGTGTAGCCATAACTAACATGAAAATTGGCCCCAATATTTAAGTTTGAATAAAATACAATGGAGGATTTTTGAAGTTAATACAATACTTTATTTTGTTATTATTAACATGTATTATTAACATTTATTAACCAATATATTTACTTATATTAGTTATTCTTTGGTGCTTTCCATTTTTATACACGAACAGAAACACTTTCTAATGTGGGATTTTTGTCGCCAGCAGTTTTCTGCTATGAAAATATCTGAATTGCTCATGAAGGCAGAAAATGAAATACGAATATGTCAAGTCCAGCATCCTCACACCACAAATACCGTACAGCTGTGTCACCACTGGCTGCATTGCCACTCTTATTCACTATAGTACTAAACTACTAACATTTCTGCAATGCTGTTAGTCACCTTCTATTGACGATGGTAGAGTCATAAATAGAGATATACAGGTTCAACATCAAATCAGTTTGCATGGTATCGTATTATAGTCATGGGCTGGTACTAACCATAGTTATATTAATCCACTGAGAATTTGAAACACATGAAAATAAATAATGATTTAAAGGTACGGTGATTAATAGAATCAAAGGAAACATAAACCAGAAGCACAATGAGATTTAAGCAATAATTCTACATGCCAATGTACTGTGCTGGAATTGAGGATTGGACAGAGAACAAAGAAAGGCTAAGGAGTAGAAATTCATCTCAGGTAGTGGAGCAAAGCAGGCAGTATTGGGTCAGCCTCCTGTTATGTGCAGCGCCTGATATTTCATTCCATTTACTGCAATGGAGCTGACTATTAGTTGCTGCATATTACAGGCAGCCGGTCCAATACTGCCTGTTTTGCACCACAGCCTGAGTCAAATTTCTACCCCAAAGTTTTTAATAGATTGAATTATCATCAATTTCCCACTACAGTACCCACACAAGTGCACCACTGCTACTTGATCCAAATGGCTCCTTTAATAAAGAAACTTCTGATTTAAAAACATTTAAATGAGTGATTGTTGGGAGATTAGGCACAAGACAGCCTGAAATGGAGCACAGCCTGTTATACAAAAATATCCTTAATTGTGTTAAAGTATCCTCAAATGCAATCCAGGGATGGGCAGTGGCCAATCAAAACAATTGAATAAGTTAAATATCTTACAAGAAAATTAAATGCAATAATAAGGTCTCTTCATTTCAAAAAATCAAGAATTATAATACCTTGAAAAATCACTTGCAGTAGTAATTGTTGAGTTAAAAGCTATTCTCCGCCATTTTTAAAAGTCATTTAACTTCAGCAGAACTTCACTATAACAGATGGAAGCATTGTCCTCATTATTCAGCTGTACAAGTGCTTGCCTACCTCTGCCAAATATTGACTGCAGCCATAAAAAGAACAAACTCTTTAGTCTCTCTTGACACCCGGACACGCACACACTAATACCTCATATGATCCCATCGCCATCTGGCACCTTTATATGTAAACCATTATCCCTGAGAAAGAAAACTAACGTTTAACTTAATGGTTTATCTCCTACCTATTCAATAGCAATGTACCATCACCAGGATAAACACGGAATAATTTCTTTGTGCAACAAGGGTGCATTTCAAAATATTTGCTTTATATAATAACAGGATATTTTTTTTAAAAAACACTAAATAGTCTCACAGCAGAGAAATATATAAAAAATGGCAAAGTTGCATCGCAACTCAATACAGTGCCAATTATCACGAGACTTACACAGCTGAGAAAAATCAACTCAGATTTAAGTGGACATATGTTTTGTAAATCAATTTGTTTGTATAGCTTAAATGGTGAGGCTTAGGTGGGAACAAAACTCTCCCTATAGGGGAAAATCTCTCCTGTCCCCTGTGTGTCACAAAACTATAAAAGCATATATTATAATCACATCTGCAATATTCCGACACACGGTACACTGAGGAAATATTTCCCTTGCATACACTGTATATTTGTTTTCTCATTGTTGGTAACACTTCAGTCAGCACTCAAATGCACTCAATAAGTCTGCTGTAAAAAACAGCAGTTGTGATGGATTATCTTTTCCAAAATAATGAGCAATGTATTTAATTTTGAGTCATTTGTTCGCATAGAGCAGGTACTGGGCCTGTTCTGCTCGGGTTTTGGTGGGATTGCTGCGGCCTAACAAACATATGCCTCCGAGTACAATAATATTTTTCTATCTTCAGGTGAAACCGGGAGAAGTAGGCGTGCTCCTTCTACCTCCTCAGGATTCCCCAGGATCACTACTGACCCGTGATCATCCCCTTACCCTCCCGTTGTTCTTTTCCCCACTCCCCCTTCCAGGGCTTACCTTAGGGTTGCTACTAGCAAAGGAAGCACCCCAAATTGGATCAGGCCACAGGGGGCAAGCCGCACAATCGGCACCAGCAGCTGGTCTGATATTATTAAAATGAAGCTCGAGGCCCAATTACACGCAAGACTCAAGCCTCCTGGTTCAGGCGCCTACTGGAAGCACGTCATCATTTATGTTCTTGAAAACAGGTCACAACGAATTTCTACGCCCGTGGCTGTTTTCTTTAATAAACCACTAAATAATCTAGAGTGGAAAACACTTGTGTCACCCTGGACTATAGTTCTTCAAGCTATATTGAACAAATAAAATGTAAAGTTTTAAGTTTGCTGTTTCATTTGGAGATTTGCATTTTTTAAACCACCACAAATGCAACAGATTTCTCATTAACGTTTGACCTGTTAAGTTACAGCACATATCAATCTCCTGCCTAAAGAGCATGGTTAACTTTAATATGTAATGTGATGAAAAGTAATTTTGTTGAATTTGAAGACGAGCCAGCTATTTCAAGCCTAATTAAGTTCATCGCACTTCATGACTTCAGTAAGACAAACTCACAAGGTGTCAAAACATGCTGGAAATGCATCACAACTTAAGACACATGCCTAGGGGGAGTGTATTTATTCCTCTTCAGAGAGGAATTTGTTGAATCTGATAGAAAAAAAAGTAATTAAATTGATACAATATGAAAAATAAAAAGCTTTAACAATTGCCAGTAAAGCTCCAATTGTAAATCTGAGAACAAGTTTTCGATGTATAATATACAGAAGAGCTTTCCATCAGTTGCTTGGGCGAGTAAACAAAGCCATCTATTGGAAGTGGAGGAAGAAAGGCGAGAGAGAACGAGGCTAGCTATTCCTCTGGAGGAAAACAATACTGAGCCACCCTCTAAACACACATCATCAAGAACCAGCTTATCAAACCAGGGACCATATAGTCAAATTACTTTGAAAGTGAGTCGTATTTATATGTAAAACACTGAGAATTTATGTGAAATGTTTTCCATCAGAGGGAGGAATATCCCATTCCTTATTACCTCTGTTTAGCTGATGCCCATCTGTATGCTATTAAGTCCTTTAATGCAAGACTGACTAAACTGTGACCCGTGAGCTCTGGGAAACCAACCTTTGAAGCCCAGAGAACTCAATCTTATTTTGTACTTAGGTTTCCAATTCAGTATTTTCATGTGCCTGGAGGTTTGGAAAGAGAAACTGTTAGTGTTATCGGTGGATAAATCCTAAAACAGTACAGCAAGATCTATTATTATCATCAATTTGTGATATATGAGAATTATTGAGTATATAAACTTTATCCATGACTCCCACCTCCCCACACTTGCCCCACACAGTGACAAGGATTAAAAGCCTGAACAATTCTGCCTTAATGGATGCACAACTACCCTCCTAGCACAGCAAGATTCACTGGGGGTAATTATATCTTTTATCACCCAGTGAAAAATAGGTGATAATGAATCAATTTCCTGCTTTACAACTCACCCAATGGAAATGAAAATTGATGAGGTGTGAAAGAGTTGCTGATTCACTATCACCAGTTTGTGGTGCGGTGATAAAAGTTAGAATTACCTCTCTGTCGAGAGAGATGCCAAGGTCGGTTTCCTACTAAATATTCAAATCACTTGAGCCTGATCCAGACTCAGAAATGTATGTTTTAGTTCAGAGTTAACCACATTACCATTATCCATTATGAAAGAGGTATAATTACAATGCAACATAAGTTTTATTGCCTTTAAAACAGCGATGTTTTCATTTTCAGCTTCTCAAGCTAGTCGGGCCCTAATTCCCCACTACTCTCCCAACTCTAGCAAATTATTACTCGTGTAAAATAAGAAGGATAATAATCACTGAATAAAATTATTAGACTTGTCAGCTAAAAGTAAGGTTTCAACTAAATTTCTCATAAAGAGAAAACTAAAATAAGTTTGAATTTTAAGGTCAAGAGATGACACTAAAATTAAAACAAAGTCAAAATACAGAGCAATTTTTGTCTCTCTATTGCCTCATTTCTCAGTGTGAACAGTGAGAGGAGTATTGTAAAAATAAACACACCAACAACTTCCCGCCGCTTGCAATTTTCCAGCAGGTCTCAATTTAGGGAGCCAGTGCTCCTGCTGGAAACAAGCAGGACATGAGCTCAACAGTTAATGGCGTTACCATCACTGAATTCACCACTATCAATATCCTGGAGGTTACCATTGACCAGAAACCTAACTTGACCAGCCATATAAATACTGTGGCTACAAGAGCAGGCTGGGAATTCTGCAGTGAGTAACTCACCTCCTGACTCCACAAAGCCTGCCCACTATCTACAAGGCACAAGTCATGAGTTTGATGAAATACTCTCCACTTGCCCGGATGAGTGCAGCTCCAACAACACTCAAGAAGCTCAACACCATCCAGGAAAGAATAGCCATCTTGATTGACACCCCATCCACCAGCTTATGCATTCACTGCTCCCACCACCGGCACACCATGGCAGCAGTGTGTACAATCTACAAGATGCACTGCAGCAACTCGCCAAACCTCCTTCGACAGCACAGTCCTAACCCACAATCACTACCATCCTAGAAGCACAAGGTCAGCAGACACATGGGAACACCACCACTTGCAAATTCCCCTCCAAGTCACACATTATCCTGACTTGGAAATATATTGTTGTTCCTTCATCGTCATTGAGTCAAAATCATGAAACTCCCTCCCTAGCAGCACTATGGGTGTACCTGCATCACAAGAACTGCAGCTGTTCAAGAAGATGGCTCATCACAACCTTCTCAATGGCAATTGGGGATGGGTAATGAATGCTGGCCTAGCCAGCGATGCCCAGATTCCATCAATGAATAAAAAAAGGAACCTTATTAATCCATGCAAATTGGGGCATCTTTAGGTTCTTAATGCCATTTTCGCTGTTAGCAGTGAGATTGCTGCTCAGTGGTAAATACACCCATTATTTAATGGCAGTACAGGATAGGGAATGGCCATGGATCACTGGAAACAGGTCATGGCATATTATTAACTATTGACTTGCCAGTTTTGAATCTTCAGAATTAACATGAATTGCCCTTCCTGTCCTTTTTGTAAAATCCTCAACCCTTTAAAGTTTGTCCTCGACCAACCCTCCCCCTGCCTCAGTCAGTATCCCATGTATTGCCCCTGTCCTGTGACAGAGTCTGCCCCCGCACAAAACCCAGAGGGCATCAATCGAGAGCAGCTTAGCAGTCAGAACAGGGATAATGAACGGCCTGCCTCTATCCTTGCTGGCACCACAGGGGTAGCACCATTAGGAATAGTAGAAAAAGGATGAGAAAGGAATTGTAGTTGCACAAGAGTGTTTTACACTGTTACAGTGTTACTTTACTGTTTCATGATTCTGCACTATAACATTTATTTCACTGATCCATTGTCCCGTTTTGCCCATTATTGCCCACTGCCTGTCAAGTGGCCTTCGGCCTTGTGAAGAATGGTAGGACAAGAGTTAAAGATGAGCAAAGGGTGTCGATGAAAGAGATGTATTATTGACTGGAGTACTGCTTTGAGCTGGGGGTTGGAGGGGACCCAGTAGGTTCAGAATTGGTGTGCCAGATGGCTGCACTGCCTCATTCTAAGAGAAACTTGCCAAAATCAGGTCGCTTTGGGCAATTCTGCATGCGGCTACAGGTGCGCTCATCACCTCACACTTCTCCTTCGCCTGCTCCTCCTGTTGCTCCTCCTCCTCCTTCAAAGAGGCAGAGCACTCAGCATCTTCCTCCTCCTGAATCACCAGTCCTCTCTGATGTGCAATGGTGTGCAAGGCACAGAAGACCACTATCATTCTGCATACTGAAGGGTGCCCTCAGATCTGTCCAGGCACCTGAAGCACATCTTCAGCATCCTGATAGCTTGCTCTGTATCAGCACTAGTGGTCAGATGGCTTCTATTGTACCTTTCCTGGGCATCATTGCCTGGCTCAGGTGTCTTCTGTCACGCCTTCAGAGGGAAGCCCTTGTTTCCAAGGTGCCATCTGCTGACTTTGTTTCAAGATGTGATTATTGCATGGAGGCTTGACTGGTGCAGGATAAAAGCATCGTGGCAACTTTCTGGGAATCTTGCACAGACATGCATGATGATCTTTTTATGATTGCAGAAGAGCTGAATATTGATGGAGTGGAAGCCCTGCCTGTTGATGAAGACTCCTGGGTGATCTGGGGACATCTTGAATGCCACACGTGTGCAGTCAATGACTCCCTGGGCCTGTGGAAAGGCAATCAGAGCACCAAATCCTAGAGCATGCTCATTCCAAGTGGCCTCATCAGTTGCAAAGTTCATATAAGTGCCAGTCCTGGCAAACATGATAACAGTCATCTCTAAGATACACTTGTGGGCAACAGATTACGAAATTCCACAAATATCCCTGGAAGAAATTAAGGGCTGTATTGACTTGGACAGACACTGGCAATGCGTGCCCCACACATCCACTTTCAGGAGGCTGCAAATGTCAGTGGCCACCCGATGGGAAACTCTGAGCCTCCTGAGGCACAGGTGCTCAGTCATGTTCGGAAGCTCATCCCTTGCCGCTATACTTTGTGTTGGAGGTATCGTCTCCTGTGAGCTGGAGCTCTGTGTTCATCCCCTCTGTCCTTTGGTGGCAGGTGATTGAGGAGAAGGCAGCTGCTAATCTTGCTCATTCTGCTCCTGCTGCTGGTAGTTTTGCTGCTGCTGTACATTATATTGCTCAATTGAGGTCTAAGGTAGAGATGCATAAGTGACCTGCTTACTGAACTGAAGGTTGACAGCTGGGGAGTTTAGCTCAAAGGCAATAAACTCCAAAGTAATAGAAATGAACTCCAAAGTAATGGAATAAAAGCAAAATACTGCAGATGCTGGAAATCTGAAATAAAAACAATAAATGCTGGAAATACTCAGCAGGTCTGGCAGCATCTGTGGAGAGAGAAGCAGAGTTAACATTTCTGAAATGTCGACGGGCCCCCCTTTTATCTTTATTTTTAGTCATTTTTTCTTTTCTATTTTTTATTTTTTATTTGTTTATTTTATTTTAGTTTGTTTCCACTACGTCTACCCACTGTTTTTTTTTCATGCATGTGCGTGGGGCCAGGTTGTTCAGTTTTCTGTCAATTAATACCCTCTTTGCACTAACGCTTTGTCTTTCAAGAAACCATTAACATACCTTTTGCCCTTGCTCCATGACCTTCTGGTCAGTTATTTTCTGTGACCTTGACCTTCTCTTTGGTTACCTCTTGTCCCACCATCCCCCACCCGCTTTACTTGCTTAAAACCTATTACGTTTCTAATATTTGTCAGTTCTGATGAAGGGTCACTGACCTGAAACGTTAACTCTGCTTCTGACTCCACAGATGCTGCCAGAGCTGCTGAGTATTTCCAGCATTTATTGTTTTTATTCCAAAGTAATGGAAATCAGCTCCAAATCAGTGAAAGTACACACTCAGAACAAGTCCTGTGAGCCTTTCACCTAGGCAAAGAAGCAGGTGTGAGATCCCAGTATTTAAAGCATTTCTTGTCTGTCACATGTTCAGCCCTGTCAAATCTCACTGACCTCTCACCTTGATTTCCCTGGCAAGTTCTAGGAACTGTGGGAAACTCACTGTTAAATTCAGAATTCAAGGTGAAAGTAGCCAATAATGAGCCTGTACCAGAGCCCGCTGCAGATCGCACTGAGGTTAAACGTGGAAGTTGGCGGGTTCCTGCTGGCTCCCTGACACACCAGCAATTTCAGCCCTGTTATTTAATCAGTTGACTGCTTACAGATTCACCCACCTTGTCAGGTTAAAATTCTGTCTGTAGAGTCTGGAAGAAATCATTGTGATTTCAAAGCATAGCAAAGCTTCTCACTTCCTCCAATCTCCTTTGATCTTTTAATCTTTAGCAGCTTAAACAGGTAAATTGCATAGGGATTAAAGTAGCTGAGGGTTGGTCTTCCACATATCTCAATCACCTGAATTTGCTGCACAAGCATAAATAGGCTATAGATTCTTCAGAACAAAAAATGAAAATTAAATGACAGAGATTGTGACAGAAATCAATCCAAATTTTGAAAACCTCAAAATTACATAGGCTTGAGAAGGAATTTTACCCACCTCCTCCTGGGGGAATGGGTTGAGTGCACCGTTTGAATTCTAGAAACTATTACCAGCCCATTCACACTTGATATCCACCACCTACCATATTAACTGCTCACATATGCAAATTGGGTTCCTATGATGCCATTATGAACTCCATATGATGTTAACACATCAGATTGGAGGTCCCGCTTACCTTAACTCAGTAAAATTTAGCAGGATTTGTTTTGCAAGGCCATTGGAAGTAGTATTTAAAGGGGTACTCACCTGCAAGCACTCAGATCACGTGACATCTCCAGACGTTATTGCGTATATCCTATACAGGTTGGATTCCTGTAGATTAGTACAGCCACCCGCCCTATTTTGCAGTCCCAGTCTCCTTTCCACCCCCGCCCGTTTCCATTCCCCCCGAACCCCAGTCCTAGCCTCCCTGTTTCCTCCTAACCCCGATCTCCCAGTCGTCCTCTCCACTTCTCAAGGCTCTATCCTGTGAAATAAAAACAAGAAATGCTGGAACCACTCAGCAGGTCTGGTAGCATCTGGAAAGAGAAGCAGAGTTAACGTTTCGGGTCAGTGACCCTTCATCGGAACTGACAAATATTAGAAAAGTCACAGGTTATAAGCAAGTGAGGTGGGGGTGGGGCAAGAGATAACAAAGGAGGTCTAGATTGGACCAGGCCACATAGCTGACCAAAAGGTCACGGAGCAAAGGCAAACAATATGTTAATGGTGTGTTGAAAGACAAAGCATTAGTACAGATTAGGTGTAAATACACTGAATATTGAAAAGCAGCAAGTGCAAACCTGAAAAAAAACAGTGGGTAAGCAAACTGAACAAACTAAGATGAAATGAAATAAATGCAAAAAAAAAGATTGTAAAAAATGTAAAAAAAGAATGGGGAAAAAAAGGAAGAAAAAATAACTAAAAATGAAAGTAAAATGGGGGGCTGTCATGCTCTGAATGCTCTGAAATGCTCATTTTTAGTTATTTTTTCTTCTTTTTTTTTTCCATTCTTTTTTTCAATTTTTTACAATTTTTTTTTTGCATTTATTTCATTTCATCTTAGTTTGTTCAGTTTGCTTACCCACTGCTTTTTTCAGGTTTGCACTTGCTGCTTTTCAATATTCAGTGTATTTACACCTAATCTGTACTAATGCTTTGTCTTTCAACACATCATTAACATATTGTTTGCCTTTGCTCCGTGACCTTTTGGTCAGCTATGTGGCCTGGTCCAATCTAGACCTCCTTTGTTATCTCTTGCCCCACCCCCACCTCACTTGCTTATAACCTGTGACTTTTCTAATATTTGTCAGTTCCGATGAAGGGTCACTGACCCGAAACATTAACTCTGCTTCTCTTTCCACAGATGCTGCCAGACCTGCTGAGTGGTTCCAGCATTTCTTCTTTTTATTTCATGTTTCCAGCATCCGCAGTATTTTGCTTCTCTCCTGTGAACATCATTCTGCAATTTCCTTTCTTCTCTTTGAGCTTTCATCCCCATCTCCTTTCTCTCTCACCCTGAGCCCACATTCCATTCCATCTAGCCCTGCTTCCAGCTCCCACCCACCCTAGTCTCCTCTCCATCTCTGCCCTATTCCTGCTCTCCTATTTTCTCCATACCCCATTTTCTCACTGACCATGAAGTACCTATCCCACTCCCTTTCCTTCTTTCCCCACTCTCGCTCTCCCTTCACTGAGGCCCCAATCCCCAGTCTCCCTCTTTCCCCACCTCCAAGCCTGCATTCCCCAGTCTCCCTCTCCATGTTATCCAGTCTCCTTCTCTCCTAACAGCCACATCCCCATTTCCCTCTCTTTCTAGAGTGCACGTTCCCTCAGTCTCCCTCTCTTCCCATATCCCTGACCCTGAGTCTCCCTCTCTGACCCCATCCCTGACATCCCAAACTCTCTTTCTCCCCATCCCTGTCCCCAGTCTCCCTCGCTCCCTCATTCCCTTTCTCGCTACTCGAGCCCCCAGGTCACTGCCCCTCCCTCTTCCTGCACTGAGCTTCATTCCCTGAGCTACAATCACCAACCCTCTAATCCCAGTTCCCCATAGCCCTGTACCCCTCTCTCCCTCTCTCTCCCTCAGCTGCTCCTGATTCTGGGGTCTGATCTCTCCAGCGTCCCTGGGTGTGACGGCGCTGAGCTGGAACTTTATCCAAACTGGAGTCTGTGATGTTACCGAGTGGAGAGCGAGGCAAAGTGCTATTTCAGCAGGAAATTTAAAGGTGCTGCTAGCCCCATTCTGGGAGGTTCCTGAGCAAACCAATATCAGTCTATTACTTCTGGGTAGGAAGTATTTTGTCATTATATATTAGGCAATGCTTTCTAAGTTGCCAGAGCAAAGGTTCAATTTAAAAAGACTTAAATGAGATGGGTGAGAAATTGGCTGGTTAGCGCCTGTTTCTTTGGGCATTACAAGTGCCATTAGAGCTCCAAAATGGCATCTACAGCATATGCACACACTGGTGGGGTGAATCATGCCAGATGCCATATTGGTTGCCTGCAGCAAATGGCTGCCATAAGTATCCAGGCACATTATGATGTGAGTCAATGTACAATGCTGATTTGACACCAGTGGTGCCATTTTGAGTTCAATGTTCCAGCTAAAACCTCTCGCAGCTGGACATGCATTCAGCAGCAGGAAGTACCCCTCATCAGTGCTATTTAAAGGGATCATTAATTGCTTATAGGTTAGTAGCTGGCTATTGCTACAATTCTACAAGTTTTTGATGCTTTCTATAGTTGTTTCAAGATGCAAAAGTCTACAGGGAGTGGTGTGGCAGCTGTTGAAGGATCTTTTGCTTCAAAGCTTCTGCACAAACCGGAATGAAGACATCATGACTGCTGCCAGGATATTGGGCCTTAACCTACATGATTCGCTATCTGTGGTCATGCACCAGCCGGACATTGAGGGAGTGGAATCCCTTTTGACTTCCATACATGGCAGAGTTGACATGTAGTGTAGGCAAAACTATGTGCATGCAGTCAATAGCACCCTTCATCTTGGGGAAGCCTGCAATCCTAGCAAAGTCATGTGCTCATTCCAGCAGCTTCTGTCTGGCAAGAGAGAATGAATTATAGTTAACTCTCATTGAATAAAGAGTCTTAGTAACCTCCCAACTGCAGCAGTGGATGGCACATGGTAAGACTCTGGGCACGAGTGGGCTACAGCCAGACCTGGGACAAGGATAGTGCCGGAGGGCGAGGCCGCATACACGTGCTGCACCAGAAGGCTCAGATGAGGTCTTCGATGGGTGGCCTAAAGGAGAAGACTGATGGGTGTGCACAATGAAATGCTTGGTGCATTAAGAAGCCAGTCAGAAACTCTGCGGTCAATATCCAGGAGCATGGAGGACTCCAGCAGCAACTTGGCACAGGGCTTTGGACAGAGCTTGGAGCCCATCCTTTCCTGCATGGAAATGGTAGGCAACTCTGTTCACACACTTGTGGACTGGCCATAATGCAGCACCTGATGATTGATTTTGCAACTTAAATTGCAGCAGAAGCAGAAACCATCCAATGCCCAAGTGCTGCAGCAGAAACTCAGATTGAAGTCAAGAAATCTTAGCTTGTTGCCATGCAAGCACAACTTGGTGCAACATAGTCTCATACTATCGTCATCATGGCAATGGATTACAGTGTGCAAAGGGGCTTGCAGAGTGTCACAGCAGCTCAGTAATCTGCCCTCGAATTGATTACTAGGATTGCTGAAGAGCAATTCTGAGGGAGTGACAGTGGCTCCATGGAGCACAAAGATGCTGTCCTCTCTCAGGAAGACTACATTCGCCAAACCAGTCCTGCCACTCCGCCACTGCCCTTGCTGTTGCCTGTTAGCCACCCCGCCCAGACAGCTGCCACCCACGTTGAGTTGGTGCAGTCTGCAACTGGCCTTTCTTGGCCTAGAATTGCTCAAGATCATCCACCAAGGGCAGTTTCAGTCTCCTCAACTGCAAGTCAACAGCCTTCCACCGGACCTGCTGCAGCCACTGGGGTAGCACTGTGTAGGAGAATTAGGACAGGCAAAGGCACATAGAAGACAGGCACTAAGGTAATACACAGGATTATTATTGACTTTTGTTTGCAATATGGCATGATTTCATTTATAAACCTGGTTTATAATGTTTATTTTGTGGTGGCTTTTATCTTTGCATTGTGGCCAAGCGAATACAGTGCAGAGGGAATGTTAGGTGTGGGATTGAATGGGGAATTGGGGTGGGGTTACTGATATCACACTGTGATGAGTTTTTTACAGACAGCCCGGGCAGAAAGTGGTTGTCGAGGTTTCCGCCTCCCTTCCTCTTCCTCATTCCCTCTGTCCCATCTTCCTTATCATCCTCCCCCTCATGCTCCTACTCCTCAGCTGCTCACCATATAGCAGGTAGCAACGGCTATCCCCTCATGATGGCAAGGTTGGGCACATGCAGCAGACCACCATGAATCTTGTCTCCTGCAGGCTGAATACTGCAGAGCTCCTCCAGACTAGTCCAGGCAGCAGAAGCATCAGCACACCAATTGTCTGACTATGTGGCAGAATGGCTTTCATTGTATGCATGTTGCAAATGCGTGCATGGGTTGTGCACCAGATTCATCAACCATGTTATCAGCAGATAGCCCTTATCACCTAGAAGCCACCCATTGGTTTGTCTTGGTGGATCAAAGGCAGCTGGCATTGTGGACTGCCACAGAATGAAGGCATTATGATGCTGCCAGGATATCGAGCTCTGACCTGCATGATGTGCTACCTATGGTCAAACACCAGCTGGGTGTTGGAGGAGTGAAATCCCTTTTATTTCCCGTATAGGGCAGAGTTGGCATATGGCACCCAGAATGTGTGCAGTCAAATGCGACGTGTGGAAAGCGAGCAATCAATTGTTTCCTGCACCATGAGGGAGCCTGCAACCTGAGGAAAGCTGTGTGCTTGTGGTGCCTGCTTGTTTTAGGCAAGAAATAATGAAATATGATATGGCTTCCTGCTAAGAGCCCTTCTCCCCCTCATCCTTATCCCTCTTCTAGTAGCTTGTCCTTGTCTTTGTGGCCTCTGCTCATTCTTTGCAAGTCATGCAGTATTCGAAGGGGAATGTCTACTAATATACCCATATCCAACAACTGGTTTGTGCTGCAGCATTAATGTCAATAAAAAAAACTCCTTCAGTACCTGCCATATCTCTGCTCAGAGGCTTTTGCAACTTTAAACAACTATAGAAAGCATCAAACACTTGTAGAATCAAAGCAACAGTCAGAAGAAATCAAACAGCAACTAACCTGTAAGTAGTTGATGATCCCATTAAATAGTGCTAGTGGGGGAGGGTCCTTCCTGTTGCTGAAAACGTGTTCAGCTGAGCGAGGTTAAGAGATAGGTCAGCTGGAGTGTTGAGCTCCAAAATGGCACTGTTACCAACAAATCACGTCATGATCAGCCTGCTCTGCATTCTTCCATGGGCATTCACTGTGCACACACACCAAGACCTTCACTAGTATGGCATATGGCATGAATCTCCCCAGAGGTTGTGTTCATGCCATTTTGAACCACCAAGGGTACTCGTAAAGTGCTAATGTGCCCAATTTCTCAACCATCATATCTTTTATTGAACCAACAAAGGCATCATGCATAATCTTTCAGTATTGTATAGATTCCTTCATTCCTTTCTCTGATAAAAGCGCCTGTTTTTGAATGTTGTGTTCTTTGCCTCTGTTGCAACAATGAAGGATATCGCATTAACGTTTTCTAATCTGATTTCTGTGGGGTAATGCTTTTGTACTACTTCTTTCATACATCTGAAGGGATGAAATTACTATAAACAGAAACACCAACATAATTGCACCACAGATCTTAAGACATTCTTGTTTAAGACAAATTCCTTTGGTTCAAATTAAAACCTGTTACTACTAGTGCAAATGGTGATATTAATCAAAGTAATTTTTGATGTTTTTTAAGTAATCTCAGAGGAATCAAAATACCATTGTGGGAGCACTATCACTATAAGGACTGCAAAGGTTCTAGATGACAACCCACAATGACCTTCTCAGGGAAACTAGGGATGGGCAATAAATGCAGCCTTGCCAATATCAGCCATATCCTGAGAGCAAATAATAGAAAAGGAATGATAGCACTTATATATTAAAATAGCTCAAGTAACTATGGTAGTCATGATTAAAAAAATCAAATGGATAACAAGGACAATGTTCCACCCAATGCTGAAAACAGGGTGCAGAAACCAGAACATACTATTAGAAAAGCAAGTCAACATAAAGATATCCTTTAATTAGCTGTTACAATGGGTGGAGAAAGAATGAAGGGAGGGTAGAGGGGAGAATGAGAGGAGTGCATATCCTTTTATATAAAAAAGGACTCTTCCACTTCATTTTCAAAGAATCAGGATTTTCAAGCTTGTGAAATATGAAGTCACAAAACTTCCTTTATAATCTTTGTTACCAACTTTGAGCTTAAAGTGTGACCCTCTTTAAATTGCCAATGTCGAGTAACTTTCTTCTTTGGAAATAATATTGATTCAGTACTTCAATTATTTCAGTCAGCACTAATCTTGCCATAAAAGAGGAGGGAAGAGGAAGACATAAAACTGAGATCTTCTGCTATTAGTTGGACAGGAACCTAGGATTCCATGGGAATAAAATGCTATCAAGACACAGCTTATCTTACTGTACTCCCCCCAAATAAAGCACACAACAGATTAAATTTTCAGTTCTATTGTCTGATGTTAACATGCCAGTACTGGCTTCAAAATGAAGTCAGTATCCTTACCATCCCATTTACACTGACAAAAGGGGCCTATCACTGGGCGCCTGCAGTGCCTGCCTATCTTAGGTGATAAACCAAAGTTGGAATGGCTGCAATACACCTCTTGACATGTTGTGACAAGTTTAGGATCTGCCTTACGTATTGGCCTGGATTTTTCAGGGGTAATGAGGTAAACTGTCAGTGTTCATCATCATTGCTCCACTAAAATGGACAGCAAATTCTGGAGGTCCAACTTGCACAGAATAACACTGAAATCCAGAAGTTGCTGTCAGTAATATTATGCTTCTCCAGAAGATGCAATGTTGGTGTCCCCTCAGTCAATTGGAGATCTTAGAACTGGCGAGAATATTCACTCCTACACTGTTTGTCTTGCTGTAAAAACCCATGAAAAAGTTATACCTTGTTGAATGAAGTGTAACTGTGTTTTTAACTAGCTTGATAATTACTGCTACGCACCCTCACTAGCCCTGAAAAGCTAATATTGTATTTGTGGAATGTCAAATTTTCCTGTTATGTTAATAAACCACACATTTTTATTCTGTGTTAAAGTTTGTTTATCTTTATTTTAGCTTCTATCTTAAGCCAATCATAATAATTTATTTCATATCTGAAATTTTAAATTAAAATGAAAGGGATTCAGTGTTTGAACTTCTGGTTTGCTGTCTGAGAATTCTTCAATGTGATTGGCTGCTTACCATTGAGCTATAGACATCACTGCTGCAGGACACCTGGAGATCCCCTTGACTTGGCAACAGTTTTAAACTGCCATCTGGAATGGGAAATCTACACCACAGGGATCACTAGATATTTGTGGGCAGCTTTCTTCGAGGTCAGCAACATGCACCATTGTTTCACCATTAACTGCAAAATTGGGACCATTCTCTTGGATACGATGGTGCTGGTCACACCAATCAGGAATCCAAGCACATTACATTTAGGTGTGTGATCAAATTGCCTGATATCCAATTATACAATAGCGTTAAACCAGGGATGTAACAATAGGACTTATGATTTGAACTAGATATTATATATTTTACATATGCCTTTGTGCAATTCCCAGGGATGATAATAACAATAGTCGATCAGCTACCTCTGTCTTACATGCTGACCAATGTTCTTTTCAATTGAAGTTAATGCAAAAGAAAATTGAGTGCTGTCTAAAATGGGCTACCATTCGCTGTCGCTCCTTTTGTGGTATAGCTCAAGACAAATTTCACCTTCTCCCTCTCTTTTTGTAGTTGAACTTAGAAACACTCGGTAAGAAAAGTCAGATATAAATCATCAAGCTGCTTCATTACATGGACAGCAAGTGACTATACAGAGTAACAATCAAATTAAATTCCACTTACTTATCTCAATCTCACTTCTCTTCTCAAAAACATGGAACAAAATAATAAGTCACGCAACCTGTCCTTTCCAAAGCCTGACTTACTTATGTTTGGCATTACCTTTCTTTCAGATGTTTATGTCCATTAAGTATTCAATTGGTGTGGCTTCTTTATTCAATTCATTGTGCATCATTCCTCTTTCGGTATATTTATAAGTATCAAGATGGGACCCTGGAGTTTTTTTTCTTACAGTACACTTTCTTTCATCAGGGTGCTCTTAAGTGTTCAATTAATAATATTTAAGTATAATACATATCACAGACTATTTCTAACCACAAGAACTAGTGCATCTTCAGCTTCCAACATGATGCCCAGGGCTGCATGCCACAGTCCTTTGCTTAAGACTGGTCTATCTAAGCAGCCTTTTGTTCCTTTGAGTTCCCAACCATTGAAAGGGTTGAGATAATGCTTCATCCTCATAGTGATTTACCTGTAGGTCCCTCAATAAAACTGCCTGCTTCTCCTTTTTTGGGCTATATACTTTAATAAGGCTGTCTCGTGTTATTCTCAAACATGACATAGGACCATCTGTCTAATGGGCCTAGAATGAGATTATTGACCCTATCGTATCAGTCTTAAGTAGAATGTGAGCATTTCACATTTCACAAATTGGTCCCTCTGGTTTCAATATGTGGCTTCAATGCCTGTAGTCTGTGGCTTCCAACCCTCTAAACCTATGTAAGCTCACAACACAACAATTAAACACAATTCAATTTTAAGTAGCAGACAGCTGTCAATATATGTTATGCATGGATAGAAGATTGGCTAGCTAACAGGAAACAGAGAGTAGGCATAAATGGGTCATTTTCTGGTTGGCAAGAGGTAATGAGTGGTGTTCTACGGGGATCTGTGCTGGAGCCTCAACTTTTTACAATTTATATAAATAACTTGGATGAAGGGACCAAAGGTATGGTTGCTAAATTTGCTGAGGACACAAAAATAGGTAAGAAAGTAAGTTATGAAGAGGACATAAGGAGGCTGCAAAGGGATATAGATAGGTTAAGTGAGTGGGAAAAGATCTGGCAAATGGAGTATAATGTGGGAAAATGTGAAATTGTCCATTTTGGCAGGAAGAAAAAAATGAAGCATATTATCTAAATGGTGAGAGATTGCAGAGTTCTGAAATGCAGAGGGATCTGGGTGTCCTAGTGCATGAATCACAAAAGGTTAGTATGCAGGTACAGCAAGTAACTAGGGAAGCTAATAGAATGTTATTGTTTATTGCAAGGGGAATTGAATACAAAAGCAGGGAATTTATGCTTCAGTTATCCAGGGCATTGGTGAGACTTCATCTGGAGTAGTGCGTGCAGTATTGGTCTCCTTATTTAAGGGAGAATGTAAATGCATTGGAAGCAGTTCAGATACTAGAATAATACCTGGAATGGGCAGGCTGTTTTGTGAGGAAAGGTTGGACAGGCTAGGCTTGAATCTGCTGGAGTTTAGAAGAGTAAGTGGCGACTTGATTGAAACATATAAGATTCTGAGGGGTCTTGACAGGGTGGATGTGGAAAGGATGGACGAATCTAGAACTAGGGGTCGCTGTTTAAAAATAAAGGGTCGCCCATTTAAGACAGAGATAAGGAGAAATTTTTTCTCTCAGAGGATCATGAGTCTTTGGAATTCTCTTCCTCAAAAGGCAGTGCAAGCAGAGTCTGAATATTTTTAAGGCAGAGGTAGATAGATTCTTGATAAGCAAGGGGGTGAAAGGTTATTGGGGGTAGGTGGAAATGTGGAGTTGAAGTTACAATCAGATGGCCATGATCTTATTGAATGGCAGAGCAGACCCGAGGAGCCGAGTGCCCTACTCCTGCTCCTAATTTGTATGTTTGTATATATGTACGTATGTTTGCTATTGTGTGTGACAGAGAGAGATAGAGAATATGAATAAGGAGGGCAGAAAAAATATTGAGGAAAAGATGGTGCTAGCTCTAAATTTGGGGGAAACCCCATTCCCTCTACAGTCTTACTTGCCAAGATTTTGTCTGGTTTATTCAAATAGCATTATGGGGAGAATGTTTTTTGGCCCTCCTCCCATGTGAATTTATTCCCTCCTATTACATTACATTTTCCTCTATGCAGGGTAGTATTGTGATATTCAAAGTTTAAAGTGCACCTGTAAGGATCCCAAGTGGCTACTTTGCAGCTCACACTGCAAGTAAATGAACCTGCATTGTGCAATTAGATTTTTTGGAAGCTTTCTTTATGGGAACAACTTTACGGATGTAAATATAACAGTAGTTCTTGTTTTAAGTTGAAGCTAGAATGCTTGACCTGTTGCAATAAGAGCCATAAGGTTATCTGAGTGCTTTGCATGCAGCCTCAGTGAAATTGTAACTGGTTCAGAGGAAATTCTTTGTAGCATGCATACTTTGACATCTACTTTGCATGCGAAAATGTAGTATTATGGTGGCAGATTTTTGAGGCTGGTAAACATCTCTCTCATCTGCTCCTGAACTTTTATACGCTGCCTATGAGGGTGGTGGAAGTGGACATGATCAATGATTTCAAACAGAATTGGATAGGCACTCAAGGGAAATAAACTTGCAGGGCTACGGGAATAGAGTGGGGGAATGGAACTGACTGGATTGCTCTACAGAGAGCCAGCATGGACTCGATGGGCCAAATGGCATCCTTCTGTGCAGTAATGACTTTTGTTTTAATTTCATGAGATGTGGGTGTCACTGGCAAGGCTGGCATTTGTTGCCCATCCCTAATTGCCCTTGACAACATTTCAGGGGCAGGTAAAAGTCAACTGCATTGCTGTGGGTCTGGAGCCACATGTAGGCCAGGCCAGGTAAGGATAGCAGATTTCCTTCCATTGATGGGTTTTTACAACAATTGATGATAATTTCGGCGCACCATTACTGGAACTAGTTTTCAATTCCAGATTGTTAAAATTAATTAATTGAATTTAAATTCCACCAGCTGCCATGGTGGGAATTGAACCTGTATGCCAAGGCAATAGCCTGGGCTTCTGGATCACTAGTTCAGTGACATTACCACTATGCCACCATCTATCTGCCCCTGTCTCCCCCATCTGCTCCTGAATCCTCCATCTACTCCTGGTCCCACCATATGTTGAACACTGTGTTGAATCTTTCTGCCACCTTCTCCGACATACAGCTCCTCTGTTGGCACCCATCAGTTCCAAACAGGAGAACCTTCCTTTTCATAAAGGGACTGCTCCAAGCTACATCATTGACTAGGGTACTTTTTGTTGATATGGCGCCACTTGTAATTGTTGCTGACTTATAACTTGCTGCAGTAAAAATACTCTCCTTTAAATGATAGCTGCAGACCTTTTGAAACTGCAGCAGATATTCTGCCTCCTTCCCTATGGTGAGCTTCTATTAGGCTCACAATCTAAACTGGCAGCTCACTCTGTATATTTAATTATGACACACCCTGGAAGCTTCCACAAGATCAGTCTTTCCTACTCTGGGTGAGTGGAAAGCTCTCAGTGTACTGGTCCCATTAGTTGAGAAAATCTATCTCGATATACTTTGAGAATGATGCCTTTATCTTTACTATTAGTTTACAGAAAGTAAAGCATTCTTGATGGGATAGTAGGAGCAATAAACCTTTAAACATGCGTTATTCTTGGAGGCTGCTAAACTCATTAACCAACTTTAGTAGACAGGTATCTGTAGCAGAGCATTCCACAAGGAGTATTTATATATATACATAGAGATCAGATGTTCCAGCACACAGATATGTGCCTCTCAGACATTGATTCTAAGGCTCATATTATCCACAATGGACTTTGATAACAGGGGAAAAAAAGCAACAGCATTAGGAAGCAGCAAACCACATATCCTTAACCAGAATAAGAAGCATTTAGATAAAGTTACACACAGTACCATAGCTGTGAGATCAGAGAATGTTTTTTGAATTCAGTCTATACAATTCCCTTCAAACCCAAAAAGTTTTGAGAATTAAAATATATTAATACTACTCCATTCAGCATTCTCAATTCCTAAAGGTGACTTGCTGCTTCACTGGATTTTCTGCAGGAATAAAACTCTCCTTAGTTTCTCAAAGAAAAGCTGGCTTTTGATAATCATGGTCATGGTGAGCAGTCACGTCCATTACCTTCAACAAAAGCCTAGTAAAACTTTTGTGAGAAGAAAAAACAGGTAGATCTTGTATTCTAAATAATTTTTCTCAATGATTCTCAGTTAACAGGCAGCTAAGGCGAGAATAAAATATTTCATAAAACTGAGGTGACAAATGTCCTGCCCATTGGTAAACAAATAATTACTGTATCAATCTCTCTGAGTAATTTTAAGTTAATTTTAATTGCATTTTTGGAAGGTTGGCAAGGGAGGAGAACAACTGGGAGGAGAACACCTAGATGGAATTTTAACAGGTGGGAGAGGGTCAGGTTTAAATTTGCAAAATCTGAAAGTTGAACACAACCCACTGCAAACGCACCTACTTCCTATTTAACTGTGGCAGGTTTGGTCTGGAGAGGCAGTTAGTGATTTTACTATTTAAATTAGATTTAATGAGATTTTCACCACAATTTGAACTTAAAGCCTCCAGCATGGATTTCCTGGGATTTGGCAAAGACATTAAGACAGAGGTCAGATTGAGCAGCAATTCATCAGGCCAGCTAACTACCACGACTTTTTTTTTATTTGTTTGGGGGATATGGGCATTGCTGGCTAGGCCAACATTTATTGCCCATCCCTAATTTCCCTTGAGAAGGTGGTAGCGAGCTGTCTTCTTGAACCACTGCAGTCCTTGGGGTGTAGATACACCAACAGTGCTGCTAGGAACGGAGTTCCAGGATTTTGACCCAGTGACAGTGAAGGAACAGTGATATAGTTCCAAGTCAGGATGGTGTGTAGCTTGGAGGGGAACTTGCAGGTGGTAGTGCTCCCATGCATCTGCTGCCCTTGTCCTTCTAGGTAGTAGAGGTTGCGGGTTTGGAAGTAAAGGCCAGCTCAGGTCTGCAAATGAAACCCGACCCGAGCCCGACAGAACCACATCCGACCTGAGCCCGATCCAAGTCTTTTCATTTTTACCCGTGCCCGACCCGACCATCAGTTAACCTACCTTCCATTTTTCACTTTGTTGCTTATCTGCACAAGCTTAAAATAACTACAACAAAACCACCTTTCAAGTGCAAAAAGTACATTAACATTGGAGCAATTTACCAGAGGTGGTGATAGAGCGTGTCTGACCTGGCCCAACCCAACCCGAGCCTGAATGCCGAACTCGGAAGTGTGACCCGACCTGACCCAGACACATGTCATTGGGTCCCGTCAGGTTGCAGTTGGGTAGCCGGCCTTTATTTGGAAGGTGCTGTTGAAGGAGCCTTGTTGGGTTTTGAAATTAATAAAGGTTCAGTGCTCACAGTTACTTGCTCAGTTCCCTTAAGGAAACAATTTGAGGAGAATACTTGGAAAGACTTACTTGTACAGTTTGGAGCTCTTCACAAAATTAGGATGGATGGCATCATAGCTACTTTAGATCGGACTCAGACATGGAAGAGAATCAGCATAAGCAAGGGTGTGTTGTGGAGAGAACTACACGTGGACAGCAGAGAGGGGAACACTAAAGAAGGGGACCATCAGAGGGGTTGAGTTTGCAAGAAGCACCTTATAGGAGTCACCAGGAGAAAGGGAGTACTTGGTCATAGGCATCTTGCTCTGCATGAGGAATGGGAGGCGGGAATGAGACCAGGCAGAGCAGCACCATCTGCTGCAGGAGAGAGGGCAATGAGGGCTCTCAGCAGGAGGCCCTATCTACCCAGAGTCTGCAGAGAGCATGACTCCTACATGAGCGTCACTCAGTCACCAGGAATATCATTGAGCAGACCACTGGGATCTTTAAGCAGAAGTTTAGATGCCTTAGCCCGTCAGGTGGTGCCCTACAGTACTTAGATGAAAGATCTCCAAATTCATGATGAATTGCTGTCTGCTCCACAATTTGCTGATCATGAGAAACCAGCTGTTCGCACCAGCAATTGTGCCAGAGGGACAAGCTTAGGAGCCACTGATGTATTACTTGCTTCTTCACATAAACCAACCAATCACACACTGATGAATGGCAGTAAACACTTTGGGTTTTTTTATTATTGAAGATTCACCACACTACAAGTACAGGAGGGCTCGTCTTACTAGAGATCAACTCAACTCCAACTCCTGTGTCACATGCTGTATGACATCACTTCCTGCAGTGATGATGCACATCCACTATTTACATATTCCCTTAAAGTGATATTACAACATTCCCCTATTTTCTTAAGTAGAAAATTACACAATGAGAATAAATCACATAACAGAACAGGATTGCTATGAAAACTATTTATATAAAAGTTAGTCCTCCATCCATCATTTAAGAATCTCTAAAACAAATAAGTGGTTTACTAGTATGCCCGAACCTCATAATAGTAAAACTCTTCTGAGATCTAGAATCCTCACTACCATGTTCTTGACTCATCGGCGTAGATGTATGGGTATCCTGTACTTTAGTGTTGTGCTGGTTGTCTTCACAGTGGTCTTCCACAGTTTCACTCTTACACCTTGCTCGCGAATGTGTTCTCGATGCTATTGGAGTATTGGGTAAGATGCAGTTGGACAATTCCTTTAGCTGGACAATTCCTTTAGGTGTTGTGACTTAAGAACACAAGAAAATAAGAAATAGGAGCAAGAGTAGGCCATTCAGCCCCTTAAGCCTGCCCCACCATTCAATAAGATCATGGCTGATCTGTCCCAGGCCTCAACTCCTCTTTCAGGCCTGCTCCTCATAACCCTCAACTCCCCAAGATTTCAAAAATCTATCTACCTCCTCCTTAAATACATTTAGTAACCTAGCCTCCGCAACTCTCTGAGGCAGAGAATTCCAGAGATTCACCACCCATCTGAGAGAAGAAATTCCTTCACATCTCAGTTTTAAATTTGTGACCCCTTATTCTGTAATTATGACCCCTAGTTCGAGATTCCCCCACCAGTGGAAACATATTCTCAACATCTACCCTGTCAAGCCTCCTTAGAATCTTATATGTTTCAATAAGATCACCTCTCATTCTTCTAAACTCCAATGAATAAAGGCCTAACCTGTTTAGCCATTCTTGATAAGACAACCCCTTCATCCCATGAATCAGCCTAGTGAACCTTTTCTGAACTGCCTCCAATGCTAGTATATCCTTCCTTAAATACAGGGACCAAAACTGTACGTAGTACTCCAGGTTTGGCCTCACCAACACCCTGTACAGTTGTAACAAGACTTCCCTATTTTTAAGCTCTAACCCCCTAGCAATAAAGGTCAAAATTCCATTTGCCTTCCTAATTACTTGCTGCACCTACATGCTAACTTTTTGTGTTTTATGTACAAGAACACCCAGGTCCCTCTGCACTGCAGTATTTTGTAGTCTTTCTCCATCTAAGTAATAATCTGCATTTTTATTCTTCCTACCAAAGTGGATGACCTCACACTTTCCCACACTGAACTCCATCTGCCAAGTTTTTGCCCACTCACTTAACCTATCTATATCCCTTTGCAGATTTTTGTGGCCTCATCACAACATGCCTTCCCACCTATTTTTGTATCATCAGCAAATTTGGATACACTACACTCTGTCCCTTCCTACAAGTCATAGGACCGATCCTTGTGGCACCCCAACCTCAAAAAGACCCATTGATCCCAACTCTCTGCCTTCTGTGTGTTAGCCAATCCTCAATTCACGGCAACACATTACTCCCAATACCCTGAGCTCTTATTTTGTGAAATAACCTTTTATGTGGCATCTTATCGAACGCCTTCTGAAAATACAAATACACGATATCTACTAATTCCCCTTTATCCACTCTGCTTGTTATATCCTCAAAGAACTCTAACAAATTTGTCAAACATGATTTCCCTTTCATAAAACCATATTGACTGTTTGATTGCATTATGTTTTTCTAAATGTCCTGCTATTTCTTCCTTAATAATGGACTCTAGCATTTTCCCAATGACAGATGTTAAGCTAACTGGTCTACAATTTCCTGCTTTCTGTCTCCCTCCATTCTTGAATAGGGGCATCACAGTAGCGGTTTTCCAATCTGCTGGTACCTGCAGGAATCTGGTGGTTTTGGTATATTATGACCAATGCCTCCACTGTCTCTGCAGCTACTTCTTTTAAAACCCTTGGATGCAAGCCATTAGGTCCTGGCAACTTGTCTGCCTTTAATCCAATCAGTTTGTCAAGCACCGATTCCCTCGTGAAAGAGATTGTTACAAGTTCCTCCCTCCCATTTTCACCTTGCTCATCTATTATTGTCAGGATGTTTATAGTGTCCTGCACCGTGAAGACCGATGCAAAATATTGGTTTAAATTATTTGCCATTTCCCTGTTCCTTGTTATTAATACCCCAGTCTCCTCCTCTAAGGGTCCCACACTTACTTTAGCTACACTCTTCCTTTTTTATACCTGTTAGAAGCTCTTACTGTCTGTTTTTATATTTCTTGCCAATTTACTCTCATAATTTTCTCCCTCTTTATTCGTTATGTAGTCATCCGCTGCTGGTTTCTAAAAAATTCCCAATCCTCTGGCCTATCACTAGCTTTCACCGCTTTGTACGCCTTTGTTTTTGATTTGATACTCTCCTTAACTTCCTTTGTTATCCATGGGTGACTTCATATGATCTTGGTTAGCTACAAACCTTAGATACCTCTGCAGGGAACCAGGTTCCTTTTGGTGGATGAATAACTCGAACCTTTTGCCGCATATGTAAACTAGGGAATTCCACACCTGCATGCCAATTGTATGTAGACTTCATCTTTTCCTGCTTCTCCAATAGTCTTTGCTGCACCGATGCAAACCTGGAGAGATGATGACTTAGAAGTGTTGTTCTGATCTGTCTCCCGAACATGATTTCAGCTGGTGACAGTAATCCCATGTCTAATGGTGTTGCCTGTAGATGCAACAAAGCAACCTGGAAATCTTGCTCTGTTTCCCTGCACTTCACCATAAGCGATTTAATTGTATAAACCATTTTTTTGGCAAGACTGTTGGATCGAGGATAATGTGGAGAGGCTGCTAAATGGTTTATGCCCCACCTGGCACACATATTCGGAAATGGCTTGCCTGTATTTTGCAGACCATTGTCTGATACAATCTCTTCCGGTGTACCAAAAAGACTAAATATAGCACTCATTGTATACTCTACAGATGTGCTCAATGTATCCCTCAACTGTCTGATTGTGAATTTTGAAAAGTAATCTGTGATTAAGAGGAAATCATCACCATGAATAGTGAACAGATCTGTTACAATCCTCCACCAGGGATGCGATGGGACCTCGTGAGGGTGTAGTGGTTCCTGTGCTGGTTTAGCTGATGCACTTGGCACACCTCACACATCCTCATGGCTCTCTCAATATCACAGTTAATCCCAGGTTAGAACACAGTTTCCCTCGCCAGGCGACTTGTTCGCTCGATGTTCATGTGGCCCTGGTGCAATTGCGACAATACATCCTGACGAAGAGATTTAGGAATCAGCACCTGTCTTCCTTTGAATATTACTCCTCTTGAGATATCTAACGTGTCCCTATACAGCCAAAAGGATCTGAGGTTGTCTTGAACCTCCTGTATCGTGTCAGACCAACCATCAATAATAACTCGCCACAATGCCTTCAGCATTGGAACTTCGGTTGTTTCTTCTCTAGGTTAGTTGTACTTGTGCTGTCCAAAGCTCATCAAGTCAACATTAAGTATGTCTTCGACCTCTATATCTATATTGTCAATTTGTAGGTCCAGTGAAATATCTGCTGTTTTCTTCAGATTTGGCAATTCGCTCAGTTTATCCAATGTAACTATCCTGTTCCCTGGTTTATAACAAACAATGCCATTTCATTCCATATCATCAAATTCAGTCTTCAGCTTTTCCTGGATGTGTGCACTGCACTTCCTAGGTTGGTTAATTGAAGGAATTGCATCTACCCTTAATGCAAAACAGCATCACCTTTGAAACTCCCTACAGCATCAAACCTAAGTGATGGACTGACTTTATAGGGTCATTTCTAATATTTTCTTCTGCCAGTGGTGCATTGTTGATTTTGTGTATGGTCACAATTTTGAGCTCCCTACATGCCGGCAATCCTGCTACTGTCAGACCACTTGTATCTACTTAGTACAAAACTTGTGATTACCATACAAACTTGCCATAGTTACTTTTTAATGTCAGTGTATTGATACAATGGATTGGTGAGTTGTTGGCTTCGCCTATGAAGCTGTTTTCGGCGGGAACTGCATCATGACGTCTCAATGGCTCCGCAACCTTTCAGTCCGATTTCAGACCAATTTTAGCAGCCCGATGCTGAATCAACTGAATACCTTTGTTGACCACTGATCTGGTTATCCCCTAGACAGTTACTCACTGTTTTTGGTTTGTCAGATCCATCAGAAGCTTTCTTCTGAAGCTTGACCCTGCAAAGTCCCTATCTGACTCCTTTACAGTAAAACTAGTATGCAACCTTGCCCCCACCCACTCTTCCCAGCAATATAGCACTTGTGGTGTCCCTTCCACCCTGCATGGCTGCTGTGCCCTACTGCCTAGTGTGTCCCACTGTGAGGATCGCTCTTCTAAGCTAGCCTCTAAGTTCAATGTGCTGCTGGTCCTCCATCCGCTCCTCCTGGTCTTCTTCCTTTGGTTGGGGGTGGGGTACAAGGTGGCTGTTGTTTGTCTTTGTGGCTAGGTGGATCTGGCTGCTGGGAGCCGAGAATGATAATGTTGTAAGTGTTAGGGTGAAGCATGCATCACAATAGGAGAGGGTGTCTGGTAAAATCATATGGAGCTTGGGAGTAGGGATAAATTTGGGGGATTAGGGTTCAGTAACAGTTGTGAATCTGTAAGGAAGCTGGAATGGCCACCTACCTAAAGGCAATATGCCTCCTGCTCTGCTTCTGGCCACAATGTCTCCCACTCCCCACCTGATCACAACCAACAATGCCACATTAAGGCGTGATATCATGCAGAAATGCTCCTCTTCCATCGATCAGATCCCACTGCTGCCTGTTATGTGCTCTCTTGTCCTGGAAGAGAAAGGGTGGTGATTGTGAATGAGTGTATGGACAGGTGTGTTTGTGTGTGTGTGTGTGTGTGTGTGATGCCTCGCATGTTTCAAGATCTGCGAGATGTCTCTGAGCTGTGAGTTGTGCCTGTGAAGTATGCGATAATGTGGGATATCCTGCTTTCCTACATTAACCATGGAAAAGATTGTGGCAACTTCCTTCAGTTGGCATCAATTTCACTTCTGAGTCAGAAGGTAGTGAGTTTAAGTCCCTCTGGACTTATGCACATAATCTATGTTGACTCTTTATTGATGGGAGAGATCTGGATATGATTTGACTTGGATTTTTGGAATGAAATGATTCAAAGTAATTTCTTTTATTGTGCTAAGGACCTTTGACTCCAGCTGAATATCTTTGAAATTTCTGTTGCTTCTGCCAATGCCCTAAGTGAGCAAGTTGAAGATACTAAAATGTAACCAAACAGAAAGTGCCAAATTTGTCTCAGTCCCATTGGTAGAAAACTTTCCTTGTGTTGGTACTGCATCTGATGTTGTGGCCAAATGCGGCAACTTGCCATCTGGAGGAAGCTTGAGTATGAATTTCAGCCAAGCTACCTACTCAGCCTGTGATATTATTTTCAACACATCTTATTTCTTCAGTACCTACCTTATTTCACTTTGGCATAAGGTATCTATAAGCAGATAAAGGCACTCGCAACATAAATGAAAACATATGTAAACTCTCCATTGTGACATCAAGATTACTGACACTGAATCTGCTACAAAAGATATTTCGGAAGAGAATGGAAACCTAAACTGAAGGGTGAATTTATTGCCTCAAGGTGATAGTTCTTCAACTGACAAAGGTACAAGTTCTATGTTCTTATCATCCATGGAAACACTTAATTGGAGGATTGAAAGAGTTACATAGCCAACATATGTGGTTATCCTGCAGACGTCAAGGTCACTATATTACCTTCTGTGCCATTGAAACTTCTCAAGCCCCATTGACATAATGAGCATTAATCAGGCTGTTATTTCTGAGTTGGTTAGTCAGGTATGTAGGTCAACATGCCTCATGTGTTCTTGGACACGAGAATTACCAACAAATGTGTGGGAACAAATGTAGACTGCACAAATTCGACTGGTTCAATCGATATCTAATTTATTGTTCCTTCTGGCATAGCACAAATTCTTCAATTAAAACAAGTTCCCCAATATATATATATATATCCACATATATATAATTACCTCCACCCACTCAGTTGGTCTTCCGGCGATGGAGTAGGTCATCTACTGTCGCTTCCTGCTTGTCCACAGACCCGATGTCTTCTTGATGTCTTCTGCTCGTTGGTATCTTCTCTCAATGTTTTTGCTTGTGAGGAGGCCAGCCTATATAGGGTCTTTGTTGCATCATCACATCATTGTTTTTCGACCTTTCTTTTTCGACCCAGCAGTTTCTTGTTTTTTAAGTGTCTCCTGCGGCGAGTAATTCATCTCCTGGCTCCCCAAAGCCTGTCCACCATCTACAAGGCACAAGTCAGGAGTTTAGTTTAGTTTAGTTTAGTTTAGAGATATAGCACTGAAACAGGCCCTTCGGCCCAACAAGTCTGTGCCGACCATCAACCACCCATTTATACTAATCCTACACTAATTCCATATTCCTACCACATCCCCACCTGTCCCTATATTTCCCTACCACCTACCTATACTAGGGGCAATTGCTAATGGCCAATTTACCTATCAACCTGCAAGTCTTTGGCATGTGGGAGGAAACCGGAGCACCCAGAGGAAACCCACGCAGACACAGGGAGAACTTGCAAACTCCACACAGGCAGTACTCAGAATTGAACCCGGGTCGCTGGAGCTGTGAGGCTGTGGTGCTAACCATTGCGCCACTGTGCCGCCCCCAGAGTGTGATGGAATACTCTCCACTTGCTTGGATGGGTGCTGCTCCAACACTCAAGAAGCAAAACAGCATCCAGGACAAAGCAGCCCACTTGATTGGCACCCCATCCACCGCCTTCAACATTCTCTCCCTTCACCACTGATGTACAGTGGCAGCAGCGTGTACCATCTACAAGATGCATTGCAGTAACTCACCAAGGCTCCTTCGACAGCACCTTCCAAACCCTCGAGCTCTACCACCTAGAAGGACAAGGGCAGCAGATGCATGGGAGCAGCACCACCTGCAAGTTCCCCTCCAAGCCACACACCATCCTGACTTGGAATTATATTACCATTCCTTCACTGCGCTGGGTCAAAATCCTGGAACTCCCTTCCGAAGAGCACTGTGGTGTGCCTATACCACATGGACTGCAGTGGTTCAAGAAGGCCGCTCACCACCACCTTAGGGATGGGCAATAAATGCTGTCCTAGCCAGTGATGCCCACATCCCATGAACAAATAAAGATAAAGTGCCTGTTTCAGCTTGCCACCATTTTGCCCAACATAGCGCATCCTACTCGCCTTCAACATTACTATTGTTCTGAATCATCTCCCATGAGGAGGTGGGATTATCTCTATTACTGCCAAATTTTCTGACCCAATTATGATGTCGTTTATCATTCGGGCTTGCCTGACACCGTAGGCATACCGATTTTCTCTCTTCTACCTGATACCGAGTGGCTATTAATACGGTGCTGGAGATGCAACCCACAGTTGCTCCTGTCTAGATGATTTTAACCCAATTCTCTCAGCTTTGCTTGCTAGAATTACTTCCCAATCATCCTATCCACCTTCTGGACTAGGTGTACCAAGACGTCCCATTTATTATGTCTATTATTTTCCCGGATTGATATACTTGCAGGATCTCATGTCCAATATACATATACATGAGGGATTGTTCTGCATCCCCACTTGGGCATGGAGTGTAATCAATCTAGCTTCCCAAACCCAATATCCACAGGAGGATGATCCTCCAGCAAAAAACAAAAGAAAGAAAAGCGAATAGAGATGTCCCTGTGAGGTATTTCCCGTCACAGGTCCTTTCCAACAGCACATTCAAATTACTTACAACCGACAGATATATGTACATACATATTCTATTTCTTCTCCTTCCGCTTAACACTCCGAGTGGGAGTCCACTGTGGCAGGCGTCTACGGGTCTCTGGCAGGGACCAAGATTGGAGAGGCCTGCGGACTCTAGTATTCCTCCTCCTGGCATCATCATCCCACACTTTGGGCCGCATCCACCAGTCCCGAGTGGACATACACAGTTGTACCCTCTGCCCTAACTTGCCTAACACTCTCTTCAGTCTTGTATAGCTTGCACTGATTAATGTGGAACCATTTCAGCCATTATGGCAGCTGCATCGCATACACCATTGGGCTAGCTTTGTCCACAATAGGGTAGGGGCCTTTGTTCAATGGCTCAATCATCCTTACTTGTGTATAATTCCTGACCATTATCTGGACTCAGTGCTCCACTCTTACTCCAGTAAGGGGGTTACTACATCCTCCAAGTCCTTTTCTGCCTCCTGAATACAGCAATACTGTCTTTGGGGTCTGTTCATAGGTTCCTCATCTATTTCCACTCGCACCCCTCGTATCCTGCCACAATCCTGCTTATGGGCAGCCAATGCTTCTTTATTGGTCCTGCACATTTCTTGGTACAGCTCTGGCACCTCCGCCAATAATTTTCCCAGATCATACACTCTCTTGACGTTTGTACTATTCCCTCACTTGTGATTACCACTAATGCCTTGGTTTCCTCATCCATGTGCCACAGGCATTTGTTGCAAAAATCTACAATTATGCCATTACCGCGTAGCCAATCAGCCCCCAATATTCCCTTCCCAACTTCAGCAGCATTCATCAGTATACATTCCTATTTTGTTTTACTGGTCCAATCTGGATCTCCAAAGCTTTCGATACTGCCCAAGTCTGAGAATTCCCCGTGAAACCTGACAGACTATATACCCTACCTCTAGACCATGGTGATGCATGTGGGTTGGCTACATACAACACTGTTTGAGACACTTTGGTGTCAACCAGGCACGTCTCTTCTCTTCCCTTAACAATCAGGTCTACCCTGGGTCTTCCCCACGAATCATACCTAAGGGGACCAGGTATGCGGGCTGGGAGTGGTTCAAGTCAGGGTCCTGGGTCCCCTGTGCAATGTTAACCTTCCCCTGTTCCTCATTTGGCCACTTGGCCCCTACCATCAGTTGCACTATCTGCTGTTCCATCATTCTGGTGGGTTCTTCTGACCATGGAGCCTGAGGTTCCTTGAGTCTCCCATGGGCTTGTAACCGGACCCCTTTTATTGGGGCACGTCATTCCCAGGAAAAAGTGCCCTACCTTGCTGCAATTATAACATTCCCTCTTGTTTCCCCCTCCAGGAGTCGGTTTGGGTGTAGCCCCCTCCTGTTTCCAGGTGGGGCCACTTCGGGTCCCTGTGGTCTGACCTGTGCCCGCCTGTATGCTGTGCACCTTTCCCTTTTCTGGTTTCTTAGCGACAGGAGGGGTTTCCTGGATACTTTGTATTCTAATTTTTGGGGTCATATCACTCTTCCATCTTTTCCTTCACTGCTGGAAGTAACCCAGACATCAAAACCCTTAGCCATTTGACTCTGGGGATTCCCTGTAAATTAGCCCGGACTGGAGCTCCGTCTGTATCAATGCCCATTTTTGCTCAACGTAGCTGTCTACAGCCTCCCGTTCTCCATGCTTCACATCGGTTAACGCCTTGAAGGGGTCTCCCATGTCCTGTCCCATAGCCTCCCTTACAGCTTCCTTATAGGTCGCCCTGTCCCTTCCCCTGTCTTTTTGTCTAAAGGTAAACGGCTGTATATTGAAGGCAATAGCTTCATCATGCAAGCTCTGACAATCTCTTCCTCTTCCTGTGAATGTATTATTCACAATTCCAAGTGGAGGAAGAACATGCTAACATCCCCATCTTTATCCAACATTTTAACGTCAGGTGTGTGACATTTCAAATCATTAGTGTTATAGGGGATCACATACTGACTCTGAATGGCTCCCTGATTTCCGTTTGCATCAGTTGGCCCATATCAGGAATGGTGCATTGGATTCATGGATGGGGGTCTTTGTCCCCCAGGGTCGGGATCCTGGTCATACCCCCAGTCTGGAGTCCCCCTGTTACCCCTATCAGATTAATCATGCCTATTTGCTGTTTTACCTGAGTCTGCAGCTGTGCTACGGTTTACCTGCATTTAGTATGTTCTGACTTATCAAAATTACTCTCCTGCAAGATGCAATAGGCTGTCTTCATCCCTTCACACTTTAACTTCAGTTCCTCTATCACTGCCTCTGCCTTACAGAATTTCTGCCTGTATTCATTTTTTCATCTTCCTCCCGAGAGACTTGTCCCTGATAGTAGGTCACACATTGTTCCTTAATCTGCTGGAATGCGTCTCTCTCCTCAGTTACCTTCTGACCTCCTTTACTAACTGGTTAATTATCGCCTCTCGGTCGCTTGCCCTTGCTCTCATTAATTCTATTTCTTTTCACATGTCTGCAATTTCTTGTTGGCCCCTTAGCTGTTGCTGTTGCTAAGCCAGCAGCCAAAGTGCCTTCATCGACTTCTCCTGCTTAGTGAAGGAGTTACACCAAGCCTTCATGGCCTTCAAAGGCCTATCCAGGGCGGCCATCGTGTTCTTAAACAGCAGGTCCCCAGGATTAATTTTACTGCATGGGTATTTAGTTACCCTTTCTCCTAGTTTTACTTTTTTTTCCTTCTGGCCCCCCTTTTGGGTCTGCTGCCTTTGTCCACCACTCATTCCGGGTACTAGTGTCCTGCCGCGCTTGCCAAATCTGTAGGCCAACATGCCTCATGTGTTCTTGGACACTAGAATTACTACCAAATGCATGGGAACAAATGTAGACTGCACAAATTCAATTGGTTCAATCGATGCCTAATTTATTGTTCCTTATAACACAATACAAGTTCTTCAATTAAAACAAGTTCCCCAATATATATATGTATATAAATATACTTACTGCCACCTGCTCAGTTGGTTTCCCAGCGATGGAGTAGGTCCGTGACAGTAGGTGACCTGCCTACTGTTGCTTCCTGCTTGTTCGCAGACCTGATGTTTTCTTGATGTCTTCTTGTTAGTTTCTTCTCTAAGTGTTTTTGCTTGTGAGGAGGCCAGCTTATATAGAGTCTTTGTTGCATCATCACATCATTGTTTTTTGACCTTTCTTTTTGCCATCCCAGCAGTTTCTTGTTTTTTAAGTCTCTACACGTGGGGAGGAGCTTCTCAAGACCACAGTAACACAATCAATTGTCAGAGAACCCAGTAACACAATCAATGGTCTGCCTGATCCAGTAACACAATTATCCCAGGGCTCAGTAACATAATCAATTGTCTGCTTGGTCCGGCAACACAATTAATTGTTGTTCGACCAGGCCCAACAATTTAGCAATGTCCATCCATTTGTGTATCAAAGTCCCATTGGCAAGTTTGCTGAATTCAATGGTCTCCTACAGGTAGCATCGCCTTGGGAATGGACAATATTTTACAGATCATAGAATCATAGAATAGTACAACACAGAAGGAGGCCATTCAGCTCATCCAGTCTGTGCCGGTTCTTTCGAAATGCAATCCAGTTAGTCCCACTCTCTTGTTCTTTCCCTACATTTCTGCAATCTTTTCACCTTCAAGTATTTATCCAAGTCCCTTTTGAAGGATGCTATCGAATGTATATCCACCATTTTATCAGGCAGTGCATTCCAAATCCGAACCACCCATTGTGTAAACAAGTTGTTCCTTATATCATATCTGTAACTTACACCAATCACCTTAAATCTATGTCCTCTATGTTTATCAATCCTTCAGCCACGGAAAACAGTTTCTCTTTATTTGCTCTATCTAAATCCTTCATGTTGTTAAACACCTCTACGAAATATCCTCTTAGGATTCTCTGCTCTAAGCAGAAAACTCCAGTTCTGCCATGTAACTGATCCATAACTCCCTGATCCATGGAATCATTTTAGTAAATCTCTTTCACAAGCGCTCCAAAGTCTTCGCATCCTTCCTAAAGTGTGGTGTGCAGAATTGGACACAATATTCCAGCTGGGTCCAAACTAGTCTGTTACATAGGTTTAGTATAATTTCCTGGCTTTTGTGCTCCATGCCTCTATTTATAAAACCCAGGATTCCATGTGCTTTATTAACTGCTTTGTGAGCCTGTCCTGCCATCTTCAAAGATGTGTGCATAAACACCCCCATGTCTCTCCATTTTTGCAATTGTATCATTTAGAATTGTACCATTCAGTTTGTATTTTTCTCCACATTTTTCCTACCAAGATGTATCATCTAATTTTTTTGTGTGTTGAATTTCATCTGCTTTGTGTTTTTTTTACTTGTTTGTGGGATGTGAGCATCTATGCCAAGGCCAGCATTTGTTGCCCATCCCTAATTGTCCTTAAGAAGGTGGTGGTGAGCTGCCTTCTTGAACTGCTGCAGTCCATTGCGGTGTAGGTACTTCCACAGGGCTGTAAGGAAGAGAGTTCCAGGATTTTGATCCAGCTGTGAAGAAGTGGCAATATAGTTCCATGTCATGATGGTGTGTGACTTGGAGGAGACTTTGTAGATGCTAGTGTTCCCATGCCTCTGCTGCCCTTGTCCTTCTAGGTGGAAGAGGTTGTAGGTTTGGAAGTTGCTGTCATAGGAGGCTTGGTGAGTTGCTGCAGTGCATCTTTGAGCTGGTACACACTGCTGCCACTGTGCACCGATGGTGGAGAGAGTGAATGTTTAAGGTTGTGGATGGGGTTACAATTAGCAGGCTGCTTTGACCTGGATGGAGTTGAGCTTCTTGATTGTTGTTGGAGCTGCACTCATCCAGGCAAGTGGAGAGTAATCCATCATACTCTTGACTTGTGCTTTGCAGATAATGGACAGGCTTTGGAGAGTTTAGGGAGGGGAGTTACTCGCCGCAGAATTCCCAGCCTCTGACCTGCTCTTTTATTTATTTAGAGATACAGCACTGAAACAGGCCCTTCGGCCCACTGAGTCTGTGCCGACCATCAACCACCCATTTATACTAATCCTACATTAATCCCATTACCCTCTCACATCCCCACCTTTCCTCAATTCCCCTACCACCTACACTATACTAGGGGCAATTTGTAATGGCCAATTTACCTATTAACCTGCAAGTCTTTGGCTGTGGGAGGAAACCAGAGCACCCGGCAAAAACCCACGCAGTCACAGGGAGAACTTACAAACTCCGCACAGGCAGTACCCAGAATCGAACCTGGGCCGCTGGAGCTGTGAGGCTGCGGTGCTAACCACTGCGCCACATGGCCGCTCTTGTAGCCATGGTATTTACATGACAGGTCCAGTTAAGTTTCCCGTCAATAGTAACCTCCAGGCTGTTGATAATGGGGGATTCTGCAATGGTAATGCCATTGAATGTCAATGGGAGGTAGTTAGATTCTCTCTTGTTGGAGATGGTCATTGTCTGGCACTTGTGTGGCGTGAATGTTACTTGCTTTGGAACTCTTCATCAAAAGGCAGTGGAAGCAGAGTCTTTGTATATTTTTAAGGCAGAGGTAGATAGATTCTTGATAAGCAAGGGGGTGAAAGGTTATCGAGGTAGGCGGGAATGTGGAGTTGAGGTTACCAGTCAGCCACGATCTTGTTGAATGGCAGAGCAGGCTTGAGGGGCTGAGTGGCCTACTCCTGCTCCTAATTCATATGTTCGTACGCCACTTACTAGCCCAAGCCTGAATGTTGTCCAGGTCTTGCTGCATACAGGCACGCACTGCTTCAGTATCTGAGGAGTTGAGAACGGTACTGAACATTGTGCAATCAGCGAACATCCCCACTCCTGACCTTGAGGGATGGCATTGATGAAGCAGCTGAAGATGGTTAAGCCTAGGACACTACCCTGAGGAACTCCTGCAGTGATGTACTGGGCCTGAAATAATTGTCCTCCAGCAGTGCCTTCAGCAAGGATCGAAAGCGGCTTGTCTACCAATATCTATTGTTAAGTATTTTGTTTAAATATTTATTCTGTTGATTTGTTGCACCAATACCATTGTCTAAATGGAATTAACCTTTAAGTTTTGTATTTAGATTACAGCTGTAATTTAACTTTATGCACTTAAACTGCTGTGTTCAATTATTTCTTGAATTCTGTACTGTGTTTAATTTGTTTTTTGCTATGTAACTGTTTTGTGTTTTCTGCATCACAATAAACTCTGAAATGAGCATCGCAGTCAAGTGTGTTTTTTGCATCACTGCATGACTACAGCTCACACCACATAGGTAATATCACTTGTTAGTGGTACTTATTTGAACACTTTTCGCAAGTTTATACACTGGTCTCAAATGGAACGAACTGAGCCAGAAATCAGTGCAACTGGTCACAAATGTAAGCAATATAATTTTCAACTGGTTCCAGATTCACTGGTCTCAACTGGAGCCAATATAATTTTCAACTGGAACAAGTACAAATGGTCAACTGGAACCAGTGCAATCCCGACGAGTGGGATGGTGGTGGGGGGTGGGGCTGGGGGGGGCGGGGAGGTGGTGGGCGGTGTAAAATGGAGCGGGAGGCACCGGGAGGCCTTCCCGATCCTTTCCCGCCTCCACCGCCACTTTACGCATGGTGGTGGCAGCGAAAAACGGCCCGCCCACCCCAGACCAATCAAGGTCCTTAAGTGGCCACTTAACGGCCAGATAAGGGCCTATGCCCGCCTCCAAGCGGATTTTACGCGTGGCAATCGGGCGTCCTGCAGCCGAGAGAAGCTGCCTAACGAAAGCAGGTGCCTTCCGAGCGTCCCAGGATGGCCCTCATGGTCGGGCACCCCCTGTGCCCAATGGAGGGCCGCCCCTGCTACCCCAAGCACCCCCAAGACACAACATGCCCCCCCTTCCCCCCAATCGAGCACCCTTGCCTTGTCAGGGCCCAACCGATTACTCTGGCGAGCCAACAAAAACTTACCTTTCTTCCCAGCTCCCAGGCTTCATGGGAGTCTTCATGTTGGACTGCAGTCCCAGAAGTGGCCAGCGCTTAAGGTGGCGCTGCTGGAACTAAGAGCTGCCGGCCCGCTGATTGGCTGGCAGCTCTATTAGGCGGGACTTCCTACCTCAAGTGGGTGGAAGTCCCACCTCACACCAATTGAAGCCTGGGGACCAGCAAAATATGGGTCGGATCCCCAGGCGAGGCAGATGCAGGTTCAATCGGTGGCCGGCACCCGTCCGCCTAAGGAAAAATTCCAGCCATTAACTCTGTTTCTCTCTCCACAGATGCTGCCAGGCCTGCTGAGTTTTTTCAGCACTTTCTGTTTTTATTTCAGTTACAATTGGTTTGTATTTATGGGCTCTTTATTTCTACACTTGGTTTTCAGTCCTTTAACCAATCTTCAAGCCATGCCAATAGATTAGCTCCCAATCCCATGAGGCTTAATCTTGTGCAATAATCTATTGTGCGGCACCTTATGGAATGCCTTCTGCATATTCAAATATACTGCATGCACTGGATTCCCCTTATTTACCCTGATAATCACGCCCTTAAACACTCTGATAGATTTGTTAAATACTATTTCTGTTTCATGAAACCATGTTGGCTCGGACTAATCACATTGTCATTTTCCAAGTACCCTGTACCTCTACCTTAATAATACATTCGAGCATTTTCTTTACTATTGATGTCAGGCTAACTGGTGTATAGTTCCCTGTTTTTTCTCTCCCTCCTTTCTTGAACAGTGGAATTATATTTGCTAATTTCCAATGCACAGGGATCGTTCTAGAACCTAATGAATCCTGGAAGATCAAAAACACTGCATCCACTATCTCTGCAGCTATTTCTTTAAAACCTCACTGTATAGGCCATCAGGTCCAGGAGATTTGTTGGCTTTTAGTCCTATTAATTTTCCAGTACTTTTTCTTTACTAATATTAATTACTTTCAGTTCCTCACTTTCGTTAGACCCTTGGTTCCCCTCAATTTACGATATGTTCTTTGGGTCATCTACTGTGAAGAAAGGCAGAAAATATTTGTTTAACATCTCTGCCATTTCCTTATTCTCCATTATAATTTCTCCTGTTTCTGCCTGTAAATGACTTACATTTACTTTCACTAATCTCTCCATTGTTGCATACTTATAAAAGGAATTATGATCTGTTTTTATATTTCTTGCTAGTTTAATCTCATATTCTACTTTATCCAAATTTATCACTTTTTAAAACCCTCAGGCTCACTATTGTTTTTTGGCAACTTTTAACCTAATGCTATCCTTAACTTCTCTAATTCACCATGGTTGTGCTATTTTTCCAGTGGAGCTTTTATTCCTTATGGAAATGTATTTTCAGCGAGAATTATTAATTATTTTCTGAAATGTTTGCCTTTGCTTATCTACTGTTATGTCTTTTAATCTAGTTTCCCAATTTGCCTCAGCCCACATGCCTTTCATACATCTGTAATTGGCTTTATCTAAATTTAAGAACCTAGATATGGACTTAACCACGTTTTATTGAAACTTAATATGAAATTCTATTATATTATGATCACTCCCCCCCAGAGGATCTTTTACTATAAGATTATTAATTAAACCAGTCTCATTACACAATACCAGATATAAAGTAGCCTGTTCCCTAGTTGGTTCCACAATATTTTGTTCTAGAAAACTGTCTCGAATGCATTCCATGAACTCGTCCTCCTAGCTAATACATCTAGCTTTTTACAAATGATTCATGCATTCACATATAGCACTTTTAATTTTTACTTTTTACTATTTTTCCCTGATGTGGCCTTAGTTGCTCATGTCTTATCACCATTATTAAATTCTCTGTCCCTTCCTGACAGAATCAGATTTTGCTGGAAAATGTCCTTTATGTGGTTTATTCTAGAGCACGTCAGTGCTTGTGCATTTTGTTTTTAAACCTTTTTTGCAGCTGCCAGACAGCCATTTTCACTTCAAATCGCACTCTCTGCAACTGGACGAATAAACTCTGATATTTATTCTGTTTTAGCCGTTCATTAACTGCTTGAATGGTGTTAAAAAGCATCATCATTGTACGTCCACTGTGATTCTACATTTTACATTACAGAATCACATTTTCAGAAAGTGCATGTTTCAAAACTGCGCATTCCAGTAATTGCATCAACAGTTCTCTCATTCAGGCGTTACCCATCATTTTCTCCCTTTTAGGACTGTTGGGCCTAATTAGTTTAAGGTCACACCCAAAATTAAATGAGGCAACCTGAGGCAAACAGATGGTCCCAAATAGGGAGAAACATCAAAGTAGGCTCGAGAACCAAATGCGTCTGAATGTGCCCAATTTGATCAATTCAGTTCTAATTTGACACTAAACTGAATGCAAAACAAGGCAACAAATTAGACAATTGGGAATTAATCACTCAACAGATGCTGGATTATTTTTTCCTTCAAGACAATGTAGCTGCTCATTGACCAATTTCAATACATGGGGGTTGAAATGTTTTGCTTACAAAATTCTCAGCACAGTCTGGGGAAAAGCCCAACTGTTTTTTTTCCTCAAATATCTCCATTCCCAAATTGCAAGCACTGTCTAAGAATGTGAGCACTTTTTCTTTAAAACAGTCAAATCTTTTCTATTCAAGGAGAACAGATTCAAAATATATGGTAACTGCCATGCCCAGTAAAGGAATGTCCTATTTATAATTTTAAACATGGACTGTATTCAGTATAGGCTCTCTGGAGCTGATTGTTGTTTTTTAAATGAACCACAATGGGCATAAGATGGCTGCCAAGGGGCAGGTGTCTTTTGCAATTTTAGCCCAAACTCATAAGTATCTCAAGCCTCTGGAAAGTTCCTAATTGAGTGATCATGGGTGGAGTATCTCTCATGAATGGACATAACAAGACAAAACCCTTTGTGCAATTCACACCTCCTATTGTTTGTGGTCTTATCCAATACTCAATAGGCTTACTTCTATAAGCGGCAGGTGAAAAAAAGCACACCAAAGAGCCAGCGCGATTCCAAGCGTGGCGGCTCATTTAAATAGCTGGGGCAGGCTGCCTCCCCCCACGATCACATGGGTACTGACGCCATTTTTAATAGGCTGTCAGCCCTATCAGATATTTAAATATTTAAAGTGAAACTGAAGTACCCCCCCCCCCCCCAAATTGTGCAAACTTTAAACTATAACCCTTCCTATCATCCCCTACACCCATTATGTCCATTTGATCCTGTCCCCCACCTCCCGCACTGAGAAACGTACCTCCTCTCCTCTCCCCACCAATGTTGTACCTTATTTTGCCGGACGGCATCCGAAGGCATGGCAGCGTTGGCCGCCGGGGTGAATCATTAATTCAGGTGATTTTATTTATTTAAATATTTAAAATGCGCTCCCATTGGCAACTACAGGGGGGCCACCACAAGACCTCGCCACCGTCGGCGATATCGGGCCGGGCCCTCCCGGCGTCAAGGTCCATGGCGGGCTTCATCTGGGGCCATTTTCATGTCCCCTCCACCACGGATCCCAACGTCGAGCGCTCTATAAACTCCAGCCTAATATCTATGGACTCCTAGGCCGGAATTTTACCTGCATTAATCGTGTCTCTTCGGAGGCGTCCAGATAGTAAAATGAAGCGCGATGATGTTGGGAGTGTCCCCAGCATCATTACGCGCAGACGTCATTTTACCAATGGCGGAAGTTGGGCGTGAGCGAGTCTGTGCTCGCCGCCCGACTACAAGTAATTGAAAGGTAATTGAGGTCGTTTAGAAAGCAATTGACTACAATTTTATATCTGAGGTCTGATTTACTGTCCGTAAATCGGCTCATGAGGCGTGTCGACCAGCCGGCAGGTTTATAAGGGAGGCAGGCATTGATTCAGGAGGGAGTTGGAAGTACAATTTTCAGTTTTACTCTGAAATAATTCTAATGCTATTTGTATATCCTGTCAAGGTGTGTGACTTGCAACTAGTGCTAAAGGATTCATCTGAATGTTCTGCACTGCTGATGGGGACCCATCAACTTTGATTTATGTGGTGAAAGGAAGGGGATCTTGTGAGCCAGTCCTAACTGCTGGAAGCTAATACCTGTGGTCAGAGCATCTGGTGAGTAGTACAACAATGGGAATTGTTCAATGTGGAGATGGATCATCAGATGAGGAGGACCTTGCCCCTATGAGGGACAGAAGGACAAATGGGCAGGGGAACGTGCAACAAGCTGACCTTCTGCACCATCGTGATGTGGGAGGGAGAGCAGGTGGCAGAGTCGCCTGGGAGCGAACACATGTCAGGAGACGTGCCTACCCAGCAGGGAGGGCATACCCGCAGCGTCTGAGCTACCTGCAGCTGTCAGAGCGCCAGTGCAGAAGAAGACTGCGGCTGTCAAGGGAGACTGTCATATATCTCTGTGAGATGTTAGCAGTGGATGCTTCCTCAAACTGTATCTGAGGCCATCCAATGCTGGTCACTCTAAAGGTTACAATAGCTCTTAACTTCTATGCGTCTGGCTCATTCCAAGCCTCAGCAGTAGACTGGTGCAAATTCTGCAGAGTCTCACAAACAGCGGCGCACCACTGCATCAAGGTTGTGACTGATGCATTGTTCCAACATGCTACCCATTTCATCACGTTCAAGACGGACAACACTAGTCAGGCTGAGAGAGCCGGAGGCTTCAGCACTATATCTGGGTTTCCAATGGTACAGGGCGTGATCGACTGTACTCATGTGGCCCTTAGAGCCCCAGCAGGTCAGTCGGCGGCATTCATTAACTGCAAGGGATACCATTCAATGAACGTTCAGCTTGTCTGTGATCATCGTAAGAGAATCATGCAGGTGTGTGCACATTACCCTGAGAGTTGTCATGATGCCTTCATTCTCCGAAACTCCCAGGTACCTGCACTTTTCAGCCCTCCAGACAGAATGGAGGGATGGATACTTGGTGATAGGGGTTATCTGCTGAAGACATGACTCATGACACCATGAGGAATCCAAGGGGTCATGCGGAGGAACGATACAATGAGAGCTATGCGGTCACCAGAGTGACCATCGAACAAACTATAGGCCTGCTTAAGATGAGGTTCAGGTGTCTTGACTGCTCAGGTGGAGTACTGCAGTTCACACCATCAAGGGATTCAAGAATAATTGTCGTCTGCTGTGCCTTGCATAATCTGGTGATTGAAAATGGAGAGGCACTGGAGGAGGATCAATTCATTGCAAGGGGATTTGAGTACAGGAGTAAAGATGTCTTGCTGCAGTTGTATAAAGCCTTGGTGAGACTGCACCTGGAGTATTGTGTACAGTTTTGGTCTCCTTATCTAAGGAAGGATATACTTGCCATAGAGGGAGTGCAACAGTGTTCACCAGACTAATCCGTGGGATGGCGGGATTGTTTTATGAGGAGAGAATGCATAAACTGGGCCTGTATTCTCTACAGTTTTGAAAAATGAGAGGTGATCTCATTGAAACTTACAAGATGGATGTTTCCTCTGGCTGGTGAGTCTAGAACCAGGGTACACAGTCTCAGAATAAGGGGCAGGCCATTTAAGACTGAGATGAGGAGAAATTTCTTTACTCAGAGGGTGGTGAATCTTTGAAATTTGGACACTCAATCATTGAGCATGTTCAAGACAGAAATCAATAGATTTCTGGATACAAATGACATCAAGGGATATGAGGATAGTGGGGAAAAATGGCGCAGAGGTAGATGATCGGCCATGATCTGTTTGAATGGTGGAGCAGGCTCGACGGGCCAAATGGCCTATTCCTGCTCCTATTTCCCATGATCCTATGACCTGCTGATAATCCACCCATTTGAGAGAATTGTGCAATGACTTTGATATATGATTCCAGCTGCCAAATCCATCTAACTACACTTCAGGAACAAAATGCCTTCTTTGCTGGGCTCACAATGCATGTCTTTTGCCCAAGATGAGCCAAATCACGTGACTTACAAACTATTCCTTTATTTGTAATTTGTAAAAGTGCACTATCCTCTTTAACGGCTTTCTTTATTGAGTGTGTGTGTGAGTAGTGAGTGAGTGACGTAGCGTCAGACTTTCAGGGTGAACGTGTGAATAAAAATAATCTTTATTTCAACTCACAAAAAGAGTGTTGGTGGCTATGCAAATTGGTCATACACTCAGGGGTTAAGAAACACACACATCTTCCTTTCCTACAAAAAACACACTGATTACGGACAGTAAAGGGAAGAGAACTGGGGTTTCGGTTCTCTCTCAATTTTGTCCGTAACAGTAGCATTTTGTAAAGCCACAAATAAGTTAAAAAAATTATTTAGAATATGTTTCAAACTTTAATAGATATTGAAATAAATACTTAGTCTAATTAATAGTCACATGCTTTTTACATTCTAATAATTTACAGATGTTTTGTTAAAATCATAATGTGCAAAATCCTGAACATATACCTTAATTTCTATTCTCCCCACACAAATTTATATTCTCCCCTTTGCACAATTCACATAACTCAACAGCTAAGGCTATTGGTATATTACAGAATCATAGAATGGTTACAGCACAGAAGGAGACCATTTGGCCTCTTGTGTCTGTGATGTCTCTCTGTAAGAGCTACTCAGCTTGTCCCAATCCCCCGTCTTTTCCTCATAGCCCTGCAAATTTTTTCTCTTCAGATAATTATCCAATTCCCTCTTGAAAGCCACATTTGAATCTGCCTGCACCACACTCGCAGGCAGTGCATTCCAGATCCTAACCACTCGCTGCATAAAAATGTTTTCCCTCCTGTCACCTCTTGTTAGTTAGTTAGTTAGTTATACAGCACTGAAACAGGCCCTTCGGCCCACCGAGTCTGTGCCGACCATCAACCACCCATTTATACTAATCCTACACTAATTCCATATTCCTACCACATCCCCACCTATCCCTATACTTCCCTACCACCTACCTATACTAGGGGCAATTTATAATGGTCAATTTACCTATCAACCTGCAAGTCTTTTGGCTGTGGGAGGAAACCAGAGCACCCGGAGGAAACCCACGCAGACACAGGGAGAACTTGCAAACTCCACACAGGCAGTACCCAGAATTGAACCCGGGTCGCTGTAGCGGTGAGGCTGTGGTGCTAACCACTGCACCATTGTGCTGCCTGATTCTTGACTCTTCCGCCAATGGGAGCAATTTCTCCCTATCTATTCGTGATTTTGAACACCTTTATCAAATCTCCTCTCAACCTTCGCTTCTCTAAAGCGAACAGCTCCAGCTTCGCCAATCTATCCACGCAACTGAAGTCTCTCATCCCTGGAACAATTCTCATAAATCTTTTCTGCACCTTCTCCAGTGCCTTCACATCCTTCCTAAAGTGTGCTGCCCAGAATTGGACACAATACTCTAGTTGAGGCCAAACCAGTGTTTTATAAAGGTTCACCTGCACCAGAGGTGCTGTAGCCTGCAAGGCTACGAACCAGGTGCTGGAAGGTGGGATTAGATTGGGTGGCTAGTTTTTTCAGCCGGTGCAGACACGATAGGCTGAATGGCCTCTTTCTGTGCTGTAACTTTTCAATGGTTCCTAGGTTCTTCCTTACTTTTGTACTCTATGCCTCTATTTATAAAGCCCAGGAGCCCATATGCCTTATTAACTGTTTTCTCAACAAATGATTTGTGCACATATACCCCAGGTCCCTCTGCTCCTGAACTTTCTTTAGAATTGTATCCTTTATTTTATATTTCCTTTCCTCGTTCTTCCTACCAAAATGCATCACTTTACACTTCTCTGCATTAAATTTCATCTGCCAAGTGTCTGCCCATTCCACCAGCCTGTCTATGTCCCCCTGAAGTCTATCACTATCCTCCTCACAGTTCATAATACTTCCAAATTTTGTGTCATCTGTAAATTTTCAAATTGTGCCTTGCGCATCCAAGTCTAGGTCATTAATAGTGATCAAGAAAAGCAGTGCTCCTAATACCAACCCCTGGGGAACGCCACAATATACCTTCCTCCAAACCGTTCATCTCTGTTTCCCGTCATTAGCCAACTTTGTATACATGTTGCCACTGTACCTTTTATTCCATGGGCATCAACTATGCTGACTAGCCTGTTATATGGCACTTTATCAAACGCCTTTTGAAAGTCCCTGTATAACCACATCAACTGCATTGCTCTCATCAACCCTCTCGATTACCTCATCAAAAAACTCAATCAATTTAGTTAAACACGATTTTCCATTAACAAAATCCATGCTATCTAATCAAATCATTACATCATACAATACAACAAAAGAAAGAAAGATTTGCATTTTTATAGCGCTTTTCACGACCACCAGACATCTCAAAGTGCTTTACAGCCAATGAAGTACTTTTGAAGTGTAGTCACTGTTGTAATGTAGGAAACGTAGCAGCTAATTAGCACACAGCAAGCTCCCACAAACAGCAATATAATAATGATCAGTTAATCTGTTTTTGTAATGTTAATTAAGAAATAAATATTAGCCAACACATGGGGGATAACTTCCCTACTCTTCGAAATAAAAATACCCCGACCTGAAAGGGCAGGCCTTAGTTTAACATCTCATCTGAAAGATGGCACATAGAGTCAGAGAGATAGAGCACTGAAACAGGCTGGAGTCTGTGCTGACCAACAACCACCCATTTATACTAATCCTACATTAACCCCATATTCCCTACCACATTCCCACCTTCCCTCAATCTGACAGAGCAAAACACCCTCAGTACTGTAGTGGAGTGTCAGTCTTGATTTTTGTTCTTCAAGTCCTGTTATTAAAAAGGGGTCAATGTAATTTTAACAATCCACCTGAAGTTATATATCAAACTGTAATATTTGTTATTTTGTGATCTGAATGCAATTAGTTTGTCAAATCCAAAAATATATGCAAGTAGCATTTTTGCTACTATTTCACCAGGACTACCAGGACTGAACTGCATGTTCTGCCCAGCAGAGGATAGCACCATTTCCAAAGCAATAAAGAACACACTGGCAGATGAGTCAGACTTTCAATTTTGTTTCAACTATTGACATGCAGAAAGGAAGCTAGGAGCAAATTCAGTTAGGGATCAATTCCCCAATTATTTATGTGCAACAAAATAAAAAAGGTGTTTTGTTTCAAATTTTTATTCAAACTCGTGTTTGATTTCTAATCGGGCTGTTTATTCTTGAGGACGCACATGTTTTTAATTTTGTGTACAATAGATTTTATATGTTAAGACAAAAGAATTAAAGCACTTAAAATATCAATGAAGCATTTCTAGTGTAATTTTTGAAATAAGATGCTAATTAGTCTATCTATCAATGGAAATAAGCCAGATATTAGACAGGCCATTGAGTAGAATGCAAAGACAAAACTGCAATCTTGCATGCCACAATGGCGACTGAGAAGCCAATTGTGATCAATTGCTGGTGACCTTTTAATGACCAAGAACTGTTAATTCATTTACTCCTCCCCGCTCCACAACTATGGCAATTGAATTAGAGTGATCATAATGGGAGTTCTGGTGGAATTTGATTGATAATCTATGGCACAGGTTGCTGGAAAATACCCGAATAAAACTGCAAATGGAATTTCAAACTATCCCAACTTTCCATATCTGTGATTACAGCCAGCATTGTGAGATTGGCAGTGAGGATGAGGATAACTTCATGTGAGTTGACAACTAGAGAAAATATAAGAGAGGAACCGAGGGGAAAAAAAAGTCTACAGTTTTACAGTTCAGTGGAAAAGCTACTTACAACCACTTGCAATGTATTTTAGATTTTTGTCTGCAGTTCTGATAGTTTGATTATAACATTTAATAAAGTGTGTTAACTGTACAAATCATTTAGTGAGTGTGACCATAAAAAAAATATGGAGAACAGATGTTTAACTTATATTTCCTAGAGCAACTAATCCATAATTTGGACCAAAGCTGCTGTGTTTTGTTCTGCATTTTACAAGGGAAAGCACACATCACACAATGCCACAGCAAACTTTACTCACCAATTATAATGAGAAATTTAAGTTACTGGCACAGGCTGAGTCACTCATTTTATAAACCCGAACACTAGGTTAAACCCAAGATTCATGATCAGATTACATTCATGGCAATTTAGTTAATTTATTAGATTATATTTAGCCTTTGAGTGGTCTAAGGAAATAAAGTAAATCATTTAACATGGAAATATATGTAAACAGAACATTCAAACCTATTTACAGCAACTGCATAGAGAGTTAATTTCAAACTAGTACATTGGTTTAATGCAGTGGCATAAAATTAATCAATTTAGCTGGCCTTATAATTGGTGACAGAATTGACTCTAGGTTATAATGATAACTGGGGCACCATTCCCTCTGTGGTGATATTCTGGCATTTATATTAATGACTTATTGAATTAAGATACCAGTATATAAACCTTGCTCCCTTACATATATTCCTAAATCTAAAACTGAAATCCGAGTTAGTTGGAGTGCCAATCGTTTTTAAAGTAAACTTTAAAACACAAAAGTTGGCTGGAATTTTATGACCCCCCCCCACCCCCAATGCCCAAAGAGCAGGAAGGTGGGGTGGTGGGGGGGGGAGAGGGGAGAGGAAAATGGAGCAGGAGGCTCGGGGGGCCCATCCGGATCCGCAGGGTGGCAGAGGCAAGAAACGGCCCGCCCTCCCCTGGCCAAAGCCTTTAAGTGGCCACTTCACAGCTACTTAAGGGCTTCCGCCCGCCACCATGGGAATTTTACCCGTGGCTAGTCAGGCAGCCCAGGCGCAAGAGAAGCCGCCTGACAAAAGCAGGCACCTTTCTGATGGCCTTGGGGGGGTGGGGGGGACCTCATGATCAGGCACCCTGTGCCCGACGGAGGGCCGCCCCTGCTGTCCAAACCACCCCCAACACGCGCCCCCCCCCCCCCCCCTTCCCCCCAATCAACCACCCTTGCCTCACCGGGGCCTTACCGATCAGCCCCAGTGAGGTACCAAAAACTTCGCTACAGGGCTCCTCGACATCTTCCTTCCAATGGCTGGGTTGCAGTCCCAATAGTGACCACCACTCCCGGTGACCCTGCCGGGACTAAGAGCTGCTGACCTGCTGATTGGCCGACAGCTCCATCCGGCAGGACTTCCTGCCTCAATAAGGTGGAAGTCCCGCCTCAGTCCAATTAAAGGCCTGTGGACTGTAAAATGTGGTCCAGATCCCCAGGCCAGGCGGAGGTGGGTTCGCCACCAACTTTTCAATCGGTGGATGGCTCCCGTCCGTCAAGGGAAAAATTCCGGCCATTGTCTTTAAGAATTGGTGAACTGGAAAGCTAATAAATACCACTTCCTGCACCTTATTCAGATCATATTGTTAAACTTCACAATTACTTTAACTTTGAATTTGTACTGTAACTGAACAATGTTAACTCAAACATTGTCATTTTACCTTTAATCAAACGCACCCATCAAATAGTCATAAAATCTATACAAATGGACCTTAAGGAAATTGTGTTTGACAAATTTATCAGAGTTTTTTGAGGATGTAACTAGTAGCGTAGATAAAGGGGAACCAGTAGATGTAGTATACCTGGATATCCAAAAGGTATTTGATAAGGTTAATCTACAAGATAAGGGCTCATGGAGTTGGAGGAAATATATTAGCAATGATGGAGAATTGGTTAACAGACAGGAAGCAGAGAGTAGGGAAAAATGAGGCATTTTCAAGTTGGCAGGCTATGACTAGTGGAGTGCTGCAAGAATCAGTGCTAGCACCTCAGCTATTTAAAATCTATATTAATTACTTAGATTAAGAGACCAAGAGTAACGTATCTAAGTTTGCTGATGATGCAAAGCAAGGTAGAATGTAAGCTTGTGAGGAAGACACAAAGAGGCTTCAAAGAAATATAGACAGGTTAACTGAGTTGGCAAAAAGGTGGCTGATGGAGTATAATGTGGGGAAGTGTGAGGTTATTCATTTTGATTGTAATAGAAAAGCTGAATATTTTTTAAAAGGTGTGAAACTTTTAAATGTTGATGTTCAGAGGGACTTGGGTGTACTCGTACAAGGAACACAGAAAGTTAGCATGCAGATATAGCAAGCAATTAGGAAGGTAAATGGCATCCTGCCCTTTATTGCAAGGGGTTTGGAGTATAAGAACAAGGAAGTCTTGCTACAACTGTTCAGGGCTTTATTGAGACCACACCTGGAGTACTGTGTGTGTTTTATATTTGCATTGGAGGCTGTACAGCGAAGGTTCACTAGATTAGTTCCTGGGATGAGAGGGCTGTCCTTAGTTGTCCTTAGTTGAGAGGCTGAGTAAATTTGGTCTATATGCTCTGAAGTTTAGAAGAATGAGAGGTGATCTCATTGAAACATATAGGATTCTGAAGAGGCTTGATAGTGTAGACACTGAGAGGTTATCACCCCTGGCTGGTGAACCTGTATGGTCTACTCCTGCATCTATTTCTTATGTTCTCAGCTTGCCCAGTAGCACAGCACTTTGTGCATACAAAGACAGCAAACCAATATTTCATCATTTGTTTCCTTAAATAGAATCAAAATAAGTTTAAAAATATACTATTAATCTTTAATGTTTTGTTCAACTTTTCATAAGGAACTATTATTGACATCTGATGGATATACTTTAAATGAGGAAATCAGGATTCAATCTCATTTTTTAAATAATGTAAGGAATGCAAGTAAGGATTCAGAAAGAATGGGAATATTTCTGTCACAAAATATCGCCTTGGTCCAGTTTATATCTGAATCCATTAAGAGCATATATTGGACTGTTATTAAAGCTAATAGTGCTTTAAATAATACATTCTTCAATACATTTAATGACTGGACTACCATTATAAGTATTTCAATGGCTGAGCTTTGAAGCAACCTTTCATTATTTTAGAAGTACTGTCTGAGATGGATTTTGGAAAGTGCTGTGTACTAGTACAGTTAAAGCAATTTGTTAGAAATAATACTGCAATGGATTAACCATTTCATTGTGAGTGACCATCCACTGAGTAAGGTATGATTTGTTGCATCTTATTTTTGTTGCAACGAAGGATAATGCAATATTTTATACAATATAATTATTTCAGATCCAGTCTGGACTTACCGTATCTGCAGATGTCATTTACAGAAATAATCTATACTTGGAATTAAAACGAATGGCTAAATTTATTACACTGTTGTACAAGGACACCTCTCCTTCAATAGCTTTGACAATATTATAATTTATTTTTGTCTTAAGATGGAAGGCTTTAGCCTTAACCGTTTTTATGAGCTAACACATATGTGTCTCCACCTAATTTCATTACCTCAATGGCAATCAAATAAAGGAAGTAGAAGTAAACAAAATTAAAAACGTAATTCAACTGACTTTCTTCACGCAGGAAACATAATGTAAGAAAATTTATTATGGTTAATGAACCTATCATTAGGAATATTACAATAAAGTGTTAGGATTAAAGGCACTGGGATAGAAATGCCACATTGTCACTTCTCTGGGACGGTTATATGGTACATTTGATTTTTAAAAAATGATTAAAAACAAAATCTGCTCACTCTGAAGCAGATACAATAATGAAAGAGTTGGCAATTAAAGACAGAGATCACAAAAAGCTGTGACCTTTTCAGTAATTTTCTTCCAGACATTTACAGTTCTGTCAACATGTGTTCCAGTTAAGTTTGCCACCAGTTTTAAACTTAAAGAGGTTAAAGAGTCTTCCTTGCTGGGAGAGTTTGTACTGCAACAGATTCTGCCTTAGAGATTGCATCACATCTAAATCCTGGTATGATCCTGATGCAACACAAACTGCATGCATCTAATGGGGCTTGCAGTGGAACCACAAAATATTGGACCACCAGTCTTCATTAGCATAGTACCGTGTAGCTTCAGGCACCAGTCACGACCCTATAGGCAGCTCGCTGGTAACAATCAGGAAGGTGGTGGAGCAGCAGGTTCAGCTAAATTAGATGCAGGCCACTGGGCCTCAGGACATGCCGGTGGCAGGGGAAGTGATCAAGTGGGGTAAGTGGTGGCTGGTAGTGGCCCATAGTTTTAATATTAAGGTGGAAGAAGTACTCTAGCTCCTTCTGGCTCCACAATGACATAAGGTGGCAGCTTTCATTGGATGATTTAAGGACTGCTTGCTCAACTGCTGAGTGCCTGAAAAACTGACTGTAGCATGCATTGTTTGGAAATTGCAGCCTTATGTGGACAGTGGTTTCAATGCTACTATCTAAATAAATACACAATAAAAGGAAACAACATGAATTACATATAGAACAAAAGCTGCATTTATATAGCATCATTAAATGTTGCAAAATGTTCTATGGCACTAAACAGAGACAAAGAAGGAGAGCATAAAAGCAAAATACTGTGGATGCTGGAAATCTGAAATAAAAACAAGAAATGCTGGAACCACTCAGCAGGTCAGGCAGCATCTGTGGAAAGAGAAGCAGAGTTAATGTTTCGGATCAGTGACCCTTCTTCGGAAGGAGGGTCACTGACCCGAAAGTTAACTCTGCTTCTCTTTCCACAGATGCTGCCAGACCTGCTGAGTGGTTCCAGCATTTCTTGTTTTTATTACAAAGGAGAGATATGGAGGGCTGACTAAAGGTAGAAGAGGTCGGTTTTAAGGAGGGTCTTAAGGGTGGAGAAGTAGTTGGAGAGGCAGAGAAGTTCAGTGAGGGAATTTCAGAGTCTGGTGCAGGCACCTGAAGGTGTGGCCATCAATGGTGGGATAAAGGGAGAGGGGGATGCAAAAGAGTTCAGAGGAATGGAGCATTTGGGGGGAGATCGGGAAGACCAATTCCATGAAGGTATTTCAACCAAGGAGGAACATTTTAAAATTTGATTAATTGGGAGGATAAATACCAATATAAGTCAGCAGGAACAGGGGTGATGAGTGAACGGGACTTGGTGTGGGACATAGGATATAAACAGCCGGATGGGAAAATGGCCAAGGCACATTGGAGCAATCAAGTCTGTAATTTGAAGATGGGCTGAGGTAAGAGCAAAGGCAGGTGATGCTATAGAGGTCAATATAGTTAATCTATGATATGGAGATATGGAGAAAATATGGGGCTAGAGCTTAACCTGGAGCAATGCTCGAGTTTAGGTGTGGGTAGGAGATTAAAGTATTCGAAAATGCACTTGGGTTCAAATGTGATGTGCTGAATTCTGGGTTTATATTACTGGCATTCAGCAGGTTGATGGCCACACCTTCAGGTGCCTGCACCACACTCTGAAATTCCCTCACTGAACTCCTCTGCCTCTCCAACTACTTCTCCACCCTTAAGACCCTCCTTAAAATCTACCTCTTCTACCTTTAGTCAGCCCTCCAGATCGCTCCTTCTTTGGCCCTGTTTAGTGACATGGAACATCTTGCAGCATTTAATGATGTTATATAAATGTAGCTTTTGTTGCATATGTAACTCATGTTGTTACTTTTTATTGTCTATTTCTTTGCATAGTAACATTGAAACCCCTCCAGAAAAGGCAGGTTAACAATTTAGATATGTTAATTGATCAATTCCAGCAATATTTTAACCAACATTCAAATTTAAGGGTTTCGTGGGCTTCCTGAAACTTCCTACTGAAACCAAAGTGAGAACAGAGCAGGTAAGTCATGGAGCTCATTAAAAGTGAGACAAATATAGCAATCAATTGCCAGTATTTACAGCTGCTTTCTTGCCGACCACTGGGAAAGGTTCATTAAAAGTACTTGTGTTGAAAAGATTATTTCTGCACTTTGGAGGTATTGAGACTCAGATCAGGATGGGTGGTGCCTTGGCTGGCTCAGATTGGACGCTGGACGAGGAACAAGCAGCAGCACCAGCCTGCTGTGGAGAGATCTGAATGTGGGTGGCAGAAAGGGGAGCAGCAGAGCAAGGAGTATGCATAGTAGGGTGTACAGGGAGAGGCGCAGCTTCCTTGATTGCTCAGAAAAACAGTGCTACCAGAGGCTTAGTTTGTCATATCAAATGGTGGCTGACATCTGCAGCCTTCTAGAAGAAGCATTGCCAGTGGCTGTGAAATTGACCACCGCCCTCAACTTTTTGCCTTCGGATCCTTCCAGGGTGCTATCAGGGACATATCCAAGATCTCCCAACTGGCTGCACACAAATGCATAAAACAGGTAACTGATGGATTGCTTGCTAGGGCTGGCAATTATATCAACTTCACCTGTCACGACGTCATACAGAATGAACCGGCGCTCGGGTTTGTGTCTCTGGCTGGCTTCCCACAGCTGCAGGGCATCATCAATTGCACACATGCACCAATCTGGACAGCCCTAGGTTAACCAGGAATATTCGTGAACTGCAAGGGCTTCCATTCATCAATGTTCAGCAGGTGTACAGCTACAAAAAATGGTTTATACAGGTGTATACCAGATTCCCCCAGAGCTGCCATGATGCTTTTGTCCTGCAGCCATCCAAGCACCCCAGCCTCTTGGGACCTGCAAGCAGACTTAAAGGGTGATTGCTAGCAGACAAAGGATACTTCCTTCAAATGTGGCTGATGACACCTGTGAGAAACCCAACCAATGAAGCCCAAGAGTGGTACAAAGGAAGCCAAATTACAGCCAGATTGTGAGAAGACCACTCTAATCTATCCTTGTGATGCCCTGCAACAGTAAACCACTCATGCTTGAGCTGGACTCCTCCATTCTTCCTGCAATCGTGGCTAATGTGTGTGGAAGGCCTGTCAGTATGTTACAGATTCTCTGCTGCTCCTCATGACTTTCCTTTTCATTAGCTGGCCCCTGGAATACAGCACCTGTGTCCATTTGCCCTTGACACAGACTCTCCACAGCTGACCCTGCCACAACTTCCTCACATGCTTTTTGAATAAAGAAAAAAAACTTATGAAATAAATCTTACGCACGGAAAATTTTATATCACCTTAAACTGAAATCTTGTTTTACTAAAGGTGAATAGCATAGTTACATTCTTTGAAATAAGTTTTAGCTGTCATTGAACACCAGATTGAATAGAAATCATGTGAACACGGACATTATGCCGTGTAGCTGTTCGGTGTCATTATTTGTTGAAATGGCTGACAGACTATTTTAAAGAGTTATCCAGCCTTCACTTTACAAGCAGCACTAGAATCAAACCTCATTATCCTTTCTGATACAATACAGCACAACACTGATCAATATCCATCAAATTTTTGATCAAAGACAACTATGATTTTTAAATTAGACAAGTCGTAACACTCTGAAATCCTAGTAAAATTAATACAAAGGGCAAGAAAGAAAGAAGAGCAATCAGGCTATTAACCCTTCAAGTATTTATTTCAAAGAATATAAAAGTGACCTTTTGTGGTAAGGTCTGCCTATTTTTATATTGTTCAGGCAGCCATTTCTACAAGGGACTGAAGAATTGTGATGAAAATGACATTATCCTATTAGCAGGCCTGCTATTCACCAACTCAGTAATTCCTATTTGATATTGATTGATAGTGAAAAAAGGAACATCACCATTGTTCAGGTATTTTGCAGCAATATTTTCAAAAGTGCAAGTCTTATGGTAATATTTTTATACAAAGGCTGTACTTTTGAAAATGGTGAAGAAAGCAGCGTCTCAACTCCATTCATGTTCTAAATGAACAGTTTGAGATTCACTCAGTTGGTTGACGTAGTGCTGCAGTCTATAATAATTACTTAGTATTTCCAAAGCTTTTAACACAGTGCTGCTGTTTTCCTACGTCTGTGGAACATCGTAAAAGCAAGTTTCTCAGGATTTCCCATTAGAGCCCTCAGTGACATAATGTATTATACCAGCCATATCACTTGTGAAAGGTTGGAAATAAAGCTTTTCTCAGTCAATGACAGCACGATAACCATCTGGCAGGAAGTTCAGAGCTCTGCTGTGATTATCACAGTTTAGCACTTTAACACATCTCTCCCCTGCCCCTCCCCCTCCCCATTCAGTGAATGGCAACATTTAAATATCCAAAACCAGATTGGTGAGTCGGTGGGTAGCTTCAGAACTGGTAGGTATAATTCTGAGATGCCACCAGTACACAGTTGAAGTGGGCATTGATTTATGATGTGGCCCATAGTTTGCAGCTGGTCTCCACAGTCGCATTGTGCAATCTGACAGGAAGTGACAAAATAGTACCCAACAAAAATGTTCTTTGAACCATCAGGACAAGAATATCACTGATAGGGGGACAGTTAAAGTTCTAATGGATACAAAAGGAGCTGTGGTGGCACTCTTTGGCCTTCAGAATCCAGCAGACATGACAGGATGAAACAAGCTTCTCTTCCAGTGAATCCAGGAAGTGTCTTACTTCCCTTCTATGAACTACAAGAAAGCCCCCAGCGATTTAACATCCGCAGCACTTAAAGCAGCCAGAAGTACTGCACAAAGAACAGCTAGGCGTTGCGCAAACGACTACTGGCAACACCTATGCAGTCATATTCAGCTGGCCTCAGACACCGGAAACATCAGAGGAATGTATGATGGCATGAAGAGAGCTCTTGGGCCAACCATCAAGAAGATCGCCCCCCTCAAATCTAAATCGGGGGACATAATCACTGACCAACGCAAACAGATGGACCGCTGGGTTGAGCACTACCTAGAACTGTACTCCAGGGAGAATGCTGTCACTGAGACTGCCCTCAATGCAGCCCAGCCTCTACCAGTCATGGATGAGCTGGACATACAGCCAACCAAATCGGAACTCAGTGATGCCATTGATTCCCTAGCCAGCGGAAAAGCCCCTGGGAAGGACAGCATTACCCCTGAAATAATCAAGAGTGCCAAGCCTGCTATACTCTCAGCACTACATGAACTGCTATGCCTGTGCTGGGACGAGGGAGCAGTACCCCAGGACATGCGCGATGCCAACATCATCACCCTCTATAAAAACAAAGGTGACCGCAGTGACTGCAACAACTACCGTGGAATCTCCCTGCTCAGCATAATGGGGAAAGTCTTTGCTCGAGTCTCTCTGAACAGGCTCCAGAAGCTGGCCGAGCGCATCTACCCTGAGGCACAGTGTGGCTTTCGTGCAGAGAGATCGACCATTGACATGCTGTTCTCCCTTCGTCAGATACAGGAGAAATGCCGTGAACAACAGATGCCCCTCTACATTGCTTTCATTGATCTCACCAAAGCCTTTGACCTCGTCAGCAGACGTGGTCTCTTCAGACTACTAGAAAAGATCGGATGTCCACCAAAGCTACTAGGTATCATCATCTCATTCCATGACAATATGTAAGGCACAATTCAACATGGTGGCTCCTCATCAGAGCCCTTTCCTATCCTGAGTGGTGTGAAACAGGGCTGTGTTCTCGCACCCACACTTTTTGGGATTTTCTTCTCCCTGCTGCTTTCACATGCGTTCAAATCCTCTGAAGAAGAAATTTTCCTCCACACAAGATCAGGGGGCAGGTTGTTCAACCTTGCCCGTCTAAGAGCGAAGTCCAAAGTACGGAAAGTCCTCCTCAGAGAACTCCTCTTTGCTGACGATGCTGCTTTAACATCTCACACTGAAGAGTGCCTGCAGAGTCTCATCGACAGGTTTGCGTCTGCCTGCAATGAATTTGGCCTAACCATCAGCCTCAAGAAAACGAACATCATGGGGCAGGATGTCAGAAATGCTCCATCCATCAATATTGGTGACCACGCTCTGGAAGTGGTTCAAGAGTTCACCTACGTAGGCTCAACTATCACCAGTAACCTGTCTCTCGATGCAGAAATCAACAAGCGCATGGGTAAGGCTTCCACTGCTATGTCCAGACTGGCCAAGAGAGTGTGGGAAAATGGCGCACTGACAGGGAACACAAAAGTCCGAGTGTATCAGGCCTGTGTCCTCAGTACCTTGCTCTACGGCAGCGAGGCCTGGACAACGTATGCCAGCCAAGAGCGACGTCTCAATTCATTCCATCTTCGCTGCCTTCGGAGAATACTTGGCATCAGGTGGCAGGACTATATCTCCAACACAGAAGGCCTTGAAGCGGCCAACACCCCCAGCTTATACACACTACTGAGTCAGCGGCGCTCGAGATGGCTTGGCCATGTGAGCCGCATGGAAGATGGCAGGATCCCCAAAGACACATTGTACAGCGAGCTCGCCACTGGTATCAGACCCACCGGCCGTCCATGTCTCCGCTATAAAGACGTCTGCAAACGCAACATGAAATCGTGTGACATTGATCACAAGTCGTGGGAGTCAGTTGCCAGCATTCGCCAGAGCTGGCGGACAGCCATAAAGACAGGGCTAAATTGTGGCGAGTCGAAGAGACTTAGCAGTTGGCAGGAAAAAAGACAGAGGCGCAAGGGGAGAGCCAACTGTGCAACAGCCCCGACAAACAAATTTCTCTGCAGCACCTGTGGAAGAGCCTGTCACTCCAGAATTGGCCTTTATAGCCACTCCAGGCGCTGCTTCACAAACCACTGACCACCTCCAGGCGCGTATCCATTGTCTCTCGAGATAAGGAGGCCCAAAAGATACAATGGTCAGTAGGCCACCATCAAGATGTCCACAACATCATGGCCATCATGTACTTAATGATGAAAAGGATGAGTGATTCATCTAATATTATTATGACAGCATCATCAACGCAAGACCTGCAGCAGTTAAACAGAAGACCCACATTACTTTCTCCAGCAGCAGCACTGTGAAGTAAATGATTTGGTGCTGCTTTCTCTGGAGGTAATTCTCATCTGGCAGCAAATGTAAGCACTTCTGCCATGCTTTCTGTCAACAGTGGGCTGAGTGTTCAGAGAATGTCTGGCAAGGAAAGTCACAAATTGGCATTTTCAAACAACTATTCGTGACCAATCTTGCATGTCCATGGTTCTTTGTTATTGTCACTGGTGCCGTGGAGGCCTGTAATGTAAATGGGATGTATTCAACATCAGCAAGAGCTCCAAGATATTATAGAACAGTTTTACTTAAAGGACTTTGCATTACAAAGAGGCCACGAGACTGACCAAGTTGATTTCAATTAGCAGATTACAGCTATCCACATAGTCATTGGTCTGGATTTAAACCCAGCTCCCAGAGATGAAGGATAGGGGTCTCCAGTGCTAAACTCTCTTCTTTAATTGTTCTAATCCATTACTAGAACTAATTATTCATCCATCAATAGTTTAGCTTCTTTAAGGCTATTTGGCAAATATGAGTTGCTCTCAAGAGCTCAATGTACCTCACTTAATCTGGAAAATGCCCTTAAATCACAAGGATCAAAGGGCAAATTACTGAAGTACATGCTGATGAATTACAACAAAAGACGTTTTTGGAATGTGCACAAGTAAATTGCATCAGGTCATCCAATTTCAAGACATAAAGTGGCATTCTGACAGTGTTGGCAATCCTGTAATTTTTTTCCTCAAGTATTACTACTAATTTCATTTGTGAGATTGCTTGTGCTAGTGAGGTATTCTATGACAGTGATTTACTGCAAAGTTTAAGACCTGTAAAAATCCTCGCAATATTTTGTGTCATGTTTGGGGGGTGGCTTTTCTGGTTCAGTCACAGCTTTTTGGTTGCATCATTGGTTGTATGTAAGTTTCCTAGAGGATTAAAACACAACCAAATACCAAATGTGACTTTCTGTTGCCTGAATGCCTGACAAACACTCCCTCCTGAATAAATCAACCAGTTTTTAACATCTTTAAAAAATTTTCTTTGAAAGTACCACACCAATCTTCCCATTTAAAATAAAATTAGGAGGAAATTAAGGAAAAACAATCAGTAACATTTTCTGAGTAAAATAAATCAGATGGAAATTGAATGTTCAGTATAAAATTTAGCAAAACTGTGTTATACACACTTATCTGCTTCCTGATGCCGAGTGCCTTGTTCAGGCACGAAGTGCCTTCAATGAGGCCACCCCACCCCACCACCCCTCCCCTCCCCCCCCACCCCCCCGCACTCTAGCCCTAGAGTTGGGAAGCAGCCCGCATGGACAGGGTCGCCACCGCATGGGTATTTGTGGCTGCGGCAGAAAGAGGCTCTTTGTTTCTGCCCAGTGATTTAAAAAAATCACTCTAATCTCTTATTTCATTTGAGGTCCGTTTATTTTTGCCCTGTATTCTTTACTTCTACAGCTATATTTGAAGGCTCCAATGGTCTCTCCTCACCCAGATTTCAGGAACATGCAAGCAGATGCACACAGGAAGTGGGAAGAAGTAGTGTTGGATGACAATGCCAGGAGTGTTGTTCATTGAGTATGGATACAATACAGAAAGAAGTTTAATGATCACATACCATCCAGACCACTTCCTGTAGACTGTGGAAACGTTAGACAAATATTGGAAAGCTCCAAAAATGTGTAAAATTGCATTGGCAGCCAGAAGGAATATTTCAGCAACTAACCGCCAAGTCCCTCATGATCCCTTTAACTAGCACTGTTGGAAGTTCCTTCAGGCCATTAAATGTGTGTTTAGCTGTGCAGGTTAGGAGAGGTCTTTAGCTGGAACGCAGTGTTTGAAAATGGCAGTGCTGGTGTCAAATCAGCAGGCTGATTGACGTCATAATCTACCTGCTTTGCATGCTGCCGCTGGTGGTTAGCTGCGTGCACTCAAACCACTGTATCCAAGATGCTGCAGGGCACACTTGCTGTCACAAGTGTGCACACGGATCTAGGACCAATTTTTCACCTTTAGGCTGATTAGCACCTAAACAACAGGTGCTACAGGCCCAATTTTCTCCCCCATTGTTCTTCTTGGCTGCATACACTTTCAAAAATTCCAGCCACGCACATGTAATAGTCATGTTTCAAGACAGTCTCAAATTCCCACCCAGAAGTATTTGTTGACTAATGCAGACATTCACTGGCTATCTAGGATTTTATAAATGAAGTACTCACGGGCATTATAGCAATGGTTAACAGCTATTTGAACTTATTTGCCTCACCTCCAAACAATTCAAAGGCGTTATGTAATGTTGGACATTCACTTTACAAACTCACTTCTTATAAAGTCTGCACATTAAAACCATGATATTTCCTACTTTAGAAATCTTTAGGCTACTGCAGAGAAAAAATGACACATTTACTATGGCACTGTGTATGGAAGATATTAAAGCTATTTGTGGTGGGTCAGACATGACACATAACAGGGACATCGGCCTAATATTTATGGGAGGCGGGGAGGGCACTGTGGAGTCCAGAAATGACTAAGAACTCTGACAGAACTTCACTAATATTATTTTCTTTCATCTTCTAGCCAGTCAAATGGACAGCCTGACCAGCTGCCTGGTGGAAAAACCCACGGCAGGAGAACACAGCAGAGACCTTTTGGACAATCCCTGGCAATCGAGGAGGTGGTGTAGATCAGCTGTGATCACAGCATAGAGAGAGAGAGAGAGAGGCCATCAGGCTGAGAACAGGGGAGAGGGAAAGACTGAGCTCGACAGAGGGGAGACCAAAGGCTTTCTTGAGAGATGGGGGGAATGCTGTGGAGTCAAAAGCTCCGGCCTCTTTTTCACTTCTGGGTTGGGAAACCTAGGCAGCATCTGTAAAATTGAAATCAGGCTCCCAATTGCACTATGTGAGTCCAATCTAAATATTTAAATATTGCCAAAAAAATTTAAAAACCTCTCCACGGATGCTATGAAACCGTTCACCATAAAAACTGCAACAGGCAGGTGTGTGGCGGTTAGTGTCGCGTTCCCCATATTTTTCATTTTTGACCCAACCTTTTCCCAAGCGTCATGGGAGGATAATATCAAGCCCATCATTTCCAGGAGAATCAGTGTAACCTGGTATGGTGCGAGCAACACTGGGTCAGATTTCAGCCAATAAATCTAGCACAAAATTATAGTAGCATAACAGCATCATTTTAAAACCTTTATCTCAAAAAGAAATTATTTCTGAATTATTACCAGTCTTTTCGATTATGGAGAATCTTTTCCTGCAGTAATATAAAGAATCAAAGTCCACTGTTAATTAGAATGATATTCAATAATAAAAATGAATTGCTGAATACAAAAGCATTAATCTTTGTAGAGAAAAAAGTAATTACAAAAGGACAGCCATTGACATTTTAAAAAATTCCACTGTCTTTCAGTCTCCAAGCTGTCCGCCTGCAGCTGGGAGAGGAGGGATCTCCACCAATGTTGCTCCATAGAAACTGACAGAAGTAATACTTTGCATGGTGGGCGTAGAGGTTTTCTGTTCCCAAGAGTTTCTCCATTGCGTGGTCAAACTGAGAACCAAATTCAAATGACAGAGGTTACAATTCAAAATCCAGGTCACCAGCAAGGCAGTCCATCATACTATTGCTAGATCTACTAATCAAACCATAACCAGTTTTAAAACTTAATTCAGCAATACTTGATATCAGGTTACTAGCTTAGAACTGTGTCCCTTTGTTCTACTTTTGTAATTTAATATAAAGTAATATTCTGAACTTACCTTCCACTTGCTTAACTATTTTGTACTCTTTCAGTTTACATCTCAGATATCCTTTCTAAGCTGACAGACATAAGTTTCTCCTCTCTTTCCTCATAGCTCAGACATCTGACACTAGAGATCAGCCTTATGACTCATCTATGCACTGGCTCCATCATCTGAATACATGTTCCTGATATCCCTTTCCTCTCTCATTCCCTTTCCCTCTCCCAACCCGACTTCTTTCTGTATACAACCCTGGAACAACTCTTCCCAAGCCACTTATAACAGTACTTTCATATTTCCAACTGCCTAGCCTTTGATCCTACATTCACCATAACGTTTCTGCCACTATCAATCAGCTCAAAAAAAGCTATCCCTTCTCATCCATCTCAATTATTCTGCAGTCTTTGACATGATTGACCACATGATCCTCCTTCAACACATCTCCTCCGATATCCAGACTGCCCTCGCCTGGTTCCATTCTTATCTAACTAGTCATAGCCAGAGAATCACCTGTAATGGGTTCTTGTCCTACTCCTGTAAAGTTACTTCTGGAGTTCCCCTAGAATCTGCACTTGGCTCCCTCTTATTTTTCATCCATATGTTATCCCTTGACATCATCCAAAAACACATCATCAGTTTTCACACGTATGCTGACAACACCCAGCTCTACCTTACCACCACCTCTTGACCCCTATCTCTAAGTTGTCAGATTGCTTGTCTGACATCCAGCATAGGATGAGCAGAAATTCTGCCAACAAAATATTGGGAACACCAATGCCATCATCTTCAATCCCCAACACAAACTTAGTTTCCAAGCTACCTACTTCATTCCTCTCTGCTCACTGTCCGAGTGTGAACCAGACTGTTCGCAACCTTGGTGTTCCTGAGCTAAACTTCTGAATCCATATCCTCTCCATCACCATGACAGCTTACTTCCACCTCCATGACATTGCCTGTCTCTGCCCTGCTTCAGCTCATCTGCTGCTGAAATCCTCATTCATGCCTTTGTTGCCTGTACACTCAACTATTCCCATGTTCTCCTGGCTGGCATTACACCTTGCACCCTCTGTAAAATTGAGTTAATCCAAAACACTGCTGTCCATATCCTATTTCATACAAAGCACTGTTCCCCCATTACCCTTTACCTGCATTGGCTCCCAGTGTGGCAAGGCCTCAATCTTAAAATTCTCATCTTTGTTCTCAAATCCCTCAATGACCTCACTCCACCCTACCTCTGCAACCTCTACCAGCCTTACAATCTTCCAAGGTCTCCACGCTGCCCCAATTCTGGCCTCTTACACAATCATGATTTTTGTGCTCCTCAGTGGAATCATAGAGAAATTATGTTTAACCATTTTACTGGAGTTCTTTGAAGAAGTAACATGTGCTGTTGATAAAGGGGAACTGGTGGATGTACTATACTTAGATTTCCAGAGGCCTTTGATGAAGGTGCCACATCAAAGGTTATTGTGTAAAATAAAAGCTCATGGCGTAGGGGGTAATGTATTGGCATGGATAGAAGATTGGCTAGCTAACAGGAAACGGAATGTCATGCAGACCCCCTACCTGTCAAGAATGAGGCACATTAATTTTGTCATATGAACATTGATTTGAAAACTGTTGCTGAAGTGAAGAAAGGACTTGTTTGAAAAAGAAATCACCAGTCCATTGGCTGGAAATACATTTGCATATTAACAGACAGTGCTTGTGGAGACAAAGGGGTTACTTACCTTATCCAATTTAACCCACAATGGACTTTGAGCACTAGACATGGAAGGTGAGGGAGCTCAAATTTCAGGATGACTGCTGGAATGGCCAAATCCACAAACAGACGTGGTCAGACCACCTGGTCATGTGACTAGCCTGCTTGGCAACCTATTTTTTCTGAATGGTACAAAGAACTTTGAACAGAGAGACTACTTTATGCTCCTGGACTGAAGAAGGCCTCTCCTGTCTGGCTCTCCCTCTCTTTCTCATGGAACTCCATATCCACTGAAGCCACATGAACCTCAACAGGGAAAGGTCTCCTACAGCGAACAAGGTTTAAGAAGAATACTGGGTCCCAACGAAGAGCAAGATCTACCTACAATTAAGGACTCTGCAGTGAGCTCGAAGAACTATAACAAAAAGCCTCTTCGGAGATTGCCTCAAACATCTCCACTTTATTTTCTTCTGCTCTTTTCTGTCTCTATCTGCATGTGTGTATTGTGGATGCATGTTAGCATGGGGCGTGTCTTGTAACCATAGGCGTTAACCAAATTAGAGTTTAAGTTTAATAAATTTCAACCTTTCTTCTTTAAACGTAAGAAAACCTGCTTGTGCTGGTTTCTCTGCCTTGGAAGTTAGTGAACAAGGATTCACCAAGGGGGAGCTAAAAAGATGATGTGTTTAAAATTAAACCCTGTTACAGTAAGACCAGGTGAAGGCTGAGAGGGAACCCTGGACCCCTTTCTTACCTGGTCATAACACAGAGAGTAGGCATAAATGGGTCATTTTCTGGTTGGCAAGATGTAACGAATGGTGTGCCACAGGGATCGGTGCTGGGGCCTCAACTTTTTACAATTTATATAAATGACTCGTATAAAGGAACCGAAGGTATGGTTGCTAAATTTTCTGATGGCACAAAGAGAGGTAGGAAAGTAAGTTATGAAGAGGATATAAGGAGGCTGCAAAGGGATATAGATAGGTTAAGTGAGTGGGCAAATATCTGGCAAATGGAGTATATTGAGGGAAAATGTGAAATTGTCCATTTTGGCAGGAAAAATAAAAAAAAGCACATTTTCTAAATAGTGAGAGATTGCGGAGCTCTGAGATGCAGAGGGATTTGGGTGTCCTAGTGCATTAATCACAAAGGTTAGTATGCAGGTACCACAAGTAATTAGGAAAGCCAATAGAATGTTATTGTTAATTGTGAGGGGAATTGAATACAAAGGTAGGAAGGTTGTGCTTCAGTTATACAGGGCATTGGTGAGACTACATCTGGAGTACTGTGTACAGTATTGGTCTCCTTATTTAAGGAAGGATGTTGTTGTATTGGAAGCAGTTCAGAGAAGGTTTACTAGACTAATACCCAGAATAGGTGGGTTGTCTTATGAGGAAAGATTGGACGGGCTAGGCTTGTATCTGCTGGAGTTTAGAAAAGTAAGAGGTGACTTGATAGAAACATATAAGATCCTCAGGAGTCTTGACAAGGTGGATGTGGAAAGGATGTTTCCTTTTGTGGAAGAATCTAGGACTAGGGGTCACTATTTAAAAATAAGGGGTCACCCATTTAGGACAGAGATAAGGAGAATTTTTTTTCTCTCAGAGGATCGCAAGTCTTTGGAACTCTCTTCATCAAAGGCCGGTGGAAGCAGAGTCTTTGAATATTTTTAAGGCAGAGGTAGACAGATTCTTGATAAGCAAGGGGGTGAAAAGTTATCGGGGTAGGCAGGAATGTGGAGTTGAGCTTACAATCAGATCAGCCATGATCTTGTTGAATGGTGGAACAGTCTTGAGGGGTCATGTGGCCTATGCCTGCTCCTAATTTGTGCTGTAACCATTCATAGAATGGTTACAGCACAAAATTCATAGAATGGTTACAACACAGAAGGAGGACAATTGGCCCATTGAGTCTATGCCTGTTCCCTGCAGGCGCAACTCAGCTAGTCCCACTCGCCCACTCTTTCCCCTAACCCTACCACAAAAATTATGGTGGGCTATTCTAATCTTTATATCGATTGGATGAATCAAATCAGCAAAGGTAGCCTGGAGGATGAGTTCATAGAGTATATTATGGACAGTTTCTTCGAACAATACATTCTGGAACCAAACCAGGAGCAGACTATTTCAGACCTGGTAATGTGTAATGAGACAGGATAAATTAATTACCTCATAGTAAAGGATACTCTAGGTAAGAGTGATCATAACCTGATAAAATTTCACATTCAGTTTGAGGGTGAGAAATTTGGATCTGAAACTAGTGTCTTAACCTAAATAAAGACAATTACAAGGGTCTAAAGGCAGAGTTGGCTAAAGCGGACTGGGAAAATAGATTAAAAGGTAAGACAGTAGAGAAGCAGTGGCAGATATTTAAGGAGATATTCCATAACTCTTAACAAAGATATATTCAATTGAGAAAGAAATAATCTGAGAAGGATGTGCCATCTGTGGCTAACTAAGGAGGTTAAGATTGTATAAAAATAAAGAGGCATATAATACTGCAAAGATTAGTGGTAGGCAGAAGATTATGAAAATTTTAGGCACCAGCAAAGGATGGCTAAAAAATAATAAAGAGGAAAAAATTAAAGTATGAGAGTAAACTAGTAAGAAATTTAAAAACAGACAGTAAAAGCTTCTACTTGTATATAAAAAGGAAAAGAATAGCTATAGTAAGCATTGGCCCTTCAGAGGATGAGACTGGGGAATTAATAATGGGAAACAAAGAAATGGCAGACACTTTGAACAAATATTTTGGATCTGCCCTCACAGTAGAAGACACAAAAAGCTTCCTAAGAATAATAGAAAATCAAGAGGCAAAAGGGAGGGAGGAAGGAAATTAAAACAATCACTATCACAAGAAAAAACGTACTAGGAAAACTAATAGGCTCAAAGGCTGACAAGTCTCATTAGCCTGATGGCCTGCATCCAAGGACCTTAAAAGACGTGGCTGCAGAGACAGTGGATGCATTGGTTGTAATCTTCCAAAATTCCCTAGATTCTGGAAAGGTCCCGGCGGATTGGAAAACCGCAAATGCAACACCTTTGTTCAAGAAAGGAGGAAGCCAGAAAGCTGGAAATTATATGCAAGTTAACCTAATGTCTATCATTGGGAAAATGTTAGAAACCATTATTAAAGAGGCAGTAGCTAGACATCTAGAAAATATGAGTGTCCTTGTACATGACTCACAAAATGTTAGCATGCAGGTAAAGCAAGTAATTAGGAAGGCAAATGGAATGTTGGCGTTTATTGCAAGGGGATGGAGTATAAATGTAGGGAATCTGGCAGTGGGTCAAAAAATTTGAAAAGCAGTGAGCAGGGTCTAAGCTGAAAGGAGCAGGAAGAACACAACAGTGCCACTGGAGGTCCAGCACAAAGTAAAAAACTGGTTGTAGCAGGTGCCAGTACTGCAAAATGTAGCTCTCTTTAAAAAAAACTCTCTAGGTTTTAAAAAATGAACAACTGTGTAATCAATGAGCTGATCTCTTGGTTTAAAAAAAGCTGTGTAAACAACAAAAGTTGTAGTCTCTCATTCTTAAAGGGTGCAGTCCTGCAAAAATCAAATCTATTTTCAAAAGAAAACAAAAGAAGTGTTGCTGTGAAAATGAAAACCTGTAAAATGTCCTATATTGATTTTTTTTTAAAGCAGGATAACTAAGACAATGGCTTTCTGATATCCAGTTATAGATTGGAAGGTGTCGGACAGATCATCTGAATTTAAACTGTTTCGGCAAAGGTTGGAACTGAGTTTCCTGGATCAAAAGATGAGTGAACCAGAGAAACATGCAATCAAGATTAAGATCACACTGGGCAACAAGGGCTTGCAATGAATCAATCCATCATGATTGTCAGCTGAGGATCAGAAGGATCCTAGCAAGCAATGGATACTCCTGGAGCAGCAACTGAAGGTGAAGGTAAGTTTCAGAGTACATAGGCTTGATCTTATGACCTACCAGCAAAGGCAAGATGAGTCCATTGCTTGTTGCAAGGTGCTGAGACAAAGCTCAACATTGTGACGTGGCAGAAAGTAAATTGTCAGAACAGCTTATAGAGCTAGTAATTATCTACCCCAATAGAGGCCTTTCAAAAAGACCTGCTGGAAAAGATGGGCACACCATAGATGCACCACTTAATGATGGAACAAAATTTGAAGCCATCATGGCTGGGTGTCAACAACTACTAATGTTGGGGTAGCTACAACAATTGGCATAGTAACCGAGGCTCAGAGGTCTGCTAAGCCTTGTGGCAAATGTAGTCTGACTCACCCAATTCGCAATTGTGCCACGTACCAAGACCACTGCAGAGCTTGTGGCATGTGAGGTCATTGGGCAAGGTAGTGCAGAAGGCCGAGCTCAGATACTACACACAAGAATGGTGGCAGATCACATGCAGAAAGAAGGCCTGCAAGAAAGGCTGGCAAATGCAACAAGAGGTATGCCAACACCAAACAAAAGCCCAAACAGATACATCAGCTCATCAAAGACACAGGTTGCCAGTGGATGAAGAGTGCACTCGTGCAAACAGCATGCAAGCATTTCAGGTAGTTAAATTTGATCAACATGTCAATGCTATTATGCAATCTGAGCCATTTGCTATGATCGGGATTATATGTCCACAAAAGAATGGAAAGCATAAGCTCTGAATAAAAATTGACACGGCAGTAAGTGCAAATATTCTGTCCATCCATATTGTTACAATAGGTTTTATTTTGGTATGAAAATCTTAGAATTCTGTGTGTTTTAAAAACTGAGAAAAGGATTTTTGCTCAGTGGACATTGACCTGCAAATAGCTGAAATTTTTGGATGTTGACTCTGTACAAAAGAATTTTCAAGCAGACAGTTTCAAGGAAACAGCAAAGGGGTTTTGACCTCCTCAGAGCAACACTTTTGAATGACAAAGGATATTCTCTGTCTGGCCATGTGATTGGCTCAACAAGGTTTTTGCTTTCATTTTGGACTTTTAAAAACCAGTGAGTTGGACAAAGAGCAGGCATTTGAAACTTAGACCTGACCTGCCTGGAGACTAGAGAAAAAGACCTCTCTCTGTAAAGGGAAACCTGCATCTCTTGCAAAGAAATCCTGCATTTGAAAGGTGACAGATTCATATTGCCTCCTGTCTCTGAAGAATTCCTGCATCCAGCGTGATTCCTGTTGCCTCCTGTGTTTTGGGGAATCCTGGAAGTTGAAGAAAGCTTCTACTGCTATACTGCTACTGTGAGTCCTCAGCAGACCTGTTGCTACACCCCTGCTGAAAGACCTATGTGAAGCCTGCTGCAGATGAACACCTACCCACCACAGACTGTTCCCCAACCTCGTCTGGAGAGACTTCGAGTGACATCCGACTATTTGACTCTGGGACACCTCAATGACCCAAAAACATCCTACCAGAATGTGACAAACCCAATTATTTTGTTATTCCTTGTTATTCCTAAGAAACAGCTGTAAACCAAAAAATCCTTTTTCCCCTGTTAACCGGTTTTTGAATGTGTGTGTGTGTGCATAAGGGTTGGAAAGAATAAGGAGTTTAAAACAATCTTTTTGTATATAGATTTATACCATTATTGTTTAACACTTAGTTTATTAATAAATAGTTAATAATATTGTTGATAAAGAAATCTGGTTGGTGTGTTTTATGCTGGGGGACAAATAGAGTGTCTAATTGGCTGTTTTAGGTTGGTGGGAAAATGTTTTGATATGCTATGACCTGTGGAGAAGTAAGACTAAATTAACAGTGCATTTCTCCTGCCTTGGTCTTAACAATATACTGAAGGATATATTGTTAAGAAATGGGAATCTATGGTGCAACCCACCACAGCTAGGCTGCCTGCCTACATTGATTCTACAATCAAGTCCATTGGAACGATAACCTTGCAGTGCATGTATGGGAGCTCCGAATGGCTACCACAAATGTTTTATATTGAAGACACAACTGGACCAGCTGTCGCAGTACTTCCAGTATGCCAAGCTCTACAAATTATCACAATACATGAAGCCGTAACACACCAAAGATGGTAGAAAACACCCAGGTCGAATGTATTGGGTCGGTCCATGTAAAAGACAACACAAAGGCAGGGAGTCTTGACATGAAGAGGTTATAGGACCAGGAGTCTCTCCTCGGGCTTCGGTTTGTTGCAGCAAGTACCTGGAGACCAGAGGGATTGTGAGTAGGACAAAAGGTCAGAGTCGTCAATCATGTGTCAGGAACTTGGTGTCCTACAGAGTTTGATAGGATATGTAAACAACCCAAATTGTACGAGGTCCAGATACCCAATGGTGCAATTCTCAGACAGAACCAAAGACAACTCAGAGAGCTGTATGTCAACACTACATGTAACAACCCTGTGGCATCGTGGACACATTCAAAGACAAAATATGAAGATGAACGTAAAGAGGCTACGAGCATAGAAGAATAGCATGCTAACCAGAGTTCTGAGTCACCAGAGTCTCATAGGAATCATCAAGATGAGTTCAGCTCTGGGAAGATGTTCATGATAACAAGATCAGAATGAATAAGCAAACCGCTCTATGTTTTAATGAGTGTTAAACTTACTAACTTTTCAATAACGTTTTGTTTTAATCATGTATAGTTAGTTGAAACCGCAACATAATTGTATATTGTACGTATGTTTATGTCTTTGGTAAAAGGGGGATGTTGTGGGATGATGTTAAGAAGGGACCACCTTAAGAGTGGACCACCTAAAGAGCTGTAAGTAAAGATTACCAGAGGAAGTAATGTCGCATCACACATGACCAGTTAGTTGAGGGTGGAGCCCAACAGAATGAAATGTATGTAGGTATGCTTGTGCAGTAACTGTTTGTGTAAATGTTCTAGTTAAGTTATAGTAAACCCATATAATATTATAATATTCTTTGGATACTACTTATAGTCTCGTGAATCTTACAATAGCTCACATACAAAAGGGACAAGTAATATTACACAAAGTTCATTTTCACTTTAATTGTATGTGTGAGTTAGCATTTTAGAAGTGAGTAAAAACAATATTTTATTAGCTACATTTCAATACTTTAGTGACTGCAGTGCACATAACAGCACTATTCAGAATCAGTAGAAAGCACACTAGTACTTGAAGATTTGAATGCATGCCTACAAATAGACAAGCAACACTGTCAGTTTAATGAAGCAATTGTCACAATAAACCCCAGAAATAAGCCTGCAGCTTACAGCAATTTCTCTCATGTGCATGTCATGGGGACATACATTTCAGTTAATTATCACATTTCTTTTTCCCAAGTAACATCCATCTGAAAATCATATGTAATTAAAGACTTGACAAGAATCATCAAAACCTATCATGAGAAAATATAAATACCCTTTTAAAAGGAGTAATCTTCAGGAAAAATATGTTTACCAGCTTCAGGGGTGAATAAATTGTATACTTGGCTGGTGGCAGATTGGTGGCACATGTCAGATGTTGATTTGGGAAGTATTCTATGACATGATTTAAGATAGGAATTATGACAATATGATACAAATGGTGATAAAAAAGCTCATAAAATAAATCATCAGTGAGGCTTAGAATAAGATGCCTCTACTCAAAACAGATTTTGATATTAAAACAATAACTGTTTTTATTCACAAGACAGGCTAACACATAATTTGTTGAAGATTCAAAGCACTTTTGTTAACAATTTGCCTAATATGAAAGGTATTAAAGTTCCTTGCAGTGAGGCGGTGAGAAAGTTTTACAGCTATATTGTGAGAAGATACATAATCAATGTTCTTACAAACAACAGGAGCAACATATTTGTTGTAATTAAATTGGTTTTAGATAATGTCAAACGTATTCCTTTGGTAAGATACCAATTTAGATACTTCGGACTAAACCTCCAAATTAGCACAAAGTGTCTTTAGTTAAGCTTAACAAATAGTGTATATTATTAAAACTGTCTAAAATAATTGCAAGAAAAGGCCTATTTAGCACACAAAAGTTTCATAATCATCTTATCTTGTTGCCAAAATACTTAAATATTATACTGACAATATATACAATTTACACCAACAATAGCTCATTATTCAATTCTCTTGTGTTAAGATCAACTGTTAAATAACATTCAGTGTTACTGCAATCTATGAACAACATAGACAATGAATGTGAAATATGTTTCACTGGGGCTTTGAAATTACACTGTGATATAAGCCTATAACAGTTTAACACGTTCATCTGAAATTCCTCTTTGTTATTTTGGCAATGGCGTTAATCCATTTATTATAAACAGTTTAGTGTTTCCATTAAAACAGTGGAGTGGCAAGTTCAAACAATTGCATTAGGTGTTGGTGTGATAGTATCTTAAAATGTAATTTCAAGTCTAGATATGTCAATTATAAATATCTTATATACCAATCAGATGTGCCAATCGTTCGGACCATTTCACTATTCGAATTTGAAGACTGTGTACCAAGTAAATGAGAGTCCATTTTTAAAACAAATCAGTATGACAAAAAGAATAATTAAATTTAACATCCTTTTGTTCAATTCTTGTCTTTTCAAAACTATTTTTATTTAAGCAGAGAGTATGAAATGATTTTGATGAGTTAATTGAGACTGAAATGAAAGAAAGATGAATTAACATATACAGTTCAAATGATAAAAATTGCACATCCATCCTGAGTAAATCGTTCTATCAACTGATATTAATATAATGCCTTTACACCATCAATCTCAAAAAGTCCTCCACGCCAGTTTCCTGTTGATCTCACAAGGAGCTCATTTCTGCTATGAAGCACATTAAAATGCTGTTCACCTTAGAACATATATTTGTCCACATCGTAATGAGCAGAATCGTTTGATGTTCACTTTTTTCTAGATTTTCTTTTTGTGGTATATTTCTTTGTAAAAATACCTTTGGCCAAAACAGGGGCCTTAATTTTACACCCCCCAAAAGATCGGGCTGATGGCAGGGGAAGGGGTGTGAGTGAAATGGAGTGGGAGGCGGGGGGAGGCCCCTTCCCAACCTGCTCCCGCCTTCACTGCCAATTTATACGGGGTGGCGGCGAGAAACGGCTTGCCCACCCCAGGCCAATCACGGCCCTTATGTGGCCAATTAACTGCCACTTAAGGGCCTCCGCCCGCCACCGCGGGAATTTTACATTTGGCTGGTGAGCAGCTGAGGCCTCAGAAAACCCGCCTGATAAAACTAGGGAGCCTTTCGGCGGGCTGGGTGACGGAACGCTTCCTGAGCAAGCGACCTGTGCCCCCGAAGCTCCAACCGCCCCTAAAGCACAACACGCAACCACCCCCCCCACCCAACCCCCGAACTGGCTCCTCTTCCCTGGCCAGGGTCTGACCAATTGCCCACGGTGAGGCGCCAAAAATTGACGTCTTTTCTAGGGCCGTCCGTCATCTTTGTCCTGAAGCTGGGTGTTGTCCCAGCAGTGGCCACCATCGGGCTGGCAGCTCCATTAGCTGGGACTTCCCACCTCAATGAGGTGGACGTCCCGCCCAAGGCCAATTAAGGGCCTGGGGACCGTGAACTCTGGTCTGAGTCCCCAGACTCAGAAGAGGCAGGATTGCCACCGACCTTTCGGCTGGTGGACAGGTCCCCCGGCCCACTGTAAAATCCAGCCTCAGGAGTTGCTTGCCGACAAAGCTAGTATACAGCAGGTCTAGTTGCAGTTATAGGAATTCCGACTGAAAAAACACAAAATTATTTTACTATGGATCTTCAATCTCATTTTTCTCGAAGGAGACATTTGCTGTCACATATCCAGAAGGACAAAGATGACTGGGCAGCAGAATACTTCAATATCACATCAATATTTCTCTATGATTATTCAACAAGAGATGCATTTAAAGATTTTTTAAAAAGCTAGTCTAGTGATGACCATGAAACTATTGTCAATTGTTGCAAAAACCCCGTCTAGTTCACTAATGTCCTTCTGGCCTACATGTGAACCCAGATCCACAGCGATATGGTTGACTCTGAAATGCCCTCTGAAATGGCCTTGCAAGCCACTCAGTTGTAACAAACCACTACAAAGTCTAAGAAAAGGAATGAAACTGGATGGACCACCCGGCATCGACCTAGGTACCGGAAATGACAATGGCAAACCCAGCCCCGTTGATCCTGCGAAGTCCTCCCGACTAACATCTGGGGGCTTGTGCCAAAATTGGGAGAGCTGTCCCACAGACTAGTCAAGCAATAGCCTGACATAGTCATACTCATGGGATCATACCTGACAGACAATGTCCCTGACACCACCATCACCATCCCTAGTGTCCTGTCTCACTGGCAGGACAGACCCAGCAGAGGTGGCGGCACAGTGGTATACAGTTGGGAGGGAGTTGCCCTGGGAGTCATCAACATTGACTATGGACCCCATGAAGTCTCATGACATCAGGTCAAACATGGGAAAGGAAACCTCCTGCTGATTACCACCTACCGCCCCCCTCGGCTGATGAATCAGTGCTTCTCCATGTTGAACACCAATTTGGAGGAAGCACTGAGGACTGCAAGGGCACAGAATATACTCTGGGTGGAGAAGCCCCAATGTCCATCACCAAAAGTGGCTCGGTCGCACCACTACTGACCAAGCTGGCCGAGTCCTAAAGGACATAACTGCTAGACTGGGTCTGTGGCAAGTGGTGTGGCAAGTGGTGAGGGAACCAACAAGAGGGAAAAACCTACTTGACCTCGTCCTCACCAATCTGCCGGCCGCAGATGCATCTGTCCATGACAGTATTGGTAGGAGTGACCACCGCACATTCATTGTGGAGACGAAGTACCGTCTTCACATTGAGAGTCCCCCATCATGTTGTGTGGCACCTCCACTGTGCTAAATGGGATAGACTTCGAACAGATCTAACAATTGAAAACTGGGCATCCTTGAGGCACGGTGGGCCAACAGAAGCAGCAGAATTGTATTCAGACACAATCTGCAAATGCATAGCTCAGCATATCCCGCACTCTACCAATACCATCAAGCTGGGGGACCAACCCTGGTTCAATGAAGAGTGCAGGAGAGCAATCCAGGAACAGCACCAGGCATTCCCAAAAATGAGGTGTCAGCCTGGTGAAACTACAACACAGCACTACTTGCACCCGAAACAGTGGAAGCAGGATTCAATAGACTGGGCAAAACGATCCCATAATCAATGGATCAGATCTAAGCTCTGCAGTCCTGCTACATCCAGTCATGAATGGTGGTGGACAATTAAACAACTGATAAGGGGAGGAGGCTCCACAAATATCCCCATCCTCAAAGAAGGGGGAGACCAACACATCAGTGCAAAAGATAAAGCTGAAGCATTTGCATCCATCTTCAGTCAGAAGTGCCAAGTGGATGATCCATCTTGGCCTCCACCTGAGTTCCCCAGCATCACAGATGCCAGTCTTCAGCCAATCCGATTCACTCCACATGATATCAAGAAATGACTGAAGGCACTGGATACTGAAAAGGCTATGGGCCCTGACAACATTCCAGCAATAGTACTGAAGACCTGTGCTCCAGGACTAGCTGCACCACTAGCCAAGCTGTTCCAGTACAGCTACAACACTGGCATCTACCCGGAAATGTGGAAAATTTCCCAGGTATGTCCTGTACACAAAAGCAAATCCAACCCTGCCAATTACCGCCCTATCAGTCTACTCTCAATCATTAGCAAAGTGATGGAAGGGGTCGTCAACAGTGCCATCAAGCGGCATTTGTTCAGCAATAATCTGCTCATTGACGCTCAGCTTAGGTTCCGCCATGGCCACACAGCTCCTGACCTCATTACAACCTTGGTCCAAACATGGAAAAAAGAGCTGAACTGAAGAGGTGAGGTGAGAATGATTGCCCTTGACACCAAGGCAGCATTTGACTAAATATGGCAACAAGGAGCCCGAGCAGAATTGGAGTCAATGGGAATCAGGGGGAAAACTCTCCAGATTGGAGTCATACCTAGCACAAAGGAAGATGGCTGTGGTTGTTGCAGGTCAATTATCTCAGCTCCAGGACATCACTGCAGGAGTTCCTTAGGGTAGTGCCCTAGGCCCAACCATCTTCAGCTGCTTCATCAATGATGTTCCCTCCATTATAAGGTAAGAAGTGGGGATGTTCACTGATGATTGCACAATGTTCAGCACCATTCGCCACTCTTCTGATACTGAAGCAGCCCTTGCTCATATGCAGCAAGACTTGGACAACATCCAGGTTTGGGCTGATAAGTGGCAAGTAACATTCGCGCCACACAAGTGCTGGGCAATGACCATCTCAAACAAAACAGAATCTAACCCTTGGCATTCAATGGCATTACCAGCGCTGAATCCCCCACTATCAACATCCTGGGGCTACCATTGACCACAAAACTGAACTGGACCAGCCACATAAATGCTGTGGCTATAAGGACAAGTCACCTCCAGGCGCTTACCCATTGTCTCTCGAGATAAGGAGGCCAAAGAGAAGGACAAGTCAGAGGCTGAGAATTCTGCAGCGCGTAACTCACCTCCAGTCTCCCTAGTGCCTGTCCACCATCTGTAAGGCACAAGTCAGGAGTGTGATGGAATACTCTCCACTTGCCTGGATGGGTGCTGCTCCAACAACACTCAAGAAGCTCAGCACCATCCAGAACAAAGCAGCCCGCTTGATTGGCACCCCATCCACCACCCTCAACATTCACTCCCTCCACCGACGCACGGTAGCAGCAGTGTGCACCGTCTACAAGATGCACTGCAGCAACTCACCAAGGCTCCTTTGACAGCACCTTCCACACCCGTGACCTCTACCACCTAGAAGGACAAGGGCAACAGATGTATGGGAACACCACCACCTGCAAGTTCCCCTCCAAGCCACACACCATCCTGACTTGGAACTATATCGCTGTTGCTTCACTGTCACTGGGTCAAAATCCTGGAACTCACTTCCTAACAGCACTGTGGGTGTGCCTACACTCCAAGGACTGCAGCAGTTCAAGAAAGCAGCTCACCACCACCTTCTGAAGGGCAATTAGGGTGGGCAATAATTGCTGGCATAGCTAGCGAGGCCCACATCCCATAAATGAATAAAATAAAGGTAGAGAGCCATTTAGGCAGCTGCTTTCCTTTTCATTTACGGGTACAGATATACGCCTGTTTTTGTGTACTAGTGAGATGGTTTCCAATTCGCATCAACAAAAAGGTACCTAATAACTCCAGATCCAAGTCCCAACTAGAATACAGCAGCATCATCTCCATCTCTGTCTGCAGCCCCCACCTACTGTTTTAGGAAGACAGTCTTGCACTGTTTGGGTTTGATACCACATGGAGTCAAACCCCTGTCTGTCAGTGTCAAGTTGGGTTTTAAAAAAAAAGTGCTCAGTTCGATCGCCAAAGCACTTTCTCAACTTAAGCAGGATTTTTAATAATGATATCAGAAAATGAACGCGCCTGCTCAGAATCGGAGAGATCGCAAATAAAAACAGAAGGAAATACTCAGCAGGTCAAGCAGCATCTGTGGAGAGAGCAACAGAGTTAATGGGCAGGATTTTCCCTCCTGCGGCGGGAAACAGAGGCCAGGACTTTTTCCAAGTTCCGAACCACCCGCAGGGGGAAACAGTCAATCATTGTGATTTTCACCAGGACACCCCCTTAATTGGCCTGCAGACAGGATCGCTGTCCAATTAAGGATGGCGGGCTGGCTTTCAAAGCTGGAGGGCCAATCAGAGGCCTTCCAACTTGAAAGGAGCAGTGGGCTGGAATAGAAGGTAAGTAAAAGAGAGGGTGCTTCAACAGGGAGGCTCCGTCTCTCCAACTTCCTAAAATCCTCAATTAAAAAATGCATCTTGCAGCCAGGCCACCAGTGTGGGAGTGGGCAGAGGGTGGAGGGGCAGCCCGAGGCTGCTGCTGCATCCAGGCAAGCAGGGAGGGCCTCTCGGCCTGCCTGGAGTGCAGGCTGTCCAGCCTGCCACTGGAAGGCCACCTCCAGGCACTTGATCAGGCCCCTACTGCCTGCGGTAACCTGGGGGCTGACTGGAAAATCCCAGTCAGCCGCTTTTAATTGACCTCAATAGGCTGTTAATGAGCAGTGTTGATTACCCGCCATGTGTGGGTGGGAGCCCTGCCACCTCCCCATCTCGCTTCCACAAAAATATCCCAGTGGTGGGATGGAGCCAGGAAATTGGCTTGCTGGCCAGAGGGGCTACTCTTATCTCCTGCCCGTCTCCATTCCCAACCCCAGCGGGAGCTGAAAATATGTCCAACATTACAGGTCAATAAGCTTGCATCAGAACTGGGAAAAGTTAGAAATGTCATAAGTTTTCAGTGAGTGAGAGGGGAGAGGGTAGAATAAGAACAGAAGGGAAGCCCCATGATAGGGCGGAAGACAGCAGAAAAGAGTCCCGTTACCATTCTCTTTGGCCCTGCACCACCAACTCTTTTATCACTTAATCTCTCCTATCTTCCACCCTATCCCAGACCGTCCCGTTTGTACTTTTTCCATCCTCCCCTACAATTTCACCTGTTTAAAACCTATTACAATCCTAACTTTTCCCAGTTCTGATGGAAAGCCATTGACCTGAAATGTTAACTCCATTTCTCGCTCCACAGATGCTGCCTGACCTGCTGAGTATTTCCAGCATTTTCTGTTTTTATTTCAGATTTTCAGCATCTGCAGTATTTTACTTTCTCAAAGGAATTTCTCCTGGTACATCCAAAGTCCACTTCCTAGCCCTCAGCATAACCCAAAAGTTGTCAATTGTGAATTGCACACTGTAGGTACAGCTCACAGACTGGTAGCTCAGCCTAATGGCAAAGTCCTAGCATCGGAAAGTGTCCTCTCTAGCAACCTAACCAAAAAATTATTAGAAATTGCAGGAAGATCTGAATACCAGAAAGTGCGATTTGTAGCCACAGTTTCCTGTACAGAAATAGGAAACAGGTGCCAATATGGCAGGTAGCACATGCAAAGCTCATTCTGCACTGGGAGCTCTATGTTCCTCCATAGGTATCCAGAATGCATGCCGGAATTATTCAGGAAGATGATTATAATATTAAAATACGGGTTCTTTGATATTCATAGCACCCTTTGTGAAGTTGGGTTGTGCTATGCCTGAATTACCATATGATAAACTCATGCAGAAAATCATAGCCAGAAAAAACACTGCAGGGATGCTATTTAAAAGGGCCCAACCCCTCCATACAGGTTAGTTGCTGCTTTGTTCAATTAGACTACAAGTTAATTTCCGGGCTGTTTGTTTGGCTAGTTTCTGAACTGCACAACTGGCTGCATGAACAATTTTCTGCTGGTTTTGTCTGATTTTCCAAGAGTCATGGATAATCTTGTAGGTCAGTCTTTGGGGCTGGAGGACAAATGGGAGAAGCCGTGAGAGAGCAGGAACATCTGGGAGAAGAGTGAGGAGGAGGAGGGCACAGCGCAGGAGGCCTTTACCCACAGCAGGTCTTCAGCAGGCACTCCTCATATTTTAACTTCACGGAGCAGCAATGAGCACCTTCACATCATAATGGAGGCTATCACTAAGTCATGAGCTATACAGCCACAACTAGAGCCTTCAGACCAGGGCATGAACAATACTGCCTGTGCCTGTCGAAATTACTGTGGCCTTTTCGTTTTACGCTACGGGGTTGTTCCAGGCTGCAGCAAGTGCCATCAGTGACATGTCATACGTTACTTTATCAGGGAGGGTGATCATTGCCAGACCAGAATAGACCATCGGCATGCTGGCACCTGTGGTATTCGATCCCTGCTCTATTTCCTGCCCATTTGTGGTCAATGATTCACCATGTGAAGATCTCTCCTCTTGCCTATTTTTTAAAGTATGTGAGTGCCCAGTGTCAATTCTGAGCTGGTGCTAACAAGGCTTTCCTCTTTCTGCATTGTCCTGGGCATTTTCAGCACTAGAAATGAAACAGAATGACAAGGGTTAGCTTCTAGTGTGAAGGGACAGCAGAGAGATGTTACTGGCTGCTGAAAGAAGCTGCAGTTTATCATATGTTGGGTGAGATATGAATGAGAAGGGTAAAAGGAGGTAAGAGACCCTGTGCAGCATCTCCTCCAGTGTTTCCACCCGCCATGTTCATGATTTGCCCATGGTAAGCAGTGGCTAAGATGTCCTGCATGTCCTGTTTAAGTGAGGAGAAGGTGTGCAGGTGACCTCTGCTTCTCAGGTTGGCATCTGCAGCCTCCTATTGTGCACAACCTTCTCCTGCAAGAAAGAAGGGAGTGTGTTAGTGACAGCTGGCCTGAACTGTTTCGTGAATATGCCTGTCATGATAGAATAGTGCAGATGTGTGTAAGATGTGAGGTGCAGGGAAGTGAGGGATACATAAGGGTGGGATTTTATCCAGCCTTGGAGATGGTCTGGGAGGTGAGGGGTGGGGGCACAAAATGGTATGGGGTGGTATTGGGCAGTGTGCACAACGTTGTCTTGCCCCCCATGTTATTTTGTCTGCAGTGGATACTGTGGCCGCTTAAGTGCTACCATTGAATTCAGCTGGAGGTCCGATAGAAGGCCGAGGTGGGGTCGCCCCCTCCCCCCATATTCTGGCCCATCACCAGGACCCCTATTGCCAATATAAAATCCAGCCCTTAGTGGTGAGAGTGGGAAGAGCAGAGTGTACAAATAGGAGCAGATAGAGGTGGAGTGAATTGTGATGCAGTGATAGTAGAAATGTGAAGGGAAGCAGGGGAGGAGAATGTAGTCAGTAGTGAGACTGCAGGTGGTGCAGATGTGAGGAGAAAGTAAATAAGGTGACAGGTGGCATTCTTAACTTGACAACAAGTCTGAGGAAACTAAACTTTTTTCAACATTGCTGCCCTGCCCTGGGAGTTAATGACCTTGCATTGACCTCCTCAGCCAAATATTCCTTCTGGTGACACAGGTGTTGTTTGGAGGGTTTCCTGCTTTCTGGGGGAGCATGATCTCCCACATCCTGTCCATCCCCTGGAGCAAGGTCTCCAAAGCAGATCACGTGGAGGCCCAATCTGTAGTTTCCTTCCTGACTGCAGCAAGAGTGTGCCTCCCCTTTACGAGATACAGACTGCCTTTAAATTGCGTTAGAGACCTATGATTACTCATGCCCCTCTTCCTACCACCCCACCCCACCCCCCCCAAACAGGTGCACAGCAAATAAGCAGCATGTATAGTGATGCACACTTGATCCATTACAATGAGTTCCCAGTATCAATTTCAACTGGTCTCTGTGCCCATGTGAGAAGGTGCATGTAGTTTACATCCCTCCCAATAGGCAGCCATTTTGGCACAATCAAATTCTATGCCAGGGACTCTATTGCCTCACTTACAGAAGGAGAATTTTTTTTTTAATGCAATTTTCTTCTGAAATAACTTTGAATCAAATATTAACACATTTTTTGTAATAATTTCTATTTACTGTTTTGGATTGTAATAAATGTTGCTGTTGAATTGTATTATTTCGTTTTCTTTTCTGCTTACATTCTGTACCATTATGCAAACAGGCCATTAGGCAGATGAATTATTCCAAATCCCCTACGATGTAACTCTTCAGCCAGCTACTGTAGATGCTCAAAGTGTTGCCTCTATGTTTCCCTTCCTTTCTGTGGGGAGATTCCTCTCCCAGCCCTGATAATATTACTGATCTGCAACTCACCCTGTAGAAAATAATTAGTGATCCAACATACTATTCCACAAAATATTAACATAACCTCTGCCTTTCCGAACCTTTAAAGACCATCTGTGTCCTTCCAACATTTTATATTTTATAAGAATAGCTAATATTTCTTTGAATTGTGAACATTTTACTCAAATTATCTTTAACTTTAAATCAAATACAGTATTGTACTTTGTATAAATTTCTAATAAGTGCTTTGTATTTCTGATCTGAATTACAACAATATGTTCCGCTGTTTAAATGTATTATTTAAGTTCTCTCCTTCCCAAGTCGATTTATTCTCCTTTGGCTGTTTATCTTCCATAGGCAAGAATGCATTTAACTGATGCTTTTAAAAAATATGATGAGCAAGTTCCTCAATATACAGTCTGTCTGCAAATGTTTCAGTAAATGTCAATCCATTTCCTGCAAGAAAGATGACAGCACTCTCATATCGTAATCCTTTGTATTTCACTCTAACACAATTCTTCATCACTCAAAACACTGTTTTTGTTTTGATAAACAATATTAACTACACATAAAAAGGCCATCAAACAGAGCTAATGAATTCTGGTTGAAACAGATAAAATATTCTGTATAATACATCATGTGAACGGATACATTTGCACTGTGCTCCCAGAAAATGCTGTTAAATATGCAACTGCATAAAATACCTTCCACTAGATCTAATTACAGCTTCTACTGTATAGTCAGGGTATCGTGAAGTGACAGCCAATGTGTAGATCTCCATTTGACACATGCTGCCAAGAGAGTCTCCTGAAAAAGAATGATGAGTATGGTTTGGCAATTCTAATGGGATAGACAGCTGTCTGATTACATATAATGCTACCAGCAATCTTTTCAGCCACATGAGCTTTTCACAGCCGACAACTTAGAAAAAGAACAAAGACTCAGGTAATAGATGGCCACATTAAACACAAATCCTCCCCATGCTCAGAGAAAGACACATCAGAAACATTCTCCCATTCTCTTTCTGATGTAATGTGCAACCTTAATACAATCAATATAAGTATATGTAGAGTCATGAAGAGAACAAAAAATATATTTTTAGATGTACATTTAATATATATTTAGATGTAACCTATTTGAAACATACTCTCAATTTATTTATGAACTTGTTAGCTGTATATAATCCAATATACATTTCATCTAGCTTTTATTCCATGTGATAAAAATTTTCAATGACATGCTCGCCTTTCAAAAAGATCTTAATTGTTAATTAGAACAAAAAATGTTGGAGAGATACGGTTGGTCCATAAGCATCTGAAAAGGGAAAGATAGCTTGTGTGATGCAAACAGAACAGATGTATAACATAATTAAGTGCTAATATTCCATATAAATGAATGCATTTGACTAACACTTACAGATGAAACAAGTAAAACCCACAACATATGTACTGTCTGCTCGAAATGTTCTAAATTTAACTTGAGACTCTATTGGGACACGAACAGACTGAGCTGCTTCCAAGTCCTATCAGATTAAAATATGTGATAAATTACATCACGATAAATGAAGTACACCTGGTGCATAACGCGCCACAAGGCAAATATGATACGTTTCAAGTAACAACCCATGTTAACTAAACCTTTCATTAACTGTAGTTACAATGTTATTCCTCAGGCATCAGAAGTTGCAGCATCTTAACTTTTGTGTCTTCCTTCAAAAAGATTTATTCCATTTGAAACTGTATAAATCCCAAGTGACTTTCAAGTCTCACACAACCAGAGAGTGCTTATAAAGGTGAACAAGCTGCTACAATTCAAGGCTGACATTACACTCAAATTCACAGTGATTGAGAAACACACAGTATGGAAAACTTTTGTTCTCTGCTGACAAAGGGAGAAATAACAATGGTATGACAATAAGCTGTGACAAGTATCTGAGTAATTCCAATTAGATATTGATTACAGGGACTCTGGTAAAAAGATTGTTGATAGAAATGTAAAATTGATTAAAGCTAATTTAAGTAATTTCCCTGCATTCATTACAGACTAAAGACTATGTAAGAATTGAAGCTTCTTATTGATGGGCAAGATGTCCACAGGAAACTAAAATAATTATGCAAAATTGAACCCTGTAGTTACCCTATTTTGTAAGTCCCAACAATGTTATTTCAGTACATGAAATATTGTATTAAACATAGTTTAAATATTGAAAATGTACTTTCTACCCAGTTGTTACCATACATTTGTATGAAAACTAGTATCTAATGCGCATTATTAGAATTTATCATATTGTCATGTAATTCTATTTTAAACAGAGCAGTGCAATATCACTGAGATTAGTTTCAACAATTGTGCGCTGAACTTTCAAACTGGTGCAATTACTTTATCGCATTCAATTTTCAGTTCACAAAAAGTTAAGGAAAAATCAATTAAATTAAATTTTAAAAATTCATACAGTAACAAAAAATTTCAATAAACTTATCAATGTAAAAAAGATTATAAAAGCACCTCAGAAATGACAATACTCCAGCTTCTGTAGTGTCCCAAACTGTCAGTGATTCACCATACACAATGTCTCTATTCATTCTTGATGTCATATAAGTGCTACATCTCTCCTTCATTTTCTTTCATTCAATCCTTTATTCAAGTTGTATACATTGCTGTATAAAGGGAATGGTACATGGATCACTGAGCGCGATTTTTTCACAGTGAACGCAAAGACGCAGTAGGTGTACACCATGTCTATGTGTGCACTAATGCGTATTGAAAACAATTATTGCTGGATTTCAACTATCCTCAAAATATTGGCATAGCCAATTATTTTTGAACTTCAGTAATTGGGCGAGAGCACAGCAGGCTACCTGAATGTTTTTCAATTTTTACAAAGCATAATGTGGACTGCCTGTAGTTGTACTACAACCAAAGTGCAGTGCAAGGTCACTTGTTTCAATGATCTCAACACCAATCCCAGTGATATTACTGCACAAATTGCAGTGATGCATAAAAGATACAAAACCAATGCACTAAAAAGACTTGCATTAACATAACACCTTTCACAACATCATAAAATGCTATACAGCCAAATAAGTACTTTTGAAGTGTAGTCACTGTCATAATGTAGCAATTGCAAAAACCAATTCGCGCACAGCAAGTTCCCACAAGCAGGATGTGTTTAGAGATACAGCACTGAAACAGGCCCTTCGGCCCACCGAGTCTGTGCCGACCATCAACCACCCATTTATACTAATCCTACACTAATAGTTTAGTTTAGTTTAGAGATACAGCACTGAAACAGGCCCTTCGGCCCACCGATCAAATTTAAACCCACAATACTCTGACTCAGAGGCATGGATGTTACCACTGAGCCACAGCTGTCGTGCATTAAACTTGCAAGCTCCCTTCCAAGCCACACACCAATCCTGACTTGGAACTATACAGCCAATCCTTCACTGTTGCTGGGTTAAAATCCTGGAACTCCCTTCCTAACAGCACTGTGGGTGTATCTACATCACATGGACTGCAGTGGTGCAAAAAGGCTGTTCACCACCACCTTCTCAAGGGCAATTAGGGATGGGCAACAAATGTTGGCCTTACCTGTGATGCTCACATCCTATTTTAAAAAATGCACTATTTAGCTCCATTGTTAAAGAGTGCCAAATTAGAGGAAGTATCCAAAGCCTCAATTACCATCAACATGCATGCTCAGAAGGTGGGTGTTGCTGGCAAAGTCAGCATTTATTGTCCATTCCTGGATGTCAGGTGTAGGTGATAGCAGGCTCCTAGTGTTTAACTGAGGGGTTTGCTGAGCCTTCAGAGTCAACTATTTTTGGGTCTATAGGTGGGACTGGAGTCATATGTAGAACAGACCAGGTAAGGACAGCAAAGCTCATTAGGGATCCAATTTGGTTTTTTTTTAATGACAATCTGACAGTTTCATGCTCACTTTTACAATACCAGCATTTTATAATCTCCAGATTTTGTAAACTGAATTCCAATTCTCAAACTGCCATAATTAAATTAGAATGCATATGTTCTGAATTATTAGTACAGGCCTCTGAATTACTAGTCTAGTATCATAACTACTAAACTACCATAGCCCAGACAATGCGTCATTTAACTAGCAGGAATGAATGAAGCTTGAATTGAACTGGAGTTAAATAAACAAAAACAACTTCTATTTATATAGCACCTTTAATGTAATAAAAGGTTCCTAGGCACTTCACGGGAGCATAATAAAACAAAGTGTGACCCCGATTTAAGCATGATCTAAGCATCTAAAAAGAAAATACAAGTTTGTTTTCTAGAAGATTGCCAAGTAAGATAATGGGCTGGACCTTGCTGGAAAAATAGTAAGAACATAAGAAATAGAAGGAGTAGGCTATTCAGCCCTTCGAGCTGCTCCAGCATTCAATGAGATCATGGCTGATCTACTTCAACACAATTTTCCTGCACTATCTCCATATCCCTTGATGTTTTTAATATGTAGAAATTTATTGATCTCAGTCTTGAACGTACTCAACGACTGAGGCTCCACAGCTGTCTGGGGCAGAGAATTCCAAAGATTCACCACCCTCTGAGTGAAGAAATCCCTCCTCATCTCAATCCTAAATGGCCTGCCCCTTATTCTGAGACTGTGTCCCCTGGTTCTAGACTCCCCAGCCAGGGGAAACATCTTTCCTGCATCTACCCTGTCGAGCCCTGTATGAATTTTGTATGTTTGAATGAGATCACCACTCATTCTTCTAAACTCCAGAGAATAAAGGCCCAGTCTATTTAATCTTTCCTCATAGGACAATCCTTCCATTCCAGGAATTATTTTGGTGAACCTTAGTTGCACTCCCTCTATGGCAAGTATATCTTTCCTTAGGTAATGTCATGGTCCTGTAGTTTTTTTTCGGAATATGTGGTTTGCCTTTAAGGTCTTGCAAGGCTTTGGGCGGCACAGTGGCGCAGTGGTTAGCACCGCAGCCTCACAGCTCCAGCGACCCGGGTTCAATTCTGGGTACTACCTGTGTGGAGTTTGGAAGTTCTCCCTGTGTCTGCGTGGGTTTCCTCCGGGTGCTCCGGTTTCCTCCCACAAGCCAAAGACTTGCTGGTTGATAGGTAAATTGGCCATTAGCAATTGCCCCTAGTATAGGTAGGTGGTAGGGAAATATAGGGACAGGTGTGGATGTGGTAGGAATATGGAATTAGTGTAGGATTAGTATAAATGGGTGGTTGATGGTCGGCACAGACTCGATGGGCTGAAGGGCCTGTTTCAGTGCTGTATCTCTAAACGAAAACTAAACGGATCAGTATTGCTTTAAGAACCAGCAAGCCTCAGGAGTTATGGGAAGGTGCATTTTTGTTGCCTTAGAAACAGCCATTTGGAGACTGCGATTCAAAGGGTGCATTCTCGTTACCATAGATACAACCACTGGGAGTGAGTCTCATGTGATACATTTGTTACAATCCAATTTTGAACTGGCTTTTAGTTGAAGACAGTTTGTTCTAACAGAACACACAGACAGATACAGCTGGTGTGGGCACCTGAAGAAAGAGCACTCAACCATTTAAACTGAAGGAAGAAGATTTTAGTCTGTTTGATTATTATCTCTCAAAATTTTAAAAAAGTCAAACCTAAACAGAGATATCTGGTAATTTAAATTGAAGAAAGGGAAGTTAGACTGTGACAATCTTTTATCCCTCAAAAAGTCAGCTTGATTCCATTGAAAGAGTTTGCAAGTCGTTAATTGATGAAATTCGCTGGAGAAGGAAAGCAACATTCTGTGAGGACTTCAAGCAACATTGGACTGTAAATTTGCAAGGACTCAAATTTTATTCCATTTTAAATGTTGTTCATATCTTCATAGTGTTTAAGAATTTAGTTCTTCTAATTAAAGAATTAATTTGTTGATTTAAAGACACCTGGTTTGGTTAGCCTCATTCGGGGGTCAATTTGGCTGGGTCTTTCTTTAATTTGAAAAGTTTTAAATGATATGTTAGCCAATCCATGGAGCAAAGGGATTTAATTAACAGTGCGTTGGTTCCACCACAATCAGAATCGTATATTTTGATTGGGGACTTTGAGTGGAGCAGTCGGTCGTAACAGTAAAGAGACCAAAACTGCACACAATACTCCAGGTGCGGTCACACCAAGGCTCTATATAATTGCAGTAAGACATCTTTACTCATATACTCAAATTCTCTTGTAATAAAGTGCAACATACCATTTGCCTTCTTAATTGCTTGCTGTACCTGCATGTTAGCTTTCAGTGACTCATGAACAAGGACACCCAAGTCCCTTTGAAGTTCAATATTCCCAGCCTCTCATCATTTAAGAAATACTTTGCATTTTCTGTTTTAATTATCTTGCCCGCTCACTTACAATTATCTTGCCTCCTCACAACTCACTTCCACCTAGTTGTGTGCCATCTGCAAACTTGGAAATATTACATTTAATCCCTACATCCAAATCATTGATATGGATTGTGAATAGCTGGGGCCCAAGCACTGATCCTTGTAATACCCCACTAGTCACAGCCTGCTAACCTGAAAATGACCCATTTATTCCTACTCTCTGTTTTCTGTCCATTAACCAGTTCTCAAACCATGCCCCCAATCCCATGTGGGACCTATCAAAAGCTTTCTGAAATTCTAAATATACCACATCCACCGGTTCCCCCTCATCTATTCTGCTAGTTACATCCTCAAAAAACTTCAACAGATTTATTAAACATGATTTCCCTTTCATAAATCCATATTGACTCTGCCCAATCCTACCATTATTTTCGAAGTGTCCTGTTATCACATCCTTTATTATAGATTCTAGCATTTTCCTTACAACTGATGTTTGACTAATAGGTCTGTAGCTCCACATTTTCTCTCTCCCTCCTTTCTTAAATAGTGAGGTTACAATTGCCACCTTCCAATCTGCAGGAACCATTCCAGACTCTATAGGATTTTGAAAGATAACCACTAATACATCCACTATCTCTACAGCCAGCTCCTTCAACACTCTGGGATGGAGATCATGAGGTCCAGGGGATTTATCTACTTTAAGTTCCATTAATTTCTCTAATTTTTTTAAACCAATATTAATATCTTGTGGTTCTTCAGTTACACTAGACCCTTGATTCTCTATTATTTCTGAGTAGTTTTTAGTATTTTCCCATGTGAAGATGGACACAAAGTATTTGTTTAGCTTCTCTGCCACTTCCTTATTCCCCACTTTAAGTTCTCCTGACTGTGCTTGTAATGGACCCAAATTTGTCTTTGCTAGTATTTTCCTCTTTGCATACCTATAGAAGCTTTTACAGTCCATGTTTATGTTTCTCGCTAGTTTGCTCTCATTCTATTTTCCCTTTCTTAATCTTTTTCTTGGTCCTCCTATGCAGAATTCTAAGATGCTCCCAAACCTTGGGCTTACCTTTGCTGGCAATATTATACGCTTCTTCCTTTGCACTCATACAATCCTTAGATTTCTTTCATTAGCCACTTTCTTTGCTGGGTTTTTGTGCATTAAAGGAATGTATTTTTATTGTAAACTATGTATTAGTTCTTTAAATGTTAGCCATTGCCTGTCTACCATCGTACATTTTAACGTAGTTTCTCAATCCACCGTAGCCAATTTGCCCCTCATACCTTCATAGTTTCATTTGCTTCGATTTAAGGCTTTAGTTTCTGATTGAACTACATCACTTTCAAACTTAATGTAAGATTCTACCATATTATGGTCACGCTTTCTTAAAGGCTCCTTTACAACTAGATTATTAATTAGCCCTTTTTCATTGCACAATACTAGATCTAAAATATCCCATTGCCCAGTTGGTTCCTCAACATATTGCTGTAGAAAACCATCTTGCATACATTCCAAGAATTCGTCCTCCACAACATTAGTACTAATTAGATTTACCCAGTCTATATGTAGATTGAAATCCCCCATGATTACTATATTACCCTTGTTACATACACGTCTAATTTCCTGATTTATACTGTGATTTACATTACCACTGCTGTTTGGTGACCTATAAACAACTCCCACCAATGTTTTCTGTCCCTTGCTGTTTCTTTGTTCCACCCAAATTGATTCTATATCTTGATCTTTAGAACAAAGGTCATCTCTCACTAAAGTACTAATGCCCTCTTTAATTAACAGAGCTATCGCACCACCTTTTCCCAGCTTCTTGTCCTTCCCGAATGTCATGTACCCTTGGATATTCAGGTCCCAGGTTTGGTTTCCTTGGAGCCATGTCTCTGTAATGGCTATCAGGTCATACATATGAATTTCTATTTGAGCTGACAATTCATCTGTTTTATTGTGAATGCTGCCGGCATTCAGATACAGAGCCCTTAATTCAGTTTTTTTTTTACTGTTATTGTTACCTCTGTCCCTATCTGCTGGCATTCTTAAGTTTGCAATCACTATCCCTTCCTGCCATACTCTGATTATCATCACCTTTATTGCTACCATGATCTATTGCCTTGTAATTTCCCTTTAATTTACTCAATTGTCCCTTACCTCCTCTACTTAGTTTAAAGCCTTCTCTACTTCCGTAGTTATATGACTCGCCAGAACACTAGTCCCAGCACAGTTCAGGTGAAGTCTGTCCCAACGGTACAGCCCCCACTTTCTCCAGTACTGGTGCCAGTGCCCCACAAACAGGAACCCACTTCTCCCACACCAGTCTTTGAGCCAATCATTCATGTCTTATCTTATTTATCCTATTCCAATTAGCATGTGGCTCAGGTAATAATCCAGAGATTATTATCTTTGAGGTTCTGCTTTTTAATTTCGTGCCTAGCTCCTCATACTCCCTATGCAGAACCTCTTTCCTAGTCCTAACTATGTCGTTGGTACCTACATGGACCATGGCAACTGGATCCTCCCCCTCCCACTGCAAGTTCCTCTCTAGCCTTGAACCCTGGCAGCGGGCAAGCAACACAGGCTTCTGGATTCTCGCTCTCAGCTGCAGAGAATGGTGTCTCTTCTCCATGACTATACTGTCCCCTACTATTACTACATTCCTTTTAACTCCCTTCACTTGAATGGCTTCATGTACCATGGTGCCATGGTCAGTCTGCTCATCCACACTACAGCCCTCGCTCTTGTCTATACAAGCTACAAGAACCTCTAACTTGTTGCTCAATTGCAGGGACTGAGGCTCCTCCACTCCTGCCTTCTCGATCCCCTTACCTCCCTAACTCATAGCCACACCCTCCTGTCTCTGACCACTGACCAAATCAGACAACCCTATCCTTAGGGGTGCATTAATAATGACAAGTTAACAATGCACACTTATTAATGCAAAATCAGCCAGCAAATTTGGGGGATTAAGAGATACACACCAAGTCGCAAATCTCCAGAATTTGCTTGTTATTTACACCAATCCACCATTTGCTTCACACAAATGGTATCTCACTCGTAATCTCTCTATTGTTTTTAAGAATTTGCTAGATTTGCATATGAATTGCCCATTAAACTCACCAAAGAAAGTTAAGGCTGGAACTGAAGAGCCAGTTCTCAATATGATAATTGTTACTGTCATGTCAATCAACCTTTTTGAACCAGAAAGGGAAAAATTTGAACTGTTCTATCTCATGCCTGTGTGTTGTTAAAAAATTTTTAAATGTAAAATTTCAAATTGTTCATGTTTTTCCTTTTTATCTCTTTTCCCTCTCTTCTTAATCCAATCCTCCATTCACTTTCTTTATTTTTCTTTACCTGATTTGACTCTAATCCACCCTTCTTCTCTGTCATTCCTCTGTTTCTTACTCCAGGGAGATATACTGTTGATACCATCATTCACTAAAGTCTCTGTTGCCCGTGCTGCACTGTTATCTGCACTGCGAGCAAGTAATTGTGCAAGAAAAATTTGAGCTGAACGGTACAAGAAAAAAATCTAACTGCGTGCATTGCGAGATGCTCTGCTCTAGCAATATCTGGTCCAATATATGTGAAGACACTCTTTTTAGTTAAGTATTGCAAGTAAACAAATATTAAATATAAATTTATAATCTTGCAGCCATTGCTGGTGAAACAGTATTTTTATAATTTCATTGTCACTGATCAAACCATAAACAACAGAAAAGAAATCACACAAGGAACAAGAAGTGGAAGTGCCTCAGGGGCAGTTGTGTTTTTATGGGCTGGGGGTGGCGGAGGAAATCATTCTCCACCTAGACTTAAAAATTCTGGCCACCTCATCATTTGTGCAATCTCAGATCACGTCTCCTTTTCTGGTGTCACCCATGGATCTCCTCAGCTCTGAAATTGCATTTGCTCTATCAGCTATTTGTCATCATACCTTTTGCCTTGGGACAATGTTGACTGCACTAGGTCACGTTCTGATAAAGGGTGTTTGTCTTTCTGTCTTATTTTTTCCCTGTTCAATAACCTTTGCTATTTTGCAGTATTAATGGTCCTTCATTTACCATTTCTGTTACTAGCATAACATTTTGTATAGATCTTCAAACTGGTTCCTGCAATTTTGACGCTAGCATGCAACAAAATGGTAAACGCAGCTCATTTACACTTAAGTGGGAAATAAATGAGTAGACAATAAATGTCAAAACTGCCAAAAAGCTTACAAATCAGGCCCATAGTCATTACTTAACTATTATAATTCAATATTCCACGCAATGCATAGGACAAATAAGCAGTAACTTGACAGCAGGCTGCATATGACTTCAAAGAGCACAAACAAGGTCAAAGATCTGTAACAGGAGAACATGGCCTTCTGATAGTCATTAGTTCCATATCGCCACCTTAAAAATAAATAATTGTTCAAGGCTTTTTTTTTTAACGATACACAAGGTATTAAACTGCCTCAATGAATGCGTTCAAAAGGAATATTGTAGGTATTTTAATACATTGTGACTTTACCTGAGGATCCTGGACCAAGAGTCAAGAAAGTATTGCATAAAATATCAACATTAATTTTCTTGCCTGTACCTCCTGCAACCACTGTTACATATATCAGGTGGCAAAAATAAATATTACTTATAAACAAAGCTAAAGATTTCAAACCTTCCTAGCTTTTTACCATCATTTTTTTAAAAAAGAACTTCCGACATTCTGGGAGAAATAATTTGTATGTGCAAGCGCAGGCTTAAGTGATAACCTAGAAATAGCGATCAATTTAGTTGTGCCTCCCTGTTTACACCACGATAAGGTCTGGAGCACCTCGGGCTTGTTTTTTTAAATGCGTATTCATTTTTATTTTAACTTTCAAATGACACTGACGTGGAAGAAAATAGCAGAAACAGAAAAGGCGTAATGTATATGCTATGCGTTTATATCATAAGGTCAGAAACTACTGTTGATGGTAATATTTTAAGTTGGTTAGCACCTCTGCTAAAATAACAAATCAAAGACTGCCAGAAGAATGCATTAAGTATTTGTCTACTAACATCTGCATCAGCAACTTGTAACTTTCAATATTTAATTTTCTAAAAATAAAACAATGTGATCCTGATTCAGAAATACAACTAGTTAAGTGGGTTGATAGACACCAAAAGATCACATCAAAAGATGAACTTTCAAGTAATTTTCAAATAATTCCTCAAATTCCTTTGAGTATCAATTACGCAGACATTTTAAAAATAATTAAAAGCACTTGCAATTCAAAAAAGATGATTTTTTAAAAAATAAATTCCATCTGATGAGGAAAAATTACTTAACTGCCATAAATCTTTATTTAGCAGTTTTGGATTTTTACTGATATTTCCTTAAACTGTGGTGCCTACATTTTTATATAATTGTCAGAGATCAAACTGTTTAATTGGAGAACCAAAGCTGAATGAAACATTTTATTCGTCACAGGAAGAAATGTTTGACAAATTATAGAATAATCAAACTTCAAAAGGTTCAGACCACATATTACTTATATTCACAATGTCAATCTGAAGCTGAACAATTTTATAACTTTATGATTACAAATAAAAGATTTAGAAAATTATTATTCAATTAAAAAATCTGATTATTCCAGAAATTGACTAGGTAGAAATGAGTACATGTAAAAGCAGCATTATTGACAAGCTGGAAATCAAGTTCAGTTAAGAGACTTACCTATTCATGTCATTTTTGCATAATATTTTGCCCAAATGGATCATTTAGAATATTTGGGGGGGAAAAACATGAATAGGAATGCATTATACTGCTTTATGCTTTTCCCTCCAATGCAAGATAGTTCATTGTTGCTAATGTTATTAAACATCCAGTGGGAGCACAAGTTCTAATATATGAAGGTCAATATTCTCCGGAGAATCAATTATTAAAATGAATGTATAAATAGCATACTTGTTATGGTCAAGTGAGGACAGGTCAAAGGGCTTCCCTCTTTTCCCTCTCCTTGTTTGACCACAACAGGTTTAATTCTTTCTTAAAGTGGCTGTATTGGCCAATTCAGTAGGTGTTTGATTACTTAAATAAAAGCAAAATACTGTAGATGCTGGAAATCTGAAATAAAAACAAGAAATGCTGGAAATACTCAGCAGGTCTGGCAGCATCCGTGGACAAAGAAGCAGAGTTAATGTTTTGGGTCAGTGACCCTTCTTCGGAACTGGCAAATATTAGAAATGTCAAAGGTTATAAGCAAGTAAAGCGGGGGTGGGGAAAGAGATAACAAAGGAGAAGGTGTAGATTGGACAAGGCCACATAGCTGACCAAAAGGTCATCGAGCAAAGGCAAACAATATGTTAATGTTGTGTTGAAAGACAAAGCATTAGTACAGATAGGGTGTTAACGGACTGAAGATTGAACAGCAGCAAGTACAAACATGAAAAAAAACAATGGGTAAGTAAACTGAACAAACTAAGATGAAATGAAATAAACATACAAAAAAAAATTGTAAAAAATGTAAAGAAGAAAAAATACTTAAAAATAAGAATAAAATGGGGGGTCCGTCATGCTCTGAAATTATTGAACTCAATGTTCAGTCCGGCAGGCTGTAGTGTGCCTAATTGGTAAATGAGATGCTGTTCCTCGAGCTTGCATTGATGTTCACTGGAACACTGCAGCAAGCCCAGGATAGAGATGTGAGCATGAGAGCAGGGGGGAGTGTTGAAATGGCAAGCAACCGGAAGCTCGGGGTCCTGCTTGCGGACCGAGCGGAGGTGTTCTACAAAGCGGTCACCCAGTCTGCGTTTGGTCTCCCAATGTAGAGGAGACCACATTGTGAGCAGCGAATACAGTATACTACATTGAAAGAAGTACAAGTAAATCACTGCTTCACCTGAAAGTAGTGTTTGGGGCCTGGGATAGTGAGGAGAGAGGAGGTAAATGGGCAGGTATTACACCTCCTGCGATTGCAGGGGAAGGTGCCATGGGAAGGGGACGAGGTGGTGGGGGTAATGGAGGAGTGGATCAGGGTGTCGCGGAGGGAACGATCCCTTCGGAATGCTGACAGGGGAAGGGAGGGGAAGATGTGTTTGGTAGTGGCATCACGCTGGAGGTGGTGGAAATGGCGGAGGATGATCCTTTGGATATGGAGGCTGATGGAGTGGAAAGTGAGGACAAGGGGAAACCTGTCATGGTTCTGGGAGGGAGTGGAAGGAGTGAGGGTAGAGGTGCAGGAAATGGGCCGGACACAGTTGAGGGCCCTGTCAACAACAGTGGGGGGGAATCCTCGGTTGAGGAAAAAGGAAGTGTTTGATTACTTATTTGCTATGATCATAACAGAAACCAATCGGACAGGTTTTCTTGAGTTAACAAAGAAAGAGGTTAACTTTGTTTATTATTTTATTAATTTGTTTTAGGTACAATAATGAACCAACTTTCACTTACACACATACTCCGGAGGTTTACACACACACAAATAGGTTACAGAGTGGGGAAAGGTAGATTAGTTGAGTTAGAGAAAAAAAGGGTTATACAGTCTCTGGCGTTTGGTGATTCGTCTGACTTCTAGCTGAATTCAGTAGTCCTGAGGCTTTAGTTTGAAGAGGTGGATGACTGGTTCAGTGGGTCTCTTGGCGACAGCAAGGCAGATAATTTCCTGCAACTGGGTTTCTGATTGTAGCTGGAGTATCCAAAGGTGGTCATTCAACAGGAAGAGTTTGAAAGCTTTCAGGTTGGAATGGAGAGAGGGAGAGAGAGACCCCCACTTGGGTCTGTACATGTCAGAGTCCAGAAGCTTCTCCTCTCTCCGCTGCAGAAAGACACAAGCTTAAAACCTCAGATGGGGAGGGGCTTGTCACATGACAGTGACTCAGTGATTCAAAAATAGCAGATAACAGTATTTCTCTCTTGATAAAAAGAACACCCTGGGTCTTGGTTCTTGCTGGGGAATGCACATTTTGTCTCCCTCCTCACAAGCCTTGCAATGCAGGATACAGAGTTGCAAATTAGGTGGCTATCCTAAGCTGCCAGCAAAGTCATCTTCTATCAGTCTTTTTCATTTTATCAATAAATGTCCATTATAAAAGATAGGGGATTCTAATACCAAAAACAATTCTCATTTGTTGAGCCTCAAGTTAGACAAAAGTTCAGAAAGGCAGACAGATTTGTGGCAATTAAGGGAATGGCAACTGTGAAATGTTCCCAATGAACCCAAATTCTAAAATTTGTTTGTCCAGTGCCCTTATTTTCAGCACTACAGATGCCATTTTGAGTCCAAAATGGCATCCACAATATGCACACTTCAGGTGCTGGCAATGCTAGATACCATTTTGGTATGGGTATTTGGGCAGGTGCAGGGAATGTATACCAGAAGTATGCAGAGTAGGCCGATCGTGACATCAGTTAGCATGTAATGATGATTTGATGCCAGCCGTGCCATTTTTAAGCTAAATGCACCAACTCCTGCCCTCTCTTAACCTTGCACAGCTAAACATGCATGCAGCAGCAGAAAGGACCCCCACCAGCACCACTTAAAGTAATCATCAACTACTTTCAGGTTAGTTGTTGATTGAGTGGTTTCAATCCTCGAAAGGAGAAAAGGCACAAGGGTCAGGTTGTGATGGATCAAGTTGAGGGCAGGGGGTGGGAGGAAAGCAAGAGGTGCATGCTTACGCCATCTGCAACTTGTAAATCAGAAGTTATTGTGGGTAAGGGATAATGGGATGTGAAAAAAAGGATTTGGTATGAATGTACTGTCATCTTTGATGGTTTCAGCCCCGCTGCTGACCAAAGCTTCAATTATGGCCTCTTCAATGATGCTGATGCCTGCATGAGGATGAGTACATGCTGCCATGCTTTTCCCCACCCCCTCTCACCTGCCATGCTTTTCCCCACCCCCTCTCACCTGCCAGCTAGGTGCTGCTGCCTTCGGTTATTCGCTACCTAGTCCTGTAAGAGAGAAGAAAGTGTGTCAGTGAGTGTGGTGCAATGTGTTTGAGTGATGTGCCTGTCATGGTTGAATACCTGGCACTGTGTGAAAGATGTGCAATGTGAATGTGAGGCTTGCAACAGTGCTAAATATGTGAAGGTGATGTAAAGCTATGAACATGAGGTATACACCATGATTGACAGAGATTATTGGTTGGTGAATGATAGAGGTGTGGTGAATTGAGCAGTATGTAAGGATAGTGCTTCAGTTGTGAGGACATGGCATTTAAAGATGAATTCACGACATTGACCATTGGTGTGAGGCCATTAAACTTCTTGCAAGACTGCATCCAAGTCTTCAGCCTACGCTACTTGCATTGACCACGATATTTACCAGGTCTTAATGCCTTTGCAATGTCTGTCTCGAGGGCTTGCTAGGCCCTGTAGATAGAGATCATCTCTCCTCCTATCCACTTCTAGCACCAAGGCCTCCAATGTTGTGTCTGAGAACTGTGGAGCACACTCTCTGCACTGTTGCATTATTAGTCAACTCTTTGTCCTGCTCAGAATTTCTTCCCCAGCTACTTTCAGTACCTGCTCCAACCAGAATGCACCTCCCCTTTAACAGGACTGGGCGAGCTTTAAGTGGGGCTAGTCTCACACAAACCTGGGCCCCACCCCCGCTGAGGTACGCAGCCACTCAGCAGCACATTTAGCACTGGACTGCATGCAACTCTCATGTAAATGAACAGCTAGAAGCAGGAGGTTGGCACATTGTCTGGATCGGAAGGAACAGGTGTTGTTTAATAGTACATCGTGATCCCTGCACCTGTTTTCAGGGCCTATCCAATTTTGCCCCTTAGAGTCCATTTACACTGAAACCACTGGTCTGAGATCATTCGCTGCAGTTTAAGTTCCATCCAGGTAGAACTCTGTAGCATTTCTTGCCTTCAGTCGCTCTGGAATTTTAACCAGCGGACCAGTGTATATTTTAGGAGAGAGTTCTGTGGATGTCTGGATCTAGAAATTCGTTTGTGCCACATCCGTTTTTCAGGTTTGAGCACCCCCACCACCATGTTGGATCAAGCTGCCCTATAGGCTTTCAGAGTGGGAGTATGTAAAACAATGAGTAAAATATTATAAATAAGGGTCCTTCACTAACAGTAGGGCCCTTTTGTGATAGTGGGCTGCCTCAGCGCCTCACATACTAAACCCAATCAGCAATGCTACTAACAGGCAAGACGGACCCTTCAGCATTGCAATTTAAAGGGCTGATCGACTACATTGAGATTATTTGCTGGCTTGTTCTTTTGCTGGTTAACCTCTGGGCATTATTTGACCTGTTTTCAAACAGTGAATACTTAATTCTGACTTCTGAGAAGAAGCTTTTGCTAGTGCTGTTTTTGGCTGTCTTCAAAACAGTTTTACGGCAGTCATGGATGAGTTGGTAGCTCTACCATTGGGGTTGGAGGACAGGGAGAAACAGCAAAGAAGAAAGGAATGAGCAGGGACAACTGAAAGAAGACAGAGAAGGAAGGGCAGTGCATACTAGACCATATCCACAGGGGGGCTTCAGAGAACACCTCCCCAACCTGAACCTCCCTGTGGGGCAATGTATCAGGTGCTGTTGCTTCAAAAAGGAGGCTATCACTGAGCTATGTCAACTGCTGTAGCCACAACTGAAACCTCAAACCAGGACATGGACAGCACTGCCTGTGGCTGTCAAGGTCACAATAGGCCTTAACTTTTATGCAACAGGTTTCTTTCAGGCTGCTGCAGATGACATCAGCGACATCTCCCAATTTGCTGGACACCTTTATATCCTGAACAACACTGAAGCTAACTATGCCAGGAGGAACACCTATTTCACTCTCCTTCAGGACAGAGCAAAGCAGGATGAGAGAGCACTAGATTTCACCCACATTTCAGGCTTCCTTGGGGTCCAAGATGCCATAGACAGCACCTACATTGCCTTGCTTGTTCCCCATTTCCATGCTGGCATCTCTTTAAATAGAAAGGGATTATGTTCCCTCAATGTCCAGCTTACATGTGATCATAGACAGTCTATCATTCAGGTCTGTGCTTGGTTTCCTGGCAACAGTCATGATGCATTCATCCTATGCCAGTCCTCTATGTTGCTTTTATACAAATCAGGCTGTGAGGTTACAGGTTGGCATCTAATCGACAAGGGCTATCATCTCCTGACTTGGCTTATGACTCCTGTCAGGAATCCGAGCACAGCTGCAAAAGCCAACAACGATAGCCATGCTGTGACCAGAAATGTCATTGAGCAGGCAGTCGGTGTGCTCAAGCAATGTAATTATGAGAGAGCGTTAACTGAATCCGCATGATTGAAATTGGCAGAATGTGCATCAAATCAGTCATACAGGCTGTTTGATGTCACAATCTACCCACTCTGTATGCTTCCAGTGTATGCAAGGCGTGCCCATGCTAGTGCCTTTACTGCCCCAACTGCAGCACCGCTAAGGAACCGAATTTTGTAGCCTTAAATTACAAACTGATCATTTCACTTGTTGAAAACTGAAAATAGAATATCAAAACAGCTGTTGCTTCACTGTTCCCAATAATTTATTTCTATAGGGCAGTTTTCATTTATAAAAGAAAGAAAAATATGTCTTTCCAAGATACTCAACTATTGTACATAGTTTTATTCTTAGTTAAGAAGCATAATCCATGTTGATTGTAACCATATGGCCTCAGGTATCAACTAGGGTTACATACACGCATAGCTAGAAATTATGCATGCACAGAACTATGATTAAATATGTACAGTTCAGATATTAATGTGAGCACAGAGCTATGAGGTATGTTTGTCAAGAGCTGGAATTATTGTGTATAGAGTTAGGTTCTTAATGTGAACAAAGAGCAAGAATTAACAGGTTCAGAGTTACATTTTATGTGTGCATGGATTTTGGGTTTCTATATGAGCCAACTGTGCAACAGCCCCAACAAACACATTTCTCTGCAGCACCTGTGGAAGAGCCTGTCACTCCAGAATTGGCCTTTATAGCCACTCCAGGCGCTGCTTCACAAACCACTGACCACCTCCAGGCGCGTATCCATTGTCTCTCGAGATAAGGAGGCCCAAAAGAAAGAAGAAAAGAATATGTGCAGAGCAATGATGCGCAGATCTAGGATTTATAGTGGAGATTCTGAAATCCTGTACTTTAATGGACAGAAAATCATAGGCTGCACTCTGTAATTTTCCAAGATGCACTCCCTGATATGATGCATTTATCCAGTGTGCCATGTGCAGCATGATAAATGGCCCACTTAATATCAGAAGCTTGCTTAATGGAGACTTACTTCCTTGCGTCATGAGAGAATATACCAGTTAAGGAACATTATGATTATAACCTCAATATCATATCAGGTCACAGTTTTGTTCATTGTTCATTGACTGTGAACAATTTTTCAACTAAATGCACCAGCGTAGCCCAGTGGTAACACACTTGCCTCTTAGTCAGATGAACATGGGTACAAATTCCACTCCAGAGACTTGTGCACATAATCTAGACTGACACTTTCAGTGTAGTACCGAGGTAGAGCTGTACTGTTAATAATGCCTACTCTCAGACAAAATGTTAAGCCAAGAGGCAGACTCTGCCCTCTCAGGGGATGTAAAAGATTCCATGGCACTATTTGAAGAAGCGCTGGTGAGTTGTCCTAGCCAACTAAACTGATTATCTTGTCTTTTATCTCTTTGCTGTTTGTCAGACCTTGCTGAGTGCAGATTGGCTGCTATGTTTCCTTATGTTATAACAGTGATTGTAGTTCAAGACCACGGTTTCAAGCAAGGGAAAACCTTCTGTCATTAATCCCACATCTCCGTAGTATTCTCAATATATTTCTAATAACCCTGAATCCCATTTGTTGATAAGAACCTATCTTGTTCCTTCTTGAAACCCATTAGGTTTCTTGATCCATCACCTGTACTGGTAATCTGTTCCACATACCTACTGATATTGTAGTAAAACAATTTCCTCCTGTATTTCTTATTTTCTTTTGTTGTCTTTAAATTGCAAATATGACCCATTTTGCATAAATTCAATACATGGCAGAAAAGATTACTTGGATACAATTTGTCCAATCCTTTTATAATTTTAAACATTTCTATCATTGGCTGTAATGTGCTCTGGGATTATATAAAACACTTCATATCATTGCAAGCTCTTTCTTTCTTGAAAATAAATATCATACAGATTTGTTTGAAAGAATTAGATGATCTTAGCCAAGGCTGTACTTGGCCACTACAATTGGCCTCAGCACGACAGTTAGGTACAGAGAAAAAAAAATTAGCCAGGGTTCCTGCTCCTGATGGCTATCTAGATCGTCCTGGAAAGTTTGCATATGTGGGTGGGGTGAGGGCAGAGCCAAATTTGACTATAATGTCATCTACAACAAAACAGTCTGTTAACACTCAGGGCTGAATTTTCCTTCTGAGGTCGGGATAACCCAATGGCGGGAACATTTCCAGGTTCCGACCCTGTGCCACACAGGCACATGATCACCAATGTGATTTTCAATGAGATGGCCAATTAGAACATAGAACATAGAACAGTACAGCACAGTACAGGCCCTTCGGCCCACGATGTTGTGCCGACCCTTTAACCTACTCTAAGATCAAACTACCTACATACCCTTCAATCTACAATCATCCATGTACCTATCCAAGAGTCGCTTAAATGTCCCTAATGTATCTGCTTCTACTACCACCGCTGGCAGTGCATTCCACACACCCACCACTCTCTGTGTAAAGAACCTACCTCTGACATCTCCCCTAAACCTTCCTCCAATCACCTTAAAATTATGCCCCCTGGTGATAGCCCTTTCCGCCCTGGGAAAAAGTCTCTGGCTATCCACTCTATCTATGCCTCTCATCATCTTGTACACCTCTATCAAGACATCTCTCATCCTTCTTTGCTCATAAACCCTGTCTCTCAGAATCCTCTCCAATAATTTGCCCACCACCGACGTAAGACTGACTGGTCTGTAATTCCCAGGGTAATTCCTATTCCCTTTCTTGAACAAGGGAATAACATTTGCCACCCTCCAATCATCTGGTACTACTCCAGTGGACAGTGAGGACGCAAAGATCATCACCAAAGGCGCGGCAATCTCTTCCCTCGCTTCCCGTAATATTCTTGGGTATATCCCGTCTGGCCCCGGGGACTTATCTAGCCTCATGTCTTTCAAAATTTCCAGCACATCCTCCTTCTTAACATCAACCTGTTCGAGCATATCAGCCTGTTTCACGCTGTCCTCACAAACGTTCAGGTCCCTCTCACTCGTGAATACTGAAGCAAAGTATTCATTTAGGACCTCCCCTACCTCCTCTGACTCCAAGCACAAGTTCCCTCCACTATCCCTGATCAGCCCTACCCTCACTCTGGCCATCCTCTTGTTCCTCACATAAATGTAGAACGCCTTCGGATTTTCCTTAATCCTACCCGCCAAGACTTTTTCATGTCCCCTTCTAGCTCTCCTAAGTCCATTCTTCAGTTCCTTCCTGGCTACCTTGTAACCCTCTAGAGGCCTGTCTGATCCTTGCTTCCTGAACCTTAAGTAAGCTTCCTTCTTCCTCTTGACTAGCTGTTCCACATCTCTTGTCATCCAAGGTTCCTTCACCCTACCATCTCTTCCTTGCCTCATCGGGACAAACCTATCCAGCAGTCACAGCAAGTGCTCCCTAAACAACCTCCACATTTCTGTCGTGCATTTCCCTGAGAACATCTGTTCCCAATTTAAGCTCCCCAGTTCCTGCCTAATAGCATTGTAATTCCCCCTCCCCTAATTAAATATTTTCCCATCCCGTCTGCTCCTGTCTCTCTCCATGACTATAGTAAAGGTCAGGGAGTTGTGATCACTATCACCGAAATTCTCTCCCACCGAGAGATCTGCCACCTGGCCTGGTTCGTTGCCAAGCACCAAATCCAACATAGCCTCCACTCTAGTCGGCCTATCTACATATTGAGTCAGGAAACCTTCCTGGACACACCTGACAAAAACTGCTCCATCCAAACTATTTGCACTAAGGAGGTTCCAATCAACATTAGGGAAGTTGAAGTCACCCATGACAACAACCCTGTTACTTCTGCACCTTTCCAAAATCTGCCTCCCAATCTGTTCCTCCATGTCTCTGTTGCTATTGGGGGGTCTATAGAAAACTCCCAATAAAGTGACTGCTCCTTTCCTGTTTCTGACTTCCACCCATACTGATTCAGTAGACAAACCCTCCTCGACAACCTCCCTTTCTGCAGCTGTGATACTATCCCTGATTAGCAATGCCACTCCCCCACCTCTTTTACCTCCCTCCCTATTCCTTTTGAAACATCTAAACCCCGGAACATCCAACCTCCATTCCTACCCCTGTGATATCCAAGTCTCCGTAATGGCCACAACATCGTAGCTCCAAGTACTGATCCATGCTCTAAGTTCATCACCCTTATTCCTGACACTTCTTGCGTTAAAATAGACACACTTCAACCCATCATACTGGCTGCAACTTTGCCCTGTCAACTGTCTAACCTTCCTCGCAGACTCTCTGCACTCTGTATCTGCCTGCTCAACAGCTACCCCATCCACTGATCCGTAGCTCCGGTTCCCATCCCCCTGCCAAACTAGTTTAAACCCTCCCGAAGAGCTCTAGCAAACCTCCCGCCCAGGATATTGGTGCCCCTCCAGTTCAGATGCAACCCGTCCTTCTTGTACAGGTCCCACCTTCCCCAGAAGGTATCCCAATGATCCACATATTTGAAGTCCTCCCTCCTACACCAGCTCTGTAGCCACATGTTCAGCTGCACTCGCTCTCTGTTTCTAGCCTCACTAGCACGTGGCATCGGTATCAATCCTGAGATTACTACTCTGCTCGTCCTGCCTTTTAGCTTCCAACCTAACTCCCTATATTCGCATTTCAGGTCCTCATCCCTTTTCCTAGCTATGTCATTGGTACCGATGTGTACCACGACTTCTGGCTGATCCCCCTCCCCCTTAAGAATCCTGTAGACTCAATCTGAGACATCCCTGACCCTGGCACCCGGGAGGCAACATACCATCCGGGAGTCTTGTTCGCGACCACAGAATCTCCTGTCTGTTCCTCTAACCATTGAATCTCCTATCACTATCGCTCTCCTATTCACCCCCCTTCCCTTCTGAGCCACAGAGCCAGGCTCAGTGCCAGAGACCTGGCCGCTGTGGCTTTCCCCTGGTAGGTCGTCCCCCCCAACCGTATCCAAAACGGTATACTTATTATTGAGGGGAATGGCCACAGGGGATCCCTGCACTTGTTCCAGTGGGAACAATTTCTCAGCTTCTACCTATCAAGCCATTTCAGAATTTTGTATGTCTCAATTAGATCGCCTCACATTCTTCTAAACTCCAGAGAATATAGGCCCAATTTACTCAGCCTCTCATCATAGGACAAACCCCTCATCCCAGGGATTAATTCATTAAATCTTCACTGCACTGCCTCCAGTGCAAGGATATCCTTTCTTAAATGCGGAGACCAAAACTACACACAGTATTCTAGGTGCGATCTCACCAAAGCCCTGTACAATTTTATTATGACTTCTTTATTCCTGTACTCCAATCCTCTTGCAATAAAGGCCAACATGCCATTTGCCTTCCTAATAGCCTGCTGCACCTGCAGGTTAACTTAGTGCGTTCCTTGTATGAGTACCCCCAAGTCTCTCTGAACATCAACACTTACCAGCTTCACACCTTTTAAAAAATATTCTGCTTTTCTCTTATGACCAAAATGAACAACTTCACACTTCCCTACATTATACTCCATTTGCCATTTTGTCACACACTCACTGAAGCTATCTATATCGCTTTGCAGCCTGTCTACATCCTCCCTGCTGCTTACCTTTCCACTGAGCTTTGTATCAGCAAACTTAGATACATTACTCTCTGTCTCTTCATCCAAGTTATTAATATAGAGTGTGAATAGCTGAGGCCCCAGCAATGATCCTTGTGGCACCCCACTATTCACTGCCTGCCAACTTGAAAATGCCCTATTTATGCCCATTCTCTGCTTCCTGTCTGTTAACCAATCCTCTATCCAAACTAAAATATTACCCCCAACACCATGATCCCTTATCTTACCTATTAGTCTTTCATGTGGCACCTTATTTTAGTCCCTCAAGTTTCTCCAATACTTTTTCTTGGCTGATATCAATATCCTTAATTTCCTCACTCTTTTTAGCCCCTAGGTTACTGCCTATTTATGATATGGAACTTGTGTCTTCTATTGTGAAGGCAGACACAATATATGGAGAGACAGTATAGAATAAAGGGCACAATTCTAAAGGGGATACAGGAGCAGCGGGACCTAGGTGTATATGTGCATAAGTCATTGAAGGTTAAGAGAGCAGTTAATAAAGCATACAGTATCCTGGGCTTTATTAATAAAGGCATCATGTACAAGAGCAAGGAAGTTATGTTGAACTTGTATAAGACACTAGTTCAGCCTCAGCTGGAGTATTGCATCCAATTCTGGGTGCCGCACTTGACAAAAGAAGTGAGGGCATTGGAGAGAGTACAGAAGAGATTCACAACAATGGTTCCTGGGATGAGGAATTTCAGTTATGAAGATAGTTTGGAGAAGTTAGGACTGTTTTCCTTGAAGAAGAGAAGGCTGAGAGGTGATTTGATAGAGGTATTCAAAATCATGAGGGGGCTGGACAGAGTAGATAGAGAGAAACTGTTCCCACTCGTGAAAGGATAGAGAACGAGAGGACACAGATTTAAAGTATTAGGTAAGAGAAGCAAAAGTGACACGAGGAAAAGCTTTTTCACGCAGCGAGTGGTTAAGGTCTGGAATGCGCTGCCTGAGAAAGTGGTGGAGGCAGGTTCAATTGAAACATTCAAAAGGAAATTAGTTATAAGAAAAGGAAAAATGCATAGGGTTATGGGGAGAAGGCAGGGGAACGGCACTGAGGAAATTGCTCTTTCAGCGAGCCAGTGCAGACACGATGGGCCGAATGGCCTCTTTCTGTGCAACAATTCTATGATTCTGTGATGTTTGTTCAATGCCTCTGCCATTTCCTCATTCCCTATGATGATTTCTCCTGTCTCTGCCTCTAAGGGACCAATGTCTACTTTAGCTACTCTCTTCCTTTTTATGTACTTCTAAAAGCTCTTACAATCTGTTTTTATATTGCTGGCTAGTTTACTCTCATATTCTATTTTTTCCCTTTTTATCAACTTCTTGGTGGCCCTTTGCTGCTTTCTAAAACTCCCAATCCTCAGACTTGCTACTAATTTTTGCAACATCGTAAGCCTCTTCTTTTAGTCTAACACTCTCCTTAACTTCCTGAGTGAGCCATGGATGGGTCTTTCTGACTAGTTTTTGTTTTTGAACAGCATGTGTACTTTTGTTGAACCCTTTGAATTGTTTCTTTAAATGTTTACCACTGTTCATTTACTGCCATACCTTCCAGTCTATTTACCCAATTAACCTTAGTCAGCTCTCCCCTCATACCTGGCGTTGTTCAAGTTTAAGATTCCTGTTTGTGATTGAAATGTGTCACTTCCAAACTGAACATGAAATTCAATGGTATTATGATCACTATTTCCCAGTGGATCTTTTACTATGACATTGCTTATTAACCCTGCTTCATTACACAATACGAGATCTAAGATAGCTTTATCCCTAGTCAGTTCTACAACGTATTGCTCCAAGAAACTGTCACAAAAGCATTCTACAAATACATCTTCTAGACCACTGTTGCCAATTTGATTGTCTCAGTCTATATGCAGATTAAAGTCCCCCACAATTAATACATTACCTTTTTTACATGCGGCACAGTGGTTATCACCGCAGCCTCACAGTTCCAGGGACCCGGGTTCAATTCTGGGTACTGCCTGTGCGGAGTTTGCAAGTCTTCCCTGTGACCGTGTGGGTTTTCGCCAGGTGCTCCGGTTTCCTCCCACAGCCAAAGACTTACAGGTGATAGGTAAATTGGCCGTTGTAAATTGCCCCTTGTGTAGGTAGGTGATTGGGAATATGGGATTACTGTAGAGTTAGTATAAATGGGTGGTTGTTGGTCAGCACAGACTTGGTGGACCGAAGGGCCTGTTTCAGTGCTGCATCTATAAAAAATAAATAATTTCTCATTTAATGTTCTGTTCAATAATAAAACTGTAGTCGCAGATGTGATTCCAGGATGGTATTTTGCCTCCTTGGTGCAAGGATCTTGGATATCACTGAGCGGCTACAAAGTATTCTGGAGGGTGAGGGTGCACAGCCGGAGGTCGTGGTCCATGTTGGTACCAATGACATAGGTAGAAAGAGGGATGAGGTCCTGCAAAAAGAATTTCGGGAGCTAGGCAGCAGATTAAAAAGTAGGACCCCAAATGTTGTAATCTCTGGGTTTCTTCCGGTGCCACGGGCTAGTGAGTATATGAATAGGAGGTGAATGCATGGTTGGGGAGATGGTGCAGGAGGGAGGGCTTTAGATTCTTGGATCACTGGGCCTGTTTCTGGCGAAGATGGGATCTGTATAAGATGGACGGGTTGCACCTGAACCAGAACGGGACCAGTATCCTTGCTGGGAGGTTCGCTGTTGGGGGGCGTTTAAACTAATTTGTCAGGGGGATGGGATACAGAGTGAAAGCAGAGTAGGGGGTGATGTACAATCAAATATAAATGTGAAGCTAAGTCAGTCCGGAGGACAGAGTAAATGTAGACCTGTTAGGGCTCAGGCAAATAATGCAAGGCTGAATTGTATTTATTTTAATGCGAGGAGTCTTACTAGTAAAGCAGATGAATGGAGGGCGTTGATTAACAATTGGGAATATGATATTATTGCTATTACTGAGACATGTTTGAGGGAAGGGCAAGACTGGCGGCTTAATATCCCAGGGTATAGAATCTTCAGATATGATAGGGGAGGGGGTAAAAGAGGAGGTGGCATTGCACTGACAATTACTGCAGTAAGGAGGGATGATATCTTGGAAGGTTCCTCTAATGAGGCCATATGGGTAGAACTTAAAAACAAAAAGGGGGCTATTACTTGGCTGGGAGTGTACTACAGGCCTCCAAACAGTCAGGCAGTGGTAGAGGAGCAGATATGTAGGCAAATCTCAGACAGGTGCAATAATAATAGGATAATAATAGTAGGGGATTTCAACTTCCCCTATATTAGAGGGGATAGTATTAGTGCAAAAAGCTTAAAGGGGGCGGAATTCTTCGAGAGCATTCAGGAGAGCTTTTTGAGCCAGCATGTAGAGAGTCCTACAAGAGGAGGGGCGGTACTGGACTTAATCCTGGAGAATAAAGCCAGACAAGTGGTAGGAGTGGGGGAGCATTTCGGGGATAGTGACCATAACTCTAAGATTTAAGGTCGTTATGGAAAAGGACATAGAGGGACTGGAAATAAAAATACTGAATTGGGGGAAGGTAGATTTCAATATGATGAAAGAGGATCTGGCCAAAGTGAACTGGGAGCAGCTTCTTATAGGAAAATCTACATCAGACCAGTGGGAGTCATTTAGAAGGGAAATTGTGAAGATTCAGGTGCAGCATGTTCCTGCAAAGGTGAAGAGCAGGACCAACAGGTCAAGGGAACCCTAGATGTCAAGGGAGATAGAGGATTGGATAAGGAAAAAAAAGGAGGCGTATGGCAGATTCAGAGTGCTGAAAATAGCAGAGGCCATAGAGGAGTATAGAAAATGTAGGGGAGTACTTAAAAAAGTAATTAGGAGAGTGAAGAGGGGGCATGAAAAATCCCTGGCAGACTAAATCCCAAGAAGTTTTATAAATATGTTAGGGGCAAGAGGATAACCAGGGAAAAAGTGGGGGCCATTAGGAATCAAAGAGGCAATCTGTGTGTGGAGTCGAAGGACATAGGTGAGGTTTTGAACGATTATTTTTCATCTGTCTTCACTATGGAGAGGGACGATGTAGGCGTAGTGATCAGGGAAGGGGATTGTGATATACTTGATCAAATTAGCACTGAAAAGGAGGAAGTATTCGCTGTATTAGGGGCTTAAAGGTGGATAAATCCCCAGGCCCAGATGAGATGTATCCCAGGCTGCTATGTGAGGCAAGGGAGGAGATGGCGGGGGCTCTGGCACAAATTTTCAGATCCTCTCTGGCCACAGGAGAGGTACCAGAGGATTGGAGGTCAGCGAATGTGGTACCATTATTCAAGAAGGGTAGCAGGGATGAACCAGGTAATTACAGGCCAGTGAGTGTAACATCAGTGGTAGGGAAATTATTGGAAAAAATTCTGAGAGACAGGATTAATCAGGGATAATCAGCATGGCTTTGTCGGGGGGAGATCGTGTCTAACAAATTTGATTGAATTTTTCGATGAGGTGACTAGAGGTGTAGATGAGGGTAAAGCAGTTGATGTAGTCTATATGGACTTCAGAAAGGCTTTTGATAAGGTCCCACATGGGAGATTGGTTAAGAAAGTAAAAGCCCATGGGATACAGGGTAATTTGGCAAATTGGATTCAAAATTGGCTTCGTGGAAGGAGGCAGAGGGGAAGTATGGCATCAAGGAGCCCTAGCAAAACTGGAGTCAATGGGAATCAGGGGGAAAACTCTCTGCTGGTTGGAGTCATACCTAGTGCAAAGGAAGATGGTTGTGGTTGTTAGAGGACGATCATCTGAGCTCCAGGACATCACTGCAGGACTTCCTCAGGGTAGTGTCCTAAGCTCAACCATCTTCAGCTGCTTCATCAATGACCTTACTTCAATCATAAGGTCAAAAGTGGGGATGTTCGCTTATGATTGCACAATGTTCAGCACCATTCGCGACTCCTCAGATACTGAAGCAGTCCGTGTAGAAATGCAGCAAGACCTGAACAATATTCAGGCTTCGGCTGATAAGTGGCAAGTAACATTCACGCCACACAAGTGCCAGGCAATGACCATCTCCATCAAGAGAGAATCTAACCATCTCCCCTTGACATTCAATGGAATTACAATTGCTGAATCACCCACTATCAAAATCCTGGGGCCTACCATTGACCAGAAACTGAACTGGAGTAGCCATATAAACACCGTGGCTACAAGAGCAGGTCAGAGGCTAGGAATCCTGCAGCGAGTAACTCACCTCCTGTCTCCCCAAAGCCTGTCAACCATCTACAAGGCACAAGTCATCAGTGTGATGGAATACTCTCCACTTGCTGGATAGATGCATTTCCAACAACACACAAGAAGCTCGACACTATCCAGGTCAAAGCAGCCTGCTTGATTGGCACCCCACTGTCATGCTAGGCCCCCACTTGCCAAGAATGAGGCACATTAATTTTGTTATGAACATTGATTTTAAACTGTTACTGGAGTGAAGAAAGGACTTGTTAAACAGATCAGCCATGGCTGAAAAAGATATTTGCATATTAACAGATGGTGATTGGAAGGACAAAGGACCATTCCCTGACACATTCAATCCACAATGGACTTTTGAACACCAGGTATTGTGTGTAAGAAGAGCATTCCAGAGACTGCTAAGGTGATACAATCCAAGATGTGGTCAGACCAGTTAGGCACATGACTAACCTACTTGGCAACCTGTGTTTTTATGAATTGTACAAACAGTTTGAACTCAGAGTGTCTGTTTACTCCTGGACTGAGAAGATCTCTCCTGTCTGCTCACATCTCCCTTTCTCACAAGCCTACTCCATTGAAGACACATGAACCCCAAGAGAGAAAAGTCTCCTACAGCAAACAAGGTCTAAGAAGAATAGTGGGCCCCAAAGAAAAGCAAGATCTACCTACAATCAATGACTCTACAGTGAACTTGAAGAACTGTAACAAAAACTCTTCAGATATTGCTTCAAATTTTTCCACTTTATTTTTTTCTCTACTCTTTTCTGTCTCTATCTGCATGTGTATATCATGTATGCACGCTAGCATGGCCGCGTCGTGTATCCATCAATGTTAACCAAAGTAGAGTTTAAGTTCAAGTTTAATAAATTTCAACTTTTCTTCTTTAAACCTAAGAAAACCTGTTTGTGTTGGTTTCTTTGCCTTATAATTGGAAAGCGGTGAACAAGGATTCACCAAGGGGGAGCTAAAAACAGTGTGTTTAAAAATAAAACCCTGTTACAGTAAGACCAAGTGAAGGCTGAAAGGGAATCCTAGACCTCTTTCTCATCTGGTTGTAACACCATCCACAAACATTCACTCCCTCCACCATCAACGCACAGTGGCAGCTGCGTGTACCATCTGCAAGATGCACCGCAGGAGCTCACCAAGGCTCCTTAGACAGCACCTTCCAAACCCACGGCCTCTCCCATCTAGAAGGACAAGGACAGCAGATGCATGGGAATACCACCACCTGCAAGTTCCTCTCCAAGCCACACACCATCCTGACTTGGAACTATATCACCATTCCTTCACTGTTGCTGGGCCAAAATCCTGGAACTCCCTTCCTAACAGCACCATAGGTGCACTGTAAATGTACCATGGACTGCAGCAGTTCAAGAAGGCAGCTCACCACCACCTTCACAAGCACAATGATGGATGGACAATAAATGCTGGCCTAGCCAGTGACGCCCACATCACTGAATGAATAAAAAAAAATTAGAGAATTAAATGGCTGGTTCAGTGTAGGAAGAAGGGGTTTTGATTCATCAGGCACTTGACCCAGTCAGAAAGCTGCATGCCACTTGGATCAAATTGTGGCCTCATTCTCCTGTGGTTCTGTCTCCTAAGAAAATGAAAATTCAGCCCACACTCACTAGGTCACACATAAAGAATATCCACTTGAGCAAGTACGAGAAAGTTGCCAGGACCTAAGGAATTGTACCCCAGCATGAGACTACTGCATTTTCAGAGAGAAGAAAATTGTATTTCTTAAAATCTTAATTATTTGATGATTTCAAAAATGTGATCCTAAACCAAGCTATGGCCCACACTGACCATCATCTCTCCAATCAACTATCTTAATATACAATATCATTAATAAATTTACCAGCAAATATGCTCATCAAAACTAGTGCTTCAAGTGAACTTGAAAATAATTTTATAAAAAGTAGCTGACTGTTCTGGCAGTGATAGAATTAATTTCACTCATTGTTAAAGACTAATTGATTCATCTTTTATCTCAATAAATAAAATGAAATAGCTTTTCCTGAGAATAAATTGGAGGGTACAATCACTCTACCTTTCTCCCCAGCCAAATACCAACCCTGTTTGATGTCAGGCATCCTTATACCTTTACAAACATAGTGAACTGCTGTTAGTAAACAGGTAAGAATAGCCCAGGCATATGTCCATCCAATTTCCCCTTAGTTTCTTTGGCTATATGTGAGGCCATTGTTCAGTGTCACAGTAATGTGGCTAAGATTGAAAGCTTTGGATGTGGGTGAAAGGGCCTGCATTTCAGTGCCTCCCTCTTTACTTTATCTTGATGTTGCATTGTGCCACCTTCAATACAATTGCTTAATAAATCTGATGCTAAAACAGTGATCCAAAATTTGTTATACATTATGTTTACATTTCAACCCGAATTGCCTCTTCCTTGCAGAATAAAGCTGTGAATCTGTTATAATTAAGTACCATGTAGGGGCTGCCTATATGGGATATTTCTTTCCATAAAATGGCTCACTGAATTTGGCAACATAATCCAATGTTTGGTCTTGGTACGGAGCTATGAAGAGAAATATTCACCATACCTCAGCAACACCCTCCATAAAAGCAACAAAGCTTGGAATTAAAACCATACAATGAATTTATTACTTAGTCTGTGGTCAGGAATTCTTTTTTCAGGATGTTAAACTGTTGATCCTGGGGTAAACGAACACTTGGGACAAAATATTATAGTGCATCTTATGTCTGTAATAATCACCATTTTTAAAAAATGTGCATAGTTTATATAAAAAAAAATTATGCTTGCACATGCTGTGAAAGTTAAATACACAGTGGGGAACAATAATCTGACTTCTTTATCTTACTTATATAGTAGACATTTGTGACTGAAATGATTCACAAGTTCACATTTCTACAATAACTTGAATGCACTGTTTACTGCTGTATGTCTGCCATTTCCCAACTGTCACACTGAGTTAACCATTTAAATAAATATAGAAATTAGTAATTTTATTTTGCATCACTAAACTAATTTCAGATGTCTATAAAATATAACTATCTAAATCACGCAGCTTGCAGTATGATAGCAAGTGTGATAGCTCCACTGTTACGTCTGTCATGTCAACTGACCCAAAGAGAGAAGGAAGATGAAACCAGCTGGATTGGGTTTCCTTAACTCAATGTATTAAAAAAATCCTTTTGAGGTACAAGTCTGTTTAAATTTACAAACATTTCAAAAATTAGAAAATGTGCACAGCCCATTTAATGACATGAAACTTATCATTATTGTAGTGCATTTTCCTAAATCACAGTAAACAACAACAACCTGTTTCATTTGATATCCTCTCTCTTGTAAAAAGATGAATTACCCAAGAAAGCATCACAAAATATATCTGAAAAGCATAAGATATGAGATCTGCCCAAGCCAAATGTTTTATATCAGTTCCCATTGTAAATTTTCAAAGCCTGCAATAAAACTTTGCTTTTTAAATGTTAACTGCTTCAAATTAAGACTAATTTAAATAATTAATGGTTCTTAGATCTTGGGGTGGAAGAATGTATAATTGTGTTGACGAGAAAGTTGTTCCCAGCATGACAATTGCAGCTAACTAATTACCCACTGTCATTCTGCATGCTAGTTCTTTCTGATTAGTGCATTTTCACATAGGGTCAACTGTGGTTCAGTTAAGCAAATAGTGTTATACTGAGCAAATGAGTTCAAAATGTAAATAATTATTGTGTTTACTGCATAATCTTACACTGAATAATTGTGCACACTGATAGATTGGGCTTACAATTGCATTTTGATCTCTAAAAAAAAAACATTCTGATAAATGTGTTGCATTTCATGAGCCTTCATTAAAAATGTTACATATTTCTAATTATTGTGTGTATATGAAACTGTGTAACCAAGAAAAGGTGAGTTATAATTATCTTAACAATTGACTATGAAAACTAATGGTTCAGTCCAATTCCTGTACCTGTCTAGATGTGAAAAAACATTTGGTCCAATTCAGGTAAAAAGTTTTTTTAAAAATTTGTTCCCAATTTTGCCCCCTTCCTCAACAATACATTTTTCACCATTTTGCTACCTAGTAGTTCATTTGAATTGAACAATCTCAGTTGTTTGCAACAGATTCATTGTACACACATCCTTTGAGTAGGAGAACTTCATCTGCATGCCAAATAATGTCACAAAGCAGCAAGAGAGAGGCATAGAAATACAAGAAAAACACACAGATAAATACATCTGCAGAGTGAAAGTGAGACGGGTATACAAAGAGAACGCAGACAAACACACACACATATGCCAATCCACAGTCATGCACATACAAACCCATACATCAAGCATAAAGAAAAAGAGATAGACATAAAGAGAGGTGCACAAAGAGAATAAGGCTGTAAAATGTAACTCCATAGCACGGGTAGTTTCAGCAATATGGGTGTCGGTTTAGGTGAAAAATGGCATCTGTGCCGCTCCTGCCCACTGCCAGTGGTGCCCATGCTGATTGCCATCATGGTGAGGGTGTTACATGCATGTGCTGTGAGTATGCAGAGTGAGCAGATCATGATGACAGTCAGCATCCAATGCTGATTTGATGCACAACTTGCCATATTTGACCTTGCCAGTCTAGTTAACAACCTTTCAAATGCACACAGCTGAGCACACATTCAGCAGCCCAAAGGGCCTCCCCCACCACCACCAGCCCTATTTGCATCCAACTTGCAAGTTAGTTTTTAATTACTTTCTACTGGCTCTTGCAAAGTTTGTGGGAGTACTGGGTTGTTGGAAGAGTTCAAAAAAGTTGGTAAAGTTTGCAGGGAGTCGTGCTGGACGTTGAGAAGTCGTTGATTGCTACTACAAGACTGCTAAGCATACCACTTGCTTCCAGTCTTTGGGGCTATAGATGCATTACCCTTGGGGTGCAGCATCAGATGGAGATTGAGCAGAGGCAGCAAAGAAGCTGGCAGTGGGAGGATGAGAAGGACTCAACAGGAGACATTACCCACCTAGGGTCTTCTTGGAGCACTTCTTCTAACTGCATCTATACTGAGAGTAGTGTGTTTGGTGGCTGTACTTCACCAAAGTGATGATCACAGAAATGTGCCAACTCTGGGAACAGGACCTGCAGCCTCAGAGCAGGGTGAGGATGGCACTGACACAGATATGCCAAGTATAGAGGCCATGATAATCTCACATCAGCTGAGATGGATGGGAGATGTCATCAGAATGCCCAGCTCAAGACTGCCCAAACAGGTGCTCTACTCAGAGCTATGCCAGGGACCCTGGTTACATGGGAGCCAGAGGAAACATTTGAAAGACAATCTCAAAGCCTCCATGAAGCTCTGCTCTATTGACGTCAACACATAGGAAGCAGATACCCAATCATGACCAAAATGGCAATCCATCATCAAAAACGGTGGCAAGACCTTCCAATCAACAAGAGCAGCCACTGAGAGTGAACAGTGAGAGAGACAGATAAAGAGGACAGTTGCTCGAGCCAATAATCCGTCACCATCTCTCCCGACCGACACCAATGTCCTCACCTTGGGAGACCCTGCAAGGCTAAGATAGGGCTCATAAACCATCTGCGAACCCACAGCCAACACTGTCATCTCACTTCCACCAAGCCATCCGTCAGGAAGAATCATCCTCAACGAGGCACTGCCGATGATGATGACAGATAGGAAGGTGCGAGGCCATAGAGGGATTTCAAAACAAGGATGATAATTTTAAAATCATACCTTTAGAACAAAGGATATTAAAGAATGCAGTTCTTATAACTACATTACATGGTCAGCTATTCAGAGGATGCAAAGCAGTGTTGACACACACAAATACAGCTGTCAAATACATGCTTTAAAAAAGCCCCATAAAATACTTGGTATTTGAGCTTGGCATAATACCCGAGATTAAATTATCCTGTTCACCTGATTGCTGTTATAACAAACAAATTGTTATCGCTTTGTAACAGCATTTGAACACAATGGTCCACGCAATCATCCATAGAGTTATCAATTACTTATACATATAGGTAACCCATTTACATCCTGAGTATCAAATAGACTGATCATTTTTTGTAAGTGAACCTGGGTTTTTAACTATGCAGGTGTCATGACCAGCGAAACAGAAGCTAATAACACAATGCATCATAGCCAAAGATGTTTGATTTGGGGCTGGTCCCAGGAGTGAAGCAAGAAGCGAGCTACCAACAGAGGTAAAGAGAGCCCGGCCTTGGCTGTCAAATGACAAGTAAGCCACTGCAGTTGGGGAGACTTGTTGGGATCAGCTCCATTCTGAGGCCGATGAGTTGTCAGGCGGCACAGGCCGCCCTCCAGGGTCAGCAGAGATTCGACTTTGGGAACCATGACGTAGCCAAATGGTTCTGCAGACATATGGCAAAAGGTATTGGTTTGGGGCTAAACAAATGGGGGATGATCAGACAAGTGGGGAAGGGGTCTGTGGGCCATTGTCCCAACTTTGATACCAATAGTCATTGAAATGGACCTTATGCTGTAGTTGGTTTGGACTGTCAGTCAGTCACTGGGTTTAAACAAATATGATCTGCTTTGATGTTTAGTCTGAATAAACACTGAAATATGCCACGATTTTGGAAAATGTAGATGAACAAAGAGATCAAAGGTGGCACAGCAAATTGATAAAGTGGTTTAAAAATCATATGGGTTGTTTGGGTTTACTGAATATAATGGCAAAGAGAACATACTAGAACTTTATAAATCACTGGTTAGGTCTCAACTAGAGAATTGTGAACAATTCTGGGCACTACACGTCAGGAAAGACATAAAGGCCTTAGAAAGGGTACATAGGAGGTTTACCAGGATGTTACCAGGGATGAGGGACTTCAGTTATGAGAAGCGGTTGGAAAAATTAGCACTGTTTTCCATGGAACAGAGAAAGTTGAGAGATGACCTAAGAGGTTTTCAAGATGATGAGAGCTTTTGATAAAATAAATAGAGAAAAAATTCCCTCTGCTGAGTGGGTCAATAACTAGAGGCCATAGATTCAACATCATTGGAACAAGATCTATAGGGGAGATGAGGTGGAATTTTTAATGCAGAGAATTGTCGAGTTCTGGAATCCTGTACCTAAAAGGGTGGTGAAAGCTGATTCCAAAGAAAATTTTAAAAGGGAGTTTTTGAGGTACCTGAGGATGAGGAACTTACAGGGTTATGGGTGAAAAGTGGGAATGTGGGACTAAGAATGACTACTCTTTCAAAGTGCTAGCATAGGCATGATGGACTGAATGTAGTAAGTTTCTATGATTTAAATCTATCAGTATTGACGCACACTCAAAATAATTTGATTAACAGTATTCTTTTTATTTGCTCTACAGAGGTAACTTTTTTATTACCACATTCACTAAGTCACATGAGTAAAGTATTGGATTTAGCCATGTGATTTATCACTAGCCAGCCAATTGTAACATGTACAACTTTAGAGTTAATATAAGGGCTAACATTTAAAGGATCATTCTTTCCTATAGAATAAAAATATGTGAGCAGCTAACACAAACTAAAAATAGAATATGAAAATATAACTATTAGAATATATAACAGTTACATTTCTAATGCCAGTTGTCTATGTCTATGCAGCTGATAAGTGCCTCTTGTGCATTATGACAGCAATGACACAAAGTGACCTATTTTATACAAATCACCAGTCTCCGACATGAATCTTTAAGTCAGGTTAAAAACTCCTTATTTATTTCCTTCCATTGGGGAATATTCCAGTTAATTATAATTCCAAGCTTTGATAGTCCAGTTAAACAATTAAGAATCTCCTGAGGGGCTTTCCAAGTAGAATTATTTATGATACTCATGTCTTACATTTGTCTAAAATTCTACAAGGTCCCCAAATGAGACAAGTTCACCATTGGGACTATACATTTCCCATACTACTGTATTCTTCATTTTACAACTGATATGTTCCTTATCCTGCCACGGCTGGATCTCTCTTAGTCAGATGCAGTGTTATATGTCTTGTATTTCTCATCAGCTTCCAATGCATTCCTCTAAGATTCCCATCACAACCTTGAACCTTGCAACTACCCCTATCAGCACAGACTTCATTTAGTTCCCCACTCTCTCCAAGGGGTAGGTAAATCAGTTTGTTCCTACAGTTTTTGTCTTCATTATGGAATCATGGATTATGTGCTAGTCATTAGTTTCTTTACTTCATTCATTAAGTCACTTGCTATGGCATTAAAGCCCCTATTGGCCCTATTATTTTGGGAAGATAGGAAAGATGTGCCAATTTGTCTGTCTAGTAAGGCTACCGATAAGGTTATCAATAGTAAAATTAATGTAATTTGACTCGAACAAGGTAATGTTTATTATATTATACTGAGATAAGCTTACATATATCTCCGATTCTTTGGCATATGTTAAGGTGGTTTGAATAATATTTTGTGGAAGGCTGTAAGTAACATAATTGAAAGGTTTAAAATGGCAAACTAGAGGAGTATGTTCAAAGTAGTTTAAACAAGGTTGTACTCCTGCCTTGTAATTTACTATTATGTTTCTGTTATTTAGTATGACTAAACATTAAGTTTTTATAAGTTGAGCTAAATATTGCTTTGTGTGAACACTGGGTCACATTTTCTGTTGTGTTATTGTTGTGTGGTACGTGTCTGCGCCCCAGGTTTTATTTTTACCTTTCATTTCTGTCCCATGGTTTAAGGTTAGTAAGAGGAGCTTCATCAAGTTTGGCCAAAGTTTCAAATGCACTAGTGTATAAGAATCATGGAGACTTTTTCTCCCCAAATGTGGGAATGGTAAAAGAAACTGGGAAGGAAGATGTGTACTGAATGCATTATAAAGTGAAGAAACACCAAATGACATGTAGAGTGCTGCAACATTACATTTTATAGTGTGGTACAAAGACTATGGGCTGAACTTTACTGGCCCTTTGACGCCACAGGTCGCGGTGCGGGGGCTGGTAAAATGCTACGATGAGAGGCCCGCCTCGACCCGCGACGTTGAGACAGGCAAGCCGCATTTTACCGGTGGCGGCGAGACCTCGGTGCGGCCCCCGTCGCATGGCGGCGGCACCACAGTTAGCATATGGTAATGCATACTTACCTATGCTGATTATGCAGCCCGCTACCTCTCCACCGACACTGCCGGATTTTACGTTGAACGGGCGGCCATCACGTGCCGTCCTGTTCACGATCTGAAAAGCCGGCGGGTCCTCACTCTGTGTTATGGAAGGGAGGAGGGAGGAGGGATACACAGGGGTCTAACTCTGCATCCTGGAAGGAAGAGGGTCTAGGATAACTGGAAAAAAACTGTGCTGGCATGAAGCGAGGTACCATGTACCATCCCTCCATTAACAGTGTATGCTCTGTGTTCGTGAGGGAGCAATGGCACACTAGTCAACCTGTGTGTGGGGAGGGTGCCAGAAAGGGCAGGAGCATTAAGGTGTTATGGATGATGGGGGCAATCGATTCAGCTGGTAGGATCTTGATGTGGTCATGCTGTGCCACTCTGAGTGTTGGCCAAGATGGGCAATACCATGGCACACCACATAGTTGATCCAGGAAAGCAGCTGGTGTACCCGTCAACACCAATCCATGCCTTGTTAGGAACCTTCAAATACATGCAGGGTTCAACTTAATATTTCACATGGAAATAGGTATGGCCCATCCTACATTGTGTGATCTTCTGCACGTGAAGATCCGTATGCGCCAGAGACAATACCAACAGGCAGGTGCGATCCACGTACAGGCCCCCGGTCGTGAGCAGCAGCCCCCAAGGGGAGCTCACCATTACAGTTGCCGTGCATCTGCAGGCCCCACATGACATGCCATCGGATGTCAGAGCACCAGTGTCAGAGGAGATTGCGCATAAAGAGAGGATGGTGACACGTCTCTGTGCCCTGCTCAAGGATGATCTGCAGCCCATGGGCTCCAGTGGACATCCCAGGCCTTTGTTCCTCATAGTGGCAGCGGTTAACACGCCTGATGCCTCTGCAGCCTTTTAGGGGCCCACCAGAGACCTTTGTGGGGTCACACAGTCAGCAGTGCACCGCTGCATCAAGGAGGTCACCAATGCCCTGTACCGGAGGGCCAATGAGTATGTCCGCTTCAGGACGGACTCTCACAGCCAGGCCCAGAGGACCTTTGGTTCTGGCACCATTGCTGGAGAACCATATGTTATAATGTCCATAGACTGCACTCACGTAGCCATCAGGCCTACTGCCAGGCTACCGTCTGCAGACAACACCACTAAAGGAGCCCTCTGAATCTAGGTGAAGCTGGTACGTGAACACTGCGGCTGCTTGCCATGACACTTGGGTCTATTCACCGAACTGGCTCAGATGGAGGGGTGGCTTCTTGGTGATAAGGGCTATCCTTTGCAGACATGGCTCCCGACACCAGTGAGAGACCCCACCACTGCTGTAGAGGAGAGGTACAACCACTGAGCTACATGAGCCACCATTGAGCAGGAGATCGGCATGCTGAAAGAGCGCCTCCAATGCCTGTATGGATAGGGTGATGCCCTGTACTAAGGGCCGAAAAGGCCAGCTCCTTTCTTTGCTGCTCTGCACAACTATGGACCCAAAAGGGGCCAGGCCTGGCATGATGAGGAGAGACGTCAGCAGGATTTCTCCTCGGACTATGAGGATGCTGAAGACCTACAATATGAAAGATGCATGGGAGGGCAGATGGCACCCAGGCTCTGCACACAGGGCTAGCAGTGAACTAGGGACATACGGAAGTGGCTCATCAGACAAAGGCTGTCTGCTCCACAGGAACTGACATGAGTTCTGCAAGCCACACATCACCCTCGTTCACCTGCTGTGGAACAGTCCACATCTGCAGCATCCCGGTCTAAACCATTAGAGATAGCAGTTGGCTGAGCCAATGTCCATGTCACTGAGTCCTTGGAGATGCTCATGAGTAATGGTGGAATGGCAATGCTGTTATTGCATACATTGGCTCTTCTGAAGGGCCAACGGTGTAAACGGATGTGACATTGGTGCTACATGCTGGCACACATCATTCGCACAAAGAAAAGGACACACAGTGAGGAACATTTAGTGAAAGACGCATTTACATTGCTGTGCCACCCGTGCATTCCCATTTGTGTCAGTGTGTTCTCTGTAAACCTCTAATACCTTTTACGGTCTATTTAAGTCTCACGTCCTGGAATGTGCAAAATTAAGATTATTCACCCAGGTGTGGCACGCCTACAAGAAGGAATGTTACACTTGAGTGGGAGAAGAGGATCGTCACTTCACAGGAAACTGGGACACAGCAGGGTGTGGAGCAGCATTTGTGGAGCATTTGTGGAGAGAGAAGCAGAACTTTCAGGTGTGTGAACTTGGACAAGTTAACTCTGCTTCTCTCTTCACAGATGCTGCCAGACCTGCTGGATTTCTGCAGCACTTTCTGCTTTGCTGCCAGATTGACAGCAGCCCACTCTTCAGTATTCAGCTAAGTATTCTTTGGCAGTTGTCAAGAAGCAGGTGCTGGGGTGCTTAAAATAGGGCCCCAGCACCTGCTGCACAACTGTCAAAGACTCGCTCATTGTGCCGAATGTCCCACCTCTCGCCACTGATCCTTTACCTCAACTCCACTTTCCTGCCCAATCCCCAAATTCCTTGGTTTCCTTACAGTCCAAAAATCTATTGATCTCAGCCTGGACGACCCTAGCTTTACCACACCACCATCTCTCGGCAGAAATTTCCTGCAATTAAATAATGGGAAGACTAAAGCCGTTATCCTCCAACCCCACCACAAACTCCATTCCCACACCATTGACTCCATCCCTTTCCCTGGCAACTGAGGTTGAACCAGACTGTTTGCAACCACTGTATCATATTTGACCCCAAATTGAGCTTTCAACCACATCTCAGTGCCATCACTAAGGCCACCTATTTCCACCTCCATTACATCGCCCAACTCCAGACCTGCCACAGCACTTCTGCTGCTGAATCCCTCATCCCTGCCTTTGTTTCCTGTAGACACTAGCTGGTCTCCCACATTCTAATCTCTGTAAACTTAGTCATCCAAAACTCTGCTGCCTTTGTCCTAACTCACACCAAATTCAGATCACCCATCACTCCTGTGCTTGCTGACCTACACTGGTGCCCGGTTGCTACGACCTCAGTTGAGAGCATTCACTTGCAAACATAGGAAATAGGAGCAGGAGTAGGCTATTCGGCCCCTTGAGCCTGCTCCACCATTCAAGCCGATCATGGCTGATCATCTACCTCTACGTCATTTTTCCCCGCTATCCCCATATCCCTTGATGTCATTACTATCCAGAAATCTATTGATTTCTGTCTTGAACGTACTCAATGATTGAACGTCCATAGACCTCTGGGGTAAAGAATTCCACAGATTCACCACCCTCTGAGTAAAGAAATTTCTCCTCATCTCAGTCTTAAATCGCGTGCCCCTTCTTCCGAGACTGTTTCCCCCCCTGGTTCGTGACTCACCAGCCAGAGGGAACATCCTATCCACATCTATCCTGTCATGCCTTGTAAGAATTTTATAGGTTTCAATGAGATCACCTCTCATTGTTTGAAACTCCAGAGAACACAGGCCCTGTTTAGACAATTTCTCCTCATAAGACAATCCCACCATCCCAGGGATTAGTCTGGTGAACCTCTGTTGCACTCCCTCAATTTTAAGTATATCCGTCCTTAGATAAAGAGACCAAAACTGTACACAATACTCCAAGTACAGTCTCACCAAGGCTTTATACAATTTTTTTATTTATTCGTTTCATGGGATGTGGGCATCACTGGCCAGGCCAGCATTTATTGCCCATCCCTAATTGTCCATGAGAAGGTGGTGGTGAGCTGCCTTCTTGAACCACTGCAGTCCATGTGGGGTAGGTAGACCCAAGTGCTTTTAGGAAGGAAATTCCAGGATTTGGACTCAGCAACAGTGAAGGAATGGCGATATAGAGTCATAGAGAGATACAGCACTGAAACAGGCCCTTCGGCCTACCGAGTCCGTGCCGACCATCAACCACCCATTTATACTAATCCTACATTAATCCCATACTTCCTACCACATCCCCACCTTCCCTCAATTTTCCTACCACCTACCTACACTGGGGGCAATTTACAATGGCCAATTTACCTATTAACTGCAAGGTCTTTGGCTATGGGAGGAAACCGGAGCACCCGACGGAAACCCACGCAGTCACAGGGAGAACTTGCAAAGTCCGCACAGGCAGTACCCAGAACCGAACCCGGGTCACTGGAGTTGTGAGGCTGCAGTGCTAACCACTGCGCCACTGTGCCGCCCAAGTCAGTTCCAAGTCAGGATGGTGCATGGCTTGGAGGGGAACTTGCAGGAGTGGTGTTCCTACACATCTGCTGCCCTTGTCCTTCTAGGTGGTCGAGGTTTGGAAGGTGCTGCCTGAGTAGCCTTGGTGCATTGCAGCAATGCATCTTGTAGATGGTACACACTGCTGCCATTGTGCGTCGGTGGTGGAGGAAGTGAATGTTGTGAATGGGGTGCCAATCAAGCAGGCTGCTTTGACCTGGATAGTGTCGAGCTTCTTGAGTGTTGTTGGAGCTGCACCCATCCAGGCAAGTGGAGAGTATTCCATCACACTCCTGACTTGTGCCTTGTAGATGGTGAACAGGCTTTGGGGAGTCAGGAGGTGACTTACTCGTTGCAGGATTCCTAGCCTCTGACCTGCTCTAGTAGCCACGGTATTTATATGGCTACTCCAGTTCAGTTTCTGGTCAATGGTAACACCTAGGATGTTGATAGTGGGGGATTCAGCGATTGTAATGCCGTTGACAGTCAACGGGAAATGGTTAGATTCTCTCTTTTTGGAGATGGTCATTGCCTGGAACTTGTGTGGCACGAATGTTACTTGCCACTTATCAGCCCAAGCCTGGATATTGTCCAGGTCTTACTGCATTTCTACGCGGACTGCTTCAGTATCTGAGGAGTCGCAAATGATGCTGAACATTGTGCAATCATCAGCAAACATCCCCACTTCTGACCTTATGATTGAAGGAAGGTCATTGATGAAGCAGCTGAAGACGGTTGGACCTAGGACACTACCCTGAGGAAGTCCTGCAGTGATGTCCTGGAGTTCAGATGATTGACCTCCAACAACCACAAGCATCTTTCTTTGCGCTAGGTACGATTCCAACCAATGGAGAGTTTCCCCCATTCCCATTGACTCCAGTTTTGCTAGGGCTGCTTGATGCCATACTCAGTCAAATTCTGCCTTGATGTCAAGGGCAGTCACTCTCACCTTACCTCTTGAGTTCAGCTCTTTTGTCCATGTTTGAACCAAGGCTGTAAGGAGTTCAGGAGCTGAGTGGCCCTGGCGGAACCCAAACTGAGCATCACCAAGTAGGTTGTCGCTGTACTGGAACAGCTTGGCTAGGGGCGCGGCCAGTACTGGAGCACAAGTCTTCAGTACTATTGCCGGAATGTTGTCAGGGCCCGTAGTCTTTGCAGTATCCAGTGCCTTCAGTTGTTTCTTGATATCACGTGGAATGAATCAAATTGGCTGAAGACTGGCATCTGTGATGCTGGGGACTTCAGGAGGAGGCTGAGATGGATCATCTACTCAGCACTTCTGGCTGAAGATTGTTGCAAATGCTTCAGCCTTATCTTTTGCACTGATGTGCTGGGTTCCCCCATCATTGAGGATGGGGATATTTGTGGCGCCACCTCCTCCAGTCAGTTGTTTAGTTGTTGACCACCATTCACAACTGGATGTGGCAGGACTGCAAAACTTAGATCTGATCCGTTGGTTGTGGGATCACTTAGCTTTGGTTATTGCATGCTGCTTATGCTGTTTGGCATGCAAGTACTCCTGGGTTGCAGTGACATTTTTACTCATGTACTCAAATTGCCTTGCAATGAAGGCCAACATACCATTTGACTTCCTAATTGCTTGCTGCACCCACATACTAGTTTTTAGTGACTCATGAACAAGGACACCCAGGTCTATTTGGACATCAACATTTCCCAACCTCTCACCAGATAAGAAATACTCTTCCTTTATGTTTTTTTCTACCAAAGTGGATCACTTCACACTTATTCACATTATATTTCATCTGCCATGTTCATGCCCATTCAACTTAGGCTATCAAAATCCCCTTGAAGCCTCCTTGCATCCTTCTCACAACTTACATTCCCACCTAGTTTTGTGTCATCAGCAAATTTGGAAATATTACATTTGGTCCCCATATCCAAATCATTGATAACGATGGTGAACAGCTGTGGCCCAAGCACTGATCCCTGCAGTACCCCACTACCATCCTGAGAATGACCAGTTTATTCCTACTCTTTGCTTTCTGTCTGTTAACCAATTCTCAATCCATAGCAGTATATTACCCTGAATCCCATGTGCTACAAGTGTGGGACCTTATCAAAAGCCTTCTGAAAATCCAAATACACTGCATCCACTGGTTCTCCTTTACCTATGCTACAAATAACATCCTCAAAAAACTCCAACAGGTTTGTCAAACATGGTTTCCCTTTCATAAATCCATGTTGACTCTGCCAAATCATATCTTATTTTCCAAGTGTCCAGTTATCTCATCCTTTCTAATAGATTCTAACATCTTCCCTTCTACTGACGTCAAAACTAACAGGTCTGTAGTCTCGGTTTTCTCTCTTGCTCCCTTCTTAAATAGTGGGGTTACATTTGCTACTTTCCAGTCTACAGGAACCCTTCCAGAATCTAAAGAATTTGGAAAGATAACCACCAATGCATCCACTATCTCTATAGCCATCTTCAATACTCTGGGATGTAGTTCAGCTGGTCCAGAGGATTTATCAACTTTCAATCCAACTAATTTTTCGAGTATTGCCTCTTTATTGATACTAATTTCTTTCAATTTCTCATTTTTGCAAGTCCCTTGGTTCCCTAGTATTTCTGGGAGAAGACAGACACAAAGTAATTGTTTAGTTTCTCCACCATTTCCCTATTCTCCATCATAAATTCTCCTGTCTCTGCCTGTAATGGACCCACATTTGTCCTTGCTAATCTTTCGTTTTCATATACCTAAAGAAGTTTTTACAGTCCACCAACAGATATAAACCTCCCAGACCAATTAAAGGATTATACAAGAATTCACATTCTAGACCTTTATTATAACTAAACTAAAAATCAACATTAACTAAACAGTACTTAGTAGGCAGCTAATACACTAAATTACAGAGAAAGGTATTTCCCATTAACTTATTAAGACGCTTGAAAACCCCCACCATATTTGTACATTACACAGTGTTCTCATTGAATTGTTATCTTTGTAGTTAAAAGTCCCAAACTCCTCCCAGTTGTAATGAATTGGATCTCACAGTGTCCTTCTCAAAGCCAATGTCCTTTTTGCTCGCTTCTTCTGAGCGCATTCAACCTGGACTTGTTAATAAGGCAATCTCTGGTGACCTGTTGGTCATTTCTTTTCTGCAAACCCCGAGCCTTCAAATTGGGTTCAAGACTTAGCAGCCTTTTGCTGTATCGATGTTCTGAGTATAGTTGTTTTCTATCTCTTCTGAGGCTGGCAGCTCCTGCTGGTTTCTTTGTATCTTCCTTACAGCCTGTCCGACTTAGGAAAGCCTGTTGAATTTATTCAGAACAAAAGTCAATATTCATTAGTCTTTTCTCAGAGTCCATATCTCTGGTCATATCAAAACCACCTGGGCCTTCCTTTCGTTCCAGGTGTTAGCAATGGCAACTCAAATTTGCATTTTCAGAGCCCATGGCTCCCCTTTTACGAGCTGAGACTGTGGGAGAGCAAAATTCATCGTCTTTCAGGTGTTACAACCTTGTACTCTGCTTTCAAAAAGGGTTTTTGATCTGGGTTCCTTGTGTTCATGGTAACCAAGATCCCGGTCTTGTCTCTAGGCAGAGTTGGTGTGAGGTCACATGTCTCCTCTGAATCCTTGTTACACTACATTAAAAATCACAGTTTTAAAAAAGTAATCAGACTGCAAAGTCTAGCGTTTAGAACCCGGTTAAGCAATGTCCTGATTTTAAAATTCTCAAATCCCTCTATGGCCTGACCTCTTCCTATCTCTGTAATCTCCTCCAGCCCTGCAACCCTCTGAGATATCTGCGCTCCTCCAATTCCAGCCTCTGAGTATCCTAGATTTTAATCGCTCCTCTAAAAGCCGCTGTGCCTTCAGCTGCCTAGGCCCCAAGCTCTGGAATTCCCTCCCTAAACCTCTCTGCCTCTCTACTTCACTTTCCTCCTTTAGGACAATCATTAAAATCTACCTCTTAAACCAAGCTTTTGGTCATCTGCCCTAATATCTCCTTCTGTGGCTTGGTGTCAAATCTTGTTTCATAATGCCTCTGTGAAGTGCCCTGGGATGTTTTGTTACATTAAAGGTGCTATATACATACAAATTATTGTTGATGGTGATGGTGATAATCTTCGATTGATCATCCTTAGCCCTCTGGGGTAGAGAATTCCAAAGAGTCACTACCCTCTGAGTGAAGAAATTTCTCCTCATCTCAATCCAAAATGTCTTTTGCCTTATCCTGAGACCAGCTCCCTAGTTAAAAACCAGCAGCTGGCAATGGGAGTGTGACTGTCAGATTTCAGTCCAGTGGTGATAAGGGCAGAGGAAATGGACAGGATGGGTATGGAGGCTATACCTCAGCATAGGATGATCCGCCGAAGAGGGAGCTACCTGGACAGATCAGAGAACTAGTGTCACAGGAGACTGCGCCTATCCAGGCAGATGGTCAGACAAATCTGTGTCCTCATCACAGAAGTTTTCACACCTCGCAGCACTGCTTGTATGCCCTGCTAGTAATTGTCAAAGTTACTGTGGCCTTGAACTTCTTCGCCTCTGGCTCCTTCCAAGGATCAGCTGTGGACCTTGATGGCATCTTGCAAACGGCTGCACACCACTGCATCTCGCAGGTCACTCATGCCCTTTTTACAAAAGTTGTGCAGTACATACAACTTTAGACAGATGGAGCCTCGCAGGCATAGAGGGCAGTGGATTTTGCCTCCATTGATGGATTCCCCCAGGTGCAGAGCATCATTGGTTGCACCAGTTTCATCAACAGGAAGGGCTTGCACTCACTCAACATTCAACTGGTCTGCGACCACAACAGGATTTTCCTCCATGTGTGCAATCGCTTTCCTGGCAGCTGCCGTGACTCCTTCATCCTCAAGCAATTCAGGGTGCTGCAGCTTTGCATTCCACCCCCCCAAACTCCGCAGATGGATTCTAGGGGACAAGAGATATCCCTAGAAGAGATAGCTACTCACCCCTCTGCAAGAACCCGATAGAGACACTGCAACCAAAGTCATCTGCTTACCAGGACAACCATTGAGCAGGCCATTGGGCTTCTGAAGATACAATTCTGGTGCCTCAACCAGTCAGGTGGCGGCCTTCGATACGCTCCTGAAAAGGTTTCCATGCCTGATTGTCTGCTGTGCTCTTCATAATATGGCCCTCCAGAGTGGTGTGGACCTTGAAGACAGTTAAGCGCTGAATGGACACAGCTCATTGTAGATAGAGGAGGAGCAGGATGTGAAGGAGGAGGAGGAAGATGCAGAGCATAGAGGTGCTCCGGCTGCACAGGGAGGGCCCAGCACAGGGCTTGAGGGTCTCATTAGGATGCCATCAATGATTTTCTGCTTGTTTCAGCTGATCCCCTCGAACCCAGGAGGAATGGCATGCTATGAAACTCACTTTGAGATACCTTTGAGAACATTTCCTTTGAAGTCAGCCTGGAACAGCTCAACTCTTACCGCCAATGAAGAAAGCTCATCTTCCCAGAGTTTTCACTGTCACTGTTCATGGACCTTTACTCCCCTTCACTACTTCATCTCTCTTCTCCTGTACCGCCAGTAATAAAAGAAGGTTCACACCTCTGGTTTCATGTGTAAACATTTACATGGTGCTCAAATAAGATAAAAAGTGCAGTTACATGTGATAGCCACCCATTGACCCACTCAGTGCTCTGCCCAACGTGCTGCATGCTGACCTTTTGTGATTTGTGTACAAGGACGCCTAGGTCCCTTTGGACTGCAGCATTCTGCAGTCTCTCTCCATTTAAATAATATTCTGCTTTTCTATTCTTCCTGCCAAAGTGGACGACCTCACATTTTACTTCATCTGCCAAATCTTTTACCAACTCACTTAACCTATCTATATCTCTTTGCAGACTCTTCATATCATCCTCACAACTTGCTTTCCTACCGATCTTATCATCAGCAAATTTGACTACAATACACTCAGGTCCCTTCATCCAAGTCATTAATATAGATCGTAAATAGTTGAGGCCCCAGCACTGATCCTTGTGGCACTCTACTGGTTACAGTTTGCCAACCTGAAAGTCCCAATTATCCTAACTCTGTTTCCTGTTAGTTAGCCAAACCTTCATCCATGCTAATATATTACCCCCAACACCATGAGCTCTTATCTTGTGTCGTAACCTTTTCTGTGGCACCTTATCAATTGCCTTTTCAAAATCCAAATACACTACATCTACTGGTTCCCCTTTATCTACTCTGCTTGTTACATTCTCAAAGAACTCTAATAAATTTGCCAAACATGATTTCCCTTTCACAAAACCGTGTTGACTCTGCCTGATTGCATTATGATTTTCTAAATGTCCTGCTACTACTTCCTTAATAATGGATTCTAACATTTTCCCAATGACAGATATTAGACTAACTGGCCTATAGTTTCCTGCTTTCTGTCACCCCCCTTTCTTGAATAGAGGTGTTGCATTTGCAGTTTTCCAATCTGCTGGGAACTTTCCAGAATCTAAGGAATTTTGGAAGATTACAACCAACGCATCCACATCCATTATCTCTGCAGCCAGTTGCCGGATGCAGGTCCAGGGGACTTGTCAACCTTTAGTCTCATTAGTATGTCCATTACGTTTTCTCTTCCATTAAGTTCCTCTCTCCCTTTTGCCTCCTGATTTCCTACTATTCTTGGGATGCTTTTTGTATCTTAAACTGTGAAGATGGATACAAGATACTTGTAAGAGATGATGAATTAACCCTATCACATTACACAAAACAAGATCTAAAATAACCTTCTTCCTGGTTGGTTCCATGACATATTGTCCTAAGAAACAGTCAAATGTATTCCATGAATTTGTCTTCCAAACTACTTTTGCTGATCTGATTTGCCCAGTCTATATGAAGATTAATTTCCCTCACAATTATTGCATTGCCTTTTTTGCAAACTGCTCTTATTTATTGATTAATACTCTGTCCAACAGAGTCCAGGGTCCATAAACTATTCCCACCAGCATTTATCCTTGTTATTTTTTTATCTCCATCCATTTGATTTCTCTTCCTGCTCTTCTGAACCAAGATCCTACCTCATTACTGTCCACATGTCATCCTTTATTATCAGGACTAACACCACCACAAACCCCTACACATGCCCTTCCACTCCTTATTTTTCCATAACTTGACCTTATTCACTGATGCACTATTACTGTTAAATGCTTTGTCCCTTCCTGGCATACTCTACTTAGCTTTACCCAAGTCGCGACACTGCTCTATGGCCTTGACATTTTTCTTTAGATTTATAAATTTCCTATCAGTTGAACCCTCCGCCTTTTGGTGGAACGCTATTTTTGGTGGAAGAGTTCTGCTACTTGCTACTTCTGCCGCGCAAATATCATTATCATAATTAATTCTCACCTCAAAAATAATCCTTAGGTTTAAATTAACATCTATGAAAAAGTGTGTTCATATATATAATAAATGATGGTATAATTCAAGATGTCCAATAAAGTAAGGGCCCCAATTTTGCACAGTGCATACCTACTTGTGCTGAATGCGGGGAGGGTTGGTTTTGCACTTCTTTCATATGCTCTCTGCCTATGGAAAACATGTGCAGGGAGATTGGTTGGGAGGGGTTGAAAAATTCCGTGAGGCAGCATGCTTAAAGGTCTACCAAAACTCATTTTCACAGCCACATCTCCTTCCTCAGTGACTGTCTCCAACTCCGACTTATTCCACGTGGATTCCAACTGCAGTTTCACCCATCATGCTTTGAAACCACCCAGGATCACAGGTATCTCCGAGAAATACAACGTTCCTCAGACTGCTACTCTCGCCGCATCCTGAGATCCACGCTCAGTGCTATGCGCCGCCACATGCACACACTGGACCTCTCTCTCCAGCAGCACCGCCTCACCTTATCTCAAAGCTGTTCTACTCCGCAGTTTCATTTCATCTTATGTCTCATCCGACGCATTAACAAAAATCTTTTTTTCTTCCTTTCAGGTGTTAAGGAACGCAAGCTCCAGCAGCTGATGGGGACTAATGCCCCTCCAGATCCTCCCTCCGCTTCACTTCCCTCTGACCCCACCCCTTCTGATCTGACCCCTTGCCGTGTATTCACTATACCCTCTGACCTCCCCCTCTCTGATGCTGAGCGTTCTGTACTCAGCAAAGGTCTCAGTTTTATCCCCTTACGCCCCCACCTCAATGAATTTCGCGCTCGGCATGATGTTGAGCTCTTCTTCAGTCGCCTCCGCCTCCGGGCTCACATCTTTGACCAGGAGTCCTCCCCCTGACCAGTAGACCCATTCACCCGCCTCCAGCATTCTCCCTCTACCTGGACCCCTCCCCCTGGCCTCTTACCCGCTCTTGATCTCTTCATTGAAAACTGTCGGCGAGACATTGGTCGTCTCAATTTCTCTGCCCCCCTCACTCACTCTAACCTGTCCCTCTCTGAACTTGAGGCACTCCGTTCTCTCAGGTCTAACCCCGACATGGTCATCAAACCTGCAGACAAGGGTGGTGCTGTTGTCGTATGGCGTACCGACCGCTACCTTGCAGAAGCTCAACGCCAACTCACGGACACTTCTTCCTACCTCCCTCTGGACCATGACCCCACCATCGAACATCAAGCCACCGTCCAAAGGACTGTCACTGACCTCATCTCCTCTGGAGATCTTCCCTCTACAGCTTCCAACCTCATAGTCCCACAACCCCGGACAGCCCGCTTCTACCTCCTTCCCAAAATTCACAAACGGGACTGTCCCGGCAGACCCATTGTGTCAGCCTGCTCCTGCCCCACTGAACTTATTTCTTCCTATCTAGACTCTATCTTTTCTCCGCTGGTCCAGTCTCTTCCCACCTACATCCGTGACTCTTCTGACGCCCTACGTTATTTTGACAATTTCCAGTTTCCCAGTCCCAACCGCCTCCTCTTCACTATGGATGTCCAATCGCTCTACACCTCCATCCCCCACCAGGATGGTTTGAGGGCTCTCCGCTTCTTCCTGGAACAGAGGCCCAACCAGTCCCCATCCACCACCACCCTCCTCCGCCTGGCTGAACTTGTTCTCACATTGAACAACTTCTCCTTCAACTCCACGCACTTCCTTCAAGTAAAAGGTGTCGCTATGGGTACCCGCATGGGTCCTAGTTATGCCTGTCTTTTTGTGGGCTATGTCGAGCATTCTTTGTTCCAGTCCTACTCAGGCCCCCTCCCCCAACTCTTTTTCCGGTACATTGATGACTGTATCGGTGCCGTTTCCTGCTCCCGCCCCGAACTGGAAAACTTGATCAACTTTGCTTCCAATTTCCACCCTTCTCTCACCTTTACATGGTCCATCTCTGACACTTCCCTTCCCTTCCTCGACTTCTCTGTCTCCATCTCTGGGGATAGGTTGTCTACTAATATCCATTATAAGCCCACCGACTCCCACAGCTACCTCGACTATACTTCTTCACACCCTACCTCCTGTAAGGACTCCATTCCATTCTCCCAGTTTCTCCGTCTCCGACGCATCTGCTCTGATGATGCTACCTTCCATGACGGTGCTTCTGATATAACCTCCTTTTTCCTCAACCGAGGATTTCCCCCCACTGTGGTTGACAGGGCCCTCAACCGTGTCCGACCCATTCCCCGCACCTCTACCCTCACCCCTTCCCCTCCCTCCCAGAACCGTGACAGGGTTCCCCTTGTCCTCACTTTTCACCCCACCAGCCTCCATATCCAAAGGATCATCCTCCGCCATTTCCGCCACCTCCAGCGTGATGCCACTACCAGTCGCATCTTCCCCTCCCTTCCCCTGTCAGCATTCCGAAGGGATCGTTCCCTCCGCGACACCCTGGTCCACTCCTCCATTACCCCCACTACCTCGTCCCCATCCCAGGGCACCTTCCCCTGCAATCGCAGGAGGTGTAATACCTGCCCATTTACCTCCTCTCTCCTCACTATCCCAGGCCCCAAACACTCCTTTCAGGTGAAGCAGCGATTTACTTGTACTTCTTTCAATGTAGTATACTGTATTCGCTGCTCACAGTGTGGTCTCCTCTACATTGGGGAGACCAAGCGCAGACTGGGTGACTGCTTTGCGGAACATCTCCGCTCAGTCCGCAAGCAGGACCCTGAGCTTCCGGTTGCTTGCCATTTCAACACTCCCCCCTGCTCTCATGCTCACATCTCTGTGTTGGGATTGCTGCAGTGTTCCAGTGAACATCAACGCAAGCTCGAGGAACAGCATCTCATTTACCGATTAGGCACACTACAGCCTGCCGGACTGAACATTGAGTTCAATCATTTCAGAGCATGACAGCCCCCCATTTTACTTTCATTTTTAGTTATTTTTTTCTTCCTTTTTTTTTTACATTCTTTTTTACATTTTTTACAATCCTTTTTTTTGCATTTATTTCATTTCATCTTAGTTTGTTCAGTTTGCTTACCCACTGTTTTTTTTTCAGGTTTGCACTTGCTGATGTTCTATATTCAGTATATTCACACCTAATCTGTACTAATGCTTTGTCTTTCAACACACCATTAACATATTGTTTGCCTTTGCTCCGTGACCTTTTGGTCAGCTATGTGGCCTGGTCCAATCTAGACCTCCTTTGTTATCTCTTGCCCTACCCCCACCTCACTTGCTTATAACCTGTGACTTTTCTAATATTTGTCAGTTCCGAAGAAGGGTCACTGACCCGAAACGTTAACTCTGCTTCTCTTTCCACAGATGCTGCCAGACCTGCTGAGCGGTTCCAGCATTTCTTGTTTTTATTGCTTAAAGGGCTGCTGCTCACCATGGAAGGTAACGAACTCTACATTAACACGATGCAGAAAGAGAAGAATCATAGTTATGAGGATGGGATGTGGTAAATTTGTCTGACCGAAATGAGTGCACCAAGGGAATTGGGGAGTATTCAATCATTTTCAGAGGACTTACTGGAGGTGATGCTGCAAAGGAATGTGGCCCCTTTTGGAGTAAGCCATCCTTCTGTTAAAGCACAGTACAAGCTACATAGATGCAGATTGCTGTGTCCCAGGTCTGTTGAGAGTGAATTTGAAAGAAGGCCAGTGGTATCAGGACAAATGTACTCATCTTCGTATATATTATTGGGGATAGCAACAACAATGATGCTTTGCATTTATACAGCATCTTCAACATTGAAAAGCATTCCAAATTACTCCACAGAAGCATGACCAAAAAATGGAGACTCAGCCAAAGAAGGAGATTTTCAGAGGATTGATTAAAAACCTGGTCAGATGTAGATTTTATGGAGGGTCTTAAATGAAGAGAGTAGTTTAAGGAAGGAACTCTAGAATGCGAGAACTAGGTGCCTGAAGGCATGGCCATCAATTGTGGGACAAAGGGGAGTGTGACATGCACAAGAGGCAGCAGAGAATGAGAGAGAGAGAGAGAGAGAGGTCATTGGTTGGTGAGTATTAGGTTTTTTGGAAAACTAGAGCAGTGGTTTAAACCAGGACAGGAAACTATCAAATACTGTATTAAATTTATAGCTTAACCCATTAAACAAATTAATAAAATTTTCACTTGGGTTAAGTATCACAGTAAGGGAATTAGTGTTATGAGTATTAGCACATAGCAGTTCTAGAGGCATTCACTAAGATTAAAAGTTTAAACAAGGTGCTAACTATATTCTAAAAGAGGGAATAAAGTTTTTTTTTTAGATCATGGATAGGCAGCTGAGACCTGTTGCTTGCAATTCCTGCACCACATAGGAACTTCAGGGCACTTCATGTGTCTTGGCGTCTATGTGTATAGGAATTGTCTCCAGCTGCTTGAGCTCGAGCTCAGGATTTCTGAGCTTGAGGGGCAGCTGGAGTCACATGTGAAGCATCAGGGAGGATGAGATTTTCCTGGATTGTAGGTTCCAGGAGAGTGAGAGTTCAGGATAATAGATGAGTGACCAGAGTAAGAAGAAGCAGGAGGTGCATCGTCTTCCAGGTGTGTGCCACTCTCAGCTTTGGAAATTGTTGGGAGTGGTGACACCTTGAAGGAGTGCAGCCCAGACCATGAAACCAATGAACAAGGGACTGCATAGGAAGGACTAGCAAAAAGCAGAAATGCAGTCATTATAAGAGATTTCATAGTTAGAGGGACAGACAGGCATTTCTGTAACTGTCATTGTGAGTCCCACATGTTGTGTTGTCTCCCTGGTTCTAGAATAAAGAACATCATTGAGAGGTGCAGAATGTTCTGCTGAGTGAAGGGAGTGAGCTAGAAGTTGTGGTACACATTGGTACTAACGAAATAGAGAGAGTAGGTATTCAGGTCGTATGGTCAGATTTTCAAGAGCTGGGGAGGAAGTTAAAAAGTAGGACCTCGAATGTAGTAATCTCTGGATTACTGTCAGTGCCATGCAGTAGCGAGTGTAAAAATAGGGAGATAGGGAGGATCAGTGCATGGCTTGAGACGTGGTGCAGGAGGGAAGGCTTCAGATTCTTAGGACATTGGGACCGGTTCTAGGGCAGGAGGCACCTATTCAAAAAGGGACGGGTTGCACCTTAACAGAACTGGGACCAATATCCTTGTGGGGAGATTCACAAGTGTAGTTGGAGAGGGTTTAAACTAAGTCAGCAGGGGAATGGACACCAGCTAATAGAAGCAGAAAAGAGGAATAAGATGCATAAAGGAGTGAGATTGTTGGATAGTACTAGAGAAGGAAGTAGTACCATATTAGATAGGAGCAAACAAAGAAGGGCTATGAGGTATATAAAGACAGGTTTACAATGCAAGTATGTAAATGCGCAAAGTGTGGGGAATAAGGTTGGTGAACTACACAGACCCAGTTTCTCTCACCAGTATGGCAACTGAAATCTTGGATACCAGTTTACATGAGTTTGTCACTAGATTGGATATGCGAGGGGATCATGTGGGAATAGCTATGATGATGGGCTTTAGATGCATCAGATCAATGATCATCCAGCTGAGGTCCAGTCCTTGAGAAATGGTCAAATGGGCAGGTGGGGTTGCTTCCCTTCTCTCAGAATTTCAACACATTCCCCCATAGTGCCAGCAGGTGCTGGCAGCCACTGAGTTGTCAGACATGACTCCAGCTGTTACAAGGCCCTCTCATTACCCTGCATCCAGATGTTTAATGCCACAAACATCCTTGAGGGCCATAATACCAAACAGCAACCTTCCAGAACAGTTGCTCATCCCACTCAGGGAGCAATTAGACATAGGACTAGATGGTGTAGTAGGAGAAGCATGCCTAATAGACTCTCTATCTTTAAGTTCCTAATATTAGAAAAGGGATAACTGTTCTATCAGCTCTTTTCTAAAATTAAAATTTCATACTAAGCAAAGATTGATGGTGCGTTTTGCCTTGTTCAAGTAGTGCGATCAGGGCAGTATAAATCCAAGCCCTATTTTCACAGAAATCCAATTCAAAGAAGCAGGAAGTCAGCCTAGCAACTAACTGAACAGCTAAAACACACTTTCCACCCATTTGCCTTTATTAATCTGTTGCTAGCATTACACTGTTGCTAATGTTATGTATGTTGGCAGGGTGATTTCCTTTGGTTTTTGTTTCAGATTTGGTGGAAAGAAAAATCACTTTTCCAAGGGTTTGTTGTACGTACACTAATCCTGCCAGGATAAATGCTGCCAGAGCCTGTCCTGGAGCAACTTCACAAAGAATATGTAAAATTACTACATTCGCCAGAATTCAAATTTCTAATGTTACAAAAAGCATTGACAGATGTCACAACAGCACATTGGTCCCATTTTATTATATTATTAATGGGGAGCATTTCACTGGGGAGCTTGTTATTGTAGATGAAGGTTTAGATTGTTATTGTTCTTGTTATGGGCCAGCTACTTTGATGCAAAAAAGATTTTGCAAACTAATTAATCAAACTCGAAAGAAATTGGTCTGAATAAACAAAATGTCATGATTTCTAGTTTTCAGTTTGCCTCTGTAAACTCGATTCTCTTCCTCCCCATACAGCACACCATTCACAAAGACTCCACCAATGTTGTTCAAAGTGTACTAGAATGGCCTTGGCTCACTGACTCACTAATTTTCCCTACCTCTATGTGGGGACAGGGCAAGCCTCTATCCAACATTTCCACCCAATTGCACAAGCAAAATCAGAAAGACTCTAACAGGGACTTCTTAAACTGAAAGGAGGGTAATTTTCTACCTCATAAACTTGGGGAGCAAACTGGAATATAGGTTGGGATAAGCAGACTAGCACATGCCGGAAAGGTAGTGAATTTCTTGTGCGCGTCTGGGATAGTTTTCTGCAGCAATATGTTCTCGAAGCAACAGGGGGGCATGCCCTATTAGATTTAGCAATGACTAATGAGCCAGATTTAGTTAGCAGCCTAAGGGTGCATGAACATTTATCTTATAGCAATCATAATATGATCGAATTCAACTTAGTGTTTGAAAGGGATAAATGCAAAACAGCAACAAAGATTCTAGAGTTAGAATCATAGAAAGTTTATGGCACAGAAAGAGACCACTTAGCCCATCGTGTCTGCGCCAGTCAAAAAAAAGCCACCCAGCCTAATCCCACTTTCCAGAATTAGATCCATAGCCCTGCAGATTACTGCACTTCAGGTGCACATCCAGTCACCTTTAAATGAGACGAAATTTTCTGCCTCTACCACCCTTTTAGGCAGTGAGTTCCAGACCCCCACCATTGTCTGGGTGAAAAGATTTTTCCTCATCTCCCCTCTAATCCTATACCATATATCTTATACTTTAAATCTATTCCCCCTAGTCGCTGACCTCTCTGCTAAGGTTAATAGGCTCTTCCCAAAAACATTATTCAGGCCCCTCATAATTTTGAACATCTTAATCAAATCTCCCCTCAACCTCCTCTGTTCCAAGGAGAACAAGCCCAGCCTATCCAATCTTTCCTCATAGCTGCAATTTTCCAGTCCTGGCAACATCCTCGTAAATCTCCTCTGTACCCTCTCTAGTGCAGTTACATCCTTCCTGTAATGAGGTGACCAGAACTGCACACAGTACTCAATTTGTGACCTAACTAATGTTTTATATAGTTCCAGTATAACCTCCCTACTCTTATATTCCATGCCTCGGCTAATAAAAGAAGATTCTATTTGCCTTCTTAACCACCTTATCGACTGTCATACTACATTCAGGTATCTGTGGACATACACTCCAAGGTCCCTCACTTTGTCTACACCTCTCAGTATCCTCCCATTTAGTCCTTTGCCTTTTTTGAACTCCCCAAATGTATCACTTCACACTTCTCTGGGTTAAATTCCATTTGTCACTTTCCTGCCCACCTGACCAGTCCATTGATATCTTCCTGCAGTCTAACTATCCTCCTCGTTATCAACCACGCGGCCAATTTTGTGTCATCTGCAAATTTCTTGATCGTTCTCCCTACAGTTACATCCAAATTGTTAATATAGACCACTAAATGTTAACTATAGACCACAAAAAGCAAGGGAACTAGTACTGAGCCCCATTGGAAACAGCCTTCCAGTCGCAAAAACACCCATCAACAATTACACTTTGTTTCCTGCCACTGAGACGATTTTGTATCTAGCTTGCTACAGTCCCCAGTCAACATGTGGAACCTTGTCAAAAGTCTTGGTAAAATCCATGTAGACCACATCAACTGCACTACACTCATCAGTCCTCCTTGTTACGTCCTTAAAAAATTCAATCAAATTAGTCAAACACAACCTTCTCTTAACAAATCCATGATGACTATCCTTGATTAATCCGTGCCTTTCTAAGTGACAGTTTATCCTGTCTCTCGGAATTGATTCCAATAATTTGTCCACTACCGAGGTTAGACTGACTGGCCTGTAATTATTCAGTCTATCCCTCTCTCCCTTTTTAAACAAAAGTACAACAATAGAAGACATCCAATCCTCCAGCACCGCACCTGTATCCAGTGAGGATTAGAAAATGATGGTTAGACCTTCCTCTATTTCCTCCCTGCCTTCTTTAAATAGCTTGGGGTACATTTCATCCGGCCCTGGTGATTAATCCACTTTTAAGGATGCTAATCCCCTTAAGACTTCCTCTCTCCCTATATTCATCACATCCGATACTTCACACTCCTCCTCCTTAACTACAATGTCTGCATCGTCACCCTCTTTTGTGAAGACTGAGGCAAAGTATTCATTAAAAACCATACCCACATCTTCTGCCTCCACACCTTAGTTATGCACTTTCTCTTAATGTATTGATAAAACATCTCCGGGTTCTTCTTGACTTTACTTACCAATATTCTTTCATGCCCTCCCTTTGCTTTCCTAACTTCCTTTTTGATTTCACCCTTGCACTTTCTATATTCATCTCGGCTTTCCGTAATATTGAGTTATTGGTGGCTGACATAAGCTTTCCATTTATGCCTTATCATATCCTGTAAGCTCCTTGACATCCAGGGGACTCTAGATTTGGCCATCCCACTTTGTGGGAACAAGGTTACTCTGATCCCCGAGTCTTCTCTTTGAATGTCTCTCATTGCTCGAAGACTGATTTGCTTTCAAGAAGCTTTTTCTAGTCCAGTTTTGCTAAATCATTTCTCAGCTTAGTAAAATTGGCCTTACCCGAAGTTAGAACTCCTGTTCTAACTCTTTTGTCATACAACTGTTTTTTTTCTACTCTCTTTAAAAACAATGTGCCTTTAAAAACTAAGAAGGGCACAGTGTGCCAGCTGCACCTGTTCCTAGGCCATAACAGGAGAGAGAGAAGGTCACATGGTGTACTGTAACTTTTAACTGTGTGAAAAAACAGGCAAAAAAACAGTTTGAACTGGAGACAAATGAAGCGTGCTATGCACTGAAAAGAAGCTGTCTATTTCTCTGCAGAGACAATCTACATTGAGCTCAGACTGCGTTTGCCTAAGGAGGAATAAAGCCCTGAAAAAGAACAATTTGCATTATTGGAGGTAGTAAATTCCATTTTACTTCGAAACTCTAAGAAGTCAGCTACAGAAGTAACTATCTCTACTGCCTATATGTGTTTGCTAGAATTCTCAGTAAAGTTTTTACCAAAAGACTGCCAATTTTAAAATCCAAGTTGACCTATTGCTGTGCTTCTCATTGAAAGAGCTGTGTAATGCCTGCTGGAACTGAAATACTTTGAATGCCTATCTATAAAAAAACTGTTCCATCGAATTCACCTGGAGACTTCGAGTGGCATCTGGTTACTCTACTCTGGGGCACCTCATCAACCAGGAACGTAACTTACCAGGATTTACAACCCAGCTACTTATTTTATTCCTAAGAAACACTATTTTTAAAAACCAGTTAACCATTGTTAGTTTTTGAATGCATATGTGTGCAAGGGTAGGCTTAGGTTAAATAAGAAGTTATAAGGTCTTTAGACATAGGTTTATCTTAATAGTGTTGAAGATTTAGTCTCTTAATAAATAGTTAATTTGTTGTTATCCAAAGATACTTTGTTTGGCGTATTTGATTCTGGGGGTTAATAAAGTGTTTAATTTGGCTGTTTTCTGGTTTTATGGGAGAACTTTAATAATATGCTGCGACCTGTGGAGTGATGGAACTGAATTGACAGTGCATTGCTCCAACCTCAGTTGTAACATATTAATTGAGGGCTTGTCTCTGGAATCATATTAATTGCTCTCGCATCTGGGATCCAATCCAAATCCAATGCAAAATATGTGAATTATAAGGGGAGTAATAATTTGAAAGAGAAAAAATAAAAGGAAGCAGATTTCTTGTATATAAGAGTAAAGGCTGTATCATCAGAATGGCATTAGCAGTTGCAGCAGAATTTATTTGAAAGGAGAATGTGTCCCTCAATGGCATGATAACTTTAACTAAGAATAAACTAAAAGAATTGGTGGCAAAATTGGGGTTAGAATTGAAAACAGATGCCAAAAAAGCAATGATAATTGACCTAATCGCCCAACATCTAGAATTGGAAAAAGAAGATAGTAAGTCAGAGAGTGATGCAGTAGAATTGGTTCGAATTCCGTTAGAAATGAAAAAGCTTGAGCAGGAAAAAGAAATAGAACTAAAAAAAACTTGAGGCTGAGAAAGAATTGACAATGAGAAAACTTGAATTGGAAAAAGAGGAAAGGGAGAAAGGGAGAGAATTTAGATTGAGAGATGGAAGCAAGGCAAAGGAGTGGTCTTGAATCCAGGGAAAATTCTGTTCAGGAAAAGTTTGAAGTCAGCCCAGGACCCAGAAAACAGCTGTTTAAATTCATACAGGCTCTTCCTAAGTTTGAGGAAAGGGACGTAGAGGCATTTTTCATATCTTTTGAAAAAAATAGCCAAACAAATGAAATGGCCAAAGGAAAGCTGGACACTGCTTATGCAAAGCAGATTTATAGGCAGAGCTCATGATGTTTATGCCATGTTTCCAGAAGACGCTTCTGCAAATTATGAGATGGCAAAAAAGGCTATTCTTGCTGCTTAGTCCCTGAGTTAGTCCCTGAAGCTTACCGTCAGAAGTTTAGGAATTTATGGAGATTGGCTGGGCAGATGTATGTCGAATTTGAGACGGTGAAGCAAATTAATTTTGACATTGGATACAGGCATTAAAGATGGAAACCACATATGAGAACCTTCGAGAATTGATTCTCTTGGAAGAGTTGAAAAATTCCATCCCTTCAGTAGTGAGAACTCATGTAGATAACCTGAGAGTTTTGAAAGCTAGGCAAGATGTGGAATTTGAGCTTGTGAATAAGCCAAAACCTTTTGTCCATCACCCCTGTAAACCCGAGAAGGATAGAAAGTGGGAGAGTGAAAGGAAGGCAAGTAGCTGGGAACAAGAAGGAACAGCTGGGAATGTCCCAGGTGGCCAGAAAGGAACGTACGGAGGGTAGAAGTGAGGTTCGTACGCCAAAGTGTTGTCATTGCCACAAAACGGGTCATCTTCGTTCAGAATGCTGGAAATTGCGAGGTAAACCCATAGGACTTGTTGGGGTATACAAAGCCGATGCAGAAAAAAGGGCTCTGACTGAGAGTACAGCAGACCAGGCTGTAGCTTTAACGGCAGCTGTAAAACCAGATACAAAAACTAAAATGAGTACAGAGGTTAAGAATAAGATACCCAAAAGTTATAATGAATTCTTGTTAAAGGGAAAAGTAACTCCATATCCTTTAAGTGAGGCAGGAAAACTTATTATACTCAGGGATACAGGAGCAACCCAAACACTTTTACTGGGGAAAAATATAACGTTTCCATGAGAGAGCGCCTTGAACGCTAAAGTTTCAGTTAATGGAATTGGGGGGGACTATATACCCGCACCTTTATATAAAGTACGTCTAGAAAGTGACCTAATATCTGAGATGGTAACTGTAGGAGTTGTCCATAGTTTGCCAGTAGAGGGAATTGATCTACTCCTAGAAATTGATTTGGCCGGATCAAAAGTATCAGTTTCTCCTATAATTACAGAGGAACCAAGTGAAGTTAGAGAAATGGAACAATTACAGGAACAAGTTCCAGGAATATTTCCTGCATGTGTAGTCACCCGAGCAATGGCTGAACAGGTTCCATTGTTGGAGGTAAAAGTGGCACTGCAAACAGATCGCCAAGTAGCTGAAACCTTATTTGGGGATTTAGATAATCCAAATGAGATGTTTAACAGATCTTCTATCATTGCAGCACAGCAAACTGATCCAGAGTTATACAGAATAGCACAGGTGGCTCTGACAGAAGCTGAGGTGAAAGGAGCTCCAGAAGGCTATTATATGGAAAATGGGATTTTGAGGAGGAAATGGAGACTGCCTCATAGACCTTCAGATGAAGACTGGACAGTTGTTGAACAGATAGTGGTACCACCTCAATATCGCCAAGGATTATTAAGGTTAGCACATGACATTCCTTTTGCAGGACATAGCGGATTCGGAATACTAAATCATGTATAAGCCAACATTATTACTAGCCAGGCCTTACAAAGGGTGTAAAGCAGTTTTGTGTGGCTCAGGGACACCTTTAATCATCCCAAGCCAAGATTAAACAATGGGCAGACAAAAATGCAAAGACCTGCAATTTTCAACCAGGGGATGTAGTATTGGTGTTGTTACCATTATAGGGGGAACCATAAAAAGCATGATTCAGTAGCCCATATAAACTGATTAAAAGAGTGGGTAAGGTAGATTACTTGATTGACACCCCTGATCACTGGAAGAAGAACCGGTTGTGTCACATCAATATGTTAAAGCAATATTGTCACAGGGAGAAGGATAAGATAGTACAAGTATGTCAGGTAATCAGAATTGTTGAGAAGAAAAGGATAGTGAGGATGAGGCAGAAGTAGGCCTAGACAATTCTCAGATTGAACCTCCTACTATCAGGTTAGCGAATACAGAATGGCGAGGAAAATTGGACATCATGCTTTTATACTTAGAGGCAAAACAACGTGAAGATCTAACCAGGATTTTCACAATGTTTAAAAGAGTCTGTAGGGATAAGCCAGGATGTACAACCTTAACCATACATGATGTGGATACAGTGAAATCCGTTCCATTATAGCAACGTCCTAACCGCTTAAGTCCGGACAAACAGGCCCAAGTAAAAGCAGAAATCCAGTACGTGCTGGAAAACAACTTGATTGAACCTAGTCAAAGCAGCTGGAGTTCACCAATAGTTCTTGTACCTAAACCTGACGGGTCAACCCAACTTTGCATAGACCACAGAAAAGTCAATGCAGTAATGAAGGTCAATTCCGCGTTTAGAAGACTGTATTGACAGATTGGGCAGTGCTCTGTTTCTTTCTAAGATCGGCTTGTTAAAGGGATACTGGGAAGTTCCTTTGACTCCTCAAGCCAAAGAGATATCAGCTTTTGTAACACCTGACAGTCTTTATCAGTACCGGGTGATGCCATTCAGGTTCAAAAAATGCCCCAGCCACTTTTCAAAGATTAATGAATCAGGTAGTAGCCAGTGTTCCCAATTGTGTAGTGTATCTCGCTATACTAATATACAGTAACACTTGGCAAGAACCAGTTAAAAATTCTGTTTAAAAAAAACTACAAGCAGCGGACTTAGTGATAAATCTGGAAAAAATCGAATTCAGAAAAGCAAAAATAACTTACCTCGGACAAGGACAGGTATTGCCAAAAATGGTAGAGCTACAGGCCTTTATAGAGTTCCCTATCCCTAAATCTAAATGTGAAATAATGAGGTTTTTAGGGATGTGCGATTTTTACAGGAAATTTGTATGGAATTTTAGTACTGTAGCTGCTCCATTAACCAATTTGCTACAAAAAAAGAAAAACAAAACAGCATGGTCAGATGAATATCAGGCAGCTTTTGAAAAGCTAAAGGCAATCTTACCAATGAACCAGTGTTGGCTGCTCCAAATTTTGATAAACCCTTCAAAATAGCAATCGATGCTAGCGATCTGGCGGTTGGTGCAGTCCTATTGCAGGTTGATGAATCAGGCAGAGAAAAGCCAGTAAGGCACTTTTCAAGAAAACTAAATTGCCATCAAAAAAGCTATTACTTTGTGGAAAAATAAGCATTAGGACTTTTGCAGGCTCTCAAACATTTCAAAGTATATGTCTGCCAAGACTATAAAGAAAAACTAATATACACTAACCATAACCCATTGAAGTTTGTGGAAAAATTTAAAAACTGAAATGCTAGAATATTTAGATGGAGTTTGTTGTTACAGCCTTATCATTTGAAAATTGTACATATTTTGGGGGAAAAACAATGTTATCACCAATGGTTTATCATGAATTTGACCATGTTGAGTTGCATGAATGGCGATGGTGCAAAGAAAGTTTTGTAAATTATCGGCGGAATAAAGGGGGGAATGAATGTGAAAAAATGTTGAGTTTTTTTTTCATTTTCTGTTTTTTACATTGTAGTGAAAGGCATTTTTAAGAATAGCTTTTCATTTCACCAAGAGCGGAGGTGTCATGGAACTGTTTTTTTTCCTACTCTGTTTAAAAACAGTGTGCCTTTAAAAACAAAGAGGGGGGGACACAGTGTGCCAGCTTCACCTGTTCTTAGGATACAGTAGAAGAGAAGGTCAAATGGTGTATTGTAACTTTTAACTGTTTTTTAAAAAATGGATAAAACCAATTTGAAATTTAGACAAAAGAAGCATGTTGTACACTGAAAAGAAGCTGTCTGTTTCTCAGCAGAGAAAATTTACATTGAGCTCAGACTGTGTTTGCCTAAGGAGGAATAAACCCTTGAGAAAAAAACAATTTGCATTATTGGAGGTAGTAAATTCCATCTTACTTTGAAACTCTGAGAAATCTGCTGCAAAAGTAACTCTCTTTATTGCCTACTTGTGCTTGGTGCAATTTTCAGTAAAGTTTTTAACCAAAAGACTGCCGATTTTAAAATCCAAGTAGACCTATTGTTGTGCTTCTCATTGAAAGAACTGAGAGACATCTGCTGCAGCTGAAATACTTTGAATGCCTATCTATTAAAAACTGTTTCATCGAATTCAAGTGGCATTTGGTTACTCTACTCTGGGACACCTCATCAACCGGGAACGTAATTTATCAGGACTTACAACCCAACTACTTATTTTATTCCTAAGAAACATTATTTTTAAAAACTGGTTAACCATTGTTAGTTTTTGAATGTATGTGTGTGTGTGCATGGGGAGGCTTAGGTTAAATAAGAAGTTATAAGGTCTTTAGACATAGGTTTATCTTAATAGTGTTTAAGATTTAATTTTTAATAAATAGCTAATTTGTTGTTATCTAAAGATACCTGGTTTGGTGTATTTTATTTTGGGGGTTAATAAAGTGGCTTCAAGGGGATTTGGACAGACTTAATGAGTGGGCAAGAACATGGCAGATGGAATATAATGTGGAAATATGTGAGTTATGGTAGGAGGAATAGATCTGCGTAGTATTTCTTAAATGGTAAGAGATTAGAAAGTGTGGATGTACAAAGAGACTTGGGTGTCTTTGTCAATGAGTCACTGAAAGCTAACATGCAGGTGCAACAAACAATTAGGAAGGCTAATGGTATGTTAGCCTTTATTGCAAGAAGATTTGAGTACAGAAGTAGTGAAGTTTTGCCTCAATTGTATAGAACCTTGGTTAGACTGCACTTGGAGTACTGTGTGCAGTTTTGGTCCCCTTACCTTAGGAAGGGTATTATTGCCATACAGGGAATGCAATGAAGGTTCACCAGTCTTGTTCCCGGGATGGCGGGACTGTCCTATGAGGAGAGATTGGGGAAACTGGGCCTGTATTCTCTAGAGTTTTGAAGAATGAAACCTACAAAATACTTAAAGGGAGAGAAAGGATGTTTCCCCTGGTTGGGGAGTCTAGAACCGGGGGACACAATTTCAAAATAAGGGGGAAGCCACTTAGGATAGAGATGAGGAGAAATTTCTTTACACAGAGGGTTGTGAATCTTTGGAATTCTCTACCCCAGAGGGATGTGGAAGCTCAGGCATTGAGTATGTTTAAAGCAGAGATTGAAAGAATTCTAAATACAAATGACATAAGAGGATATGAGGATACAGTGGGAAAAAGGCATTGAAGTGGATGATCAGCTATGATTTCATTGAATGGCAGGGCAGGCTCGATGGGCTGAATGGCCTACTCCTACTCCTATGTTCCTTAATTTGGCTGTTTTCCAGTTATGTGGGAAAATGTTAAGAATATGCTGCGACCTGTGTAGTGATGGGACTGAATTGACAGTGCATTGCTCCTGCCTTGGTTGTAACACTATCCTTTTCCATAATTATGCTAAAACTGACTGAATTATGATCACTTTCACGAAAATGCTCTCCCACCACCTTCCACATTGACTAAAACCAAGTCCAGAATCGTCCCTCTCTTGTTGAACTTGCTGCATACTGGCCAAAAAAAGTTCTCCTGAATGCACTTTAAGAATTCTGTTCCTTCCATTCCTTTCACATTAAAACTATCCCAGTTAATATTGCAGTAGTTAAAATCCCTTACTATTTCTGCCCTATTGTTTTTGCACTTCTCAGAGATTTGCCTCCATATTTGCTCGTCTCTCTCCCTCTGACTGTTTGGGGATCTCTTGTACACTCCCAGTACCAGTAGTGTGACTTCCCCATTTTGTTCCTAAGCTCAATCCATATGGCCTCAATTGATGATCCTTCTAACACATCATCCCTCCTCACAGCTGTAATTGCTTCACTAACCAAAATTGCCACCCGCTCCCCTTTTTATCCCTCTATCTTGTCTGAAACCCTGTAACCAGGAATGTTGAGCTGCCATTCCTGTCCCTCTTTAATCCAGATTTCTTTAACAGCTATGATATCATACTGCCATGTTTCTATCTGTGCCCTCAGCTCATTTCCTTTATTGCTTTACTCCTTGCATTGAAGTATATACCCTTGAGCACTACCAAACTCGTTTTGTTTATTTTCTATCCTTTCTTTCCTCTGCCCAACAGACTCACTCACTAATTTTCTGCCTTCCATTTCCATTTCTGACTTTGCCCCATCTGAATTTACCCTCAGGTTCCCATCCCCCTGCCAAACTAGTTTAAACCTGCCCAACAGCACTAGCAAACCTCACGGCAAGGACATTCATCCTGGCCCTATTGAGGTGCAAACTATCTGGCTTGTACAGGTCCCACCTCCCCCAGAACCCTTCTGAATGCCCCAGGAATCTAAAGCCCTCTCTCCTGCAACATCTGTCCACACATTTATCAGCTCCAGCCTCATATTTCTCTGCTCACTAGTGTGTGGCACTAGAAGTAATCGGAGATTACTACCTCTGAGGTCCTGCTTTTTAATGTCTTACCTAGCTCCCTAAAATCTGCTTTCAGGACCTTATCCCTCTTCCTACCTATGTCGTTGGTACCAATGTGAACCATGGCTTTTGGCTGTTCACCCTCCTCCTTGAGAATGTCCTGCAGCTGTTCTGTGACATCCTTGACCCTGGCACCAGGGAGACAACATACCATCCTGGAGTCACGTCTACAGCCACTGAAATACCTGTCTGTTCCCCAAACTATTGAATCACCTACCACTATTTCTCTTCCACTCTTCTTCCTTCCTGCCCATGCAGCTGAGCCACCCATTGTGCCCTGAACTTGGCTTCTGCTACACACCTCTGAGGAACCATCGCCCTCATCAGCTTCCAAAATAGAAAACCAGTTCGTGAGCAAGTTAGACTACCTGCCCAGTCCTCCTAGACTTTCTAGTGGTCACCCATTCCCTGTCAGCCTGTACTGTCTGTCTAACCTGCATTGTGATCAGTGGGAGGTTTTCAAAAATAATTTAATGTGATACAGAACCAGTTTATACCCCTAAGGGGCAAGAGCTTTACTTGCCAATAAAGACAGCCGAATAGCACAGATCCTGACCAATGGGGAAAATACAAAGAACAGTGAAGTGTGACAAAACAGATATTAAGAGCTACAAAAATGAAGTACGAAAAGAAATTTGCAAGGGATATCAAAATGAACAAAAAAAATGTTACACGTACATTAAGAAAAAGATAGTGGTCAGGAGGAATGTGGACCCTTTGACAACTGATAATGGTGATATTGTAAATGAAAATAAAGAAATGTTGAATAATTTACAGGTGGGATAGAAAAGGGGATAAAAACGGAGGGGTGTAGCATTATTGGTTAAGGAATCAATAACAGCTGTGAGGAGGGATGATATGCTAAATTAATCATCAAATAAGGCCAAATGGGTGGAGATCAGAAATAAAAAAAAGGGGCAACCACACTACTAGAAGTGTACTACAGACCCCCAAATAGTGAGAGGGAGATAGAAGAACAAATATGTAGGCAAATTTCTGAGTGCAAAAACTATCGGGCAATAATAGTTGGGATTTCAACTACCCTAATATCAACTGGGATACAAACAGTGTGAAGGGCACAGAGTGCACAAAATTCTTGAACTGCATTCAAGAGACCTTTTTTTAGCCAGCAGGTAACAAGCCCAATGAGAGGGGGCACAATTCTAGATTTAGTCTTCGGTAATGAATATGGGCAAGTAGATAAAGTAGCAGTGGGTGACCATTTTGGAGATAGCAATCATAATACAGTTAGTTTTAGCATAATCATGGAAAAAGACAGAGATAAAACAGGAGTAAAAGTTCTAAATTGGGGGAAGGCAAATTTTATGAAACTGAGAAATGACCTGGCAAAAGTGGACTGGATACAGCTACTTGAAGTGGGAGGCATTCAAAAGCGAGATTCGACAGGCACAGTGTAGGCATGTCCCCACAAATATAAAGGGTGGTATGGCCAAATCTAGAGCCCCCTGGTTACCTAGAGGCTTACAGGGCAAGATAAAGCAGAAAAAGAAAGCTTATGATGATCACAAAAAACTTAATACTTTAGAAAGCCTGGAGGAGTATAGAAAGTGCAGGGATGAAGTAAAAAAGAAAATTAGAAAAGCAAAGAGAGGACATGAAAAATTATTGGCAGGCAAAATCAAGGAAAACTCAAAAGATGCTTTATCAGTACATTCAGAGCAAGAGGATAACTAAGGAAAGGGTAGGGCCTATCAGAGATGTACTAGGGAACATATGTGTGGATGCAGAAGATGTGGGCAAGGTTCTCAATGAGTTTTTTGTCTCTGTCTTCACAAAGGAGAGGAATGATGCAGACTTTGTAGTTAAAGAGGAGGAGTGTGAAATATTAGATACGATTAGCATAATGAGAGAAGTACTAAAGGGTCTGACATCCTTGAAATGGATAAAGTGCCAGGGCCGAATAGATTGTATCCCAGGTTGTTAAAGGAAGCCAGGGAGGAAACAGGTGTACAAAATTATGAGGGGTTTAGATAGAGTAGACAGGAAGGACCTGTTTCCCCTAGTGGAGAGGTCAATTACCACAGGGCACAGATTTAAGGTGATTGGTAGAAGGATTGGAGGGGACATGAGGAAAAACTTTTTCACCCAGGAGGGTGGTGGGTGTCTGGAATTCACTGCCCAGATCAGTGATAGAAGCAGAAACCCTCAATTCTTTTAAAAGGTACCTAGACATGCACCTAAAGTGCTGTAACCTGCAAGGCTACAGACCAGGTGCTGGAAGGTAGGATTTGATTGGGCGGCTAGTTTTTTTGGCCAGCACGGATGTGACGGGCTGAATGGCCTCCTTCTGTGCCGTAATTTTTTATAATTACTTTGTGTCAGCATTTACAGTAGAGGAAAATGGTAGCATGCCAGACGTCCCAAGGAAACCAATATTGAAACAGGCACAAGGACTGACTAAAATTAATGTAAACAAACTAACAGTAATGAATAATATAATAGCACTAAAGAGTGACCATTCCCCAGGACCAGATGGTTTCCATCCCAGGGTTAATGGAAGTAGGTAAGAACATTACAGATGCCCGAACTATAATTTTCCAAAGTTCCCTCAATTCGGGAATTGTTCCTTTAGATTGGAAAATTGCTCATGTCACTCAGCTATTTAAGAAAGGTGAGAGAGAGAAACCAGAAGTTATAGACCAGTTAGTGTAAAATCTGTTGTCGAGAAATTGCTGGAGTCTATAATTAAGGTGAGAGTGACTGAACACCTTGAAAATTTTCAGCTGATCAGAGAGATCCAGAATGGATTTGTAAAGAGTAGATTATGCCTGATGAACCTGATTGAATTCTTTGGAGAGGTGACTAAAGTTGTAGATGGAGAAATATCTTTGGATGTTATTTATATGGAATTCCAGTAGGCAAATTCCAAAAAGCTAATTGATAGATTAAGTGAATGGCAAAACTGGCAAATAGATTTCAATATACGCACATCCGAGGTCATTCACTTTGAACCTAAAAAAGAATAGAACAAGGTACTTTCTAAATGGTGAAACGCTAGAAACGGTGGAGGGCCAAGAGACTTGGGGGTCAAGGTACAGAGATCATTAAAATGTCATGAACAGGTACAGGAAATAAATCAAAAGGGCAATGAATGCTGGCCTTTATATCTAGAGAACTACAAGGGGGTAGGAGTCATGCTTCAGCTGTACAAAGCCCTGGTTAGACCACATGTGGAATACTGTGAGCCGTTCTGGGCACCACAGCTTAGGAAGGTATATTGGCCTAGGCTGGAGTGCGTGTAGATTGACCAGAATGGTACCTGGATGCTAAGGGTTAAATTATGAGGAAAGATCATACAAACTGGGGTTGTATTCCCTGGAATTTGGAAAGATATTAAGGGGAACAAATAGATAGAGATAAACTATTTCCACTGGTTGAGGAGTTTAGGATGAGGGGGCATAGCCTAAAAATTAGAGTCATAGTAATTAGGAAACACTTCTATACACAAAGGGTGGTAAAAGTTTGGAACTTTCTTCCACCAATGGCAATTGATGCTCGATCAATTGCTAATTTTAAATCTGAGATTGATGGTATTTTGTTAACCAAAGGTATTAAGGGATATGGGAAAAGGTGAGTATATGGAGTTAGGTCACAGATTAGCCATGATCTCAATGAATGGTGGAACAGGCTCGAGGAGCTAAATGGCATACTCCTGTTCCTATGTTCCTTTAATTGCCTGTTATAGAATCTGCCCGCTTTCCATATCCATTTATTTCATAGAAATAAAAATCGGGCGGGTTCCATAATGGGCGGATGCCAGTTTAAAGCTCAAGCAGTGAAGTAGAAAATTATCACAAAGAGTTTCGTTTTCATGTGAATAAAAAGCTACAATTTTTTTTGTATGGCAAGATCATTTCGACTCAAAAAATGCTATAATATTAACCTTTGCATTTTTGTATTTCTCCCACTATCTCTCTGTAAATATATTCATATTTATATAGCTAATGAAAGTCCTATGGTGCTGCAGCCAGTAAGCTGGAGAATGAAAGCAACACTTAAAGCATTGGAGGGGGATGATGTGGTGGATGGGCCAAAAATAGATGGCTGAATCTGAACTCTCAAAAATGGGTTGGGATCAGGAAAGAGATTAAAATTAAAAAACAATCCGAAACAGGAACCTAACCCATCTTAAAGACAACCACTTTCAGTTTTAATGAAGGCAGGACAAGGAGCGGCGACCAATCCTCTTGCAGGAGGCAGGTTGGGCGTTTACAAATTTCAATGAGGCTGTGTGCCTTCATTTTAACAGTGAATCTATTTTTAACCGCAGATAACTGTGTTTCCCAGTCTGTGGGAAACCCAACAAGTGAAAAGAGGCTAAAACCGAATCAATGAGGTAAGTGTTTTAACAGTACTGCTTGTGGGCCAGGAAGAGCAAGAGTGTATCCTCCAGGCCCAAAAAGGTACGTAGTAAAACAACACTCCCCCACGATCAGTCTGCTTCCATGCCTTCACTATCAGATCTCCTCATCCCCACTGACCATCATTTACTCCCCCCGCCAACCATCATTGAACCTCCTCACAATCACCATGTGCTCCCAAGACCACCATTGGACACCCCTAAAACCACCATCTGTCCATTCTATGATCAGAACCCCCCCCCCCCACTGCCCCTCTCTGTGATCTCTCCCATCACCCCACTTAGACTTAACTTCTCTTAGCCCAGCTTGGCTGTGGCCTTTTTCTGTAGGATTTTCCACCTAACTGGCCTTTGGCCTATCAGGCTGGTTTTGGGTGGGAAACCTACAGAAAAAAGAACTTAAAGGCATCCTGCAGTTAAAATCTGCAGGACATTCAGGAAACCCATATTTCCCAGTTTTATGACTTCAAACCAGCCCCCCCGCATGGAATACACCTCCAAGCTAAAACCTATGCCAGAATTTATTTGGTTAGAATTAAAGGAAAAACAGAGGAGCTATTATGATAATGCAATAGCAAAATACCGCAGATGCTGGAAATGTGAAATAAAAACAGCAAATGCTGGAAACCCTCAGCAGATCTGGTAGCATCTGTGGAGAGATATAGAGGAGTATTATGCTACTGGGGATACACTCTAGGCCACCAAATAGTGAGAAGGTAGGAGTAAATTTGTAGGCAAATTACTGAAACATACAAGAGCTAGAGAGTAATGATAATGGGGAACTCCAATTATCCTAATACAGACTGGGATAGTAACAGTGTAAAGGGTAAAGAGGGGAAGAAATTTTTGAAATATGTACAAGTGAACTTTCTTGATCAGTATGTTTCTAGCCCAATGAGGAAGGAAGCAGTGGTGGATCTGGTTCTGGACAATAAAATTCTTGAAATGTGTGATGAAAGGTTACAAACCTGAAACGTTGGGCTGAATTTTACCAGCCCCTCAATGCCGTGGGTCGTGGCGAGGGGCCGGTAAAATTCTGCGGGGAGAGACCTGCCTTGACCCTTGACGTCGAGAAGGGCCCATCGCATATTACCAGCAGCAGGGGGACCTCGGTATAGCCTCCCCACCGCCTGGCGGTGGGCCCTTCATCTGATTAGGCAAATTAACTAAAAAAGACATATAAATTAACTTACCTGCAGGCAACGGCCGTCCCACACCGATTTTACGGCCACCGTCGTCCTTTGCACTGTCGGAACTCCATAAAACTTTCAGGGTGGGAGGAGCGGGGGAGCGGGGAAATCACTTTTTATTGGTTGTGGGGATGGTGAGAAGGGGTTGAGGGTCAAAGGGGACAAATTTCAGGGGGGGGATGTTAGGGATTCTATTAAAAGTTTATTATGGGGGAAAAGGGTAATTAATGGATAAATTACCCATTGTGGGGTGGAAGACGTGATTTATATTGAAATAAAATTTATTTTTATTTCCCAGAGATCAGGACCTTTAAATTTTTAAAATGCAACTGAAGGGCTTGAAGCCCTTTATAAATGGCGCCGGTGGCTGCACAATGACGCCAGACACCGTTGCTGGGGACACAGTGGTCACCCCCTCTACATCATTGGGATCAGCCACTCCGCCTCCTCTATTTAAATCAGTCCCCACGCATAATATGTCGGAAGGCTGCCGCGTTCAAGGCGCGCAGCCAGTCAGACGAACATCGGGGGTGGGAACATTTTTTGCAGACTGAAGTTTAGTGAAGTGTAGTGTTTCCCAGTGGTCAGTATTAGAACCACTGCTCATTGATATATTTTATTAACCTGTACTTGGGTAGACAGAGCATAATTTCAAACCTTGCAGCTGATATGAAGCTCAGAAATGTAATAAACATTCAATAGGATTTAGCAGGGGTGTTGGCGCAAACTGTCAGCTTTTGCTGTTGTTAACCCTCTGAATCTGACTGCTATTTCAGGATTTAGTGCAGGGGCTAATCAATGCAGAAATCCTGATGTTGTGATCTGTTACTGTGCTCTGCCACAAGCTGCACTGTGGCCCTCTGCTCAGGATCCAGCAATCAGTGAAATCAGTTGATGTGGTGAGAACTTCCCCTTTTCAGCTCTCATCATTGTTAGAAACCCCATACACAGTTACACCTTGGTTAGTGAGGTAAAGCTGGGTTTTTAAAAGTGATCCGAATAATAACTATTGCTGAACAACAGATTGGGCCCTAAAAAAATAAATTTATATTTGTAGAGTGTTGTTAATTGTCTTCCTTATGATTAATTACTAGATTTTTAAATTACTTTTTAAAATAAAAGACTTTTAGTCATATTTCAGCTTCTACCTTCACCCCATGTTATTCCAATTGTATCTTGCTATATGTAAAATTTTTAAAATGTTATTTGACTTTAGTGTTTTACATTTTCTGATTGGCTGGCTGTGGCAATTCTTTAATGTGATTGGTTGTGTGTACCACTTGATGATATCACTGCAGCTTGACACTGGGACTCCCCATTAAACAACACTACAATCAGTTTCATGGCGAGAGGGTTAAAGTTGTCGTTACAAAGACCGCTAGATCTCTCAGCCATGCTTTCTTCGAGGTCAACGGCAAGCGGCCTTGCTTCACCGCTGACCAGAAACTCCAGATAAATGAAAAGGACATTAACAAACTTCAGGAGAACATAGGCAGTCTGGTGAAATGGGTGAGCAGGTGGCAGATGAAATTTAGCAGAGAAATATGAAGTGATACATTTTGGTAGGAAAAATGAGGTGAGGCAAAATGAACTAAATGGTACCATTTTAAAGGGGTTCAGGAACAGAGAGAACTGGGGCAGGACAAATTGAGAGGACTTCTCAAAAAGCATATGGGATCCATGGCTTCATTATTTTTTTTTTATTTAGAGATACAGCACTGAAACAGGCCCTTCGGCCCACCGAGTCTGTGCCGACCATCAACCACCCATTTATACTAATCCTATTACCCTCTCACATCTCCACCTTCCCTCAATTCCCCTACCTATACTAGGGGCAATTTATAATGGCCAATTTACCTATCAACCTGCAAGTCTTTGGCTGTGGGAGGAAACCGGAGCACCCGGCGAAAACCCACGCGGTCACAGGGAGAACTTGCAAACTCCGCACAGGCAGTACCCAGAATTGAACACGGGTCGCTGGAGCTGTGAGGCTGCGGTGCTAACCACTGCGCCACTGTGCCGCCCAGCGAGGAATAGAATATAAAAGCAAGAATTTTATGCTAAACCTTTATAAAACACTAGTTAGGCCTCAGCTGGAGTACCGTATTTAATTCTGGGCACCACACTTCAGGAAGAATGCCAAGGTCTTGGAGGGAGAGCAGAAGAGATTTACTGGAATGATACAAGGGATGAGGGGACTTCAGTTACATGGAGAGACAGGAGAAACTGCTGCTGTTTTCCTTAGAGCAGAGAAGGTTATGAGGAGATTTGATGGAGGTGTTCAAAATCATCAATGGTTTTGATAGAGTAAAGAAGGAGAAAATGTTTTTTGTGAAAGTGAAAAAGTGTCAGTAACCAGAGGATACAGAATTAAGGTAATGGGCAAAAACAAAGAGGCGACATGAGAAAACATTGGGGTTTTTTTGCACACACTGTTGTTGTAATTTGAAATGCACTGCCAGAACAGGTGGTGGAAGCAGATCCAATAGTAACATTCAAAAAAGATTGGATAACTACTTGAAGGATAAACACTTCCAGGGCTATGGGGAAAAGCAGAGGAGTGGGATTTATTGGATTACTTTACCAAAGAGCTGATGGGCCAAATGGCCTCCCTTCTGTGCTGTATAATTCTAGTGTGATCTCTCTTATCTGTCTGTCATGTGTTTATGTTGCAGTTTTATTTCTGTATTTTTTCCTATACCCTCCTCTTCATCTCATCACCAGCATAGCCTAATGGCTAAGCGTCAGCTGTACTATGTTCTATCTAGGGAACTATAAGCACTCTAAAATAGCAAAATGCCAGTTTCCCAAGGTGACAGAAAAGGAACTAGTCATCAGCTAAGAAAGTGGGCAAGCAAACTGCTGCAGGTCCTCTGACTATGCTATACTGCAGATGGTGGCTGGGGAAATGAGATTGGCCTGTTTCCTTATTAAGTAATTTTTTCCCCCCTCCTGTGTGGACATGCCAAGCCTCTGCTGTGATTTTTCCCTCAGTTACCATATAAAAGGGTATCACAGACATGAATCATTCCTACCACTCTAACATGACACAGTGGAGTCCCAATGTAATACACCATCACAAATAAAGTAAATGAAGTTAATATATTAATTAGAGTGCCGCTTTAGCAGATGTTTGATCTCAATTATTGCAAAAAGGAACATTCATTTCCATTCATACCCTTTTAGTTCATTAAAAAATATAACACTGTGACAACTGTCAGATCTGTGTGTTTTAATTAGATTTATTTTGGTTTAATATCCTTTTAAAATGGATGGTTAGAGTGAATAATAGATATATGTGAAAACCTTCATTAGATCAATATAGGTTTGAGACCAACAAGCCCATGGCCAAGTGACCTCTTGTGTACATCACATCAATCATCTTATTATACATTATTATTTCACACAAAACCTGCAGTTTAAGTGCCTTTTTTAACCTTATCTTTGTTCTTACTAAATGGCTATTATCACATCAAAGCAGTTGTAATGCACAGCGGAATATGTCATTACTGCTGATAAAAAATGGAAGTGTGATGAACGAGAACCAGCAACACACTAAAGACAAGTATAAAATTATGGCAAAATCTTTGAACACCTACTCATTGTCAGCTTGTTTGCATAACATGATTTGTTTCTCCAAAAATACAAAGGAAGAAACTAACCTGTTCATGTTATACTACATTCTTTATAAAATGCTGATCAGAGGTGGTGTTTCATGTCACTTAGCCTTGATCTCATACATTGGAGGGAGAGAAAGCTTACTGGTCAAAATCATTGCCAGTAAAAGAAGGGCAGCTTTGATATTTTACCTGGTTTTAATCTAGCACTGAACAAAAGAGTTAACAATTAAATGTAGCTTTGAAATTAGATATTTGTTCCACAGCAATGGAGGCAGACATGCAATTTAAGAAACTTAACTTAAGGAATTACAGCTGGAGAAATTTAATCCCAAGGGAACTATAGTTAAGATGAATTTTAATGCAATTCAGTTCATTAATTTGACTTACTTAAAGAAAATTTGGTGCTGCAAAGCATCACACGAATCCATTCCAGGATCTCCAGGGATGGTGGCAACTAACTAGTAAGCCAGAGGCAGTCAGTCTTGCATGCCAGCAATGTGGGAAGCATTTGATACTGCTGAAATTTTAACACTGGAGGACACTTGATTGATTTTTGATTAACCATTTTTATTTGATAGCAACTTTAAGTTATCTTTGGTGCACTTCACTGCATCCATTAGATATGTGTTTTTTAAAATAAATGTAATTGGTGCATAAAAATTGTTTCCCTGTTCTCTTGATCTTGTGGCAATATTGTGAACTTTCTTTTACATTGTGTTGCCTTTCCTGTGCAGGCACAATCTATATAGCTACATAGAAGACAAGAAGTCAGTATCACTGTTTGGGGGGTTTAAGTCAGGGACAGGTGGGATGTGAAGAAGGTGTGAACTTATATGCAAATATAAAACCCAAGGATTGCAAGTGGGGGAGTATTTTAGAAAGAAAGTGTTCCTCCAAGTAGCCATCCATTCTCCTTTTGAGTTATACATGCTGCAAAACAAAAGGGAATGTGTGTGAAGGAAGATTAAAAATGACCTTTTTAAGAGCAGTATTTTGTGTGGTGGGACACTGGCTATGCTCAGCTCTTGCCCTCTGTGCTGCTGGTGTAGGTTGTGTACTGCACTTGCGATGCTGCGGCTGGGCTCTGTATTTGGTCACACTATTGCAAGTACAGTCATAAACCTGTACCCAGAATGTAGTTAAATAGGAGCGGAGCATAAAGTGAGTCACAAGTACTACATGAGTACACTAAAAATTACCTTTTTTGGCCCTACTTTTTATCTTCCTTCTTACTCATTTATGTTTATTTTAATGCAAGCAAAAAAACGAGAATGGAAGCTAATATTTCTGTATGAAGTACTCCCTCATCTGAAAATACATTTCATACCATTCTCCAATTCCACTTCCACAATCCCGGTTTCCTGTTCTACTCTTTCAAACATATTAAATCAGATTTTCTACGTTAAGGGAGCTGGGTGACTGATGGACTGGCTTCCCAGAGTGCAGATAATTTGAATCTCCTACTGTTTAAAGGTACCTGTTTCTGCTGTTAAACTGCACAAAAAAAAAAAATCGCTGTCAACTTGGCTGGAAAATTGAGGGAATCATTTTATGTGCAAGTCAGGTTATATTTGTATAAATGGTAAAATATGACAATACCAATGGAAAGACTGAGTAACACCATTTCAATATAGAACCACAGCTGTTGCTACAGCAATGCATTTCACTTATCTTTCAGCAAAGGTACAGTTGAGCATAGCTTTTCAAACTTTGGACCCCAGATCCTATGGAGCTACAAGTTCATCCTTTATTATATGTTACATCTGAGGATGGGGGAGTGAACTGTCTTTCTCTAATTCCGCTTCTCCATAGGTCACAACATATATTTAAATGTTTTACCCAGTTACCGATACAGCCCATTACATACTTTATTTTAGTTTAAGAATAAAAATCCGCAACCAGGTTTCTTTAATAAACAAAATTAATTATAAAACAAGACACATTCAATAAAGATGCAAAGCTTATTAACACACAGGTTGAAATATAAATATATTCCCTTCCAAATAACCCAACACGCCCGTTAAAGAAAAAATAAAGAAGCTTTCTCTGCAGAGATCAACTTTACAAAAAAAAAGTACTTTGGCCATAAACCTATCATTTCTTGAAGAAAAAGTATAAGATATGGAATTTTTGAGATGGTTCTTTGGTCTGGCATCCAGATTCATGTAAACAGATATCACTAGACACATGTGGTGGTCATTGGGATCTTTACAGAAACAGTTCATTCAGGAGATGTTGAGAGAAAGTTAGGAGAAATGTTACATCAGTTTCTCCAGTTCTCACACTGGATTCTCAGGGTTTTTCAAAGAGGTGGAACAGGGTGAGCTGGTAGCCTCCCTCTCTCAGCAGGCTTACATCCCAACTGCCCATTCAAACAGTTCAAAAACGAAACCAACTCCTGACCACCATAAACCTAGACATGCCACTTCTCTGTAAACAACTCCAATAGTCAGCAAGGCTCCTGCTGTTTACTTAGCTTAAGACATGTGACTTCCTGTGTTTTTTTAAAACAAAGTCCCAAGTGTCCTTCCAGTGAGCCTTAAAAAAAAACAAGTCCAGCATCTCCTCAAATATTCTGCAGAGTCTTTTACACACCAGTCCTCAAACAATATTAACAATGGAAGCACGTTCATGACAATTCCTTTACTTTTAAGTGTTGAATTATTAGCACATTATTTGTTGCTGTGCACCTGTAAAAACATTTTCTGCAATGTTAGCACAGTTTTCCTTGGTTGTAACAATTGTCCATGCTTAGATGCCTTGAACCACTGCAGTCTGTGTGATGTAGGTGCTCCCACAAAGCTGTAATGCAAAAGAGCTCCAGGCTTTTCACCCAGCTACAATGAATGGATGCTGATATATGGTTTGCTCCAGGCAATGACTATCTCCAACAAGAGAGAATCTAACCACTTCCCCTTGAGGTTCAACGGCATTATCATCACTGAATCCCCCACCATCAACATCCTGGCATCACCATTGACCAGAAACTTAACTGGACCAGCCATATAAATACTGTGGCTACAAGAGCAAGTCAGAGGCTGGGAATTCTGCAGCAAGTAGCTCATCTCCTGAAAAATTTCCCATCCCCGAATGCCTGTCTACCATCTACTAGGCACAAGGCAGGAATGTGATGGAATACTTTCCAAATGTCTGGATGAGTGCAGCTCCAACCACACTCAAGAAGCTCGACACCATCCAGTACAAAGTAGCTCTCTTGATCAGCACCCCATCCAACACCTTCAACATTCACTGCCTAGATTACTGGCACACAGTGGCAGCAGTGTGTACCATCTACAAGAAGCACTGCAGCAACTTGCCAAGGCTCCTTCGACAGCATCTTTGAAACCTGCGGCATCTACCACCTAGAAGGACAAGAGCGGCAAGTGCATGAGAACACCACCACCTGCAAGTTCACTTCCAAGCCAGACACCATCCTGAAATATATCACTGCTCCTTCACTGTCACTGGGTCAAAATCCAGGAACTCTCTTCCTAAGAGCACTGTGGCTGTACCTACACCACATAGACTGCAACGGTTCAAGAAGGCAGCGAACCACAAACTTCTCAAGGGCAATTAGGATGGGCAATAAATGCTGTCCTAGCCAGCAATGCTCACGTCCATGAATGAATTAAAATAAGTCATGATAGAAGGTGATAGTGTTCCCATGCACCTTCTATCCTTGTCCTTTTAAGTGGTGTAGGTGGCAGGTTAAGGAGATGCTGTTGAAGAAGCCTTGAAAAGCTGCAGCAATGTATCCTGTAGATAGCACACACTGCAGCCACAGTACAACAGTGGTAGAGGGGCTGGATGTTTATGCGAGTGGGTGAAGTGATGATCAAGTGGACTGCCTTATCCTGAAAGGTGTTGAAGGTTTTTCAGTCTTACTGCAGATTCACCCATCGAGGCAAGTAGAGAGCATTCCATCAAACTCCTGATTTGTGCCTTGCAGGTGATGTTTTGGGGAGTCAAGAGGTGAGCCACTTGCCACAGAATACCCAGCCTCTGACCTGCTCTAGTATCCATGGCATTTATCTGGCTGATCCAGTTGAATTTCTAGATAATGCTGACCCCCAGAATGTTGATGGCGAGTAATGGTAAGGCCACTGAATGTCAAGTTGAGGTAATTCCGAAGAAGGGTCGCTGACCCGAAACGTTAACTCTGCTTCTCTTTCCACAGATGCTGCCAGACCTGCTGAGTGATTCCAGCATTTCTTGTTTTTGTTTCAGATTTCCAGCATCCGCAGTATTTTGCTTTTATATTATTGAGGTAATTAGGTGTTCTCTGGTTAGAAATGACCATTGCCTGGCACTTGTGTGTCACAAATGTTGTAAAATGTGGACATGAAAGGCAAGTCTCCTCAGGCTTCCCCAAACAGGTGTACCTAGGCCTGAATACTTGCCTGCTGGGACAAGGTGCCTGAGGTGTCAGCACATGTGCCTTTGTTTTCTCTGCCTGAACTCATCTTCCTCATCCTCTTTCAAAATCATTACTGTGAACACAAGGCCCAAGGAAATTCTCATGTTAAGCACAATGGTGACTACCAATGAAGGAATGCAAAAGGAGTCTTGCAATGCACAACTGCAGCAGCAAAAAAACAGCAGAAAATATATCCAAGATTAGGTATATGAAAAGCAAAAAAAAAATTGCAACACTGTTGTAAACTGTCACACCTTTAAGAATCAAATTTCTGTAGAGCACTTTAGGCCTGTCCTTTTTATCATCGAACAGTGCTGAAATGTGATGAAGTGAGAAACATGCATCAGATCCATTAGTATTAATTTCAAGGTTCTTCTAAGAGAAGGAAAGAAAGAAAGGACTTGCACTTATATACAGTCTTTCACAACCTCGGGATGCCTCAAAGTGCTTCACAGGTAATGAAGTACTTTTGAGATATGGTTACTGCTGTAGTGTTAGGTAAATGTGGCAGTCAATTTGCATACAGAAAAGTCCAATAAACTGAAAAGAGATAAAACTCCAGATAATCCATTTTAATGGTATTGATTGAGAGATAAATGCTGGCCAGGACACCAGGAGAGCATCCCTGCTCTTCTTCAAATAGCGTTATGGAATTTTTTACATTCACCTCAGTTTAATGCTTCATCTGAAAGACAACACCTCCAACATTAAAGCATTCTATGACTGCTACACTGAAATGTCAACCTAGATTATAGCTGGGATTTTACCCTAGGCAAACCCGCTCCCGCCTGGCCTGGGGATCTAACCTGTATTTTGCTGGTCCACGGGCTTTAATTAGTCTGAGGTGGGACTTTCACTCGCTTGAGGTAGGAATTCCCACCTAATAGAGCTGCCAGCCAATCAGTGGGCCGGCAGCTCTCTGTCCCAGCAGTGCCACTGGGATCAGTGACCACTGCTGGGACTGCACCCAACATCGCGAAGATGATGTCGGGGAACCCGGAACGCAGGTAAGTTTTTGTCGCCTCGCTGGGGTGATCGGTCAGGCCCCAGCGAGGCAAGGGTGGTCGAATGGGGGGAGGGGGAGCATGTTGGGCATCGGGGGTGGGCCTCCATCAGGCACAGGGTGCCCGATCATGATGGCCCTCCCAAGGCTGTCAGAAGGCCACCGGCTTTTGTCAGGCAGCTTTTCTCGGGTCTAGGACGCCCACTTGCCATGCTTGCCAAGTGATGGCCACTTAAGGACCTTGATTGGCCTGGGGTGGGCAAGCCATTTTTCACTGCCACCACCCTGCGTAAAGTGACGGCGGAGGCGGGAGCAGGTCGGGAAGGGCCCCTGGAGCCTCCCGCTCCATTTTACGCCACCATCCCGCTCTTTCTTTTGGGGGGGGGGGGTGAAATTCAGCCCTATGGTGTTTAAGTCTCTGGAATAGGACTTGAACCCATAACACTCTAACTCTGAGCTGAGAGTAATACCACTGAGCCAAAGCTAACACTAAGGCTCGCTTGCACTTTTTTTGCAAGGTATTCAAATTTCAACTAAATTTTAATATCACTGTAATCAGTACACTGCTAATCAGGTGCCTGGTTTCACTAGTACCTTTTCAAGGACAATTAGGGATGGGCAACAAATGCTGGCCTTACCAGCAGCACCTAGATCCCATGAAAGAATATAAAAAACATTCACCCTATCTGCTGAGGCATATACTGCAAATGCAATAGTGTGCTCTATCAATGCAGCATTGCAGAATTAGCCCTAATTTATCTTCACTGTTGAAAATGTTTGTATAATCAACACTTGTGGTAGACTCCTCATTGTTCAAGTATGTCCAAGCTGTAAATGATTTCATCATCTTTTGTGGGTCCTCTCATGACTGAAGAGTTTGTTGTGGAATTGGCATGGATGGTCATTGGTGCTTGGGAGATCTTCTGCAGCTGCACCACCTCTGGCCTTACTTTGGGTATGCCTCCAGTATAGCATACAATAATAAATATTTATATAGTGGTCATTACATTGTAAAGGTGTCTCAGATCATTATATAGACCCTGGCACAAGGTTATGTGTTCTAGGAGGGGAAGCCCGGTTGGAGGAGGGGTGGAAGCCTAAGATTGGCGCATCCCAAGGTTCCTTTGTGGAGCTCGGAGGTACAGTCTTGCTCTTCCTGGCCAACAAGGAAACCAAAATATTTTTTACTTTTTTAAAACTTACTGTGCTGAGCCTCTTCTGGACCTGGCTGCTGTTCCCAGCAGGATTTGCCTGACAAATAAACTACCACTGTGCCCTACTCAAGCCTCACACCATTGGAACCTGATCTGCATATTTAAAAAGAGGGCAGCAGTGCCTTGGTGTTAGTTTCAAAGATCAGAATGGGTAAGTCCTCTGCTCCAGTTTAACTGCCTCCTGGTGCTTGGTTTTGTCAGGTGTTGGGAGTTAAAATCGGCCCCATGAACTACATTTAATTGTAAAGATAAATTGTTGGAGACCTGAAAGATGGAAAAAATCGATATTGAGAAGATTTTAAGTTTGACTTTTAACAGTGCATTATCCACCATTGAATAACCATCTGTTTCGATTTAACAACAAATGTGTTTACACAAAGCTATTTAAGTAATGGTTTTGCTTTGGAATTAGCCTGAGTGCACAAAGATCACTGAATGGTTGGTTTTAATCATGACAAAGTGAGATGAAATTGACAACTTTGGCAACCACATCATTGGAAAAAGGAGGATGAAGCCACAAATGAATTAACCAGATACTCATCTGTGAGAGAATGATCAGCCAGCTGATTCCCAAGGAATAAGCATTGGGCCCGATCATATTTTGCAGGTTAATTTATAAAACAAATTTAGATCAAACAACATATTAAAGTTAATACAGCACAGCATCATCTAAATTGAGATTGTTTATGCAAAAAATGTTTTTATCTAAAAATTGTAAAAATTTAGCAAGATTTAGACATTTAGAAAACAGCTAAGATGTATTCGCCCTAATTTATATCTCTTCAGGTTTTCCAGACCAGGCAAATTTCTAGTGCCAATTATGAATTGTTCCATAGTTACTAGCATGATTAAATATTTATTCAACTAATGACTAACCAAATAATCTATATCACAAATAAATTAAAGAGCACACTACTTACTGATGTTCTTACATAATAAAATATGCTATGGATTGCAGCATTTCCATCAATATATAATATTTTAAATGTTTGCACATAATGCAATAATTCATTTGGCAGGGATATCTAACATGGTTCAGTGATTCAGTCCAATCACTGCCACTCTGTTGAAGTATGTTCCATTTTTTTATTGCCATTTAATTCTCTGAACCTCAAACTCTGAACTCTTGAGCATTTCCCTGCTCTTTACCTCATTGACAGCTGTGCCTTTCCCTCTGCCTCTCCAACTCTTTTAAAACCCTCCTTAACAGTTATCTTTTTGATCAAGCTGTTAGGCACCTTTCCTAATGTCTCCTTCATTGCCTCAGTGCCATTTCTTTTTCCAATTATGCCTCTGTGAAGCACCTTTGGACATCTTTCAATGTTAAGGGTGCAAGATGAATGCAATAAAAACAGAAAGTGCTGGAAATATTCAGCAGGTCTGGCAGCATCTGTGGACAGAGAAGCAGAGTTAACATTTCAGGTCTGTGACCTTTCACCAGAACTGGCAAAGGTTAGAACAGAATTAGGTTTTAAGCAAGTGGACTAATGCTTTATCTTTCACCACAAACATCAATACAGTATTTGCGTTTGTCCCGGGACAGCTTTGTTATTTAATCTCTCCCGCCCTCTGCCCTATCCCTTCTGTTCTCTTCCCCCCCAACCCTTCACTTGCTTAAAACCTAATTCTGTTCTAACCTTTGCCAGTTCTGATGAAAGGTCACAGACCTGAAACGTTAACTCTGCTTCTCTCTCCACAGATGCTGCCAGACCTGCTGAGTATTTCCAGCATTGTCTGTTTTTATTTCAGATTTCCAGCATGTGCAGTATTTTGCTTTTATTCTCGATGACTGCAATCATGTTCTTGGTATGAGCCACACAAAGGACCATGTTCCTCATAAATACTGCTTGCAGGACTGATGATGACCAATAAATAGGAAGATTTAATGCTGATGTTAAAATCACAGATGTTGATGGTTCTTTGAAGTTTTCAAGATATTTCAAATTTAAGACTGCAATTTAGTTTCAATTAAAGGTCATTTTTGTTACTTTTGGACCTTTATTGTAATTATATTTTAGTGCAGAAGTACTCTGGTCACCACATGCAGCAAAATCATAAATGTTTTTTGAATGCATTTACAATGAGGATAACCCAGTAGACATTATTTATTTCAAGTTTCAGAAAGCCTTTGACAAGGCAGTGCAAAAGAAGCTTCTCTACAAACTAGAATCCCATGGAATTAGGGATAATCTGCTGCAGTGGATTGAAAATTATCTGAATGCCTGTAGGCAGAAAATGATTGTCAATGGATTTAGATCTGCTTGGAGACCAACTACCAGTGGTGGTCCAAAAGAATTAGTGATAGCACCTTTGCTATTTACTATTTTAATTAATAAACTATATGTAGATGTTGGGGGAATGATTTGCAAGTTTGTGGATGATGCCAAGATATGCCAGAGTTAGACCGTGGGGAATGCTTAACTACTGTAAGTAGACTAGATGTGCTTTGGGATTGGACCTATTGGGATTTGGCAAATGAAGTTTTAACTTAGAATGTGGACAGGTCAAATTCTAAAAAGAAGAAGCATTAAAACCAATAGTAAAAGAGAGGTCCCTGGGTGTTTTAGTGCATCACTCTCTAAAGGATTTTTGACAAATTCTGTAAAACTATAGCCAAAACAATTGAGGATCTAGAGTGTATTCACATGACAAGTCACTATAAAACAAACAACAACAACTTGCATTTATATAGCAGCTTTAATGTAGTAAAACGTCCCTAGGCACTTCACAGGAGCATTATCAAAAAAAACAAAAAGCTTAACATTTTGTCCTTGTACAAGCCCTTGAGTTAGACCTCAGTTAAAATACAGGCGGGCATTTACCCAGCCAAAGGGAGGCAGGTTTGCATGCATGCGGGGAGTTAAATCACCTGAAATTGACTTCGGGTAGGGATCCTGACATTGCCTTCCCCTCTTCTGGATTTCTCTGGGGCAGGTTCCGATACCAGCGGGAAACACCCTTGGATCTGGTGGAAAAACAATTAAGGTAATTAAAAAGGCAATTGAGAGCTTCTTTAAACCTGGATTTTGACTTTCCCAGCCAGGGCACGGACCTATCAGCAACTTGCCAGGATCACTGAGGATGAGTGCACACCAGGAAGAGCTTATTCAGTGAAACTCACAGGCTGGAAAGCCTTTGATCAGTGAAACTGAAGAGCTCCAGCCATGGCCAAGTGCTGTTCAAAGCACGTATTCTCTCAAGGAATTCAATCACTGCTTGAAAGCTGATTGTCAACTTCTTAGAAGGCACCTCACTATTTAGCTCTTCAGTCACCTGTAGCTGCACTTCCCTGCTGCCAACCTTCACCATGGCATGGCAGCATTTATGCAGCTCCACCTTTCACCTTTGATGAGGGGCAAGAACAGAAGCAACATTACCACCAGCAGCATCAGCAGCAGTAGCACCAGACACCTTCTCCTCAGCACAAGCCAATCCACAGATCAGAGGAGATGGACACAGAGTCCAGCTGCAATGAGGAGAGACCCCCAAAACAGATCTATAGGCAGCAAGATCATCTTTCTTGACATATGTGAGCACCAGTGCCTCAGGAGGCTCAGGCCCTCATGATAGGTCACTGTAGATATCTGCAGACTCCTGGAACAGGACTTCCTCCCAATGGTGCAGGTGCGCATGCATTGTCTATAGTCGACAAGGTGCCTGTCACTGGCAGGCCATGCCATCCCCTGGATCTCTGCTTCTCGTCAAGTTGTGTGTTCTGTTCTCCTGCAAGGAAAGAAAGCTGAGAGGTGTGAGTGTCCATATGCAGAGGAGGGAAGGACAAATTTGTGGAGGGTCACTGTGAGTCACGGGTGTGAGAGGGCAATAGTCTGAGGGTGAGTGTGAGTGTTGGCTGTTCAGATGGGGATGTGAGGTGCCCCGAGAGAGAGGCATGATAAAAACTGCAAGGTGTGTTGTCTGAGCAGTGCTGCGCAGGAGAATGTTGGGAAAGTCAGATTGTGGGGTTCGGCACCTGAAAGTGTCACGGCATTCACCTTTCCTCCCTCTGTAGGTTATGGATTCTATTGGTGCATTGTCTCCAGATTGGAGAGACCATACTTCTGCTGCTTACTTCCTCGTCACTTCCATCCATGGTTAGAGAGTTTGAACACTTCCTCCCATCCTTGGTAGAGCTCACCTCACTGCAGCCCCTCAGATCCCACAACAGGACCTCCAGATAAAAGTGAGAGACCCAGGAGCAGCCTTCCCAGGTCTCATCTCCATTCCTGTGGTTTCTGCAGCTTCAAAAATCCAAGTGCTGGTGAGCCCTATTAATCCATGCTGTTATCCCTATAATTGGAAATCTCTCCTTTGACAGAGTAAATGAGTCATCCTGCTCACCCTTCCTGATTGGTCAGGGAACCCAGAGGCAGGATGTTAATGCCATAGCTCAATAAAAGAGCCTCAGTAAAGCCCACCAATTACTCTATCAGGTTCCCGACTTGCAAACAGTCGCACCGTTCCAGCAGAGACTAAATGTAGAAGTTTCCACCCACAGTGTCTAGTTTTGATCACCTCATGTGATGGGTGATATTGAGACTTTAGAAAGCATACACAGAAGGCCCATAAGATTCCATTAGGGCATGGCAGCATAGTAGTTACGTTACTGGAGGTCTGGACCAATGATCTCGTTGTACATGAGTTAAAATCCCACCATGACAGCTGGGGAATTTAAATTCAGGTAATAACTAAATCTGGAATAATCAGCTACTATCAATAATGGTGACTATGTAACTACCAGATTGTCATAAAACCCCTCTAGTTCATTAATAGCCTCTGGTGAAGGAAATTTGCACCTGGTTTGGTCTATATGTGACTCCAGACCCACAGCAATGTGGTTCCCTCTCAATTAGGGAGGGCCAATATAATGCTCACATCCTGTGAATGAAAAAAAAAAGATTAATTACCAGTTTAAGACACCTTAGTTACCCAGATAGTTTCAATAAGCTATGTCTGTATACTTCAGAGAAGCGTAGATCAAGGTTTGTAACATAATGAAGGAACTAGATTGCATTTATATAAACCATTATTTCAACTGGATATGATAGGGAGGACAAGAGATTATGCACACAAATAATGTAAGGTTAAAACTATGCTGAATGTTGCAGTTCTTCTTTTCCCAGAGAATAGTGGACTTGTGGAGTAGGTTGCTAGCTCAAACGATGAATACTGATTTGCTGTATTCCTTCAAATAAGAACTGGACCTGTTACTGCCTGGGTCAAAGAGCACCTTACAAAAGTAAATAGGTATCCTGTCACCTAAATCAGGGTTAATGCGATCTCCTGGATTAGGTTTGATCACCTGTGGGAGTCAGAGAGGACTGGAAAGGCCACAGAGGAAGGGAGAAGCAGGGAGAAGGCAAAAAAGAAGACGGGGAACAGGGAAGAGGAGGGGGAATGGGACAATGGGGAAGGAGGATGAGTTGGGAGAATGGGGAAGGAGGATGAGTTGAGAGAAGAGGGAATGAAGATGGAGAGGAAGAGAACAGAAGTAAGAGGAGGAATGGTGGGCAAGAATGAAGGAGCAAAGGTTGGAAAACATTCTTAATTTGGGAGGCAAAAATCTTGGCAATTGGAGCATGAAGAATATTCACTGTCTGTCATTAGAGCTATAACAAACACATTGCTAATCGCCAATTGGTGACTAGGGTGCAGAAATGCAGAGAGATCGGAAATAATTTCACCTGTATCCCAACAATCACTTGAATTTAAAGACTCTCTTTTAATTTGAGAACTACAGTCAAGTCTTTCTATCTGTAATTGGTCAAATGAAGAAAAACAAATTTGCATAACAAAAATAGCTCCGCCAACACTAAATAAGCTGTCAACTAATGCATGTTGTTAGCTGATGTGAAGAGTGTTGTTCTATAAGATTATTCACACATGTAATTTTATTACAGTGGAATTCAATTATAACAATCAATTTGAGCAGGTCCCCAAATAATTACGATAACCAAATGATCACTATATCTGTAGGAGCCTGCTGAGTGGTTTCAGTGATAGTTTGTGCAGAAGATCTGTTCTGCTGCTCAAACTGTCACTTCATCGTCTAAAATGCTTTCCCATGAAACAGATCGCATTATCTGAAAGCATGTTCATTTAAAATGGCTAAAAATACCTTCCGAACACAAAGGGAGTGCCTGCCCTCAGCGCTGTTTAAAGTACCAAAGAGAATTGCAGAGACTAGGCAATCCCATTGCATTTGGATCTAATTTAAAGGCATTTTTCCTTTTCTCCATTAACAATGGATTCTTCCTACTTACCTGCACAAATTAAGTCCTTCAACAGCACCTTCCAAACCCATGACATCTACCACCTAGGAGGACAAGGGCAGCAGATGCATGGGAACACCACCACCTACAAGTTCCCCTTCAAGTCACACACCATTCTGACTTGGAACTATATTGCCCTTCCTTCGCTGTCGCTGGGTCAAAATCCTGGAACTCCCCTCCTTACAGTACTGTTGGTGTACCTACACCCCAAGGACTGCAGCAGTTCAAGAAGGCAGCTCACCACCACCTTCTCAAGGGTAATTAGGAATGGGTAATAAATGCTGGCCTGGCCAGTGATGCCTGCATCTCCCGAATAGTTTAGTTTAGTTTAGAGATACAGCACTGAAACAGGCCCTTCGGCCCACTGAGTCTGTGCCGACCATCAACCATCCATTTATACTAATCGTACACTAATTCCATATTCCTACCACATCCCCACCTGTCCCTATATTTCCCTACCACCTACCTATACTAGGGGCAATTTATAATGGCCAATTAACCTATCAACCAGCAAGTCTTTGGCATGTGGGAGGAAACCGGAGCACCCGGAGGAAACCCACGCAGACACAGGGAGAACTTGCAAACTCCACACAGGCAGTACCCAGAATTGAACCCGGGTCGCTGGAGCTGTGAGGCTGCGGTGCTAACCATTGCGCCACTGTGCTTCCCTATGAATAAATGAATAATTTTTTTTTTTAACTGCCCTGGACTGATCAGTGTATTGAAAAGAAAACTAAATATGAATGGGTTTTGGCCATGGAATTCAATCCATACAGCTGACTAACATCAATTACTGATTGTTAAAAGTGAATTCCATTGTATATCCATGCTGCAAATTAGTACTGTATAAAGCAAAGCATATTGACATAAGAACTATACAACAGTTAAATATTCGTGGTGCAATATTCATATCTGTTGTTGGAGTGGTGCATCCAAATAGTGCAGATATAATCTCTGTTTATACTACTCAATCAACAATCACCAGCAACCTGTTCCTTGTTGCCGAAATCAGAATCAGGATTGTCAAGGCCGCAGCTGTCACGTCAAAGTTAAGAAGGCGAGTGTGGACCAACAGCAAACTAACCGAAAATACAAAGCTCCACGTGTATAAGGCTTGAGTTCTCAGCACCCTCCTTTACAGTAGTGAAGCATGGACAACTTATACAAGCCAAGAAAAACAGCTGAAAACCTTCTACCACCGCTGCCTCAGATGGATATTGGGCATCTCCTAGCAGGACAGAGTGCCAAATACGGAAGTACACCAGCGTGCAGGGATCCCCAGTATGTTTGCCCTCTTGAGTCAGTAGCGACCCTGTTGGCTGGGTCACATGAGCTGAATGGATAATGGCCACATCCCCAAAGACATGCTCTATGGTGAGCTCTGCTTTCGGCACGAGACTAACAGGTCGCCATGTCTGCGATACAAGGATATCTGCAAGCGAGACCTCAAGTTAACCGGGATCGGAGACAATGCTTGAGAAGTCCTTGCTGCTGACCAGAATGCCTGGAGACAAGCAGTCAGGAAGGGTGTGGAAAAAGCAGAGGACAAAAGAAACTATCAGATGGAGGAAAAGAGAGCCCAGCGGAAAGTAAAAACATCAGACAACCTTGGGTCAACGCTATTCATTTGTACCAGCTGCTGAAGAGATTGTCACTCATGAGTCGGCCTCTACAACCACACCAGACTATGTTCAATCCAGAAGTGACAAAAACCCTGGGTGCAGTCCTCATAGAGAGATATAGCACTGAAAGACCGAGTCTGTGCCAACCAACAACCACCCATTTATAGTAATCCTACATTAATCCCATATTCCCTACCACATCCCCACCATTCTCCTACCACCTACCTACACTAGGGGCAATTTACAATGGCCAATTTACCTATCAACCTGCAAGTCTTTGGCTGTGGGAGGAAACCAGAGCACCTGGCGAAACCCACACAGTTCCAGGGAGAGCTTGCAAACTCTGCACAGGCAGTACCCAGAACTGAACCCAGGTCGCTGGAGCTGTGAGGCTGCGGTGCTAACCGCTGCACCACCGTACCACACATTCCTCATTCTACTACTTATAGATAATAGGCAGAGGAAATCTACACGTGGACAGTTGTGCACATACACTGTGCTACCATGACATCAACATGTTTGTGCAACACATTTTGGGGTAAATTCAAAGTATTTGTGATGTTGTCAAGTGGGCAATATAGGCTTGGCTAGTTACATACCAAAACCATTGAAGTCAATAGGCAGGAAAGTGAAATGGGGTGTGCAACAGGAAGCCAATCCGATATCACCCATTTGACATCATTACCAAAAGTTCAAATTACCCCCTTTAGATGATTTTTTTCTGCCAGTCAGCTGTACTATATTGTGCATCACTGTCCATGCAACAGCATGTGGTCTCACTGCCAATTCCATTTAACTGATCATAAAGGCATCCTCTGTATTACACTGAATGAAATGAAAAAAAGACTTGCATTGATATATCGCTTTTCACAATGTCAGGATGTCCCAAAGCACTTTACATCCAATGAAGTACTTTTTGAAATGCAGTCACTGTTGTAGGGAAAATGGTAGCCAGTATGTGTACAGCTAGGTCCCACAAACAGTAGTGAGATAATGACCAGATAATTTGTTAAGCAATACTGATCAATGTGTAATGTAGTGTAGTGGTGTCTTTACCTTTAAGAAACTGCACCTTTAAGCGATCAGGCGACTGATGCAACTGATGATATCATCAGGCATATATAAGGAGATACACACTCAGCACATGACTTTACAGAGGGCAGACACACACCAGCAGGGAAAGACCTGTTGGCTGAAATCTTACAATGTAACTAAGTAAGACAACAAATAGTGTTTGTTTTGAATCCGAATATAAAGCCTGTGGTTGGCTTTTAAAGAAAACTTAAGGACACAACACTACACAACACAACACAAGGAATAAATATAGGCCAGGACACTGGGGAGGACTCCATTTCTCTTCATCGAATAATGCCATGGAATCTTTTACTGTAGTCCATCTGAGCAAGCAAACAGGATCTCAGTTTAACATCTCATCCAAAAGATGGTGGAGTTGTAAATTAACACAGTGTGAATAATTTTCATCTTTGTAACCGAAGCAGTAACCTATTGGAGCAGGTCACCTGCCCATTGTAGGACTCATGAAAATCGGGCAGGTTCTACGATAGGCATGCGATCCCTCCGTCAGGTTATCACCTGGGTGATGAAGTTAAAACTTCATCAGGGACAGGCAATAAATGTTGGCTTTGCCAGCAATGTCCGCATTCCATGGACCAATTCAAAAAAAAAACACGGCAAGTAGTTACAGGAACACACAATTGTATCAGTTCTGTTGCACATACAAGAAAGAAAGACAGAACTGCATTTATATAGCACCATTTACAACCTCAGGACACCCAAAGTGCATGACAGCGAATGAAGTATTTTTGATTTGTAGTCATTGTTGTAATGTTAATAAGCCACAGCCAATTTGCACAGAGAAAGCTTCCACAAACAGCAATGTGATAATGACCAGATTTTGTGTTTTTAGTGATATTGATTGAGGGATAAATATTGGTCAGTGATTTCTCAGAATCGAGAGATTCTGATGGCAATGATCCCAAGGGCTAATTTAGGATTTTTCATACATGTTTATGAGGTTGTATCTGGCTGGGCTGCTGCTCTTCACAGCAGCTTTATTAGGATCTTGCTCCTCCATCTTCCTTCTCAATAGCCCAGATCCCCTTTCACAGAGTTGGGTTGTTTATGGAGGAGATTTTACCATGTAAAAAGCTTCACAGGGAGATTGAATTGAGGGCTGTCAGTGATTCAAAACTATTGCCTGGTGGCTATCTATCAAATCACACGTTAAGGATCCTTTTATGGTACCGTTAATCATAATGTTTAATGCAGTTAGATATTGCCTAGGCATGTTAATAGGCATCAGTAAAATTTCATTCAAATTTAGTAAAGTAAAAAGCAACCTAATGACAAAATTAAATGTTATTTATGGTGTACAGAGTAGAAGAAATGCCTAGAATGTTTTGTACCGATCCTTACTATGGTGCATGTATTGTCATCAGCTGATAGTTGTTGGTGGAAGAATTTCAGTGAAGGAGGGCGAACACCACATGGTTACTACATGGTGGAGAAACTTGTATTATATGATTTCATTGTGGTTTGGTAAATGGCAGGAGGAGTCTATTTTTTGCTCTAATTGATGAAGAAGAGACTGGAAAAATTATATATTTGGTGATTACAAAAAACTGGAAGTGGCTTCCCTATGAATGTGATCTCAATACTCATTTATTCATGGGGAAAGACAGAAACAGTTAGAGTGTATACTGTTATGGTAATTGCTAATGCTCACTTGCACAGAGGATAAGTGCATAGCTATCGGATTTCTTCACCTTATACTGTTAAAAACACAGGAAACCAGCCTTGTTCTAGTTGTTATCTTACCGACATCGACCCAAAAATGTGAGATAATTCATTTATCACATGACGTTACTGAATATGGTGATATTTAGTTATATAGTCAGCATTCAATTTTCTCTATGAGGAATTACATGGCATTCGCGATGTCATAGATAGGGAATTGTCATATTGAGAATCACAGACTTTCCTTCTGCCAGCACTCTGCCTCACAAATCTAACTGAAAAAGTAGAAACTTGCCTAAGTATGTCCTGCCGACAAAAAGCAGAATCCATCAAATCCAACCAATTACTGCCCCATCAGCCTGCTCCTAATCACCAGCAAAGTGATGGAAGGTGTCATCGACAGTGCTAACAAGCAGCACTTATTCGCCAATAACCTGTTTACTGATGTTCAATTTGGGTTCTGCCAAGGCCAAATCATCTCCAGACTTCATTACATCCTTGGTCTAAACATGGACAAAAGAGCTGAATTCCAGAGGTGAGGTGAAAGTGACTGCCATTGACATCAAGACAGCCTGAGTGTGGCACCAAGGAGCCCTAAAATTGAAGTCAATGGGGATCGATGGGGGAATCTCTCCAATGGTTGGAGTCATACCTAGAGGAAGATGGTTGGAGGTGTTGTCTGCTGATCATCTCAGCCTCAGGACGTCACTATAAGAGTTCCTCAGGGAAATGTCCTAGGCCCAACCATTTCAGCTGCTTAATCAAGGATCTTCCTTTCCTCAAAAGGTCAGAAGTGGGGAGATTCACTCATGGTTGCACAATTTTAAGTACCATTCATAATTCCTCAGTTAATGAAGCAGTCCATGCCCACGTACAGCAAAACCTTGACAACATCCAAGCTTGTCTGATAAGTGCCAAGTAACATTCCTCACAGGTAATACAAAGAACAAAGAACAGTACAGCACAGGAACAGGCCATTCGGCCCTCCAAGCCTGCGCCGATCTTGATGCCTGTCTAAACTAAAACCTTCTGCACTTCCAGGGTTCGTATCCCTCTATTCCCATCCTATTCATGTATTTGTCAAGATGCCTCTTAAACGTCGCTATCATACCTGCTTCCACCACCTCCTCTGGCAGAAGGTTCCAGGCACTCACCACCCTCTGTGTAAAGAACTTGCCTCGCACATCCCCTTTAAACTTTGCCCCTCGCACCTGAAACCTATGTCCCCTAGTAACTGACTCTTACACCCTGGGAAAAAGCTTCTGACTATCCACTCTGTCCATGCCACTCATAACTTTGTAAACCTCTATCATGTCGCCCCCTCCACCTCCGTCGTTCCAGTGAAAACAATCCGAGTTTATCCAACCTCTCCTCATAGCTAATGCCCTCCAGACTAGGCAACATCCTGGTAAACCTCTTCTGTACCCTATCCAAAGCCTCCATGTCCTTCTGGTAGTGTGGCGACCAGAATTGCACGCAATATTCTAAGTGTGGCCTAACTAAGGTTCTGTACAGCTGCAGCATGACTTGCCAATTTTTATACTCCATGCCCCAACCGATGAAAACAAGCATGCCGTATGCCTTCTTGACTACGTTATCCACATGTGTTGCCATTTTCAGTGACCTGTGGACCTGTACGCCTAGATTTCTCTGCCTGTCAATACTCCTAAGGGTTCTGCCATTTACTGTATACTTCCCATCTGTATTAGATCTTCCAAAGTGCATTACCTCACATTTGTCCGGATTAAACTCCATCTGCCATTTCTCCGCCCAAGTCTCCAACCGATCTATATCCTGCTGTATCCTCTGACAATCCTCATCACTATCCGCAACTCCACCAACCTTTGTGTCGTTCGCAAACTTACTAGTCAGACCAGCTACATTTTCCTCCAAATCATTTATATGTACTACAAACAGCAAAGGTCCCAGCACTGATCCCTGCAGAACACCACTCGTCACAGCCCTCCATTCAGAAAAACACCCTTCCACTGCTACCCTCTGTCTTCTATGACCGAGCCAGTTCGGTATCCATCTTGCCAGCTCACCTCCGATCCCATGTGACTTCACCTTTTGTACCAGTCTGCCATGAGGGACCTTGTCAAAGGCTTTACTGAAGTCCGTATAGACAACATCCACTGCCCTTCCTTCAATCATCTTCGTCATTTCCTCAAAAAACTCAATGAAGTTAGTGAGACACGACCTCCCCTTCACAAAACCATGCTGCCTCTCGCTAATAAGTTCATTTGTTTCCAAGTGGGAGTAAATCCTGTCCCAAAGAATCCTCTCTAATAATTTCCCTACCACTGACGTAAGGCTCACTGGCCTATAATTTCCTGGATTATCCTTGCTACCCTTATTAAACAAAGGAACAACATTGGCTATTCTCCAGTCCTCTGGGACCTCACCTGTAGCCAATGAGGATATAAAGATTTCTGTCAAGGCCCCAGCAATTTCTTCCCTTGCCTCCCTCAGTATTCTAGGGTAGATCCCATCAGGTCTTGGGTACTTATCTACCTTAATACTTTGCAAGACACCCAACACCTCCTCCTTTTTGATAACGACATGACCCAGACTATCTACACTCCCTTCCCTAGACTCATCATCCACCAAGTCCTTCTCTTTGGTGAATACTGATGCAAAGTACTCATTTAGTACCTCGCCCATTTCCTCTGGCTCCACACATAGATTCCCTCCTCTGTCCTTGAGTGGGCCAACCCTTTCCCTGGTTACCCTCTTGCTCTTTATATACGTATAAAAAGCCTTGGGATTCTCCTTAATCCTGTTTGCCAATGACTTTTCATGACCCCTTTTAGCCCTCCTGACTCCTTGTTTACGTTCCTTCCTACTTTCTATATATTCCTCAAGGGCTTAGTCTGTTCCCAGCCTTCTAGCCCTTACAAATCTCAGGATTATTACCTAAGCCATGTGCAAATTAGCATAGGGCAAATAAGGTTAGAGAAATGAATGCATGGCTCAAAGACTGGTGTGGTAGAAGTGGGTTCCAGTTGTGGGGCCAGCCAGAGAGCAGGCTGTACTGGATCGACCTGGTATTGTGCAATGAGATAGGATTAATTGAAGACCCAATAGTGAAGGTGCCCCAAGGTAGCAGCAATCATAATATGATTGAATTTTACATTCAGTTTGAGGGAGAGAAGAATGGGTCCAAGACTAGTATTTTAAACTTAAATAAGGTTAATTATGAGGACTTGAAAGCAGAGCTGGCTAAAGTGAACTGGCAGATTAGGTTAAGGGATAGGGTCAATAGAGATACAGTGGCAGACATTTAAGGGGCTGTTTCAGAATACACAGAATAGATACATTCCACCGAGAAAGAAAAATTCCAAGGGGAGGATCCACTATCCATGGTTAACTAAAACAGTTAAAGATAGTATCAAACTTAAAGAAAAAGCATATAATTGTGCAAAGATGGGTGGCAGGACAGAAGATTGGACAGAATATAAAAGACAGCAAAGAATGACTAAAAGATTGATAAGGATGGAAAAAGTTAGAGTACGAGAGAAAGCTATCTAGAAATATAAAAACAGATAGTAAGAGTTTCTATAGATATTTCAAAAAGAAAAGTTAACAAAGTGATCGTTGGTCCAATAGAAAGGTGAGTCTGGGAAATTAATAAGGAAAAATAAGGTGATGGCAGATAAACTGAACAGGTATTTTGCATCCGTCGTCACTATTGAGGATACAAGTATCATCCCTGAAATAGCTGTAATTCAGGAAATGGAAGGAAGGGAGGAACTCAAGAAAATTACAATCACCAGGAAAGTGGTACTGAACAAATTGTTCGAGCTGCGGGCTGACAAGTCCCCGGGTCTCGATGGACTTCATCCTAGGTTTTTAAAAGAACCGGCGAGTGAGATAGTTGATACGCTGGTTTTAATTTTCCAAAATTCCCTAGATTCGGGGAAAATTCCATTGGAAAATATTGGAAAATAGCAAATGTAACTCCTTTATTCAAAAAGGGAGGGAGACAGAAAGCAGGAAACTACAGGCCAGTTAGCTTAACATCTGTCTTAGGGAAAATGTTAGAAGCTATTATTAAAGACATTAGAGCGGGACACGAAGAAAAATTCAAAGTAATCAGGCAGCGTCAACACGGTTTTGTGAAAAGGAAATGATGTTTCACCAATCTATTGGAATTCTTTGAAGAAGTAACATGTACTTTGGACAAAGGGGAACTGTACTCTACTTAGATTTCCAGATGGCGTTTGATAAGGGCGGCACAGTGGCACAGTGGTTAGCACTGCAGCCTCACAGCTCCAGGGACCCAGGTTCAATTCTGGGTACTGCCTGTGACCGCGTGGGTTTTCGTTGGGTGCTCCGGTTTCCTCCCACAGCCAAAGACTTGCAGGTTGATAGGTGAATTGGCCATTGTAAATTGCCCCTAGTATAGGTATGTGGTAGGGAATATGGGATTACTGCAGGGTTAGTATAAATGGGTGGTTGTTGGTCGGCACAGACTTGGTGGGCCAAAGGGCCTGTTTCTGTGCTGTATCTCTAAATAAATAAATAAAGGGTACCTCATCAAAGAAAGTAAAAGCTCACGGTGTAAGGGATAACTTATTGGCATGGATGGAAGATTGGCTAGCTAACAGGAAACAAAGAATAGGCATAAATGGATAATTTTCTGGTTGGCAAGAAGTATTGTGCCACAGCGAACAGTGTTGGGGCCTCAATTTTTTACAATTTATAGAAATGACTTGGATAAAAGGATCAAAGGTATGGTTGCTAAATTTGCTGATGACACAAAGATAGGTAGAAAGGTAATTTGCGAAGAGGACATAAGGTGGTTACAAAGGGATATAGATAGGTTAAGTGAGTAGGTAAAGATCTGGCAAATGGAGTATAATGTGGGAAAATGTGAAATTGTCCATTTTTTAGATTTAGATTTTTTAGATTTTAGAGATACAGCACTGAACAGGCCCTTCGGCCCACCGTCTGTGCCGACCATTAACCACCCATTTATACTAATCCTACACTAATCCCATATTCCTACCACATCCGCACCTGTCTCTATATTCCCTTTCCACCTACCTATACTAGGGGCAATTTATAATGGCCAATTTACCTATCAACCTGCAAGTCTTTTGGCTGTGGGAGGAAACCGGAGCACCCGGAGGAAACCCACGCAGACACAGGGAGGCAGGAAGAATAAAAATGGAGCATATTATCTAAATGGTGAGAGATTGCAGAGCTCTGAGATGCAGAGAGATTTGGGTGTCCTAGTCTATGAATTGCAAAAGGTTAGTATGCAGGTACAGCAAGTAACTAGGAAAGTTAATAGAATGTTATGTTGCAGTTATACAGGGCACTGGTGAGACTACATCTGCAGTACTGTGTACAGTATTGGTCTCATTATTTAAGGAAGAATGGATATGCATTGGAAGCAGTTCAGAGAAGGTTTACTAGACTAATACCTGGAATGGGTGGATTGTCTTACGAGCAAAGATTGGACAGGCTAGCTTGTATCCGCTGGAGTTTAGAAGAGTAAGAGGTGACTTGGTTGAAACATATAAGATCCTGAGGGGTCTTGACAGGGTGGATTTGGAAAGGATGATCCCCCTATTTAAAAATAAGGGGTTGCCCATTTAAGACAGAGATGAGGAGAAATTGATTCTCTCAGAGGGTCGTGAGTTTTTGGAACTCTCTTCCTCAAAAGGCAGTGGAAGCAGTCTTTAAATATTTTTAAGTCACAGGTAGATAGATTCTTGATAAGCAAGGGTGTGAAAGGTTATTGGGGGTAGGTGGTAATGTGGAGTTAAGGTTACAATCAAATCAACCATGATCTTAATGAATGGCGGAGCAGGCTCGAGAGGCCGAGTGGCCTACACCTGCTCCTAGTTCGTATGTTCATATGTTTGTATTCATACCATGCAAGTGCCAAACAATGACCATCTCCAACACGAGAGTCTAACCAGCTCTCTTGTCATTTAATGGCATTGAATCCTCCACCATCAACATCCTGGGGGTTATTAGAAAAAGCTGTCGTGCCAGAAGACTGGTGGAAATCCATTGTTATACCTACCTTTAAGAAGGGAGATAAAATATGTCTAGGGAATTATGGACCAGTCAGCTTAGCATTGCTGGTAGGAAAGGTAATGGAATCCCTACTCAAGGAGAAAATAGAAAAATCATCTAGAAACTGAAAAACTGAATAGTCAGAATGGATTTCAAAAGGAAAACTCTTGTTTGACCAATCTCATTGAATTATTTGAATAGGTAACAGAAAGCATAGTCAAGAGCAATGTAATAGATGTAATTTATCTAGATTTCCAAAAGTCCTTTGATTAAGGTGCCACATAATAGATTAATGAATAAGGTCAGAGCCTGCAGAGTCAGGTGACAGGTACCAAAATGATTAGCTAGCTGGCTGCAAAACAGAAAGCAGAGAGTAGGGGTAAAGCGTAGCTATTCAAGTGGCAGAAAATGGGAAGTGGGTCCCACAAGTATCTGTGCTGGGACTACTGTTGTTCACAATTTATATTAACAATTTAGACTTTGGAATCAAAATCAATTTCTAAAATTTGCAGATGACACCAAATTGGAGAGGATACTCAATACTGAGGAAGATGACAACAAGTTACAAGACACGAATAAACTTGCATAAATGGCAGAATGGGCATATAATTGGAAATGAATTTCAACATAGGTAAGAAAAATAAGGAAGTCACAGGTTACTTGGAAAATAAGACTCTAAATTGTGCCTCTGCCTCTGGCATCTCTTCCTGTTCACTAGTGTGTGCTCTTCACCATTGCCACCCTACCTACATGTGCGTGAGGACTCACCATGGTGAGAGTGAGCATATGCACTTGTGTATGGTGCGCTTATAAGATGTGAAGGTACTTCTCTGGCTTCTTGATTGTCATCTGGAGCAAAGGAGGGAGAGGGAGAAGGTCTCGAGGGTTAGACATCTGCACCTGTGAGAGACACAAAAAGAGATGACGAGAGCTAGCCTAGGAGAACTAAAGTTACATGTGCTGAGGCTTTCCAATGCAACTCTGTATTTGGCATGCTGTTGGACAGGGTGGAATGCAATGCATCTTGCAGAGCACTTTTCCCTCTGTAATCGCAATCTCCACTATGAGTGCCCATTTTGCCAGGGTTGGCTTCCTCCTCGTCCACGATCCTGGATATTTCCAAGGCTCAGTCCTCCATTGGGGTGTGATTGTTTGGGCTCTCTCCTGGGCATTATGCGCCCATTTCTCCTTTAGGGACAAAAGAGAGCGAATTAAGGCACACAATAGCATCTACTCCTATTCAATAGAAGCTCCATATTTCAGTGGTTACAGGCCATCAGCAGCAGCTCTGAGCCTTGTTGTGGGGTCAGTAAGTGCCCAGTGCACACCTCCCATGTTCAGGAGCAGCACGTGCCCTGAGGCTCCTCAGCTGGTGTGGCTGCTGGAAGGTGAATACCCAGAGGATATCTTGAGGGTTGGGGGTTACACTCACCTTGCCCGAGCATTTGAGGTCATTAAACCTCTTCCTACACTGGACCTAGGATTGTCTCATGTCACTTCTGCCACCCACAGTGGCTGCTATCACAACCCAGGCCTGCATTTTTTCTTAATTCATTCATGGGATGTGGGCGTCTCTGGCTAGGCCAGCATTTATTACCCATCCCTAATTGCCCTTGAGAAGATGGTGGTGAGCTGCCTTCTTGAACCGCTGCAGTCCATGTGAGGTAGGTACACCCACAGTGCTGTTAAGAAGGGTGTTCCAGGATTCTGACCCAACGACAGAGAAAGAACAGCGATATAGTTCCGTCAGTATGGTGTGTGACTTGGAGGGGAACTTGTAAGTGGTGGTGTTCCCATACATTTGCTGCCCTTAATCCTTCCAGTTGGTAGAGGTCGCACGTTTAGAAGGTGCTGTCTAAGGAGCCTTGGTGCATTGCTGCAATGCAACTTGTAGATGGTACACACTGCTGCCACCATGCGTCGGTGGTGGAGGGAGTGAATGTTTGTAGCTGGGGTGCCAATCACACAGGCTGCTTTGTCCTGGATGGTGTCGAGCTTCTTGAATGTTGTTGGAGCTTCTCCCATCCAGGCAAGTGGAAGGTATTCCATCACACTCCTGACTTGTACCTTGTAGATGGTAGACAACGTTGGGGAGTCAGGAGATGAGTTACTCGCCGTAGGATTCCTAGCCTCTGACCTGCTCTTTTTGTTTTAATTCATTCATGGGACGTGGGCGTCGCTGGCTAGGACAGCATTTGTTGCCCATCCCTAATTGCCCTTGAACTGAGCGGCTTGCTAGGCCATTTCATAGGGAATTTAAGAGTCAATCACCTTCCTGTGGGTCTGGAGTCACATGTAGGCCAGACCAAGTGAGGATGACAGATTTCCTTCCCTGAAGGACATTAGTGAACCAGATGAGTTTTACAACAATCGACAATGGGTTTCATGGCTATCATTAGACGAGCTTTTAATTCCAGATTTATCAACTGAGTTCAAATTTCACCATCTGCCATGGTGGAATTCGAACTCATGTCCCCAAAGCATTAGCCTGGGGGTCTGGATTACTAGTCCAGTGATACTACCACTATACCACGGCCTCCCCACTTGTCTGGCTACTCCAGTTCAGTTTCTGGTCCATGGTAACCCCCAGTATGTTGATAGTGAGAGATTCAGCTATCGTAATGCCATTGAATGTCAAGGGGAGATGGCTAGATTCTCTGTTGTTGGAGATGGTCATTGCCTGGCACTTGTGTGGTGTGAATGTTACTTGCCACTCATTAGCCCAAGCCTGGATATTATCCAGGTCTTGCTGCATTTCTACACGGACTGCTTCAGTATCTGAGGAGTCGCAAATGGTGCTGAACACTGTGCAATCATCAGCGAACATCCCCCCACTTCTGACCTTATGATGGAGGGAAGGTCATTGATGAAGCAGCTGAAGATGGTTGGGCCTATGATACTACCCTGAGGAACTCCTGCAGTGATGTCCTGGAGCTCAGATGATTGACCTCCAACAACCACAACCATCTTCCTTTACGCTATGTATGACTCCAACCAGCGGAGGGTTTTCCCCCCGATTCCCATAGACTTCAGTTTTGTTAGGCCTCCTTGATGCCATACTCGGTCTAATGCTGCCTTGATGTCAAGGAGAGTCACTCTCACCTCACCTCTTGAGTTCAGCTCTTTTGTCCATGTTTGAGCCAAGGCTGTAATGAGGTCAGGAGCTGAGTGGCCCTGGTGGAACCCAAACTGAGCATCACTGAACAGGTTATTGCTAAGCAAGTGCAGCTTGATCGCACTGTCGATGTCACCTTCCATCACTTTACTGACGATTGACAGTAGACTGATGGGGCGGTAATTGGCCGGGTTGGACTTGTCCTGCTTTTTATGTGCAGGACATACCTGGGCAATTTTCCACATCCCTCCTCTCCCTCATGGCCTGCAGCATTGTTTCAAGTTCATTGTGAGAAAAATGAGGGGCTGCCCTGCCCTGGGTCCCAGGCCTCCAGCTCTTCTGTGGCATTATGACACATTGAGATACTGTCCAAAGGTCAGTGATAATCTTCCCTGTCCTCCTCCAGCAGGGAAATGGCAGCCACCGTAAAGACTGCTGTGGTGACTAAATTGGGCCCTCTCTTCATTTGACCTGCCTCTGATCCTGTTCCTGCCCCACAGCTACTAATTGACCGCCGAACCCGTCTCCACGCAAATTAGAGGGTCGCCCACATGAAAATCATGACTTAATTCCGCTTCCACCCGGGGGCGGGCTTGGGACACGAAAGCTGTCTCGATTTCTGTTTCCCTCCCAAAACCAAAATTCAGCACACTTCATTTCACAAACCAATAAGGCCCTAAACACACCCAATGCTATTGCTAGATGTCTGGACAGACATCTACGTCTCACCTGAAATTAGTCCCAGGCAGTTTGCCCTGTAACACAACTACAAACGCCCAGAAACATTTGCTCTGTCACAACACAAAAAGGGCACCACAGCGTTGGATGAGCATTTCTCAAAAGCTAGTTGTATCATAAGAAAAATCTATCTGCCAGAAGTTCTTAAAGTGCCCTCATAAATATTCTGTAAGCAGAACACACAAGACAGAATATGTCGATGTTCTCCCCCAGGTTCTTCAAGGATAACTTGCCTAGCCACTCCCGCACCCCCAATGGCACATATTACTGATCTCCCTCCTGTTGTGTGATTGCCCTTAACAGTAATGTGCCTTTAAGATCTTAGTACGAGTACTAGAAGAGTACTAGGATGCAGTCATATGACTACAAGCCAGTCTCACTCCGTAACTGTAACACCAAGAGGTGAGTCTTGTAAATAATTAGCTCTGTACTGTTTATACCTGTTGGCTGTTAATAATGAGATAAATTTGAGATCTTCAATCAACTGAACTCCATGCATCTCATTTATGTTGCATCAGACAACATAAAAAGAACTCACTACAACATAAAAAGCTTCTCATTATTTGGTGGCAGCTGTGGTGAGAAAGCAAAGTCTAGGTTTGAAGGCCACAGGAAAACTGCTTGAAAAACTAACTACAGCTAAAAGAGAGAAAGTTAGAAGAAACACTGGCCCAAACAGTACAAAATAAAACTCACCTCCAGCTGTAGAAGACAGAGCTGAATGACAGGCTGCAAATCAATCACTGTGAGCTGGTGAGTCGGTGTGCCATCGGTACAGGAACCCCAGTTAAAAAAAAAGCTTTGAGGTGCTTGGAAAGTTGATTTTTTTAAAGGCTCAGTAAAAGGGAAAAACAGGGAAAACCCAATCCCTATCTCAGGCTGATTGATTGTTTTCAAAGGCTCCCCCAGGCGGATCAGGTCGATGCCATTACAGGAGGCAAACAACAGCAAAAAGCGCAGGAATCCTCCATTCACGCAGCTTGCAGCTTGCAGCTAAAGCTATAAAAAGAAACCCATTAAACCACTCCAGCATGAAGAGCTTTCATTCACTCAGCCACAGTTTAAAAAACTCATAAAACCGCTCATGTGTGAAGAACTGCCTATTGATCTGCTGTATAAACAAACTGTAGCAAAAAAAGCATTTGAAATGCCTATTGCTCAGCTGTATAAAGAAACAGACTAGAGTGCTGGAAGCTAGATAAATAAACAAGCTGTCAATCAAACCAGCCAGTCAAATGAGCAGAGATTTTTAAAGGGAAGACAGTACAGAGTCACACAACCAGGTATTAAAGCAGGTTCTAAAGCAAAAGAACAGCAGGAATATGGATACCAATTTTCCCAACTGGAAATCTTGGATCTCCTATCTGAGTTCAAACTGTTCCAACAAAGAATGCAGTTACACTTTACAGACCAAGTCATTTTAGAACCAGTAAAACAGGCTGTAAAAATAATGATAGTAATTGGAAATGAGGGATTGCACAAAATCAACACCTCCGGATTATATGAACAGGACTAGAAAGATAATGCAAAGATATGAAATGTGCTGGAAGATCAGCTCTGATTGGGAGTGATTTTTTGAATTCACTGCCTAGAATTGATGTCCTACAGGCAACAGCCACAGGAATCAATAGACCAGTTCATCACTGGATGCCGAAGTAAGGGCAATGAATGCAATTTCTCAGAAGCTGAGCTGTCAGACCGATTAATGGAGCTGGTTCGTAGCAGCATTCATACTGCATTCCAGAAGCACAGTAGCTGATCACTGTACAAACTCTTTACTAGCTAAAAATGTAATGTGAAAGTATAATAATACAAGTTCCTATAGAAATGATATCACTAAAAACACACACAAGCAATATGGTTCAGAAATTTTAATCAGACTACGAAAGACGAATGATTTTCCAGTTCATCTAGTTAAGCTCTTTATGAATGGCAAATCTGCTAAAATGCTGTTAAGTTGACATTCAACTGCACAACGACTTTGATTAGAATGCATTATGAAGATGTATGCCATTTTATATTGGATTCAGGCCAATATTTTCACATGAACTATCTACTACTTGTACATTCAGGCTCAAAACCAGCAATATCTACATATGATTTGGTAATTAATCTTAACTTGCTAACAAAAATGCAATATGGTTTTGTTCTCTTCCTTCTAAATATCTTTAAAAATGTAATGTTTTATTTAAATTCATTGAATGAAGCGAGGTGCAATATCCAGAACATTACTAGCTACAAAACAGACCAAGATGTTTGCAACAATGAACAAAAGCTGCAAGAGATTTTTTTTAAATATAAAAATGTCACTGTGTGTTCTCATATCACAATACAGTTAACAATTCTTTCTTTGGAAATTACAAGAGAATTGTGGATTTAAAAATGAAGATATATCAAATGTTCCTGCATAATATATCTGCATTCAAATGTAGTGAATAATGCTTCTGAAAACTGAATTAAACTGTTCTGTACTCAACAAAATCCAATTTCATCACAGTTAACATGGTATGAATCATCTGTCTGAAAATAAAATGGTGAATCTCATGCAATCTACTATCAGTGCCTTTCTGCTGGCTCATTCTATTGCATTATGAATTTACTTGCACTCATTCAGTCTTCTGCAGACATAATTGTCCCATAGACCTCCAAAGACTTTTTATTAGCAATCACACCACAGGATTTTAACAGATATGATGCCAATCTGAGAATATTGGTGTCAGTTTTGTCAGGTTTTGATGGATGTTTCTCCTATCTGCATGTGTTATTAGTGTGTTGCTGCAGAGACAATGGCAACAGGGACTTAAATTTTAATAGCACCCCCATGCTGTGCCTGCTATAGTGCCCTACAGCTAAACTGCAATTTTTTTAAACATTGTCTTTTCCAGAGCTGTGTGACAAGTATATACACAACCACGGTAACAAAACAGCGTACGGCTAATATTTTTTGGAGACAATACAAGCTTGAGTTGTGAAAAAAGGTACAAATAAATTCCATGTAAATTTTAGCATGCTAACAGCATGAGTTAGCAAAATACTCAGAAACAAAAGATTTTAATGAATTCTACATTAATATCCTTTTTCTGATTTTCTCCTCCACAAGTCAAAGGCCGGTGCAAACAGATATAAGTGGAACCCACGCATTCAGCAGCTATTTGGCAGTCAGTAATTCTACATTCTAAAAAGGAGGATAATCATATTTATATGCAAACACATGTCACAATGGCCACTTAGGGAGAGGATTTTCATTGTTTGCCATTCATAGCAAAATCATAAACACATTCTAATTCCACATATAACTGGCAAACAGGATCAACCTTCTTCCCTCAGAACTTACAACTAGAAGAAATGGTCACATGAAGCCTCTGCATAGTAATGGATGTGAGTAACTTTTCTAAATGTTTTGTGTAAAGTTTAATGCTGTAGACCTATTCCTCACCCACTCCTGTCTCAACCAGGCATCGTCAACTCTATTTTCATTTATTCAAAAAAGAAATGCAGAAGTCACAACGTAAAAGACAATAGAGGAAACCGGGAATGGGGGGGGGGGGGGGGGAGGCAATTTTAACCCCCCAGCAGGTTTCCAGGGGGAACGACGCTGGGGAATTAGTTTCCCACCTGTCTGACAACAGCACAAAGCCATGGTGATTTTATCCGTCCGGACCTTTACTATGTCGCCAGTTCACATCCTACCAGTTCTGGGCAGGAAGTAGCTGCGGGCCTGCAGAAAGTTGAGCAGCATCTGGCCGCCCATCTGCATGCAAGTAGGAGTGGAGAAGGGAACTCCAAGATGGTTCATGGGAGTCCAGGGCAGAGGAAACCTAAACTTTCCTAATGAGCCAGGAGATGCATGCCTGAGCCTCCCAGTCCCAAAAAGAAAAATATAAAAAGACAGACTTATATTTCAGTATTCTTCAAGTCCTGATCCTCTTCTGACCAACTTCAGTCCGGCAAAAAGCCATAGTGGCTTCCTTGCTCAAGCCTGAGTTAAAATTGTTGACAGGGCCTGATAACATCATCAGACCACGATCAGCATACTTAAAGAAGGACCCTGCCAGCTTCAGGTGAGTGCCTTTGCCTTCTACTCAAGAAAGCAGGTTAAAATCAGAATTGAGAAATTGGCAGGTATGTCACCCAGGGCTTTTAACTGCCTGCCCACCCAGTTTCTGTCAGGTGGGATGGGTTATAATTCCCCACCCATTGGACATTTATGTAAATTAGAAATAGTCATGGCCCAGCACTGTGTCACTTTGGAGACACCCCATTTAATAATCTGTCATCTTGAACACCATCTTTACATAAATATCTGCACTTTAATTCTCTTTTCCTCATTGTCATAGAGTCGTACAGCATAGAAACAGGCCCTTCGGCCCACCGAGTCCATGCTGACCATAATGCCGATCTATACTAATCCCACCTGTCTGCATTAATTCCATATCCCTCTATGCCTTGCTCATTCAACTACCTGTCCAGATGCCTCTTAAATGTCGCTACTGTTCCTGCCTCCACCACCTCCTCAGGCAGCTCATTCCAGATACCCACTATTCTTTGTGTGAAAAATTTACCCCTTTGATTCCCTTTAAACCTCCTCCCTCTCATCTTAAATCTATGCCCTCTAGTTTTAGTCACCCCTACCATGGGAAACACACTCTGGCGATCTACCCTATCTATGCCTCTCATAATTTTATATACCTCTATCATGTCCCCTCTCAGCCTCCTTCGCTCCAGGGAAAACAGACCTAGTCTATCCAATCTCTCTTTATAACTCAAGCCCTCCAAACCAGGCAACATCCTTGTGAATCTTTTCTGTACCCTCTCTAGCTTAATCACATCTTTCCTGTAGACCAGAACTGCACACAGTACTCTAAATGCGGCCTAACCAACGTTATGTACAACAGTAACATGACGTCCCAACTCCTGTACTCAATGCCTCGGCCAATGAAGGCAAGCATGCCATATGCCTTCTTCACCACCCTGTCTACCTGTGTTGCCACTTTCAGGGAACTATGTACTTGCACCCCAAGGTCTCTCTGCTCAAGAACACTCCCCAGGGCCCTGCCATTCACTGTATATGTCCTGTCCTGGTTTAACTGCCCAAAATGCATCACTTCACACTTGTCTGCATTAATTCCATTTGTCACTCCCTTGCCCACTTTCCTAGTTTATATCCTATATCCTGTTGTAACATTAGACAACCTTCTTCACTGTCCACTATACCACCAATTTTGGTGTCATCTGCAAACTTACTAATCATGCCCCTTACATTCACATCCAAGTCATTAATATATATGACAAACAACAGAGGGCCCAGCACCAATCCCTGCGGCACACCACTGGTCACCGGCCTCCAATCTGAAAAACAACCCTCCACTACCACCCTCTGCCTCCTATCACCAAGCCAATTTTGTATCCAATTTGCTAGCTCACCCTGGATCCCATGTGTTTTAACCTTCTAGACCAGCCTACCGTGCGGGACCTTGTCAAAGGCCTTGCGAAAGTCCAGATAGACAACGTCCATCGCCCTGCCCTCGTCAATCCTCTTGGTCACCTCCTCGAAAAACTCAATCAAATTCGTGAGACATGATTTCCCACGCACAAAGCCATGCTGACTATCCCTAATCAGACCATGCTTTTCCAGATGGATATAGATCCTGTCTCTCAGAATCCCTTCCAATAACTTTCCCACCACTGATGTAGGACTCACCAGCCTGTAGTTCCCTGGCTTATCCCTGCTGCCCTTCTTAAATAAAGGCACAACATTAGCTATCCTCCAATGTTCCGGTACCTCATCCGTGGCTAACGATGATACAAAAATCTCTGCCAGGGCCCCAGCAATCCCCTTCTTGCTTCCCATAGCATCCTAGGATACACTTGGTCAGGCCCTGGGGATTTATCCACCTTCATGCACTTCAAAACCTCCAACACCTCCTCCTTTGTAATGTTGATATGCTCCAGGATATCGCTATTCCCTCCCTTGAACTCACTAGCTTCCATGACCTTCTCTAAATACGGACGAGAAATATTCATTTAAAACCTCGCCCATTTCCTGTAGCTCCACACATAGATTGCCACACTGATGCTCAAGGGGACCTACTCTCTCCCTAGCTACCGTTTTACTCTTAATATACTTATAGAATCTTTTAGGATTCTCCTTTATCTTATCTGCCAGGGAAATCTCATGGCCCCTTTTCGCCCTCCTAATTTTCTTCTTGAGTGTAGTCCTACATCCCCTATACTCCTCGAGGGACTCGCTCGATCCCAGCTGCCTATACCTGACATATGCCCCCTTCTTTGTCCGGACCAGACCCTCAATATCCCTCGTCAACCAAGGTTCCCTAAACTTGCCAGCGTTGCCTTCCATCTAACCGGAACATGCCGACCCTGAACTCTTCTTAGCTCACTTTTAAAAGCCTCCCACTTGCCAGATGTCCCTTTACCTGTAAACAGCCTCTCCCATTCAACTTTTGAGAGTTCCTGTCTGATGCCATCGCAATTAGCCTTTCCCCAATTTAGCACTTCAACCTGAGGACCAGTCCTATCCTTTTCCATAACTATATTGAAGCTAATAGAGTTATGGTCACTGGTCCCAAAGTGCTCCCCCACTGACACATCAACCACCTGCCCATCGTCATTTCCTAAGAGGAGGTCGAGTGTAGCCCCTTCTCTAGTAGGGCCATCCACATACTGCTTCAGAAAACTATCCTGGACACACTTAACAAATTCTTCCCCATTTGATCCCTTGGCACTAAGGCAGTCCCACTCAATATTAGGGATGTTAAAATCACCTACTATTACAACCCTATAATTCCTACACCTATCTGTGATTTCCCTACATATATGCTCTTCCACTTCCCTTTGACTATTGGGGGGCCTATAGTGTAATCCCATCAAAGTGATCACCCATTTCTTATTTCTAAATTCTACCCATATGGCCTCACTGGACATTCCCCCGGGATATCGTCTCTAAGTACTGCCGTGATGTACTCCCTAATCAATAGTGCAACTCCTCCTCCTCTCTTACCTCCACCTCTGTCACGCCGGAAGGATCGGTACCCCGAAACATTGAGCTGCCAGTCCTGCCCATCCCTTAACCACGTTTCCGTAATAGCTATCAATCCCATGTACCGATCCAGGCTGAGTTCATCTGCCTTACCTGTAAGGCTTCTTGCATTAAAGTAAATACAGTTTAGCCTATCAGACCTTCCACACTTCCTGTCCTGCCCCTGCCTGGCCTGCCTACTGCACTTGCCTGCTTTAACCTCTACATTTGCCTCAACTATCTCATCTGAGAGACTACTACTTTGGGTCCCACCCCCCTGCAAGACTAGTTTAAACCCTCCCGAGTAATACTAGCAAAACTCCCTGCAAGGATATTGGTCCCCCTCCAGTTTAGATGCCACCCGTCCTTCTTGTACAGGTCACCTCTGCACCAGAAGAGATCCCAATGATCCAAGATCATCTATGATCCCTTTTAATAAGAGTTTTCCCCCATCCTCTTTTGCAATTTTTCTCCCCTTCCTCTTCTCCAAAAGGCATTCAGGACAAGACGCTGGGTTATGGTCACTCCCCATTACCCCACCCAATGAGGTTTTCATTTGTAAGCCTTGCTTTCCGATATTGTCAGGCTATTTGGTCATCTGGAGCATCACAGCCAAGCTGAACTTGGTCTTGACAACGTCCACAAATATGCATTTTCAGCATAAGTCACTAGACAGCAATTATGAATGGCAAACCAAGCTGATGTCCCCTTCCTATGATTCTGAGGCCACTTGTCGGAGCCCTAACACCACCTCAGCACAGATCAACTCAATCAACACAGAACAGGGGGCAACTTTGGACATTCCTCACCTGTATCACTCAATTATTCAGTTCCTAAATCAACTAAGCCTTTGGAGGGCTTTTAATCTCTTCCTTTTAGCCATTCAACTATATTTTTCTGGACTATAAATATGAACAAAATAGTTCCCAAATTTTATGAAAAGAATGGTCTGAATTTTATGAACGTGCCATAAATCACGGCAGTGCACTCTGATCTCGGTGGTTTATTGTAATTATGATTTAAAATTTTGAATAAGAACTGGGGGCCCTTTCAACCCCACCCCCCAATGTTTGTTTTAGGGCCACTGACCGTAAATAAACTTTATTGCCAACGTGAACTTCCCTCCTCCAACCTCGTTACTTTTGCCCTTCATCCCCTTCCCATCATCCCCTCATCCAATTAAAATTGTTTTCCCCGTTCCCCCCACCGTCCCACCCTGATAATTTCACTCCTCCCCCCTCCCCACAAGTGTCACTCCAAACGGCATTCCGAAGGCGTGGGAGTTCTGGCCAACAGCCAGAATATCGGCGTGGGATAGCCGCCTGGACAAGGTAAATTAATTTGCATCTATTTCACTTAATTTTAATGTTTAAATGAAGGTTCCGCCACCGAGCGGCGGGGGGGCCACACCAAGGCCTCGCCACCGCCGATATAAAGCAACGGGGCCTTCTTGGCGTCAGAGGTCATGGCAGACCTCTCCCGGAAGAATTTTCTGGGCCCCCCACCACGACCCTCGACCCCAGAGGGCTCATAAAATACAAACCAATGTTTTTCATCTTGCTGATAACCTGAGATGTTTTCCGTCACCCCTTGATAAACATGACCCTGCTGTCATCTGTTCTTTTGATGCAGGTTTGTAATCAGCTTATAGCCAATTACAGTCCTAGACCAATTAAATTGGCTTCATGTGAATCTGTTGTCAGCATTCGTTAATGAGCTATTCTCATATTTGGGTTCTTGTGTTTAAGTAAACTCTTGACTACTTATGATTTGGAATAAAAATGATTTAACTTTACAGTATTCCAATATGATTGATTTTTAGTAACAAATACTGAAAAGTTAAATTAGAACCACAAAGATGACCAGGCCTTTAACAGATTTAAAAATGTATAAGCAGCACATTCTCGAATCTCTATGCTATCTATACAAAATTATTGATTCATTGACATACCAACTGGTCTTGCTTAACAGACCATAATTGGATCTTGTTCGGAGATGTAATTGTATTGTAAGTAACAATTTTAATTCATGTATTAGAGCTGCAGAATTACGTAATTACATGAGCAGAATGAGATAATTTCAAATGCATGATGATTGATTTGGAAGCCATACTTATTGATTCAATAGATAATTATTATTAATTACATACTAATTGATAAGCAGTTCTATCTGATCAAATATTCATGTTCAGTTGGAAACTTACTGTGAAGAGATTACAAGGTCTCTAAAACACTAAATTAAGCAAGAAAGCAACAAAATTCAACTAAAATCAGTCTATTTTCTTGATATTGGAGATGTTCAGTTTCAAAGCCGTAGCTGATAAGCTTCAAAACTTATGAATAACTGGACTTTTATCGAAGAATCACATGCTATTTGGCTTCTTGCCCAAAACATATATTTTTTTATTATAGAGAGCAGCCTGCTTAAAGGATTACACAGACATTGTTGATGCAATACATTACATATTGTCACTTACAAAATTGAGAAAGGTGATGCCCAGACCGACAACAGGTTTGACTTCTGCCTCAGTTACCGACAAAAGCAGATGGATTTATACAAAAATGTTCTATTCATCCTGCAGCTCCTTAAGATAAGAATCATAAAGCATTCTAGTGTTTATGACATTATTGTGAAAGGATTAGATTTTCCCTTTACGCAGTTTTCAGGTGGTTGGCTCGTTGACCAATGATGCCAATTGGAGGCCTGGTCAATTTAGAGGGCCGGGTCTCCATTTAACATAGGACAGTTGGGCTGAGGACAGAAAATGGGCACCCTGGTTGTACCAACTGGGCTCCAGGCCTGAAAATAGATCAGTTGAATGGTCCATTTTTGGGAAAGAGCACTTGCTGTGGTAGTGGCTTGGGTTGTTTGTGGGAGTTTAGAGGAGTACTCCTGCTCCTCCTCGTCACACAAAAATGTATAAGTACTTACCTGTGAGCTCCTCTCTGGCTGGACTGCCAGCTGATACTGGATGGACCGTGCATGTCAAACACTCCACCCAGTTGAGTCCTTAAATGGCATCGAGATGTTAATGACATCACAGGATCCAAGTTTAAATTAGCTGTGCACTTACTTACTTATTGCAAGGACCTTCTCAAATTGACAAGACACACACCATCTTGACTTCGAAATATAATACTGTTCCTTCACAGTTGCCGGTCAAAAATCTGGAAATCCCTTCCTGGTAATGCTGTGGGTGTGCCTGCAGCACAAGAACTGCGGCGGATTGGGAAGGTGGCTCACCACCAACTTCTCAATGGCAATTAGCCTACACTGCTTGTTACAGGGGCGGCACAGTGGTTAGCACCGCAGCCTCACAGCTCCAGGGACCCGGGTTCGGTTCTGTGTACTGCCTGTGCGGAGTTTGCAAGTTCTCCCTGTGACTGCGTGGGTTTTCGTCGGGTGCTCCGGTTTCCTCCCACATGCCAAAGACTTGCAGGTGATAGGTAAATTGGCCATTGTAAATTGCCCCTAGTGTAGGTAGGTGGTAGGGAATATGGGATTACTGTAGGGTTAGTATAAATGGGTGGTTGTTGGGCGGCACAGACTCGATGGGCCGAAGGGCCTGTTTCAGTGCTGTATCTCTAAATTAAATAAACAACCTCAAAAAAATCCAACCGATTTGTCAAATAAGACTTCCCTTTCCTAAATCCAATTGATTCTGCTGAATCACATTATGATTCTTTAAGTAGACACAGAAAGTGCTGGGGGTGCTCAGTGGGTCAGGCAGCGTCTGTGGGGTTGGCATTTCAGGTTTGTAACCTAATGAATGCCGCAGATCTAGGGCGTTGACTCTGCTTCTTTCTCCACGGATGCTGCCTGACCTGCGGAGGGTTTCCAGCTTTTACTGTTTTTATTTCAGATTTCCAGCATCTGCAGTATTTTGCAGTCAGGATGGTGTGTGACTTGGAGGGGGACTTGCGGTTTTGGTGTTCCCATGCAACTGCTTGTCCTTCTAAGTGATAGAGGTTATGGGTTTGGAAGGTACTGTCAAAGGAGCCTTGGTACATTGCTGCAGTGCATCTTGTAGATGGTACACACCGCTGCCACTGTGTGTCAATGGTGGAGGGAGTGAATGTTTGTGGATGGGGTGCCAATCAAGCGGGCTACTTTGTCCTGGATGGTGTCGAGCCTCTTGAGTGTTGTTGGAGCTGCATCCATCCAGGCAAGTGGAGAGTATTCCATCACACTGCTGACTTGTGCCTTGTAGATGGTGGACAAGCTTTGGGGAGTCAGGAAGTGAGTTACTCGCCGCAGAATTCCGAGCCTCTGACCTGCTCTTGTAGCCACTGTATTTATATGGCTACTCCAGTTTAGTGTCTGGTCAATGCTAATCGCCAGGATGTTAATGGTGGGGGGGATTCAACAATGGTAATGCCATTGAATGTCAATGGGGATGGTTAGATTCTCTCTTGTTTGAGATAGTCATTGCCTGGCACTTGTGTGGCACGAATGTTACTTGCCACTTATCAGCCCAAGCCAGGATATTGTCCACGTCTTGCTACATTTCTACACAGACTTCTTCAGTATCTGAGGATTCGCAAATGGTGCTGAACATTGTGCAATCATCAGCGAACATCCCCACTTCTGACCTGAAGGAAGGTCGATAATGAAGCAGCTGAAGATGGTTGGGCCTAGGACACTACCCTGAGGAACTCCTGCAGTGATGTTGTGAAGCTGAGATGATTGACCTCCAACAACCACAACCATCTTGCTTTGCGCTATGTATGAGTCCAGCCAGCGGAGTGTTTTCCCCCTGAATCCCATTGACTTCAGTTTTGCTCGGACTGCTTGATGCCATACTCGGTCAAATGCTGCCTTGATGTCAAGGGCAGTCACTCTCATCTCACCTCTTGAGTTCAGCTCTTTTGTCCATGTTTGAACCAAGGCTGTAATGAGGTCAGGAGCTGAGTGGCCCTGGTGGAACTCAAGCTGAGCATCACTGAGCAGGTTATTGCTAAGCAAGTGCCGCTTGATAGCACTGTCGACGACGCCTTCCATCACTTTACTGAAGATCAAGAGTAGACTGATGGAGCAATAATTGGCCGGGTTGGATTTGTCCTGCTTTTTGTGTACAGGACATACCTGGGCAATTTTCCACATTGCCGGGTAGATGCCAGTATTGTAGTTGTACTGGAACAGCTTGGCTCAGGGCGCAGCAAGTTCTGGAGCACATGTCTTCAGTCCTATTGCGGGAATATTGTCAGGGCCCATAGCCTTTGCAGTATCCAGTGCCTTAGTCGTTTCTTAATATCACGCGGAGTAAATCGAATTGGCTGAAGGCTGGCATCTGTGAAGCTGGGGACTTCAGGAGGAGGTGGAGATGGATCATCAACTCGACACTTCTGGCTGAAGATTGTTGCAAATGCTTCAGCCTTATCTTTCACACTGATGTGCTGGGCTCCCCCATCATTGAGGATGGGGATATTTGTGGAGCCACATCCTCCTGTTAGTTGTTTAATTGTCCACCACCATTCACAACTGGATGTGGCAGGACTGCAGAGCTTAGATCTGATCTGTTGGTTGTGGGATTGCATAGCTATCTATCGCATGCTGCTTTCGCTGTTTGAAATGCAAGTAGTCCTGGATTGTAGCTTCACCAGGTTGACACCTCATTTTGAGGTATGCCTGGAGCTACTCCTGGCATGCCCTCCTGCACTCTTCATTGAACCAGGGTTGATCCAGTGATACGAAAAGTGATACAAAAAGTAATACAAAAAGTGATACAAACTGTGCACATATGTCTGCAAGAGCATCAAGGGTAGAGATCAAACCAAGTGCGTTTAAAAACATCCGAATCTTTGAAGATTACTCATTCGAAAGAAAGAAATCCAAAAGAAGTCAATGTCTGCTTTCAATCTGTAGAATGGCTACTAAAATTGACATCAAAGTAGATTTATTCATAGCTGTCCTCGAAGAGAACGCTGTGAAAAATCAAAATTCTCAGCAGAATATATCAAATGCTATCTACCATGTAGAGGAGGGAATCATTTCAACTGAAGACCACGAGCGACAGAGAGCCATGCAGACCACCAATAACAGCAACGGTGCATCTGGAAATACTGTGAGCACTCTAATTGAACGACTGATGCCATGTTGTGCAGTTTACTTCCTGTACGACAGATGGCCCTGGACTCTGTGTATACCGTGTTGTCCATTCAGTTATCAAATGAAGACGCCAATCTGGATCAGTAACAGGAGCAGCTAGAGAATCTGAGCACACAGAAAACAGTTAGATAGCGATGACGTTTCAGTCCTCTTGTAAAAATGCCATCAGATCACAGTGATAATTTCCAAGCATTTGCCCCACGACCATCTGCGCAACATGCCCCTAGTGGTCTTTCAAGGAGTGTCTGACCAACATCCCAGCTGTTCCTTTGCAGCTGCTGTACTCACAACAATCATCATTAAAAGGCGAGGCAGTGAACTGCGGGACTAAGTCTCACTTGACATGCTGAGGGTTGAATTGGAGTCAGTTCCTTATGAAGATGTAAAACTTTCAATTCTACACAGTATTGCCATTTTGGCCTGGCACAATACAGCAGCAGTATCCCATCTCCTCACCTACCCCATTCCTTCTGAGAAATTTGTCAGATCAGTGTGGAGAGCAGTGGCCGAAGACACAAAATGTGCAGTCCAGACTATCAAGGAGCTGGCGTACACACTTGGGAGAAGAACCTGCCCTATCAGTGGGAACAGAAAACGGTATTCAACAGCTTTATCTCCTGCTGCCGTCTGCGGGCTGTGTGAGATCATCACACAGCCTGAGTTAGAGTCATAGAGTTATACAGCACAGAAACAGGCCCTTAGGCCCATTGTGTCCATCAAGCACCTATCTATTCTAATCCCATTTTCCAGCACTTAGCCTGTAGCCTTGTATACAATGGCATTTCAAGTGCTCATCTAAATACTTCTTAAATGTTGTGAGGGTTCCTGCCTCTAACACCCCTTCAGGCAGTGTATTCCAGCTTCCAAACACCCTCTGGGTGAGAAAGATTTTCCTCAAATCCCCTCTGAACCTCCTGCCCCTTACCTTAAATCTATGCCCCCTGGTTATTGACACCACTGCTAAGGGAAAAAGTTTCTTCCTATCTACCCTATCAATGCCCCTCATAACTTTGTATACCTCAATCTGGTCCCCCCTCAGCCTTCTCTGCTGTAAGGAAGACAACTCTAGCCTATCCAGTTGGCAGAGGCGATGAATACATTATTCCCATTGATAGTCAGTGCCCTACTTATTTCCCTAACCAGCTGCATTAATATTTCCCTGCTCTATCGTACAGATACTGAATCGCAGTGGAGAGATTTCACAGCCCAATTTCAAACATTGTCAAGTAGGGATTTGCGTACAAAGTATGTACTAACACTAAAGGTCCTTCTACGCCAAGCAACAAATGGGGACATGGTTGAAAAATTGAATAGAAATGAAGGATGGTGCCAAATTATAAAGCTGAGCCACTTCGACAAGGGGGTTGTTTTGCTGGCCAGAGCAATGGCAAAACCTGGTGGCTGCAGTCTGCCTCATATCGTGAACCAACTGGCTTCTGACATCATCAGGGTCCTAGACTGTCAGGCAGTTACGGTAGTCATCTTCTTTGGAGAACTGCTCAAAGCTCCATCGGTTTCAGGGCCACAGCACACAGACACTGTGGTAAATTGATGTTATTTGCTGTATGCCTCTCCTGCTACCCAGTTGCTGTGTTAGGGCCCTAACTTTGGAGCTAAAGGACTGTCTTGGAGCGTGATGAACACAATGTTGGAAAATGAGCAGAAGTCGGAGTTGCTAATCGCGCAGTGCTGTCCTGCTTGAATAAGAATATAATAGCGTCAACGGCAAACACCATCCAGACTTTTGTGGATCCAATCCTTCACAGAATTCAGCCACTCTTCGGGGCAGAATCTAAGAAAGTGCGGGTGGAAGTATTCAATGTGTTGGGGAACTTGACCAAGTGCGGAATTGGACGGTCCACGTCTTTCTTCTCTCAGCAGGTCCATTCCAACCTGGTGCGCTTGTTGTTGCACTTGGAAAGAGTGAGGGGATCACCCGATCTTACAGTTTAACGCTGTGGATGATCTTCCCACTTATTGGATCCTCTTATGTTCACTTATGTTCCTCTTTAATTGAAAGATATCTAGAGCAGCCCAACAGGAGGTACGTGGACTTCCTCAGACATATCTCTCGCCAGTTGGTTCAAGATTTCCCCAACAGGGTGAATGACTACACCGTGAATTGTGAATCATTATTCAAGGATGACCAGGAGCAGCTCCGAGATCATGCAAAGGCCTTTTCAACGTTCCTCCTGAGACAGCCAGCATGTTCCTGACTCAGCCGGTGGGCCACCTGATGGAAGAACTGCACAATCAACTGCTGCTGTCGAGTACCAGAATAAAGCCTAAATAGACCCAGGCCCTGATCCTCCTCCACCTCCTCCTCCTCTTCTTAACATTGAACTGATCCACCTCTCAACATGATTTGTACATTTGTAAATTATTGTAAATAAATACGTTCTGTTATACTGTAAATAAATGAATATTTTGTTGGAATAAATATTCTGTTGTGCTACTGAACTATTGGTGGATCTTCAAACAGTGCAGTTTTTCCTGATGAACACACACATGCTCATGCACAGACACCAGACATTGCAACTCATGCCAATTTATCACAAGAGGCACCTTCACTCACAATCTTACAAAAGGGCTCTGAAATATCGGGATTTTTTTGGCAGGCATTGAAATACCTACCCTGTCTAGTCTTCTGCATTCTGTCCTGCCCCCGATGGATCATGTGACCAGAAAGGCTTCAGCATGGGCTTGAAGCCTCCAGCAGAAACACGGGGAACGGGCCATAGACTTGTTGATACTAAATCCGGGACAAAGATTGCAGTTGACGGTCTGAGCCATGTGAGTGACTGGGAGTCAGCGGCCTGGGGTTTGGTGCTTCATGGACAGAGATGTACTGGATCCTTAGTATTTAAACACAACATTGGTGCCAAATCTCTGTAAGAGGAATCAGTTTGCAGCTTTCTCTAGAGCATGGGACTCAATGACCAGACTACTATCTAACTAGGTTTGTCATAAAAATTGAAGAGGAAAGGGGACTGTCAATGATAAATGTTTGTTACTGGGGCCAATTCAGTAGGTTAAAAAGAGAAGCAGCCAGATTGATTGGAAAGAAAAGATGGCAAATAAGAGTGCACAAATCATAGGAACTGATTAAACTGGAGATGATTGGGGAACAAAGCTTCACAGAACAACATTTACAACTGATAGAGATACTGAGCAATCTTCTTCTTCCTCTTTGGCTTCCTTGTCTCGAGAGACAATGGGAAAGCGCCTGGAGGTGGTCAGTGGTTTGTGGAGCAGCGCCTGGAGTGGCTATAAAGGCCAATATTAGAGTGACAGACTCTTCCACAGGTGCTGCAGAAAAAATTGTTTGTCGGGGCTGAGCAATAACACATAGATAAATATCCCAATTGCCCAAACATGGATAAAAGAGCTGAACTGAAGAGGTGAGGTGAGACTGATTGCCCTGAATATCAAGGCAGCATTTGACTAAGTGTAGCATCAAGGGACTATAGCCAAACTGAAGTCAATGGGAATCGGGGGAAAACTCTTCACTGGTTAGAGTCATACCTCGCACAAAGGAGGATGGCCGTGGTTGTTGAAGGCCAATCATCTGAGCCCCAGGACACTGCTGCAGGAGTTCCTCAGGGTAGTGTCCTAGGCCCAACCATCTTCAGCTGCTTCATCAATGACCTTCCATCCATCATGTCAGAATTGGGGATGTTCGTTGATGATTGCACAGTATTCGGTACCATTCACTACTCCTCAGATACTGAAGTAGTCTGTGTCCTCATGCAGCAAGACGTGGACAACATTCAGGCTTGGGCTGATAAATGGCAAGTAACATTCGTGCCACAGAAGTGCTAGGCAATGACAATCTCCAACAAGAGAGAATCTAACCATCTCCCCTTGACATTCAACAGCATTACCATTACTGAATCCACCACTATCAACATCCTGAGGGTTACCACTGACAGGAAACTGAACTGGACCAGCCACATAAGTACTGTGGCTACATGAGCAGGTCAGAGGCTGGGAATTCTGCAGCGAGTAACTCACTTCCTGACTCCCCAAAGCCTGTCCACCATCTACAAGGCACAAGCCAGAAGTGTAATAGAATACTCTCCACTTGCCTGGAGAAGTGTGGCTCCAACAACACACAGGAAGCTTGACACCATACAGGACAAAGCAGCCCACTTGACTGTCACCCCATCCACCACCAACGCACAGTGGTAGTCCTGTGTACCATATAAAGATGCACTGCAGCAAGTCACCACGCCTCATTCAACAGCACCTTCCAAATCCATGACCTCTGCTGCCCTGGGGGGATGGGGGCAGCAGGTGCGTGGGAACACCACCATCTGCGGGTTCTCTTCCAGGTCACACACCATCTTGACTTGGAAATATATAATTGTTTCTTCACTGTCCCTGGATCAAAATCCTGGAACTGCATTGCTAACAGCACTATGTGTGTACCAACACCAGATAGACTGCAGCAGTTCAAGAAGGCAGCTCACCACAACCTTCTCAAGGTAAATTAGTAATGGGCAACAAATGCTAGCCTTTGTGGCGATGCCAGCATCCCATGTAACAATTTTTTAAAAATCACAATGAGAACCAAGGAGAGGAAATCTATACAACAATATGATAAACAGGGACGGGACAGTCATGCGGCATCATCAGTATCAGGTAAAACACTATCATACAGCATCATCAGAATTGGGTACAGGACTGTCATATAGCACCATGAGAATAAGGGACTGAAAGTTCATAGAGCACCATTGGAATCAGGGACAGCACTGTCATACAGCACCATGAGAATTAGGGACAGACCTGTCACAAATCACCATGATAGGGTCTTAAAAGAGGTGGCTAATGAGGTAGTAGATGCATTGGTGTTAAATTTTCAAAATTCGCTAGATTCTGAAAATGTTCCATCAGACTGGAAAGTTGCAAATACAACCCCTCTATCCAACAAGGGGGTGGGGGTGGGGGTGGGGGGGAGGTAGAAAACAGGCCAGTTAGTTTGAGGTCTGTCATGGGGAAGGTGTTAGAATCAATCATTAAGGAACTCGTTCTGAAGAAGGGTCACTGACCTGAAACATTAACTCTGCTTCTCTCTCCACAGATGCTGCCAGACCTGCTGAGTATTTCCAGCATTTCTTGTTTTTATTTCAGATTTCCAGCATCCGCAGTATTTTGCTTTTACTTTCGGTAGGAAAGTATGTTGTGAAGAGGACATAAGGAGGTTGCAGACCGATATAGATAGGTTGAGTGAGTAAAAATCTGGCAGATAATGTGGGAAAATGTGAAGTTGTTCACTTTGGCAAGAAGAATAAAAAGGCAGAGTATTACTTAAACAGAGAATGACTGCAGAATTTCGAGTGCAGAGGGATCTAGGTGTTCTCGTGGATGAGTCACAAAAAGTTAGTATGCAGGTACAGCAAGTAATAAAGAAGGCTAATGGAATGCTATCCTTTATTATGGGAGGAATTGAAAATAATAATAAGGATGTTACGCTTCAGTTATACAGGGCTTTGGTAAGACCACATCTCGAATACTGTATGCAGTTTTGATCTCCTTGTTTAAGGAAGAATTTAAATGAATTGGAGCAGTTCAGAGGAGGTTTACTAGATTGATACCTGGAATGAGCGTGTTGTCTTATGAGCAAAGGTTGGACAGACTGGGCTTGTTTTCACTGGAGATTGGAAGAGTGAGGGGAGACTTGATTGAAGTATATAGGATCCTGAATGGTCTTGACAGGGTGAATGTGGAAAGGATGTTTCCTCTTGTAGGTGAGTCCAGAACTAGGGAGCACTGTTTCAAAATTAGGTGTTGCCCTTTTAGGACAGAGATGAGGAAAACCTTTTGCTCTCAGAGGGTTGTGCAACTTTGGAACTCTCTGCCTTAGATGGTGGTGGAGGTGGGGTCATTGAATATTTTTAAGGCAGAGGTAGATAGATTCTTGTTTGGCCAGGGAATCAAAGGTTATTGGGGGTTGATGGGAGTGTGGAATTCGAGACACAAACAGATCAGCCATGATCTTAATGAATGGCGGAGCAGGCTTGAGGGGCCGAATGACCTACTTCTGCTCCTGATTCGTATGTTGGTATGTATCAACTGAGTGAAGTAAACTGCACAGCAAAATCTTCATGATGTGAAAATCATTTTTTTTAAAGCAAGAACAATATGGTGAAGCTCAGATATACGTTTTAAAAGTATCAACACTTTTGCAACAATAACTTTGTAATAAAAAAGAAACTGCCATGAAAGACAGTAATTTGTAGCAATAAGTGCCACAATAGAAAGACTTACAGGGCTTCCAGAAGATACCTGCACTCGGTCCCTGGGTACTGCAAGTCAAACTACATTTGAGCATCTTAGCATTAATGATTCACAAAATTGGCGTTGTACTATTTTAGGATTTCCCATTCTTGGGCTTAAAACAATTATTGGAAAAATACAGGGCACTGTAGCCCTCCAAATGTTCAACATGACGTCACCTTAAAAAAAACAATGGCCAAATCCTTGACCTTTTGAAAGGTGACCTCTGGTTCAAGAAAGATTGGCCATGTGGTAGATAGCAAGGAGGATAGCTGAAGGCTGCAGGAAGATATTGATGGTCTGGTCAGATGGACAGAAAAGTGGCAAATGGAATTCAACCTGGAGAAGTGTGAGGTGATGCATTTGGGGAGGTCAAACAAGGCAAAAGAATACATGATTAATGGGAAAATACTAAGAATTGTTGAGCAAGTGAGGGACCTTGGAGGGAATGTCCACAGATCCCTAAAGGTAGCAAGACAGGTCGATAAGGTGGTTAAGAAGGCATATGGAATCCTTTCCTTTATTAGCCAAGGTATAGAATATAAGAGTAGGGAGGTTATGCTGGAACTGTATAACTCATTGGTTAGGCCACAACTTGAGTACTGTGTGCAGTTCTGGTCACCTTATTACAGAATGAATGTAATTGCACTAGAGAGGGTACAGAGGAGATTTACAAGGATGTTGCCAGGACTGGAAAAATGCAGCTATGAGGAAAGATTGAATAGGCTGGGGTTGTTCTCCTTGGAACAGAGAAGGCTGAGGGGAGATCTAATTGAAATGTACAAAATTTTGAGGGGCCTGGACAGAGTGGAGGTGAAGGGCCTATTTACCTTAGCAGAGAGGTCAGTGACTGGGGGGAATAGATTTAAAGTGATTGGTGGAAAAATTAGAAGGGAGATGAGGAAAAAATGTTTTCACCCAGACGGTGTGGGGGTCTGGAACACACTGCCTGAAAGGGTAGTTGCATGCAAAAGGAGTCTGGATATGCACCTCAAGTGCCGTAGTCTGCAGGGCTAGGGACCAAATGCTGGAAGGTGGGATTAGAATGGGCGGATTGTTCATCGGCTGGCACAGACATGATGGGCCAAGTGGCCTTTTTCTGTGCCTTAAACTTTCTATGATTCTAAGACAGGAGTAGAGGGGGGAAGGGTGGTGAGACAAGGATGTAGCATATTGCCCTAAGAACAAAAAGAGTTAATGCTGACAAGTGAAAATCGATACTATGTAACAATTGGGAATTTTCCTGAACGATTCCGTGTGTATTGGCATGTGACTGGCAAGAAATATCTGTAGAAATTAATTAGGTCAGTAGGTACAGATTAGAACAGAGACCACAGTAACCACAGATTGATTAAAGACAGAAATGCCTCTATGCTAACAATGTAGTATTTTCCTTGTTTTTGATGGAAAAAAACGACACAGGTTTATTTGCTTATATGCCAATTATAATCTAAATAAAGATTTGTTTTATCTCAGCATCAGACAGCCTTCATTCTTGGCCTAATTATTATGAAAAATATAATCAGTTACACAGTACTTATCACTAAAATCTTTGGTCCAATCTTGCTGGAAAAATAACGCAAACCATTATTAATGCACAAATCAGCCAGCAAATTAAAGATTAAGAGATATACCAAGAGCAGCCAATCACCAGAACTTGCCGGTCAATTTAAGCCACTCCACCATCTGCCTTGCAAAAAATGACATCTCGCCCTGAGCCTTCCCATTATTTTAAGAACTTGCTGAATTTGTGCATTCATTTCCTGTCAATCCAGCTGCAGAAAGCTAGGCTTATAATTAACAGCATAAATACCCTTTTAATGACATGATAATTGTTAATTCAATGCCAATCAATCTCTCCAGCCCAGAAAAGGAACAATTTAAACTACTGAGTCTCATTCTTGCATGTAGCAAATTCTTATGAGATTTAAAAGTTTTAAAAAAACTTAATTTTACTTACTTTATCTTTATTTCGTTTTACTCTCTCTTAATCCGATCTTTCTTTTCCCCTATTTCTGTACCTGAGTTGACTCCAATTCACCCTCCTTCATTGTTGTACCTCTGTTTCTTTTTTTAAGGAGATACACTGTTGGTTCTGCCATTCTTTAAGGTCCCGGATGCCCCATTGCCCTTGTTGCATCGCTATTAGCTCACACTTGCAGTAAATTACGCTGCAAATATCCATACTGAAGGGTGGAGGTAAAAGTCTAATTAACAGAACATGGCATGAGATGGCCCACTACAGCAATATTTGGCCCATTTATTTCAGCAGGATTGTGTTCCATCACTTTACAGCCGTTCTTGTAGTAAACTGAACAGTCAATAAAAGTCACAAAAATAAATTGCAAAGTATCTTCACAACAACTAGAAAGAGAAACAAATGTTTCTTTTTGTTATGAGTCATAATCATGTTAAATAGAATTCATGGATGTTATTTTATATTCAGCTTGAGTCAGTGAATCAGAAGGTTGTGGTTCTTCAAGTCCCACTCAAGGACTTGGTCACATAATCTTGGCTGACACTTCAATTCAATACCGAGGCAATGCTGCAGTCTTTGGCAGCAAGGTACCATCTGTTGGTTCAAGTGGACATTGCACTATTTGAAGAAAAGCAAGACGTTTTCCTGGTATACTAGCTAATATTCCTTCTTCAGTCATCACCAAAAGCAGATTAATGAATCATTCTTCAGATGCGCTGTCTGTGGACCTGTGAACCAACTGGCTGCATTTTGGGATGTCCTGAGGACTATTTATATGGTCATGCAGGGCCCATCCACCAAGAATGAGGCACATTAATTTCTCCACATGAACCTTAATTTTTTAAACTGTTACTGGAGTAAAGAAAGAACTTGCTTTTTAATAGAAAGCAACACCAGACCCTTGACTGGAAAGACATTTGCATATTTACAGACCATGCTTAAAATGACCAAAAGACCATTCCCTGATACATTCAATCCACAATGGACTTTTGATTACCAGACATTGAAGGTGGAAGAGCTAGCATTCTAGGTCCACTGCTAAGATGGCTGAATACACAAACAGATATGGTCAGACCAGTTTAGTCACATGACTAACTGACTGTTGCAGGGTTTTTTTGAATTTACCACAGAGAATTTGAATTCAGAAAGCTGTTTGCTCCTGAACTGACAAGACCTCTCTTGGCTGGCTTGCCACAGCCTCTCCTGTCTGCTTCCATCTCTTTCTCACAGAACTAAAAACCACTGAAAACATATGAACCTCAAGAGAGAAAAGTCTCCTGCAGTGAACAAGGTTTAAGATGAATACTAGGCCTCAACGAGAAGCAAGATCTACCTACAAGCAAGGACTACAGCGAGCTCGAAACACAGTAACAAAAACCCCTCTTCAGAGATTGCCTCAAACCTCTCCATTTTATTTTTTCTTCTTTTTTTTCTGTTTCTATTTGCATCTGCTTATCGCATATGCAAGCTAGAATGGGGCGCGGCGTGTATCCATAGGCGTTAACCGCATTAGAGTTTAAGTTTAAGTTTTAATAAATTTCACTTTTCTTCTTTAAACCTAAGAAAGTCTGTCTGTGCTGGTTTCTTTGCCTTATAATTGGAAAGCTGTGAACAAGGATTCACCAAGGGAGAGCTCAAAACACAGTGTGATTAAAAACAAATCCTGTTACAATAAGACCAGGTGAAGGCTGAAAGGGAACCCCAAGACCTCTTTCTCATCCGGTTGGAACAATATGAAAACCATTTTATTCTTTACATCCATTCTCTTGTAGAGCAACTATGGGGGTGAAATTTCTCTTTTAAGTGCCTGTTTACTCCAATAATTACCAACCCATTGACTACATTCACAAAATCACTCATTTCAAAGCCATACATTTGTTCAATTTTATTTCACAGAACACTCTACCCAGCCACATGTTAACACATATGGGCAATTAATTACAGAAACAACCAAGCATTTTTCTATTTTTCAGGGCCTAATTCTTGTGCGGCATATTTTAAATTAGTACAAAAGATCACGGAAATTCAATTTGCACTAAACACTATTTGCGCTTAAAATTCTGTGATTTGTACGCTGGTTAAGCCAATTTCGGCGAAATTATGCAAAAAAAGAGTGCAACTGAGCAGAAACCCAAGTTATTATATCTATCGATGTAGTGCCACCGAAACAACACAGATTTTCTCTTCTTCAGACCTTTAACTCATTTGCTGATTTTAAACAATAATAAAGTCAATGGAGCATAATTTATTGACAATTTAGCTTCTTTCAAAGTGAAAGATTTAAGAGTTCTGTATTCTTGTTCTGTTTTTATATTTTTAGAGAGAAGTTTGCTTCTTAATTCTTCTAAAGTATTTTATATATTAATTTTGTATAATATACATAAACATTTTTATTCATTCTTGGTATATAATTATCACTAGAAGGCCAGCATTTATAGCCCACCCCTAGTTGCCTTTTGGAAAAGATGGCAGTGTGCTGCCTTCTTGAACTACTGCAGTGCATGTGCTGAAGGTACTCCCCTGCTATCAGGTAGGGAGTTCTTGGATTTTGATCAGCAACGATGAAGGAACAGTGAATTATGTCCAACTCAGGATGGTGTGTGACTTGGAGAGGAATTTGGAGGTGATGGTGTTCCTATGCACATTCCCTTCTAGGTGGCTGAGGTCTTGGGTCTGGGAGGTGCTGATAGTGCATACTGCAGCCACGGTGCACCCGTGGTGGAGGGAGTGGATCTTCAATTATAACATTCTAGTTTAAATACTTACATTTTTGATGTTTACAAATAAATAACATGGACAGAGGGGGAGTGAAAGGCTTATGGTATATTTGAACAACGAGAATTAATTGCTGCACTGTTTTAACAACTGATGAAATTTATCTCAACTGTGGCTCATGGTCCTGAGTGACGAGCAGGCCTGGAATTATTGGAAAGCCAACATTTTAAGTATAAGCCCACCATGTATTTAATAAACTAGAAAAATGCAAAAAGTCTGGACTTATGAATTCATGTGTCATTTGATCATTATGCCAGCAAACTACTTTAGCAAGAAAAAAATATAATGACTGTACAACTAGTAACTGTTGTACACAAATACACTGACAGAGCTGGCATAGTCTTTCTGTGTTTCAGCAAATAAAACAGTACTGAGGCATTATCACTTGGAAGACACACAAAGGATTACATTATGAAAACCCGTGGGATGTGATCTATATGCCACAAGTCAGCTAATCCAGTAACATGTGAGCAACAAATTGAATATAAATAATTACCTCATAAGTCTTCATGATTTTCTTGCAACTACAGTGTAAATAAAGTGGGCAAATGAATGGTCAAAGTTAGTGTGATGAAGAGCTCCGTAAAAGATTTAATGCATATTATTTTCTTTTGAAGATTGGTTCAGTGCAGTTGAGATTTTTAGGCTTTTGCTGCATGGAGTGAAATTACAATGCCTTTGCTTTGAATATTTCCTTCAGGAAAAAAAAGGGGAAGGCAGCATAGTGGTAATAGTACTGGGCTAGTGATCTGGAGGCCTGGACTAATGCTCCAGGGACTGAGTTCAAATCCTGCCACAGCAGCGAGGGGAGTTTAAATTCAATTAATTAATTAATCTGGAATTTTAAGAAATATTTTCAGTAATGATGCTCATGAAAATACCAGATTGTTGTAAAAACCCAATTTGTTTACGAATGTCCTTCAAGGAAGCAAATCTGCTATCCTAACCCTGTCTGGCCTACATGTGACTCCAGACCCACAGCAATGTTTTTGACCCATAACTGCCCTCTGAAATGGCCTAGCAAGGTACTCAGATGTATCAAACTACTAAAGTAAAGTTAAATAAGAATAAAACGGGACAGACCACCTGGCAATAACCTAAGCAGTGGAAATGACAAAGGCACACCCTGCCTAGTCTATCCTGCAAAGTTCTCCTCACTAACATCTGGGGATTTGTGCCATAATTGGGAGAGCTGTCCCACAGACTAGTCAAACAGCAGCCTGACATAGTCATACTCACCAAATCAAACCTAACAGATAGTGTCCTAGACTCCTCCATTGCCAATTGTGGGTATGTCCTGTACCACCAGTGGTGGCAGCACAGTGGTATACAGTTGGGCCTGGGAGTCTTCAACATTGACGACGAACCCCATGAAGTCGCATGGCATCAGGTCAAACATGGGCGAGGAAACCTGCTGATTACCATCTACCATCCTCCTTCAATTGATGAATCCTCCATGTTGAATACCACTTTGAAGAAGCACTGAGGGTAGCAAGGGAACAGAATGTACTCTAGATGGGTGACTTCAACGTCCATCAACAAGAGTGGCTCAGTAGCACCACTACTGAAAGTTGGCCAAGTCCTGAAGGACATATCTGCGAGATTGGGCCCGCAGCAGGTGGTGAGAGAATCAACAAGAGGGAAAAAACCTACTTGACCTCATCCTCACCAATCTACCTATCGCAGATGCATCTGTCCACGATAGTGTTGGTAGGAGTGACCACCACATAGTCCACATGGAGACATCGTCCCATCTTCACACTGATAATACCCTCCATCATGTTGTGTGCTAGCACCATCGTGCTAACTGGGATAGATTCCGAACAGATCTGGCAGCTCAAAATTGGGCATCCACGAGACACTGTGGACCATCAGCAGCAGCAGAAATGTATTCAAACACAATCTGTAACCTCATGGTCCGGCATATCCCTCGCTCTACCATTACCATCAAGTCAGGGGACCAACCCTGGTTCACTGAGGAGTGTAGGCCAGCATTCCAGGAGCAGCACCAGGCGTACCTAAAAATGAGGTGCCAGCCTGGTGAAGCTAGAACACAGGACTTCTTTGGCCTCCTTATCTTGGGAGACAATGGGTAAGTGCCTGGAGGTGGTCAGTGGTTTGTCAAGCAGCGCCTGGGGTGGCTATAAAGGCCAATTCTAGAGTGGCAGACTCTTCCATAGGCGCTGCAGATAAAATTGGGTGTCGGGGCTATTACACAGTTGGCTCTCTCCTTGCGCTTCTGTCTTTTTTCCTGTCAACTGCTAAGTCTCTTTGACTCACCACTCTTTAGCCCCGCCTTTATGGCCGTCCACCAGCTCTGGTGATCACTGGCAACTGACTCCCACAACTTGTGGTCAATGTCACAGGACTTCATGTCACGTTTGCAGACATCTTTAAAGCGGAGACATGGACGGCCGGTGGGTCTGATACCAGTGACGAGCTCGCTGTACAAGGTGTCCTTGGGGATCCTTCCAATTTCCATGCGGCTCACGTGGCCAAGCCATCTCAAGCGCCGCTGGCTCAGTAGGGTGTATATGCTGGGGATGTTGGCCGCCTCGAGGACTTCTGCGTTGGAGATACGGTCCTGCCACCTGATGCCAAGTATTCTCCGGAGGCAGCGAAGATGGAATGAATTGAGCCATCACTCTTGGCTGACATATGTTGTCCAGGCCTCGCTGCTATAGAGCAAGGTACTGAGGACACAGGCTTGATACACTCGGACTTTTGTGTTCCGTGTCAGTGTGCCATTTTCCCACACTCTCTTGGCCAGTCTGGACATAGCAGCGGATGCCTTTCCCATGTGCTTGTTGATTTCTGCATCACGAGACAGGTTACTGGTGATAGTTGAGCCGAGGTAGGTAGGTAGGTATGTGCATGCTAAACAGTGTAGGCAGCATGCTATAGACAGAACTAAGCAATCCCACAACCAATGGATCAGATCAATGCTCTGCAGTCCTGCCACATCCAGACATGAATGGTGGTGAACAACTAAACAACTAACCAGAGGAGGAGGCTCCACAAACATCCCCATACTCAATGACGGGGGAGTCCAGCATGTTAGTGCAAAGGTCGAGGCTGAAGCATTTGAAACCATCTTCAGCCAGAAGTGTTGAGTGGATGATCCATCTCAGCCTTCTCCTGAGGTCCCAGCATCACAAATGCCAGATTTTAGCAAATTCGATTCACTCCATGTGATATCAAGAAAAAGCTGAAGGCACTGGATACAGCAAAAGGCTATGGGCCCTAACAATATCTCAGCTTAGTGCTGAAGACTTGTGCTGCAGAACTAGCCACAACCTGAGACAAGTTGTCCTGGTACAGTTACAACACTGGTATCTACCCAACAAAGTGTAAAATTGCCTAGGTATGTTCTGTACACAAAAAGCAGGACAAATCCAACCCAGCCAGTTACTACCCATCAGCCTACTTTCAATCATCAGCAATATGATGGAATATGTCATTGACAGTGCTATCAAGGAACATTTACTCACCAATAACCTTCTCACTGATGCTCAGCTTGGGTTCCGCCAGGGCCATTTGACTCCTGAGTTCATTACAACCTTGGAACAAACATAGATAAAAGAGCTGAATTACAGAGATGAGGCAAGAGTGAATGCCCTTAATATCAAGGCAGCATTTGACCAAGCATGACATTAAGGAGCCTTAACAAAATTAAAGTCAATAGCAATCAGCGGGGAAAACCTTCCACTTGTTGGAGTCATACCCGGCACAACGGAAGATGGTTGTGTTTGTTGGAGACCAATCATCTCAGTCCCAGGACATCACTGCAGGAGTTCCTCAGTGTAGTATCCTAGGCCCAGCCATCTTCAGCTGCTTCATCAGTGACCCTCCCTCCAACACAAGGTCAGAAGTAGGGATGTTCACTGATGATTGAACAGTGCTCAGTACCATTCACAACTCCTCAGATACAGCAGTGGTCCATCCCACACGCAGCAAGACCTGGAAAACATTCAGGCTTTGGCTGATAAGTAGCAAGTAACATTTGCACCACACAAGTGCCAGGCAAGGACCATCACCAGAAAGACAGAATTTAACCATCTACACTTGACATTCAATGGCATTATCATTGCTAAATCCCCCCACCAGCAACATCCTGTGGGTCACCATTGATCAGAAACGTAACTGGACCTTACTGTGGCTACAACAACAGATCAGAGGCTGGGAATTCTACAGCAAATAACTCATCTCTTTACTGACCAAAGTCTGTCCACCATCTCTACAAGACCAGCGCACAGTGGCCACACTGTGTACCATCTGCAAGACGCTCTGCAGAAACTTGCTAAGGCTCCTTCAATAGCATTTTTCAAATCCACAATGGCTAACACCTAGAAGAACAAGGGCAGCAAGCACATGGGAACACCACCACCTGCAAAATTCCCTCCATGTCCCATACCATCCTGATTTGGAACTATATCACTGTACCTTCATTGTCACTGATTCAAAATCCTGCAACTCCCTCCCTAACATCACTGTAGGTGTACTTACACCACATGGGCTGCAGCAGTTTAAGAAGACAGCTCACCACCACTTTCTTAAGGGTAATTAGGGATGGGAAATAAATGTTGAGGTGGGAATTACTGCTCTTGACATCAAGGCAGCATTTGACTGAGTATGGCATCAAGCAGCCCTAGCAAAACTGACATCAATGGAAATCAGGGGAAAACTCTCTGCTGGTGGGGGTCATACCTAGCACCAAAGGAAGATGGTTGTGTTTGTTGGAGATCAATCATCTCAGTCTCAGGACATTACTGCAGGAGTTCCTCAGCGCAGTGTCCTAGGCCCAACTATCTTCAGCTGCATCATCATTGACCTTCCCCATCATAAGATCAAAAGTGGGGATGTTCACTGATGATTGCACAATGTTCAGCACCGTTCGCAACTACTCACATGCTGAAGCAGCCCATGTCTATCCAGGCTTGGGCTGATAAGTGGCAAGTAACATTCGTGACACACAACTGCCAGGCAATGACCATCTCAAACAAGACAGAATTTAACCATCTCCCCTTGATGTTTAATGGCATTACCATTGCTGAATCCCTCACGGTCAACATCCTGGGGGTCACCATTGACCAGAAACTGAACTGGATCAGCCACATAATTGCTGTGGCTACAAGAGCAGGTCAGAGGTTGGGAATTCTGCAGCAAGTAACTCATCTCCTAACTCCCTAATGCCTGTCCACCATGTACAAGGCACAAGTCAGGAGTGTGATGCAATACTTTCCACTTGCCTGGATGGGTGCAGCTCCAACAACACTCAAGAAGCTCAACACCATCCAGGACAATGCAGCCTGTTTGATTGGCACCCCATCCACCACCTTCAACATTCACCACCAACGCACAGTGGCAGCAGTGTGAACCATCTACATGACACATTGCAGCAACTCACCCAGGCTCCTTAGACAGCACCTTCCAAACCCACGACCTCTACCACCTAGAAGGACAAGGACAGGAGATGCATGGGAACACCACCACGTGCAAGTTCCCCTCCAAGCCACAAACCATCCTGACTTGGAACTATATCGACGATCATTCATTGTCGCTGGGTCAAAATCCTGGAACACTCTTCTTAACAGCACTGTTGGTGTTACCTATACCCCAAGGACTGCAGCGGTTCAAGAAGGCAGCTCACCACCACCTTCTCAAGGGAAATTAGGGATGGACAATAAATGCTGGCATAGCCAGCAACGCTGACATCCCCCAAACAAATAAAAATGTTTTTTTTTAATGCTGGCCTTGCCAGCGATGCTGACATCCCAAGAATTAATTTTTTTTTAAATAATATCACCGTGCCATCATCAAATATAATTCAATCAACAAATTCAGTTTGGAATTGGAATGACGCTGTGTTTTAGGCCCATTAAACAACAGAATACCTACAACAGTACAGAGACATACTTACTGAAGATGCAACAAGATAGAACAGTCTAAGATAAGCACTGAAAACAAAAACATATCTGGCATTGTGTTTGGGTCACTTTTAAAGGTGGACTATGAGGAAAATCATATTTGTAAACAATGTGCTGTAATGTTACTATAGCATCACAGAACACTTCTCACATATCATCTAGAGTATCCTGATATTAATTCTCTTTTATGCTTTCCAGTACTCATAATTGGGGGTTTTAACTGTAGATTTTTGGTAATTATGTGCTAAACATTTCTGGAAGAAATGAAAAAAATCCATGATAATGCCGATAATTTTGAGATGATCCAGGTTTCCTTCTGATTTCTCTCTCTGTCTCCCACCTTACAGGGTAAGTGTGCTCAACAGGTCAGCAACAGAGATCAACATATTTAATATATTTATATTTTTACTATATAAAAACTTAAATTTAAACATTTAATTTTCTTCCATGTTATATAGTCCTGTCAACATGTTTGATTAAACTAAATGTCTTCTTCTTTGGCCTCCTTGTCTCGAGAGACAATGGGTAAGCGCCTAGAGGTGGTCAGTGGTGTCAGTCGCTGTGAGGCAACTATGGAGTGACCTCTCCATGGCGCATGCCTGGGCGAATGTATGGAGGTTG